>NC_072739.1:67430456-68050829 GCF_026930045.1 Uloborus diversus | reverse complement strand
GAATTATTTTAAATTTTATTTATCCGCATAACACACAGCATAATCTTATTTGTCGGAACCATATTGCTTGAGCTCTGGAAATTCTTGAAAATTTCAGTAGTTTCTCTCAAAGAAAGCAGGTCTAGTGTTACTTGACACTCAAAGCTATGCATCCAAAAATGCTTCTCATTTAACCAGTTGAAGTAATGTGTGTATGTAATATTTGCCATGTATTCACCATTAATTAGGTATATCCATTTATTTTGCTCATTGCCCCCCCCCCCTCCCGATTCCTTCCTTCAAAATCCATATGTTTTGTTTTTTTGCTTCTGAAGCTCACATTTTTTATTTTCTAACAGGAAGAAGATATTTATGAAGACATATTAGAACCAATTGAGATTGAAGAAACGTTTATCTCTGAAGATAAAGTTGGTAAGTGTTTTCTATAGAATTATTTAAGGCTTGTTTCTGGTTTCTCTAACTTCACTTAAGTATATACATCAAAATTACATTTTGAGATTTTAGCCAGTAGCATGTGTCTAAAATATTGACATGCTCTGGCATTGAAACAAATAAATACTTCTCTCAATGATTTCTCCTACAAGCCAGAAACTATCCTTAGATGTCTTCTTTGCTATTTTTCAAAATAATACTTTTCCTTTGATGTTACTAACATTAGAAAAAATACTCTGCAGCTAAAAGAAAACTGCATTCTCTGAAAGCCTTCAATGAATTTCCATCGGGGAATAGAGAAACACCTCAAGTCAATTTACTTCAAGACTTCCATCCAGAAACTTCCTCCTTTCACACTGAGAAGCCTGCTCTCGTGCGGGATTGCGATAGATCTGTCACTGCCATTGAACCAACAACCCGACATGATGAAGGAAATTTGGCAAATAAACAAGATTTGGAAAATAATATAAAAGATGACAATGACCCTCCTTATTCCAGAAATTCCAAAATCCTCTTGAAACTGTGCCGAGAAGAGAGCGTCAAGAGACTTATATCTGGCTGGAACAAAGCAGCAGAGAAGGTAGAAGACATAAAATCAAAGGAATCTTACAGTGAGGGGGAAGCTTTCTCAAAACCTGCTGATAAAAAACATTCCGATTCCCTAAGGCCTGATGGAGAGAGTAACAATTTTGTTGGAACTCTTGGATCTGGTGAGCATTCCACTACAGTATATCAGCAAACTCAATTCATTTCTGAAATGCCCTCAAAAAACAGCTCTCCTGATGACCTACACGGAGGAAAGCTGGTAGGAAAGGCAACTGTTATTAGGCGACCCAGCATCGCAAAACTCAAAGCCCTTTTCGAAAAAAACCCTCAGAGCAGCACAGACACTCCAGACTCCGGAAAACAACGACGACCGCTCTTTCGCAGTCACAGTCATTATATTGGCCATTCCGGGCGCACGTTCACCATCTCCGACGACACTGAGCAAGGCACTGATATGAGCCACGAGAGTAGATCTGGGTCACAGAGCAAAGAAGGAAATTGTGTGCTTAGTGACCAGTCAGAAAACTCCACCTATTCTCCTGCAGTAAAACAACATTTTCAAGAAAATAGCCATTTTGATTTTTCCCAATTATTTAATGATACAAAAAAAACCTCATATTCATAAAGAAAATAGTAATAATTCTTCTACAGATGCCAATTTGAGTTCATCTAAGCCTGTTAAAAATATGGAGTCAAACTACACGTCTATGAAATTAAAGCTTAAGCAAAGTAATTCTGCAGATACCAAAAGAGAAAAACCACCAGAACTGCCAGTGAAGAAAAAACCAGCCCCCACAGTCCCTACAACAGTCTCAAATGTTTCAGATAAAGTATCTCCTGAAACAGTTGTGCCAAGATTTCATGTAAATATTTCAAAGAAAATCAAACTGTGTTGCATTCTACAAACAAAGACTTTGTACAGCATGAGATTTCTTCTGGTAAAAGTGGTAATGATGCTGAAAAGTCAAAAATAGTTAGAAATTCCATAAATATAGTATCTAGTCAAGAAAGAAAATCTTCAGATCTTTTCAAAGAGAGTAGAAGACATTCTCAAGATGTGGAAAAACTCACTCTACATAAAATGCAGTCTTTTTCAGATCCAGAACAAAGTACTGGAAGATGTGGGGATGTCACTAAACAACTTATCAAGCCAAAATTGAGCTTGACTGATCAAACTCACCCCAAACTACCTTTTGCACAGACTGAGAAAGCAAATAGTGAAGACAAGTTATCTTATCTACATGAAACAACATACATGAATATCAATTCTCTGGCACAAAAAAATATTCGACAGATTGAGGACAAATTGAAATGTCATCCTCGTGGTGCCATCATAGATCTCACCTCCAGGAAATCCTATATCGATGAGACAGTCTCCAATCCTGATAAGCAACATGTCTTCAGAAATACAGTGGAACCAGTTAAATTTGTGCAAAGGCTAGAATCTCGTGATTTAACTTCCATGAAAAAGGAACAGGCCGAATCCACATCGAAAGAGTTGATTAAGAGCCCGAAGGATAAACAAGCTACCAGCAAGAGCGAAAGTAGTAAACACGAATCTGATGATCTAGATGCTAAAAATTTGCTTCTACATAGTCCACCTCCCAAATCTAAACGAGGACATGTGGCAAAGCCTCATCCAAAGCTATCCTCCACTCCAACTGCTGATGTATCTTCTAGTGATGTAGTATCCACCAGTTCCAAACAGACTTCTGGAGAATCTGATCAAAACAAACATACAATGCCTAAATCACCTCTAAACCTGGTGAATAGTAACTTGAATCAGGGATTTGGGAATTCTGCCATCAAGAGTCCTGCTGCAGACCGATCAGACCCGAGGTATTTTCCTGTTAATCGTCAAACTGCTGTCGATGCTAAATATGAATCGGAAAAACACAAAGCCATAAATCGAAATCCACCCACCGTAAAGTGGCAAATATTTATGAATCTCATTTTTTCCCCAAATCACAAGGATCCATTTATCATAAGTTGCCTGTTGCCTATGACAAATACACCGAAAATTTCGACAAAGCCACTTCTCAGGCTGCTGCAAAGGACAAGAAGTACTTTGTTCAAAATGAGCCACTGTATGGCTTGCAGAGGTCTACCTCTGGTCCCCAAATCATTCCCTCGTCATCAGATATCCCAAAAGCTGGATCAGAGCTAAATAGAACATTTCCTGCGTATGGTCAAGTTGGCAAGGATACCAGAAAAAATGAGCCCTCTTCCCTTCTTGAATCACGCCTTGTTCCTCAGAATTCCTCTCCCGGTCTGTATGGTGTGGTCGGTCACCAGAATGCATTTCCCCCCGGACCTCCCAAGCCTCCAGGACATACCATTACGATATTAAAAATAACAATCAAGACCATAGCATTCCTAGCGAACAATACAAGAATGACCAGATTGCCAATCGAGATGGTGGTAGATATATTGTATCAATTGCTTCTCCAAAGCACTCTGTACCTCATCCTGGTAATTCTGGTGAACTATCGGACTCTAGACACACTGATCGTTCTGAACACCATGCCGTTGTCCGGGAAAACCGCCATGTTGAATCCCGCGTCCAGGAGCAGAATCCCTCCACAGTTCATCATCAAAGTGCTTACACTTCACCTCTTCCTAATGAAGTCCATATGTCCAGGTCGTATCCATTCACCAATTACGACCGTCTTTATTCTCACCCGAGACCCTATGGAAAGCAGTTCTATCCAGAAGCTATAGGTTTCAGGAATGTCCAACCCGTTCAAAATGGAATCTATGGGACTGTGAAGGAAAAGCCTCGGTATGGCCCATATACTGGACAGCGGACCACGTATGCAGATTATGAAAATATATATGATGCTCAAAGAGATTATATGCATGCTATGAACAAAGAGCACCAGAATATGTATCAAAGTATTTATTCAAATCGGCAGCTATACACAAATATTCTAAATCTGATGGTGGGACTTATGGCACCACAAGAGCTGTTAGCGGTCCGTTTGCTAGGGATTCAGAATACCGAAGTGCTGACGATGGTGTTCCAAAGCGTGTATACTTTGACACCCTCCAACGGAGACACAAGCAGCATGTATCTTGGGAACAGAGGCGATCTCATGATGATATGGACATTCGACCTGCTCCCTCAGCACGGCTCAAGGAACAGATACATGCTCGCAGAAGCATGGTTGAACTTGATAATCTGGAAATCAGTGTGGCTTCTAAAGATGGTAAGACTCCTCTGCTATATTGTAGTATCACTTTTTTTTTCTTTTTTTTTTTTTTTTTAACAGTTATCCATTTTTTATTTTTTAAATGAACTTTTTTCATGCAAAGTGTCATTCATTTCTTTTTGATGATAAAACGTATTATTGATTTTTCTATAAAGCACCACTAGTTTTTAGTTTCAGAAGTGGTCTGAATGAAATTTACCATCTTAAATAAATTGAACCAGAATGCTTTTTTTCTTCATGTAAATTTTCGGTAAATGAATCAGAACTAACTAAAAGTTTTAACTAGTGTTTGCAACATAGCAATTAACATTATTTGTTTACGCATTGCACTGAAATTCTGCTGTTAATTTGTATTTTTCAAAAATTCATTCATTTTTGCTTCTTTTTACAAAAAAGGAAGTACTGTATTCGTTAAAAAAATTTCACTCAAAAATCGGCCTTAATTTCCGTTTTGCTCACCCCTGAATGAATGTTGAGTATTTTTTTTCAACCCAACCACATGTGGATAAGTGCCTAAGAAAGTATAGACTCCCGAAATATCCATTTTGGCAATCCCTGAGTTATTACAACGAGTTTTCTCATGACGTCCGAATGTGCGTATGTACGTTGCTTAACTCAAGAACAGCATGTCCTAGAAATTTGGAATTTGGTATGCCAGGGGTCTGTCCAGGATTTTTCACAGGGTCCGTTTTTTGTGAAAAATCAAATAATTTGTGAAAAAATGAATTAATTTTGTGAAAAATCAAATAATTTTGCAAAAAAAATTTTTTTTTTGTTAAAACGAAATTTTAGAATGTAGAGATGGCACAAACTGCATCAATTAAACTTAAAGTTGAGTGTTTTCCTCTTCTATGTCGAGAAAATCATTCTGGAGTGGTCTGATATTTGGCGAGGGGGGGGGGACATCGCTCTCTCAAGTATCAATATTTATCTACCATTCTACATTGTTAAATTATACTAGAAATATTTCGGTACAGTATTTAAAATAATTGTAACAAAAAAATAAATTAATAAAATAAAATTCAGAATAGGTTTCAGCATTTAACTTTTTGACCCAAGACACTCTTAAAAAGCACAGAATTTCGTTTAAAACTTATAAATTCCGTGATTTTAACAAAAATAAAAAGATATTTTAATTGTTTACCTCTTAACAAAGCGTAACAATCATCAAAAATTCTAAAAATCGGATTCCCGTAGCGGATGCAAAGAGATCGCAATACTCAAAGTAAAGGCATCAAAAGTATAAAAACAGCTTGTGAAAGAAATATTTTTGATAAAATTATTTTAAAATTGCATTTTAGAGTCCTATGATAAACATTTCATTAATATCTGTGGACACAGTTGAAGCAAAAAAATAAATTAATTAATTAATAAATAAAATAAAATAAACCATCTATTCAGCATTTTAATTTTTGACTTAATAACAGAAAATGGAATTTTGCTTTAAAAACTTGAAATGAGAGTTCTAACAGAAATAAAAAGGCTTTTCATTTTTTTGCATCCTAATAAAGCGATGTTAGCTTGAAAAAAGAACAAAATACGATTCTCATTTCGGATATTAAAAGATTGCATATTTCAAAATGTAGACATCTAAAGAAAAAAGAAATGGTAATTAAAAGAGTTTATTTAAAGTTAATCATCCTTGTTAGCATCGAAAAATCAAAACCCATATTATTTTCTCCCAAAATAACAATTAAACATCGCACCACACCCACCGTAAAAACGCAACTATTGACAAGCTGGTAAATGATGGGAATATTTTCTAATCAAGTCATTATAAAGGTTCAAGATAGGTAGAAGAACAACTTAATAGTCCCTCTGCCTTAAAATTGAATAGCATTGCTACTTGGACTCGGGTTCCTAGTTGGCATAAGTAACAACAACAACTTAATACATGGCTTCCTTAAGGGGTTTTCAACCTCCAGCTCAGTCACTTCCTATGCCGGGCTGACAGGGTTGGCCGGATTGGACCCAATGGGTTTTTTTTGAAAAAACCCCATTATTTAGCCCACTTTTGGGTTCTTTTTAAATTTTCTGAGAAGTTTAAAAAAAAAAAAATAATTAACTTAAATACTTTCACAATTTAAACTTCTTTTTTATTTGTTCTTCACCATAGACAATGGACATAAAAAAATGAATTTTGAACTTTAATAGTATTTCTTAACTTTTAACGGCATTAAAAAAAATACTTCAAAGATTTTAAATAAATATATTTAACTTTTTTCTTTAACTTGTCAATAAATAACTCAAATTATCTTCACTAAGTCCTGTCATGTCTGATTTTCTCGATATTTGTAGATTGTACAGAGGAAACTACTCTAACTATAAGGCTTTCATGTAAATTATTTTCTCCAAACCAACACGTCACAAATCTCAAATAAACAAGGTATATTTTTTAGAAATTAACAGGTTGTACAAATGGTTGGACAAAAAACAGAATAGATGTACAATATTTTCATTATCTTACAAAAAATTTAATATTTCTTACTCTGTACACAGAAATAGAAAAACAGGCAACATGAAATTCAAAGAAATATCTTGATTAAGCTGGTATTAGTAAAAAGGGATTTTTTTTAAAACTAGTTGACATTCTACAGTAGTTTTGCATAACAAAATGAAATACAACAAAGTAAAATGCAAAAAAAAAATGTAGTAATTAAAAACAAACAAACAATTTTATCACTCGAGAAGTAACTTTGCCCTAACTGTTGGTAATCATGGAAACTAAAAAATCTGAAACTTCACCACTCTTGGGTTTCTATTTCTATTTCTATTCGATGAGCCATCTAGCTCATATTTTTAAAGAGGACTGCGTGCTTAAGCGCCTAGCCTCTGTACTTTAAAGTTTTTATTTGCGTCAAAAGGTGGAGCTTTAAGGTGACGGAGGAGACAAAGCAAAAAAAAAAAAAAGAAAGAAAGTCAAACAAAAAAGGACAAAATCGCAGACGGAACGCCGTCCAGCGATAAAAGTTGCAAATCCAGAAAATCAGTTGTCAAATGAGAAAATTCAGGAGGGATAATGTTAAGCAAATTGTTTCTTGCCCTGCGAAAATTACTGCATTGTTGAATACGATGACTAACTGTATTTGTCACTTTGCAGTGAGAACACATTGGTGATGATTCAATTTTCATACAAAAAAGTTTTTCTTGAGTAATGTAACAATCGGTGATTAGTCTGTTTAGCAGAATTTCTTCTCTTCTATTTCGGCATTTGATTTTATTCTTGAGGGGAAGCTGTCTTTCCTTGAATTTAAGAAAATACTTGCTTTCTTTCCACTTGCTTTCTCTTTCATTTTTTAAGTCAGTTTTGATTTTGTTTTGACAGTCTTTCCACGTGGAGCATTGAATTTTTGGGGTATCGTCCTGGCTTGTTGCTTCTTTTGCTAGTAGGTCGGCTTGTTCATTTAGTTGAATTCCAGTATGACTGGGGACCCATACGACTTTGATATTATTTTTGTCTGCTAATATATTTAGGATGTTTCTAGTTGCCGTAATTGAATTGTCTTCTTTTCTCTTTTTGTTTTGAATTGCTTTAATTACGCTTAAGCTGTCTGTTAATATAATGGTTGATTTCATGTTGCTTATTAGGAATTTAGCTAGATAGTAGATAGCTGTTAATTCGGCTGTAAAGATAGAACATATGTCTGGAATTTTTATCTTCCTTATGATTTCATTGCTGTGTTTTACAATTCCGAAACCTACTTTATTGTTCATTTTTGATCCATCCGTAGCGAAAATATCTGCATTAGTATTGTCTTGCATATAATCATTGAAAACTTGTTTCATTGCTTCTCCATTTTTGTTGTATTGTAAGAATTCATCTTTTACAACTAACTCCAGTTGGGATTCGTGCCAGGGCAGTATATTTTGACTGGAAAAAAATTTATATTGCTCATCAATCAGGTTTTTATTATATTCTTTTACATATTTGATAGCTTCATTTACTAAGTCGTTTTTCGAGTTAATAAATTGTCGATTATAGAGAAACTTATTATTGTTATTATTTTTAAAATATTGCTTTAACATATATTTTATTAAATTCCATTTTACTCTCACTTCATATTCGTCAATTTCTGTCATTCGTCTAATGGTGTCATTAGGAGCAAAGGAATTTAGCTTTAAAATAGTTCTAATAGTTTTGTTTTCCAGGACATTAAATTTTCTTCTATTGCTTTTTGTGTCTTTGGTTCTGACTACACTTCCATAATTGATCTGTGGGATTATGATTTGCTTCATAATCGATATTAAATTATTATTATTCATTCCAGTATTCTGATTACTTAAAATTCTGAGGACATTGATGCTTTTGTTTACTTTTTTTCAATAAGCTCCGTGTGTTTCTTCCATTTCATGTTGTTGTCTATGATTAGGCCCAGAATTTTATGATGCGTTTTCCATGGAATGTTGGTGTCATGAATTTGGATCGAGAAAGTTGGTTTAATTTTGCCAGGAGACATATTTAATACTGCACATTTATCAGGAGAAAATTCTAGCCCATTACTCTTTGCCCATTTCGAGATCTTGTTAATCGTGTTTAAGACTAAATCTATCGCCGAATCATTATTTTCGTGATGAATTACACATGAGATATCATCTGCATAGGAAAACAGGTTGCAAAAGTTATTTTGAATATCCACAAGATCGATCAAAAAGCAATTGAATAAAAATGGTGAAATAATAGAGCCTTGAGGAAGGCCTTGTTTATACATTTTTTCTTCGGAAAATTGGTTTCGCCATTTAACGCAAAAGGATCTTTGTGTAAAAAAATCTTTAATCCAATTGATGATTTTCTCATCCAAGTTTGTTTTGTAGAGTTTGTTAATAAGGATGTTGTATTGAATATTGTCATAAGCTCCCTTGATATCAAGCGAGATGAGATAAGTGAAATGTTTTCCCCCCCGGGCATTGGAGATCGTATTAGCCATTTTAAATAGGCAATCTTCTGTCCCTCTTTCTTTTTTGAAGCCATAAATAAAATTGGGGAAAATTTTGAATTTTTTCTTCCCACCAGATTAGTCGTTCTAAAATCATCTTTTCCATAAGTTTACAAGTACTTTGTGTCAATGCGATCGGCCTATAATTGCCTACAAAGTTGCTGTTCTTGTTTGGCTTTTTGATGGGAATGATTGTGGAAAATTTTCCAGAGCGCCGGAACTACACATGTTTTTAAACTTTTATTGAAGATTCGTAAAAGGAAAATTTTACCTTCATCAGGCAAATTTTTTAACATTTTATTAGACACATTGTCAGAGCCAGGAGATGTGTTTTTAAGGGTCTTATATGCTGTATTAAATTCATTCTTTGTAAACGGTTGCGATAAATTACATCTGTTTTTATCTTTTTTATTGATGATGATTGAATTGAAAGAGTTATTAGTTTTAGAGAAAAAGTATTCTGCGAAAATATCAGCTTGCTTTTTTCCATCTAATATTTTGATGCCATTATCTTAAAGAACTAAATTGCTGTCAATTCTCTCTCTTTGTATGCCATTTTTTAGTTTGTTGACTGATTTGTAGATGTCCTTCGTATTTTTTAAGTTTTTATTGATTTTAGCCCAGAATTTCACTTTAGCCTTTTTAATAGCCCGTCTGAAAACCGCCAACTTAAATTTGTATTGAATCCAGTCTTCTATAGATTGACTGTGAGTTGCTTTGTTAAAAGCTTGGTTTTTTTCCCTTTTTTTCGTGGAACAATTGAAATCCCACCATTTTTGATTCTGTGTGTTATCTTCGTAGATAATGGTTTTGGAGTTATCTTCAGAACATTTATAAATAATACTATTAAAATTATTAAGGATATTGGAGTTTTCCATATTGTCATCATTGAAATTATTTTCATTAGAAATTTCTGTTGCTATTTGCGATTTCGTTTTTTCCCAGTTAGTATACCTCTTTTTAACAACTTTCATAATTTTGTTCTCTATATGTTTTAGCAAGATAGGGAAATGATCACTGCTTCCTGATTCGCTGCCATACATGATGTTGTAATTCAACATTAAATTATTACTCATACAAATAATGTCCAGAATACCTTCTCTTTTTCCTCTATTATGACGGGTTGGAGTTTTGTCGTTAATTATGCAAAACTCATTATCAGAAAACCAGTTGTAAATTTTGTGGGCTGTAAGGTGGGTAACAGAGTCGCCAATTGATATATGCCTTGCATTAAAGTCGCCAGCATATATTTGGTTTTTATCTTTAATTTTATTTAACAAAACAATGGTTTCATCTTTGATAGGCCCCGGTGGTCGGTAACAATTTATAATCTGTATAATTTTATTATTAATACTGACTTTAACACTGTTAATTTCTATGTCATTCTCTCCTGTATTAATTTTAATTTCATATGAAAGAATTGATTTTTTAACATATATACATAAACCCCCTCCTTTCCTAGGAGGAACTCTCTCTTTAGAGTAGTAATTATAATTGCATATTAAAGGAATTTTATCATCTTCGCACCAGGTCTCCTGGATACAAATTACATCCGGCTTGGACCAAGAAATGAAAAGTTTTAACGTGTCAATGTTTTTACAGATACTCCTGCAATTCCAGCAAAACAAGAAAAAAGGCATCACAAACACACACACAAAAAGGGGAAAACCCCCCCCCCCCGAAAACAGCAAAATTAAGTGGAGATATCCGCAGGCGGAGTATCTCCTGGCACCACTGTCATGTCCATAGGGTTCCCTAAGATATCTTCACACTCGCTACGAGGGGTATAATATCCCTCCCCGGATAAAAAGTCATTTATTTTTTTTTAGTTCTTCATGCAAACTTTTATTTTCTTTTTCTAGATCATCTGATTGGGTCAAGTTTGTCTCTTTATTGTTAATTAATTTCATTCTATTAATTTTCAATTTTAAATTAAGGATCTCTTGCTTCAGAATTTTTATGTCATTATCTTTTTCTTCTATTTTTTTTAGTCATAAATTTATTTGAGTATCTTTTCCTTCCTTTAGGGGACTGTTTGGTATTTTGCTCGGTGACTGTGAGCAAGTGGCATTCGCATAGGTTTTATTGATGATAGTGTTAGTTGTTTGTGTATTTCCTGATCTTTTATTCAGGGAGGGACATTTGGTGTCTGTCGCTTGATGATCACCTTGACAGCGGAAACAAATAGGTTTTTTGCCGCATGCTGTATGGCTGCCTCCACAGTCTGGGCATTTAATTTCCCCTTTACAGAATTTTTCAGGGTGTCCCACTTTTAAGCATTTATGGCATATTCGAGGTCTGTCTATGAATTTACTAATTCTGTACCTTACTCTGCCGATATTCAAATGTTCCCTGTTACTTTTTCCTATCTCTTTGATGAGAATGACAGGAATTGGCTCTTTTGTTCCCTTTTTAGTAAATCTACAAATTTGGGACACATATTTTCTTCTTTTAGTTTTATAGCAATGTAGTCGAGCTTTATGTCTACGTCAACATTTTTAATAATATATTTTGTACAAATATAATCTTCTATCACCCTTTTATTAACCTGAACATCTAAAAAGGTTTTAAGTTTTATTGTTTTTTCCAATGTTTCCTGATTATTTGTTGTCAGAATGATATTTCCATTACGGGAAAAGACAACCGAGTCTCCTTTATTTGTGAATTTGTTAAGTTCCTTGTGAAACTTTAAGCCTTTATTTGAGGGGATTTGACCTTCAATTCCAGAAATGGCTAATTTTATATTTTGGCATCCATTTTTTAATGCTAGCTTAAATATTTCTGAGTCAGATAGGCTATTTTGATATACTAAATGGTCATGCTTACGAATTTTATCACAAGCCAGACTTTCTTCGTTATCAGATTCTTTACTTTTCCGCTTTTTATTTGTCATTTGGATATAAGCATTATAACCAACAAATAAAAAAGAATAACCACCACGAGAGAAAACCAAAAAAAAGAAGGTACAATACTTGAGTCTTCAAAATAATGTCCCACCGGAACGGAAGCAAAACACGAGTCAAATGACTCAAGGTAAGGACATTGAAAAACTTGTCTCCTCCGTCAAAACGATGCTCCTATATCGACCACCAAAGGGCGAAACTCTTAAAATAAATTCATCATATAAAAAAAATCGTTTCTTTTTTCCCTGTTGCCAAAAATAATTTTTAAATGAATTAATGCACTTACCAAAATAAATAAAAACGATAAAATGTCAACTTAAAAAAATTCTTTTCATTGTCAAAATAATAATAATAATAATAATAATCGTCTGCGCATATCTTTATGAAGAAACATAAATGACTTCGAGTTTATTCCCCGAAAACTAAATACCTAAATTAAAATTTTAGCGTGAAAATAAAAAAAAAGTCATATCAACAATAATTATTTCGCTGTTAAAACCATAGCTGCTGAGTCGGAGTCGAATATCCGAGAATCGGAATCAGTCATTTGTCCTCCGTGTATAAATTTTTGCCAAAGCTACGAAGTCAGAGTCGAAGTCGGGGAGTCAGAGTCCGATTAATCGTCGGGCACAGGAGTCGGAGTCAGGTGCCCCTAAATTCTCGGAGTCGGAGTCTGGAGTTTGGCGTCAAAAGCTATTTCCAACAAAATTTGTTTGAAGTAAATCCGCCTTCAAGTACGGAATCTACATTGACTTTCAGTTTCCCCGTAGGCGCTAATGTTAAGGGATTTGAACTGTTCAAAATTGAACGGAAAATTGTTCAAATCAAAAAGATATTTTATATACAAGTTTTTTATCAAAAGCTTTTTCCTACAAAGTTTGTTTGAAGCAAATTCGCCTCACAGTTCGGAATTGCCTTGAATTTCCCCGTAGGCGCTAATGTTAAGTTTTTCTGAATTGTTCAAAATTGAACAAAAAATAGTTCAAATCAAAAAGTGAAATATGGGAATGATGTGTCCTCGCCAAGATCTTTCGAACAAAAAAAAGTTTGTTCGAATCGGACTATTCATTCAAAAGTTATTAGGGGGGGGGGGGACAAACAGACAGACCGACAGACATTTTTTCCCATCTCAATACCCTACTTTCCAATTTTTAATTTTTCGACATTTATTTAATTATTTTATTTATTTCTGACTTTTTTTTGTTTTTCGCGATATTTTTAAGATGCATTAAGCCTGCTTTCATGCTTTTTTCTTCTTTTTCTGACTTTTACTGGGAAAGTAGGCTAAAAACGGTTGTTCCGAATGTAACATTTAAAAAAAATATCAAACTATAATTTTTTGAATAAGAATGAAAAACTAGTGTATTCAAGTTGTACACAACTTTAATGAATTATAAAAAGTTGACAATAGACATGATTCATTTTTTGCAGACCATTAATTTGGTTTAATTTTGAAGATTACTATTATTATTTTGAATATTTTTAATAAAAGTGTAATAAAACATATTTAACTCTACTTAGACATTAGATTTATGGTACTCATATGAAAAGATAAAAAGTGATATCAGAGTCACTGAACTTGAACGATTATTTCAAATTTAGTTACAATGAGTACGATGATATACTAGTATATCTCGGATAATAATCAACAAAACGTTTTACACATTGATATAGTATGTAGGTTTCACTACAATAAATTTTAATTTTTTTTTTTTTTTAAATATATGTTACTAGGAGGCAAAAAGTTTTTCCAAAATTGGACTTTTTTTCATGAATAACCCTCTGTTACTCAAAACAATTTTTTACAAGATTAACAAAAAATCAGTTTCAAGCAATATATATATATATATATAGATAGATATTGAAAACAAATCAGATTGCAATCAAAATCAGATAACTCAGAAATATTACACTGTAAAAAAAATCGCGAGACGTTACTGATTGTTTCCATGTTACATTTAGAGATTTCAATGGTTTCTATCCACTTACTCGAAAAATCAAGTATCCGTATGAAAAAGGTTTCCTGAATTGCTACAAGTTGCATGAATGCAGACTTTTCATTGTTGTGAAAAAAATTTTAGCTCCTAGTTTAAGGATTAATTGAGCGTATTTATAAAGCGTATGGGCTTCAGTTCGATTACGACTGTCCAGACAGATTAAGCTTTCACAGAGAACGAATAAACCATTGGATTACTTAGCTTTGCAAGAATTGCAGGCGAGTTATATCCTTGGTAATTACTTGCAATTCTGTCTTAGCTTTGGTCATGTTTGCAATACTGCTTTTGGAGCTTCCTTGATAAATCAGGAAGTTGCCAAGCTATAATATTATACATTCCTAAGTTTACTCTAATTTTTGAGAGACTCGACCGGGTTTAAGCGGGAAGATTTTTGAATTTTTCAGGAGGCTTCCTGGATATTTTTCGGAAGGTTACTGAGTTTTAGCGAAAAACGTTCGTGGTTTTTGCAAGATATGTTACCGACAGAAATTGGGCACATCAGCTGCCCATTACTTTCCAGGAACGTTTCTGAATCGCTTTTACAGTGTAGTTGTAAGTACAAATCTTTATAAAAGTGCACCAAATTAGGGCTAGGAGTAGTGCCTTTTAAGTTGAGAAACAATGCAATAAATTATATGCATAAATAACAATAATTTTGATAACTTTATTAACTTTAATAATTTAATTACTCTGCAAAATGAAAAATAATGTTACACTTACATGCTTAAGGTGTCTTCAAACATGATGAAATCAGTGGCGCAGCAAGGTCTGGTGGCACTCGATGTGGAGTTTTATGCTTCTCATCTCTTGTCTCCGCCAAAATATCAAGTTTAATGTATGCTGAAAATTCTTTTGATCTGATCAAACAAACAGAGCGAAATATTTTCTCGTTAGCGCATTTTTTTCCCTTTAGGTGAAAAAGAAAGTGTGAAAAGCTTTTTTTAATTAATTTTGCCTAGCAATATAAGCAAATGTTTTTCGTCTACACTAACAACTGTTCTTTAAAATAACGAATTCAAAATGTCGAACGGTAATGGTTTCAAGTTTCATTTCATCTATTTCGATAAAAACTAGAATTCAAGTTATAAAAGTGGATGTTGACAAAATAAAGGAAATTAAAATTAAGACAATAGATAGGTCAAAAGCAAATGAAAATAGACATTTATGCTACGGTTAATTAATTTTATAATTTGCTTGGTGAAATACTAAAAAATAGTAAACTAAAAATGATGAGCTACCATAATGTTACTGAATTGTAATGAAAAGTGTTGCGCAATTAACAAAATTGTCAACGAAATTAATAAAAAATTAATTAATTAATTAATTTGAATAAATTAATGAATACATAAATATAATTTTCGAGTATGCTTGAAATTAGAATGAGATACAATAAAAATTGGAGGTGTAAATAGTATTTTGTTTTAACTGACTAAATGTACGTATCGAAAATGATTACTGATGCTTTTTTGTATGTGAGGCATTAAAATAAAACGTGAGTCCCCAGAAAATAACTGCTCCCTCACTTCCAAATGCAAAGGGACCTTGCCTCCTCATTTTTCAGAGATAATGATTAATTGAAAAATGATGGATTGATTTCTTTCACAAAAACAAAAACTAAAATATTCAAATAAATGGACTTTTCTTGTGTTATTTTATATTAATGGAACTTTGAATTGGAAGGTGAGGAGTTTACGTTGGCCTTCTGTTCCTTTTGAGGCCATATTCCATTTTTTAGAGGTCATTTAAGCAGTAATGTTAAAGCCCAATACTTTAGCCCAGTTGTGCAAAAAAAAAAAGTTTGCCTTCAGAGGCGCAGTGGTAATAATAAAAATAAATTTAAAAAAAGTTCTGATCTGGGGGTGGCTGCAGCCTCACATTCGCCGAAATTCGCTACTGTATCAATTTGAAATTCAATTTATATTACTCTATATTACAACAAAGCACATAAAATTAAAATAAAAGTATAACTTACCAGCAAAACAATTCGTTTGCATGCAGATACAATGAAAAAGCTGGCAAAAATTCTGCGACAGTAAAAACTTCGTTGGATTGAGCTCCGATATCTAAGTAGTAACTGCTTGTAGAAGATTTTCTTGGTCAGCTAAGTCGCATCTGATTCCTCGTTCAATACTCTGAAAAGTGTCATAACTTCCCACGACAATGACCAGTGACAAAAAGTTTCGATTCTTTAAAACGTTGGCCACTATCTTCCTTTTTAAATAAGTATTTTGACGAACAACCATCGTAAAAAAAAAAAATAATGCATGCAGAGGATGATGAATGGGAGGGAATTGGAAGAAAGGGACTTTTATTGCTTTTATTATAGTAACGTTAAGTTAGATAAGAAAATGTACGTTACGAGAAGATAGGATCTCCCCACCCCATTCCCGTTGTTTCTCTTCTACCGTTTTATTTCTTGTCAAAAGGAGCGTCTTCGATTAACGCCATTATTTTCATGCAGGGGCAGTCCCCGCAAGGAGAAAGCTTCAAGTGCTTGATTGAAAATAGGCTGAGTAACTGCCCTGAAGCAAAGCAGTATGCCACAGGCCACACACAGATGGGAAAGGCCGAGAAGGCTTGAATCAGATATTTTTTCTGATTATGGTAGACCGGGGGGCACGTTTACGCATTGGGTACGATTCCGCAGTACCCTTTTTTCGAAACGAGTTATAAATGGAGAGCTATCAGTTATACCCGATTGATGCTACTCCCTAGCAAATATTCTCATAAGTTTTCGAGCATCAGTTGAGTTTCGGTTCAGCATGCGGATAAAAAAGAATCAGTTTTCTACCGAGCCGAGTAAATTTTGTGTTGAACGTTTTGAAGCTTATCGTGAATAAATAATACTTGGTTAAGAACAAATAAATATATAAAAATCGCAGAATTTTATCCTTTTTTTTTTTTGGAGAATTGTATTTATATGGACAGAAAAGTTGTTAAATTTTGTTGCACGTTAAAAATAAATCCGAACTTGCCGACGAGGCATGTTTACTTACTGAGTCTTACTATTCTGCCTTACTTCTAAACGGGCCCCGGACGCTTTTTTCGTTCTTTTTTGTCTCAAACCTTTAGTATTTTCAGGCTATTTAGTTTTGAAAATCACCATTCATTTTTAATTAAGTAACAAGAAAAAACGAAAAGAAAATACAAAATACATAAACGTACCTTCTCAAGCAACATCTGGTAGCTCACTAGTTTCATGGGGTTTTTTTCTTCGTCTTCTTTCTTCTTGAAAAATCCTAATAGATTGATTTGTTTTCTTTTGGACATAGTCAACTTTTGGAAGTTAGATGTAACCAGTATTCAAGAGAGACAATGACTGAACATTTCCCCCTGTTTCCTAGAGTGACGCTCTGCAGAATGACTGGCGTCATCAAAAAATCTGCGGCTCTGAATGTCTGATTGCGAAGGTTATGTTTCCCTCTTTCCCCTTTATGATTTGCATTTTAGCCCGTTAGACTTTTTCTTTCTCAGTGAATATCTTGAAATTTCTGTTTCTTCATCTTTTCAAGCCAAAATTCAATCCCAACAAAGAAGAAAAAAATGTTATAGATTCTTATTATTCCTATAAAGGCAAGAAAGAATGTCCTTTTGCGTCTGAAGAATATTTTGTTTTGTGAATATTCTTCAGTTTTTTTTTTTTTTTTGGTTAATTTCGGTAGGTGCCCGGTTATTCAACTCTTGGCTCAAGGGGGGGGGGGCGATCGCTCCCATCGCCCCCCCCCCTTGTATCCGCCCTTGCTTCGACATAAAGCAGGTGCACCCATTACTGTCCAACCAACATCGATTGCCAGGAGATCAGTGAAGGTAACCAGCGCTTACTCTCATAGCGTCCAGCTTTATCAGGTGCACTGGTAAAAAGAAAAAGAAGCCATGCCTTAAGTGCTAATATTAAGTTGAACCAACCAAATGCAAAAATGCACGGGCATGGGCATTAGTTCACACAATGCAGTAATTGGCCCAGGCAGAATCTTATGCTGGGGAATGCACCCAAACAAAAAAATATATTTTTACTAAAGTCAATTTTTTTTGCTTTTTTTTAATGCATAGATTTTAATGCTCTTAAAATGAGTAAGTCTTTTTTATACGCTTTTATTAGCTTCACATGTATGTATCTTGTAACGGAATCTTGCAGCTCAAATTTCGCCCACTTCCTGCGATCGGATTCTTTTGAAATTTGGCACGCGACCTCAGACCCGATGACAATGCAGTATTCTATAATCAAATTAATTAATTAGCCCTTTTAATTGTTAGTTTCCTCCAATTTTAATCAATATTTTGGCATAAATCCAACAATGAATAAGAAAAAATTTTAAAAAATACATTAAAAAATGCTCGCAAAAATTATTTAAAAATCTCTACAAAAACCTTCAATTTTTCTGCAACAGACAAAATTTGTTTGAATGTTCCAAGGTAATTAGAACATGAAATATAATTGTTTTCAACTAATTTCATGCCAAAATTTAGGTGAGCCTCCAACTGGAAATTCATTGTTGATCAGACCATTGTTGAACAAAACTTTTATTCATATGCATCTCAAATTTTCAAGGTAATATAAATGTGATTTCCGCAAACATACATCGATGACTCACAGTAGCTTCCCATCGGGGTGCCCTTGTCTTAACTTCAAGATATTACCTCGCACTCGTTTTATAAATGATTTCGTCAATTAAGTCCCAATCTGATTCAAATTTTCATATACCGCACACACACACACACAAAAAAAAAAAAAAAAAAAAAAAAAAGACCTCATAAAAACAGGGTTGAGTATACCATGATATTAATATTGAACTAAAGTATTAAAATATAAAACTAAAGCATAAGGAGCGAAAAGGACAACTGCCATTTAAGCAATTGGAAATATTTTCGCCGATTCGGCATGTACTACGTATTGATAATTCCGCTTAATTAAATTAAGCTAGTAAAATATAAAAAACTCTGCCGAATATTTAAAAATGTTTCAATTCAGATTTAATTTTGTAGAACTGCATCTTCTGTGGGTACACATTACAATGAGTTTGACATTATTTGACCTTACATACCGAGAAAGAAAAAAAAAAGAAGGATTTATGCGTTTCACTTCATCTGATAGCATCCGAATGGCGACAAATTTTCGATTTATTAACAAAAAGATACATTTTGAGCAGCTAAACATCGAGATGAGCCTTGTTCTAGGATTAACTTGATATCAATTTTCATAAATCTCTGATGGGTTGGTTTTCTTGCAGAAAAAGCCTTATTACCTTATTAGTTTATCGTATACAAAAAGATTGCTTTAATGGCAACACCAATACTACAGATGATACTAAAATTGCAGTAACTTGCTTTTCTTTTCAAATTGAAATCTTTCGATTGTGAGGTGTGTCTTCTTTAAATAAAAAAGATATAAATAACTAATTTCTTAGTCAAAAGTTTTAAGCATTACAGCAGAAGAGTTTTCGTTGGTATAACTTTGATATACCCCCCCCCCCCCCCAAAAAAAAAAAATTATGCGCCAAATCTGGCACTCCCTACGGACTTTTTAGGGTTGCTGTTTCTTATTTTGGTGTTGCCAATTCAGGTTTTTTTCAGCTTTTATGTTTTTGCTGCTGCCAAATTTAGTATTTTTTTGTATTTTGTACAATTTTTTGAGTGATTTTTTTTTTTTTTTTTTTTGAAAGTTTTGTGGCAACAATTTTTGGATTTCATATATGTTTTAGTGCCATTTCATTCATTCGTCATTTCTTTGTGAAGTGATCAAGCAGATTCTGACTTGCTGTATTTTGCCGCAAATCTAGTTGTATTTTCCATTTATATTTTTTTTCTATTAATTATTTTTATCTTTTAGCTTTCAATATGCCTACTGGATATAGTGTTGTTGAAAACCAGGTTTTTGCGCCAACGCCAAAAACGGGTATTTTGCTTGCCGAGGAAAAAAAGTCGCCAAATTTCCGATTGGGGGGGGGGGGGGTATATCAAAGTAGTTCCTTTTCTTTGTTCATGGGTTGTAAATGTTGCCAACGAAGTTATGTCTTCATGATTGGACAATTTTGAAAAGCGTAGCTAGACTAGGAATCGCTTGCCCGTAATGTTAATGTTTCTATATTTAAACTGATATAAAGTGAATTTAACGATGCATAAACTGTATACATACTTCTGTATATAAAATACTTTTAAGAAACGGAGCTTGAAGGAGCTCGCTCACCCATAAGATTGATAAAGGTTCTGCATATAAAGGTGTTTCTATATTTGAACCGTGTATAAAATGCATTTAACGGTGCCTAAACTCAATAAAAACTTCTGTATATAAAACAATTTTGAGAAACGGAGCTGAAAGTTCTCGCTCACATAAATTGCAAGTCATGTATTGTATATAAAACTTATAGTACTTATTGCTCTTGTTGACATTAAAACATATAAAGTGAAAGAAACTGCAACGCAAAGAAAAAGAGGATTCGAGAAGAAAAAGTTTAAACTGCTCGAACAAAAAGCACAGTTATCTGGATCAGTTGTAAGGAAAGAAAAGAACAAAAGACGACTTTATATGAAACTCTACACAGCCAAAGAAATGCCTGAAGCGAAGAACAGACGTCTCACCGCTATGCGTATTAATTACGTTGAAACAAGAAAGTCACAACCGGAAGAAGTAAGAGCAGCTCATTTACAGCATATGCGCCAGGATAGTGCTGAAATATAGAGCCTCCCAATTGGAAAAAGGCAGAGCGGATCGTCGGGAGGCTATGTGCCAACATAGTGCTGCGGATCGAGTCTCACAGTCGGAGAAAGACAACTAAGTTCGTCTGGAGCATATGCGCGAACATAATAATGAATCTAGATTACTTTATAGGTTGAATAAAAGGGCTTTTATAGAGGTTATTAACACATTTTGCTACATGATTTGTCAAGTCTGCACTGAACGTTGTTATCGATACCAGGTCAGCAAGCGGAATGTTAACACCATTACAGCTCCGTATTTGCGGAATGAAATTAGAGAAAAAAATAATATAACTGTCTGTAGCCATTGCAAGACTCATTTGAATTCAAATAAAAATGTCCCAACATCCAAATCATACTGGAACAATCTAGATTCAGGCCCAATTCCAGAAGTAATCTTGACTTTATCCCAAGCTGAGCAACGTTTAATTTCGCGCATTATTCCATTTGTAAAAGTTATCAAGTTAAGTGGCACGTTTGGATAGTACAGTTTTCGAGGTCAAGCGGTGTTGTTTGCACAAGATATTTTTGAAGTAACTGAAAAACTTCCAACTATATATTACCAAGAGCATCAAACAATGCTGGATTAATTGTGATTACTGAGCGGCTGGAAAATCCTAATGTGACTCGGCAATTTTCAATATGTAGGAAGAAAGTGTATGACGCATTTTACAGTGGTTAGTGACAAACAATCCTCTTTACAAGGATGTCACTATCAATAATGATATTGAAATCAATGATAGAGATTTAATAAGAATAGAACCTGCATTACAGAATACTTTCATAGCCGCTGACGAATCATCATGCAGTAGTAAAAAGTACATTGCAATGAGTCGTGTAAAATCCCTGGATGGTCTCCAAATAGAAGATCTTGATCGCTCCAAATTAACAGGGAGAGTTCGGTGTAATGTCGACGCGTTAGCTGAAATGAGTAGATTACATGAACAAGAATAAATTATCATTAATTCCTTTTAACAAACGAATAAACAAGTGATTTGATTACTTTCGTTTTCGCCCACATTGCAAGCCATGTTCTGTACATGAAATTTCAGTTCTAGTGGATCGTATTAGTGATAAATGAAAAAATAAAATTGAAAGTAAAGGAAACGGCAAGAAAAAGAAAATGAAGATTGGCGGTTGGTTGGTTGGTTGATTTGATTTTTGTGGCGCAAGAGCCCTTGAGGGCTATACTGCGATGATTGGCGGAGCTGGATAAATATTTCAACTGTATATAAAAATGCATATAAACTGCACATGGACTTGGTATAAATTTCTGTTTATAGATCAACTTTTAGAAATAGAATTCGAAAGGTTTTGCTCGTCCACATTGCCAGCCATATTCTGTATATAAAACTTTGTCACACTTAATGGAAGTAAAAAATATTGCAGTACTAAGACTTTTACGAAAAGAAGTAATTGCAATTTTGCCTGATAATTCTCCAACATAAGACTAAAAAACAGAAAAATAAAATAATAGTTTAAAAAACTAAAAAAAAAACACGCTTTCGTAGCAAAATGAACTAAAAAGTGAAAAATAATTTTTGGATGATAGTAGTTGACCAATCACTTAATTTTAATGTAATACAGAAAAAGCGTGGGGGGTTTCTTATCAGTTGTCTTGAATTTCTTCCATTTGTTGTCCAAGCAAAAATGTAAATAGGCAGCACAGTGCCCAGTGGTACTAACAGTAAAAAAACGAAAATTTTTGAAATTGACATTTTTGAGAAAAATTAAAAAACATATCTTAAACTTTTTTTTTTCAAAAGACTGGAAAAAAAACTAAAACACATATTTCAAAATGTTGTATATGTTTTTAAACAAGAAAAAAAAATAATCCTTTTAAATAAAACAAATCGCAACAAAATATGTTCTACCGTTCCTGCGAAGATTTTGACGAAAATACAGAGTGAGAATTATGACAGGACAGCCATCTTTGGCGGCCTGTATCTCGCCCACGAATTTTTTTGGGCAAAACAAAACAAAAAAAAATCTTTTTCTTAATTTTTTAAATATATTAAATTCAAAAAAAAAAAATCCGAGACCATCATGTAACGCCCCTTGTTGAATTGACATTGATTCTACCATACATTTATTTCAGGCACATTTACAAGTGGTATACAATAATAAAAACATTTTAAGACTTTTGCCGGATCATAAGTTGATGAGATCACAAAACTCTCATTAAGTAATCATTTCCTGGCGCCTGGAGATTTAATTCAGGGCGTCATCGATTAGGGTTTTTTTGATACCCATGTCACCTTCCTCAGCTCAGACAGGAAATCACACACATTCATTAAAATTCATTCGCTCACACATGCAAACACATTTAACTGAGTTGGATAACTGCGTCACAGCAAACGACGTCCAAGCTGCATCACTGGCATATGCCAAACTTGAAAAGACGAAGCGTCTTTATGAAAATGATGAGTTAGTCATCATTTACCTCTCTTCAAATCCGGATTCGAGCACGGAACCAGACAAAATTGTGGAGAATGAACTAGAGCAAATGGAAAACTATCCTGATAATTTCACTTATGCAAAGGTTCGTTATCAAGACTTTATACAAACTTTTGAAAATCCAGCACAGCAAGAAAAAAAAATATCTCCCCGTCAACAGATCGTTTGAGTAGAAACTTACCAAAACTCGAATTGACTGAATTTGACGGAAATATCAAACGCTGGTTTTCGTTCTGGTCAATGTTCCAAAAAATAGACGAGGATCCTGAAATTGAGGATGACGTTAAATTTGCCTATCTAATGTAAACAACAAAAGGTAATTTCGAACTTAAAACTCAGGATGTAAAACTATAAGATAGATAATCAACGAGATATAAAATCAACAAAGTGATCAAAATCACGAAATATCGCAAAGGCAAAGGTGAGAGCTTAAGAAAACGTCTGGTCAGGGCGATGCAAAACTCAGAAGTGACAAATTTTCGAAATTTTGTCGAAAATGCGTTTAGTAAATCAGTACGGATTACATCTAGCAATACACGATCAATTCTCCACCGCGGATAAAGCAGATGAAATTTTGGAAGAACTGTTGAAAACTCCCTTTCAAGAAATTAATGTAATAGTTTATGGATGGAGATATACGCCGAGACGTAAAAGTTACGCCTTCAGTGATTCCGGTCTGAATTATAATATTCCGGAACATCGGTTTCAGCACATCAATTAACGCCTACTATGTTGCTGATGAAGCAAGATGTCGAAGCGGCAACTAGAATAATTTACAACTATGCTCTTCTTAATTTCTACGACAGCAATTTAGCAACAATCGGAAGGCATAGCGATATTGAAAGAAGTTTGGATAATAATCACCCAATCACAATAGTGAGTTTGGAACAACAAGAACTTTAACGTTTGAAAGAAATGGACACCCCTTTCTCATACCATTTGCAGTGTCATTACGAGTCATTATATCAAATGATCCCACCAACAAATCAATTGTATCTTTACGGAATAAGACCCGAACGTCAAGAGAAAGATCCCCGAATAAGTGTAACTTTCCGAAAAAATCATCATTAAAGAGGATATCATCGAATACCCCCTGCAGCCAGCGCCCGTGGATGATGTGTCCCAGCAGCCCGAGATGTGCACCCTTGCCGAACCGCCCCAGCAAACTTCAGTCGACCCGCCCCAAAAACCGCGCCCCATGGACGATGACAGGCCACAAGAAACAGATGCATCGTCGCCCCTGTATGTGAAATCATCCATGACAGTTGAAGAGCCACAACGAAAACGACCGAGATTGACCTTTTCATCAGATGCAAGCGAATATTCCTTAGTGTTTTGTGAAGAATAATTAGCACTCCCTTGCAAGCCAAGCAGTGTATCAAAAGAGGTAATTCACTCTTCACCTATTGATCTTCCTCATACCACGTTTAGTGTACATGACCTCGAAGGGGACGAACCCCTGCAGATTTCAGCTCCGGTAGAGTCTTTGTCAGAAGGACACCCCGTGGAGTCGACTTCCATTCTTCCTTTCGGTGACTGGCTGGATGCATATCCAAAAAGTGCATTTCCCGAATTTGGAAAGAATCAGTTTTTTGTGTGTGACTTACAATGCGGAATTCATATTGACATTGTGTTGGAGTCAAATGGTGATGTTAATCTACAACTTAAGGATATACTAAATCACTCTTCCATTCATTTAGCCCCTCGTGCTTGGGTTGATTTTACGGAAAAAATGTGGAAGTTGAATTTTAAGTATATCGAAAGCAGTTTTATCGCGTCAAATGAAGTGATGGTCATGTACACTAAACGTGAATGTCAATTGAGAAAATTGGTACAAACCGAAGAAAAGTTTCTACTTTTAGAAAATTATTTTATATTGACCGAAATTACATGCACATATATGAAGGAAAAAATGAAGAAATTGAGGAAAAAATTAAAAATGGCATGTTTTCAAATATTTTTCAAAGCATGTTGGTGCATACGCAAGAAATAAAAAATTGCGTTATGCAAATCAGAAAAGAAGAGACAAAGTGGAAAATATCCGACTGTTTTCGCGAGGAGATAATCAAATGTATTAATGAACATTTGCAATGTGATGGATGTAAAGTTTCTCCTCCTAGCCAAAAAAAGACATTTTTTTGTCAAACATTCGAGAGAATTATTTTCAATTAGCATCATATCATTTGATTTGCGTAGACCTGAAAGATTTGATGAATGAACTCTAGGCTAATGTTTATTTAACAAAAAAAAAAAAGACATTAACGAGTTTAACTATGCATTAGTGGACGAAACCTATCAAAACGTTAGTTTTTTTTTTTTTATTGCTTCTTTACGTTTTTTTTTCTTGTTAAATAAATGTATTTGGTTCAATTTCTTTGTTTTCATTTATATGCATCATATGTGTTCAAAAATAATAACGAGTTAGAATCAGGTTGTTTTTTTACCCTTGAAGTTTTCTTTCTTGGTGTACTGACAATATTAGCTTTGGGTACAAAGGCTGGAGTAACATCCGACAAATACTTATTTTTTACAAAATGCTTGGGAACATTTATTTCATTCAATGTGCTTAAAAATTCATCGTTCCAAGATACATGAATATTTTTTCGATTACTGAAAATTAAATTCATCAGCTCCGCAATATTACTATTCGGGAATGTTTTGTTTTTTTATAGATGATTTGTCCTTTTTCATTCCACGATAAAAGATCCGAATGTTTCTTCGTGAGATCCAGC
The DNA here is from genome assembly GCF_026930045.1 of Uloborus diversus. Classification (NCBI taxonomy): domain Eukaryota; kingdom Metazoa; phylum Arthropoda; class Arachnida; order Araneae; family Uloboridae; genus Uloborus; species Uloborus diversus. Next base: position 68,024,923 of record NC_072739.1, on the reverse strand, counting down.
AGAGTTCTTGCTTGGTGAAGATAGTTCTTTGAAATAATTTTCAGAATCTTGGAATTATAATTATTTTCCTTCTCTTTTGATATCTTTCTTTCTTTCCCTTCAATAGCTTTTTAATTATTTTCCTGTAGTCAATTTTGGAGGTGAGAACAGGGTTTAAATCTTCTTCAGCGACAATTTTCTTTTCATGCAAACTTTTATTTTTCACTAAGTGTTTAGGTACATTCATTTCTTGTAATGAATTTAAAAATTCATTTGCTCAAGGTACATGACTATTTTTTCAATTGCTTGTACGTTAAAAAATATTGCTAATTTTTAAGTTGAAATTTTGCTTATTTGTAAAATGTATAAGTTTCGAAGTCTGTGTGTTTCCATTCCTAAAGTTAAACTTGAATTAAATATTTTTTTTCTAAGTTCGATTATTTGCTAATGTTAATTTAGAATAAGAAAATACTGGATTTTTTTTTTTTTTTTGATTACATAAAACTTGTGCTGGTATACATCTTATCATTAATTAAATGAGAGGATGTTTTGACAAACAATGCAAATTGAATAAAAATATAACTATCTTTGAGAAATAATTCCTAAACTCACATGAAATGTATAAAAAAATATTAAAAAAACCCGTTTGACAGTGTACATAAACTTTGAAATCATGTGCACTGAAAACAATGAAATAGATTCGAAACTAGAAAACAACCTATAAATGTTAGAGACGTTGATAGTCCATTCATTGTAGGAAAAATCACAAAACAGTTGTAAAATTCCTTTTGTAGAGGCTTGAATGTAAAATAATGTAGTGCGATATCAAATGCAAGTCTCGTAGGCACGTAAAGTATTAGGAATAATGTACAAGTTGCGAAAAAAATAAGATTATACAAGTCCAAAAATTTAGTTGAAAAACTAGCAAGTAGAAAAAAAATAATTCGAAAATTATTTACATGATAACATGTAACTGAGAAATTTGGTTGGAAAAGTAAGCAAAAAAAAAAAGACAGTAAATTTAAAAAAATACAAGTCCTAAAAAAAAAAATTCGAAGTTGGGAATATTTAAAATCATAGTAAACAGTGAAAGCATCAATTTTGATCTCGAATGAATGTGGGGAATTGGAGGGGTGATGACTCAGTGCACTTACTAAAAGCATCATCACCGTTTTGCAACCACTTTTCTTATTGCTGGGGTGTTTACAATTATTTTACTTTAGCAAGTTCGTACGAGCAGGTTAGAAGTGGTCATGTGTGTGTACGTGAAAGAAGATTTGTGAAGTGTACTGAAAATAGAGGAGCAGAAGGAGTTATTTGAAGATATTTGTTATGCAATTTCGAGGTTGAATGCAGAGAGTACATATGAAGATTGCAACACAATATTTAAGTCACTAGAAAGGATGCGACTTGAAATCGAAAACTTTCTCGAAATCAATGACCAAGGTTCATACTCTGAAGTGCGAACTCAATATTTCTACAACTTCACAGAAGAGTACAATATTCCTTATTGAAGGAGAAGGTGAATTCATAAAGTTGAACTGTGAACATGTGTGTCGTGAAAAATGCCTAGTACTTTGGGGTATTAATAACCCCTCATGCCCATATGTCGTGAAGAGTTTTTTGCAGAACTCAAAAAGTTCGTCAAACATCTCAAGACATACGGTATGTATTTTGAACGAAACAACTGCATCAATCGCATGCAGAGGGCCTTAGGTCGTCACGAGTTAGGTATGTCTGGATTGGTACATTTACACAAGATGTGTAAGATTATATATATCTGCTTCGATCACTACATGATAAGAATTGTAATTATACAATGATACTATACTGATATTTAATAAGAATTGTAATTATAGAAGGATATTCTTAATTTAAATACAGTATATAATATATAATTTAATTGTTATTAAATTCGTTTTTAAAAGTTTGAAAATATTTTAGTGATTTTAAAGTTTAATGTAGATTAGGTATGTGGCATTTGTATAAGTATTGAAAATTAATTCAGTTAAAAAGTAGCGTTTCATGTTAAGAAAAAAACAGTGAGTTGGGAGAAAAGCTATATGAACTGATTGTAAATGTGGTGGGTGTGTGGGAAACCCATAAATTCTTCAGCACAAGGAGAAATCCCAATTGCGCAATTATGAAAACACCAATTGCGCAACCACTTGAACTCCCACAAGGCTAACTGAGAATCTGCAATGGCAGTCAGAGGAAGATTGTCAATGGAAGAGTGATCATGTATTTCATGTATTAAACAGTGATTTACCAAAAACAGAGTTATGTAGTCAATATCACACCACTCCTGACATCGCTACATAATGGTGACCATTCGAACTAAACAAGCAATTCAACAGAACTAAACTTGTGCTGCATTTTCGCCAAAAAAAAAAAAAAAAACACAAAAAGATGGATTACACTGTTATTCAGCTGAGCACAGCATCTTCAAAATATTCCAGCCGAGGAGCAATGCCAACGCAGCAGTGGGGAACTTTTGCTTTCAAAGTCGCAGATAAGTGCAATCTCTTCTCTAAATCATATCTCTGTGCTTTGCATTTGACTCGCGCGGAATAGTAAGTCACTTATGTGCCCCTTTACTTCCCTCAACTTTAGTTTTAAGCTCCCATGGTGTTTTTCTTACCCCAAAGTCGAAGAAAATGTTTCATATGCATGTGATTACTGTTCGTTTACATGAAATGTTATCTCTAAAAATATAGTAGGCTTGATAATTTTTAACATTGCATTTTTCAGTTGTATATATGTCGTGTTAGTGATTATAATGCCAAATTCCCATTAGCAGTATAAATCACGCATTTATGTTAAAAGTACTATATATGCATTAATATGATTCATTCTATGTCTGAATCTAAAGAATCGGAACCTTGCACCATGTCTTTAATAAGTGCAGTAGAAATACCCCAGAACCATAGATCAGATCCTAATTTATGGTTAGTAATGTGTGAAAGCACTTTTGAACTTGCTACTCCAAAGCCCATAACTGGTTGGTTTATTTGGTTTTTATGGCGCAAGAGCCCTTGAGGGCTATACTGCGCCAAATAGTCCAGTTGCATACTTAAGGAAAAAGACCCTCCGTGGGAAATTTCGCAAGGAAATTGCGAGACCAATTTTAATACATTCCTTATGGCCTATATAACTATGTCTCACCGGGTGCTTCGCTTGCACTTGTGTCAGATGACCTGTGTGACGTCATTAATCCAAGATAGCGGCTGCACTAGATATTGATGAAAATTTTCCAATTTTAACTGATTTTTGGGGCATATTATATTTTTTCAACTTATCTGATATATTTAATATTTTAATACTATTATACTTCAAATTTGAAAACTAATTGCCAATTTAAAATAAGTTATTCATTTAGGTTTTTTTTTTAGATGCAGATTTTTAGTAAACAGTATGAATTAAAAAATATTATGGAAAGCTTGTACGATAAAATCTAATTTATTATTCCAAAAAACCTGTAAAATAATTTACATACATGCGTTTTGGGGTTATAAGAACTTTTTTTTTTCAATACAGAAAAAACGTTACTTAATATTAGATATAATGATAATTTTATTTATGTACTCAAGTAATGAATGATTTTCATTATCTAAACTCCGATTTTAATACAAAATATAGATTTAAAGGTAAACAAACACTTCTTCCTTAAAGATCTTCATTTGAAGCGTTATTAACATTGCTTTGTTCGCAATGATTATCACAGAAGTCCTCATCATCTTCACACACGAAGTTCAGTGCATGAAATATTTTGAGATTTGCATTTACATGAAACAATGCATTTTCCCTTTACGCAGCTGCATCGAATTAGTTTTAAAATGGACTCAGAAGCACAAAAAAGTGTACACATAACTAGAACATAGAAGTAGTCTTTCTCTTCCCATCCAAAGTCTGACGATGATGTTAAATTCGGGTGCTGCTGGTCAGCAAGATGAGGTTCCAATACCTGATAATGCGCTCTTAAAATGTAAGGGGACAAAGATGCTCTTGCAGGAGGCAAATTTTCATTTTGAGTCTCCTGCTTCGAAAACATGAACCAAAGAAATTCTCCAATGTCAGAAATCTTTGTCAGCGGCACATATACAGAACAAATAAAGCCATCTTTCAATAACAATTTTATCATTTGTACTGAATTCTTCAGTAGATCCCTAGATGAGTCAGAGCGTCGAGAGTATCTTTGTCAGCCGTCTTTTAAATTTTCCAAAAAGAAGGTTTTCCCTTCTAAGCAAGTGAGCTTGTTATATTACTTTCTAACAGAGCATAGAGTCATAATATTCCTCTTGTTTTATCTAATCCTAATGCGGTCATAATGCTGGTCATTCTTCGGTTACTACCTACCCCACTCAAAAATGTGCATGGACAGTGACATGATTTTAACCAGAACAATGCTACCAAAAATACATCGGTGTCAGGCGAATATATATTACTGGTTGCTCTTTCTCTAGAAGCATGGAGAGAGTGCAGTACCATGGAGTACTCCTCTCCACGACTGCTTTGCAGTGTAGTCACATCACCTTTTAATGATGATTTAGCTTCATTTCTCCAGCTAACGATTAAGGTTTTTTCCAATGCTGCTTGTGTATATTAACGCTTTATTCGCCAGATAAGCTGTTAAGTTACACTTTGTTTCTACATAAGAAAATAGGGTCTTCATGTGCACGTTTTTAATAATAGTACAATCGGTTATTTTGAACTCAATGAGTGTTTACGTACTTCTTTCCGCATGCAGATTGGCAGATTTTAGCGAGTTTTCAATGTATGTGTCAAACACTAAGTGTGTTTCATCATAATTTAAAAGAATTTCCTTGATCTTATTATTAAATTCTGCAGCTAAATCATTACATGATTTCACTTGCTTTGGTTTCTTCTATGATTGTAGCTGTGCCATTCCACAAAGAACAGCAACACTGTAAGATTCTCTGTTCATTTGCTTCGGTATGCATGAGTCTTTCATGGGGTTCGGCAAAGAATCTTCGATACTGCTGTCTACTTTTTCTGAGCCACATTCTGCTAAAACCTTCATTAACTTTAATTTGTTTTGGGACAATTTTATCTACCCATCCAGAATAAACGTAAACTGTGAAACAGCCTAAAATTCATATGCTGTTTTTAAATCAACATCTGCTCGACTCCTCAATACAACTAGCAAAATTTTAAACAACGATCGGCTTTTAACTGTAGAACAGTGCCAGCTATATTTCTTGCAACTTTCTTTGTGCTATTTTTACATAGATTTAGCTTTTCTTTTTTCATTGGAGCCCAGAAATTCGTGTTTTCAGTTTTAATTCTCTCTTGTTTGAAAGTGGCGTACATGTCACGGCCTTTGCTTAAAATGCCTTAAATATATCTGTTAGTATGGCTTCATTATGTTCAGACTTTGTTGTGTTAATAAGTTCACTTCCTTCATATATTATAGGGCTTGTTGATACTCTGATGGCACTATATATACATTGCACTTCTTCATGTAGTCGCTTTCCTCTTGAACCTGTCAAATGTATACCAATTACTTTCATATTCCTTTTCTCTTGCTCCAAAGCTTCGTCTGACCCTAAAGCACAAAACGGTACAAAAGACTTTTTAACAGCCCGATTGCCTTCCATGAGTTCATTCCCCCATCCAACTTCCTCCCCCATTGAAATGGGGGAGGAAGTTGATCTACAAGTGTTTGCAATTCCACGCTTCTCAAGTCGTAAGAAGAAGGAATATACACAGAACAAACTGTAAACAGAGAGTGAAGGTGAACGCGTGCACCTACTGCTTGCAGGGATGCGTTGATATTGAGCTGGCTAGATGCATAATCATTAGATTAGCAATGCCACTCTTCCACAACGACGGTCTCCTGACAAGCACTCCTTGCGATATATGTCAAAACCTTTCAACCTCGGTCTATCAGCAGGGAACAGAAATGTTTCTTGCAGACAGAATATGGCCGGTTGGTGATATTCGACAAGATCTTTGATCTCCGTCACATTATGCGAGTAACTCTGACAATTACAAGAAAGAATATTAACGGCCATGATGAGAAAAGGAAGGAGAAACGGCAGGAAAAATTGAGAATGATTTAAGAAGGAGGATGGTCCGTCCACTCTTCATCGTCGGATGGCGGAAGATCTTCAAATTCAACATCCTCGTCCTCCTCTTGGGGAGGAAGTTGTTGACGCTTTTCAATTAATGATTTCGTCAATTTTACTTTCTTGCTAGAAAGTAAGAAGTCCTCTTTTTTAAAGTTATGGAATTTTGGGGGCCTCTGTTTAGAGGATACCCCAATTTTTGCGCGCGTTTGGATAATTTTCATTTTTTCAATTGTTTTCTTTTGATCATTTGGTTTGTTCGAAATTTGTTTAGCTGAGTAACTTATGCTGGGGTTTTGTGCACTTTGTATTTTAATTTCGTTACTATTTTTTTGTTGAGGCTTAGAAGTATTGAGCTGTTTATTTTTTGATTTAGGAGATTTAGTTGATTTAGTGCAGGTTATTGTGTTAATTTGAGGATCTGTTTGTGTACTCGTGGAATTGAATACTTTTCTTACTGCTGCAGCATATGATAGTCCAGCTGAAGGCTTACGAGACTGGACAATTTTTCTTGCGTCGGGGTATGATATATTCTGCGTGGTCTTGATTACTTGGATTTCTTTTTCGGAGAGCCATTTAGGGCACTTTCTAGAGTAAGAGGGGTGGTCTCCTTTGCAGTTTACACATTTGAATTCCTTTTTGCATTCATTGCTATAATGGCCGGCCTCAGAACATCTGGCACAAGTTTCTGTACCACGGCATGACAGCTTGGAATGCCCAAAGCGCTGGCACTTGAAGCACCTTAGCGGGTTAGAAATGAATGGTCTAGCAGGACACGAGAGATAACCAGCTTTGACACGTGAAGGGAGGATAGGCGTACTAAAGGTCAGGATGACATGTTTCGTATTCTGCATTACGCCATTACGTTTGATTATGATCCTCTTCACTCCATTTATGCGTTGTTCCTTCGTTTCTTCTAGAATTTCCTCCTCTGGTGTAAATAGAAGGTCTGGCTCCGAAATGATTCCCCGAGAAAAGTTTTAAGTTGAGTGTGCTGAAACTGTACAGAGATAAAGGCCTAATTGCTTGATAGCTAGGATTGATTGAACATGTTTGTGATGCTTGATTTACACTAATAATTCACCAGTACGTAGTTTTTTTACAAATTGAAAGTCACCGATGAGATTTACAAGAGCTTTGTTAATAAGGAAAGGGGAAACAGCAGTAAATGTAAGGTTTTCTATTTCTTTTAATGACAAAAAATTTAGCAGATGTTAGCGGTTCATTCTGACGCTCCCCACAAAGGGGAGAGGTATTCTTTATGCTATCATCCATAAATTAACCTGGGAATTGAGGGGAAAAACTGGGGTCTAGCCCCTGTGTAGCCCCCTGCACAGGGGTAAGGCTTTTACACCAGGGTTCGCCTGCTATCCCTGACGTCAACCGTTTGAGGCTATTCCTGGTACCACGCAGCCACGGACACGGTTGGTTGGTTGGTTTGGTTTTTATGGCGCAAGAGCCCTTGAGGGCTATACTGCGCCAAACGATTTTTTTGTTATATATTTAACAATAAGTTAAAAAAATAAAAGTAAGTATATTCTGAAATCAAAAGAATAAACATTCAAGTACTAGTATTAAAAAAGGATAGCCTAAAAACATATAAACGTTGAAGACATATAAGGAAAAATGGATGAAACAATATCTTGAAAAATAAGGAAGGGACGAAATCACATAATGGTAAGACGAACACTAAATTAAAAAGGAGAATCCAATCTCCTGGAGGAAGGAGTATAAATTGCAATGGGGTGGGTCCCCCAGCAAGTCTTTCAAACATGGATTAAAATCATTAAAATATTTAAAACGTATTTGATTGAAATTTGGGCAATTGCATAAAATATGCAACACTGTCTGATTGACGTTACATTTAGAACAAGTTGGAGCTGGTTCACGGCATAAGAGGTATTTATGGGTGAACCTGGTATGACCGATGCGAAGACGAGTTAATAAAACTTGTTCTCTCGTGGAAAGTGGTAATGATTTGAAACCTTTAGCCGATGGTTGGATCGAATGTAATTTATTTAGGGTTTCAAGATTCCATGTCTTCTGCCAATGTGTGTCAAGACATTCAGAAATTGCGTTTTTAATGTCATTAAAAGGAACACTATCATCGACCATGATATTTGCGGTTTTGGCAGCTGCATCGGCTGCCTCATTGCCTGTAATGCCCACATGACCAGGGATCCAACTAAAGAGAACGTGAAAATTATTTTGAATAAGATTTTTGTACAAATGATATGATTCAATGACTATAGGGTGGCAATTATTATTGCAGCGAGTTATGGCATCCACTGAACTTTTTGAGTCAGTGTATATTACCCATTTTTTGTGGTTGGACTGAGCTATTGATTTCAGAGATATAAATATAGCTTTTATTTCAGAGGTAAATACTGAACAAGATGGGTTTAGTTTTTATGCGGTGACCTGACTATTAATTATTGTGGAAAAGCCGACGTGATCGTTTGCTTTTGATCCGTCAGTAAAAATGTCTTTATAACCAGAATATTTGTTTTTGATCTCATGAAAGACTTGTTGATAAACTGAATCGGCAGTAGTTTGCTTGGGGAATTTTGAGAAGTCATTGATTATAGAAAGTTTTACTTCGCACCATGGTTCAATTTGTTTTATTGTGTTGACAGTTTTAAAATCTGGTAGCTGTAAGTCTGATAGTACCCGACGCATTCGAATCCCGAATGTTGGTGTCATCGAAGGACGATTACGAAATAAAACAACATTAGATGGATAAAAAATATGGAGATGTACTGGATGATTAGTGGAAGGTTTTGTTTTAAAGTAAAAATTTAAAGAAAGTTGGAGACGTGTATTGTTTAGCGATTGTTCATGTGCTAGAATATGAAGGCTATTTATAGGTGAGGTTCGGAAGGCTCCTGTGTAGATGCGAAGCGCCTGATTATGTATTGGATCTAGGGCTTTTAGATAGCTTTTCGCTGCAGAGCCATAAATTTGGCATCCATAATCACGTTTAGAGCGTATAAGAGCCCTATAGATTCTTAAGAGATACTCTGTATTAGCACCCCAGGAAGTGTTTGCTAACACTCTAAGGATATTTAATTTCAATAAGCATTTTTTTCTTAGCTCTTGAATGTGCGGTATAAATTTAAGTTTTTTATCTAGTGTGAGACCAAGGAATTTTCCTTGATCATTTACAGCTATTGGTTGATTATTGAGGAAAAGATTTGGATCAGAATGAAGGCCTCTTTTACAGCAGAAATGAATACAGAATGTTTTTTGAGCAGAGAAAGTGAAGCCATTTTCTTCCGCCCATTAGGTTACTTTATTTATTGCAATTTGAAGTTGTCTTTCAACGATACTCATGTTCGATGATGAGAAAGAAATTTGAAAATCATCAACGAACATCGTACCTTTTACAGCAGGGGGCAATTGTTCAATTAAGCTATTGATTGCTTATTAAGAATAGAGTTACGCTTAATACACTTCCCTGAGGTACTCTTTCTTCTTGAATGAAGGTATCCGACAGAACAGACTTGACGCGTACACAAAAAGAACGATGTTTCAGAAAATTGGAGAGAAAGATGGGTAAATTACCTCGCAACCCATACTCGTGCAGGGTTTTGAGGATCCCATACCTCCAGGTACGGTCGTATGCTTTTTCAATATCGAAAAATACGCTCACAAGATGTTTTCGTTTAAGAAATGCTTCTCTAACTGATGTTTCGAGAAGCATTAGATTGTCTATTGTGCATCTGCCACGCCTAAATCCACTTTGAGATGAGGATATGAGATTGTGTGACTCCAAAATGTGCATCAGTCTGGCGTTTACCATCCGTTCCATGACTTTACAAAGGCAGCTCGTGAGAGCTATAGGTCTATAGCTCTCAGGTTTTTCAGATTGTTTATTTGGTTTAAGGATACGGATAACTATTGCTTGACTCCAGGATTTTGGGAATCGGTGTTCAGAACAAATTTTATTAAAAAGCTGCAGAATATTTTCTAATGAAGACCTGCTTAGATTTTTTAACATACTATTATGAATTTCACCTGGACCTGGTGATGTGTTTTTTGATTTTTGTAAGGCAGTATTTAATTCTTGAAGGGTGAATTTTGTGTTGTATTGATTAAAAATGTTTGAATTAAAATCTAGAGCTGTGTGTGATTTGATGGATAAAAATTTTGAGCAATAATTATTTGCATTGGAGACTTCTACCAAATAAGTCCCCATGCAGTCAGCCACCTCTTTGTGATCGGATAAAGTACGACCATTAATATCCAGAATGGGTGCTCAAGATGTCTTGTAGTTTCCAGCGATTTTGTTTATTTTACCCCATACAGTCTTGGTTGGGGTGGACGTCGTGATTGTGCTGACATAGGCCTGCCACGAGTCCCGCTGGCTCTTCCGTCGAATCCTTCGAGCTTCAGCACGCGCTCGTTTAAGTGCCACGAGATTTTGTGTGGTTGGATAACGACGAAAAGTGTTCCATGCCTTTTTTGGTTTCCTTTGAGCCCCCTGACAATCAAAGTTCCACCAAGGCTTAGGAAATTTGATCCTGCCTTTACTGGTTTTTGGTATAGCACCGATAGCTGCGTTTAAGATAATGTCGGTTACTCGCTTTACCGCTACATCAATATCTCTATTAGTCACGTCTTCCGATGTTATTTCTGCCAACTGGGTAAATGCTGCCCAATCTGCTCAATCAATGCGAAGTCTCGCTTGCTGATGCTGCTGATGGCCGCCTCGTCCAGTAGAGGTTATCCTGATCGGAAAGTGGCCACTGGTGTAGAGACCACCCTCCACATGAAAATCCCAGCTTGGTAGAAAAGAAGGTGCGCATATTACGAGATCGATGGCATGGTAAGTCTGGGTAGGAAAGATGAAAATAAGTGTTTTCACCGTTATTAAGGACACATAGATCATTGTCTTCAACAAAATTTTAAATTATTAAACCTCTGCTGTCGGAGTCTGCACTCCCCCAGAGAGGATTATGGCCATTAAAATCCCCCAAGAGGGCAAATGGGGGAGGAAGCTGATCAACCAGTGTCTGCAACTCCAAATTCTCAAGTCATAGGAAGGTGGGATATATACAGAACAAACTGCGAACAGCGAGTGAAGGTGAACGCGCGCTGCTACTGCTTGCAGGGATGTGTTGATATTGAGCTGGCGAGATGCGTAATCATTAGAGATCAGCAATGTCACTCCTCCACAGCGACGGTCGCCTGACAAGCAGTCCTTGCGGTTACGTGTCAAAACCTTTCAACTATCAACACGGGACAGAAATGTTTCTTGCAGACAGAATATGGCCGGTTGGTGATATTCGACAAGATTTTTTTATGTCCGTGACAATATGCGAGTAACTCTGACAATTCCAAGAAAGAATGCTCAGGGCCATGAAGAGAAAAGAAAGGAGAAACGGCCGGGAGAAGAGGAAGCCACTCAGGAAGGAGGATGGTCCATCCCCCCTTCATCGTCAGATGGCGGAAGATCTTCGAATTCGACATCCTCATCTTCCTCTCGGGGAGGAGGTTGTTGGTATTGTTCGATTTGGGATTTGGTCAATTTTACTTTCTTACTAGAAAGTAAAAAGTCCTCTTTTTTAAAGTTATGAAATTTTGGGGGCCTCTGTTTAGAGACTACCCCAATTTTCGCACGTGTTTGGATAATTTTCTTTTTTTCAACAGTTTTCTTTTGCTTTTGTTCAGTTGGTTTGTTGGAAATTAACGTAGCTGAGTAACTTGTACTTGGATTTTGTGCAGTTTGTATTTTAGTTTCGTTACAATTTTTTGGTGTTGGCTTAGGAGTATTGAGCTGTTTGTTTTTTGATTTAGGGGAATTAGTTGATTTAGTGCTGGTTATTGTGTTGATTTGAGGGTCTGTTTGTGTACTGGTGGAATTGAATACTTTTTTTACAGCTGCAGCATATGAAAGTCCAGCCGAAGGTGTACGAGACTGAACTATTTTTTGTGCGTCTGTGTATGATATATTCTGAGTAGTTTTGATTACCTGTATTTCTTTTTCAGAGAGCCATTTTGGGCATTTTCTAGAGTAGGACGGGTGATCTCCTTTGCAGTTGACACATTTGAATTCCTTTGAGCATTCATTGCTATCGTGGCCGGCCTCAGCACATCTGGCACAAGGTTCTGTGCCACGGCATGACAGCTTGGAATGCCCAAAGCGCTGGCACTTAAAGCACCGTAGCGGGTTTGGAATATATGGTCTAACAGGGCATGAGAGATATCCAACTTCGACACGTGAAGGGAGGATAGGCGTACTAAAGGTCAGAATGACATGTTTCGTATTCTGCATTACGCCATTGCGTTTAATAGTTATCCTCTTCACTCCACTTACGTGTTGGTCCTTCATTTCTTCTAGAATTTCCTCCTCTGGTGTAAATAGAAGGTCTGGCTCCGAAATGATTCCCCGAGAAAAGTTTAATGTTGAATGTGGCGAAACTGTACAAAGATATGGACCTAATTGTTTGATAGCTAGGATAGATTGAACATGTTTGGGATGCTTGATTTCGACTAATAATTTACCACTACGTAGTTTTTTTACAGATTGAAAGTCACCGATGAGATTTACAAGAGCTTTGTTAATAAGGAAAGGGTAAACAGCAGTAAATGTAAGGTTTTCTATTTCTTTTAATGACAAAAAATTTAGCAGATGTAAGGGGTTCTGTCTGACGCTCTTCACAAGGGGGAGAGGTATTCTTCATGTTATCATCCATAAATTAACCTGAGTATTGAGGGCAAAAACTGGGGTCTAGTTCCTGTGTAGCCCCCCTGCACAGGGGTAAGGCTTTTACACCAGGGTTCGTCTGCTATCCCTGACGTCTACCGTTTGAGGCACCGACTACCCCCGGTACCACGCAGCCACGGGCACGGTAGAGACACCTTGGCTTAGGGGGTTCTGTCCGAATTTGGTAAGTATGATGAGGGAAGGAAGAGAACAAAAGTCCTTTCCCGCCGATATTCTGTTTGAGCAACTGGGGGTTCACTATTCCTCCCAAGAGCTCGCCCCGAACTCACCACACCGCAAGCTCCCCCCCCCCATCACGACAAGGTAAACGGACACGGGGGGGGGGGTTAATAGTTATGGAGTACCATTGTTTTATAAATTTGTTGCATAATATGCTTAGGTTTATTTAGCAAAATCATTTAAAGTGAAAGTAAACGTTAGACGCTTGAGATTTTCATACAGTCACAAAATTTTGAGCAATCATCCTTTCATTCTGGCCAAATCGTCAAGGACTAAAATATTTAGTGCTCATAATATTTAGATATTTTTAGTATACTTCATACTATATTGAACCCACACCTGCTCGACTCTGTTGATGTAGTTGATTGTTGATGTAGTAGTTGATGTTTTGAACTGATGAACGTGAGCGGTGAGCAAGGTTTTAGCACTGGTGCAAGTCGAATTAGTTGATTTTTTTTTCTGTATTAACGATAAGCAATTTTTTTTAGCATTATAATTACATTAAACGCATTTTATGATGCATTGATTGCTATGAATGAAACTACTTGCAGTTTTCGAAGACTGGTGACCGATAACGAGCGGAGGGCGGTGGCTCCCTGTAATTGAGGCAAACTTAAGCAGGCAGCATTGTACAGGATACGCAGATCGTAATCACAGCATTACGACCCTGCCAGGTAGGTATGCCCGAACCACAGTTAGTGATTTAAATCCTAATACGCTGTGAAAGTACAATTCCTATGAGAAATTGACACCCTTAAACTAGGCTAACAGTAACTCACTAACTTTATAAGTTCATTTTCATTAGTAAACTTGTTATAGAAATTTGGTGATAACATTTTTATTTCTAATTCAACTTTAAATAGAATTATACTCCCATAACTCAAAATAATAATGAAAAAAATGAAAACCAGACAAGAGCTCTAAAAATATACAGAACAATGAATAAATAAATTTCAATGGGAAAAAATAGATTTAGCTGCACCTTTTTTTTTTTGTACGCGCCGGGGGGGGGGGGCGCGAAGTTCGTATTTTTTTCTGGAAGTGATTCGCGGAGGTCTGAAGTTCGGGAACCTCTGATCTACACAGTTGGATAAATCGTTTGGAGATGAAATGTTACCCGAAAATTCTGTGAAAAAAATGTTTAAGAGAGCGTAATTCAGATGCACACTATGTACCAGAAACTTTTCTCATAAACGTAGTCTCATCAGACATAAAAAATCAAATCATTCCGGAGCAAGTTTCTATTGCAATATATGTGAAAAAACTTAACAGAATGGACATTCTGAACAGACATATTAAGAAACATTTATCAACCAGACCTCCAGCTCCTTTAAAGACTGTTATGTGTAATTCAAAGTGTTCCAGCGTCGAAAAGGAAAAAAGGATTTCAGATGAAAGAGAAGTTAATAATGCTATACCCTCCCCGTCTGCTGCAAAAAAATGTACCCCGCTCTTCATCAGATGAAGCATCTCCGACTCCATTCGAAGTAACAAACTTACCTGGTGCATCCAGAGCGGCAGATCTCTACTGTTCGATTGCGCCCGAAACCTCAAATTCCTCAACCCTCTTTGACAAAGCGAAGCTCATGATGGAATCCCCCATCTGCTATAAGAACTTGCTTAGGTTCCTTTGAAACAGAATCTGTGGAACCAATTCTTGAAACAGAAAAAAAGCTCTGTTACAAACCAAATTTTACAAAGCTGTCAAAATTCATTGCAACGTCTCTCTTGCATCAAGTACTATATTAATGTAGTTATCGTTTCGTTAGAGATATCAACGACGAAGAGCAAGAATATTGCACAGAAAATTTCAAGAGTAATATGCATCCAGTTCTAATAGGAGAAAGACTCGACTTGGATCCGAGTTTCGATAAGGTAAGTTTTTATAAATTATTTTTTTCAGATATATATTTTTTCCCCCTCGACATACATATCGTCACATGAGAGCAATGATAGGTTATGTTACTGTTATGCTGAGTCTTGAGAAACCTTACTGTTGCTTCTAGGCGACGATGTGTAAATTGAGCAATCACTTCTTTTTCACTCTAAAATGTATGAATCATTTCTACTAAGACCTAAATGAAAATCGTTATAGAAATAGAATCATATAACATGAATATTTATCTCATATCATGAACGAGATAGCTTTTTAGTTTATTAATTCCAGGGAATAATATTTAATTATAGATACACCGATCTGTCTCTCTTTTGACTTCTTTCGATCATTTAATTCTTTTGCATTAAAACTATTTTCACGCACTCTTTGCCTCAAAAAAATGTGTACAGCATAATTCTTAGTGTATATATTTCGTTTTACTCTTTTCAGATTCGATCTTCATATAATGCATTAATAGCAAAAGGATCTGGATGGATTTCAGAGAAAATATTTGGAAATAAAACAGCAAAATACAAGCCTCTGCTAATATCATCCTATATCCCACTCCCAGAAGTATTGTTAAAAAAGAAAAGTACCATTAACATTCAAAATACAGACACAAATGTTTGATATAGTCAGTTCTGGCTGCTTTACATCCGGTGGTGCATAATGCGCACAGAGTGAGTCATTATGTGCCTTTCGAATAGGAATTTAATGTAAACGGATTCCTACTCCTTTAAATCAAATAGATAATTTCGAACAATTAAATAATATTTCTATTAATATTTTTGGATATGAAAAGGAAATTTTTCCTTAAAGAATAACAAAAGCAGTTTACATGTGTCACGTAAATTTGTTACCGATATCTGAGGATGAGAAAAGGTATTTTTGCCTCATAAAGGATTTAAATAGTTTATTGTCTGACTTAACTACACATAAGAGTAAAATTTTCACTGTTGATACTGCTTACATAGATTTTGTAGGACAGAGTTACTCAATTCTCATATAGTAGAATGTAGAGTACATGAAGTGCAGAAAATTAAATTGCCTTCCCCAAACAACAAATGGTTAAAATTTAATAAATACGGTTTTAAATTTAATGTTCCTTTTGTAATTTATGCTGATTTAGAGTGTATTTTAAGGAAAGTGGATTCTTGCTTGTCCAGTCCGCAACGTTCATCTTCAGTTCCAAAGGAAGAACATATTCTATGTGGATATTGTTATATTATCATAGGCCCTAGTCGTTGTTTGTATAAATAGTCCGTGGTCTATCGCGGAGATGCTACTGAGCATTTTTTAACAAACCTTTTTAAAGAGGATGAAAGAATATCCCAAATATTACGATACGTTCAACCAATGATATATAATAAGAAGGATGAGGAAAATTTTAATTCCGCTTAAATTTGTCATATTTCCGAAAAACCACTAACAAAGAAAAAAGTTAGGGATCATGATCATGTTACAGGAAAATTTCGAGAAGCAGCTCATAGCAGTTGCAATTTAAATTTTAAACAGAAAACATTTATTTCGGTAATAATGCACAATTTTAAAGGATATGATTCACATTTGATAATCCAAGGGTTAGGTTAAGTGAGGAACAGAATTATTTCGTGTATCCCAAATAACAATGAAAAATTTATATCTTTTTCTATAGGATCTTTAATATTCTTAAACGCTTCGCAAAAAAAAAGCAAGTTTCTACTTTGTCTGCAGATATCTTAAAAATAGTTTTATATATTTTAAACTAAGTTAGAACTCATGACTCAAAAAATGGTTTATCCCTACGAATTCTTCGATAGTTCTCAAAAATTTGAAGAAAAATAACCACCGCCTAAAACTGCATGTTTTAGTAAAAAACACAGAAGAGCATAGAATTACTGATGAGGAATACACTCATGCTCAAAGGGCATGGAATGCTTTCAAACTATGTACATTAGAAGAGTATCACGATTATTATGTGTTAAGTGACGTAGCATTTATTTGCTATAATTATGAAAGCTACAGAAACTTAACCCTCAGGTATTACAAGTTTAATGCTTGTAATTTCTACACTTCCCCCGACCTAGCTTGGTAGGCAAGTCTCCGCGTGTCTGGTGTGAGCGTCGAGCTATTAACTGATCCTAATAAGTACTTATTCATTGAAAGTGGAATAAGAGAAGGTATAACTATGATTTCTCATAGTGTGATAGAACAAACAACACGTAATTTGAAATGCTACTACCAATCTAAACAATCAAAAAATATTTTATATTTATACGCGAACAATCTTTAAGGTTGGGCTATGGCCCAACCGCTGCCTACTCAGTTTTGAATGGGTTCAAGGATTCGTTGATTTCATGAACGTGCCAGATGATTCAGATGTAGGATATATATTAGAAGTCGAAATGAGCTATCCCGAGCAAATTCATCGCTTTCACAATAAATTTTCTCTCCCCCCCCCCCCCCCCCCAAATCTTAAAAATTACCCATGATATGCTGTCACCTTACTGTAAAAGACTTGCGGAAAAACTTGACTTAAAAATGAACAACTGTGAAAAGTTAGTTCCAAATCTATAGAACAAAAAGCGTTACGTTATGTACTACAGAAATTTGAAACAATGTGTTTCTTGAGGACTTAAAGTGACTAAAATGCACAGGGTATTAAAATTGTATTAAAGTCCTTGGCTGAAAGAATATGTTGATTTTAACACCAGCATGCAGCAGCAGGCAAAATCGTATTTTGAAAAAATATATATATATATATATTTGAAGTATTAAACAACGCAGTGTTTGGGAAGACAATGGAAAATTTAAGAAACAGAAGAAATATTGATCTTATACAGGACACAACAAGGGCCTTAAAGCTGATAGCATCCCCTTTTTTATGCAAATTAAATTATTACTCCAGACTTAGCTTCGGTACAGCGAAAGAAAATTTCTCTCGTTCTCAGCCGTCCCAATAACGTTGGATTTTCTATACTTGATTTATCAAAAACTTTTAATTTATGATTGTTATTACAATTTCATTAAAAAAACATACGATGATAAAGCGATTCTCTTATTGACAGATTTAGATTCTTTGTGTTACGAAATAGAAACGAGACATTTGTATGATGATTTAAAATTAGCCCTAGATTTATTAGACACTTCAGACTATTAAAAAAGCCATCCTCTTTATAGTGAGGCAAATCGTAAAGTTGTTGGTAACATGAAAGATGAACTTGCTTCGAAAGCAGCTATCGAATTTAGAGGGTTAAAACCTAAAATGTATAGCTTAAAATGCGATAATATTGAAAAACGTACTGCGAAAGGTGTATCTAAAAACATAATTAAAAGAATGATCAGGCATGAGAATAATAAAAACTGTCTTTTCAATCAACTACGTGATTCGACAGAATTGTCAATAATAAAGACTTTTAATCAGTAAATTAAAACCATTTTATTTCGAAAATCTACTCGATGTCCATTTGATTGTAAGCGATATATACTAGATGATGGTGTTAGAACTTTAGCTTATGGACACTGTGCTGTACCAAATACTGAACCTCACGAGACGTAAAATAAATCTATGCAAAACCATCAATACCCGATGTATTATTGGATAATACTGTGTTTCGGGTGTATGTAAAAAGTGTGTTTCTCAATATGTATGTAAAAATCTGTATATAATTATTTGCTGTTTAATTCACAGGTACACAAGTTTAAGTGTCGGAAAATGTTATCAAATACATTGTAAATAGGATTTAAAATTTTTCGAAATGTTACTAATGTTATTTTACTAGGAAATATACTTCTTCTTATACCTACTCATCTTTCAAAGATAATGGTGACTGTATGTTATAAAGAAAAAAAAAAGAATAGTTCATATTTTCAGAGTTTTTTCTTATCTTAAGCACTTTCACTCGTCATTAGAAGTTTTATTTTTAAACTCATGCACTTGCCTTTTATCATCATTTAGGATGGAATTTCCGTACATGAAACATGCTTCAACAATTATCGTTGCTGGTCCATCAAAGAGCGGTAAAAGTCAAGACCATAGAATATAGAAGGACTGCTTCATCAATTTGAAAAACCACTTGCCGCGGGGTCCCTCCTTAAAACTGAACAAAGAAATTTTTGAAGCTGAACGAAGTGCCAAGTCTTTTGCTACCTTCAGATTCAGAAAAATGTCAAACAGTGAATACGGAAAGAGAAGAACGCAACTGCGGCCTTACGAAGGGCACCGCAGCACCTCAGGCAGCGCCGCAGTGTTCCAGATTCCCCCTCTATCTGCTACTGGCATAGGAAATTCTACTTGCTGCTGTCCTCAAAGTGCTACAGTCCAAGGAGCAAATAGTGCTGCACTCAGCCTTATTTGTGGACATTGTGACATTGCGAAGAGATTTAGGGGCTGGTCGAATATGTAAAGTGGTAAATGTTGAGGTGGATCTGTTACGAAAGCAATCCATTTTGAGCATTCCAGCGAATGAACAAGGTGTGTGCTGTGCGTTGGCTCATTTGCATAAAGATAGGGAAATGATGGATGGTCTGAGAGATCGTCGAGGACCACATTGCAGAATGGGGCACGGGAACTGCGTGTTGCTGCTGGTGTGCTTCTTGGGTCCTGCGCAGCAGTAGCGAAATTTGGTTGGTTGGTTTACTTATTTTTAAAGGCGCAAGAGCCCTTGAGGGTTATACTGCGCCAAACGATTTTTTAGTTTAAAATTTATACATAAATAAAAAATCAGGGTATGATAAAAGTAAAAATGTTTTGGAGAGAAAGGTATAAACAACAGTAGTTTAAAACAAGTAATAAAAAACCTGTAAATATTAAAAAATTTATGAAAGGGTTTGAAACAATAGGTTGTCAAAGAACCTTCAGTAACAAGAAAAACGGAAAAAATTACATTTTGACGACACAACCACTAAATTAAAAAGGAGAAGCCAATCTCCCGGAGGAAGGAGTATATATTGGGATGGGGTGGGTCCACCAGCAACTCTTTCAGAGATGGATTAAAATTATTAAAATATTTAAAACGTATTTGGTTAAAATTTAGGCAGTTGCATAAGATATGCAACACTGTCTGGTTGACTTTACATCTAATACAAATCGGAGCTGGTTCACGGCATAAGAGGTATTTATGGGTGAACCTGGTATGGCCGATGCGAAGACGAGTTAACGAAACCTTTTCTCTCCTGGTAAGTTGTAATGATTTGAAACCTTTAGTCGATGGCTGGATCGAATGTAATTTGTTTTGTGTTTCGAGATTCCAGGTCCGTTGCCAATGCGTGTTAAGACATTCAGATATTGCGTTTTTAATGTCAACTAAAGGGACACTGTCATCAACTAGGATATTTGCGTCTTTGGCAGCTGAATCAGCGGCTTCATTGCCGGCAATGCCTACGTGACCAGGAATCCAGCAAAAGAGTACATGAAAATTATTTTGTTTAAGACTTTTGTATAAATGATAAGACTGAATGACTATGGGATGGCTGTTATTGTTGCAGTGGGTGATTGCTTCCACTGAACTCTTTGAGTCAGTGTATATCACCCACTTTTTGTGAGCGGATTGGGTTATTGATTGTAGAGATATCAATATGGCTTTTATTTCTGCTGTAAAAACAGAGCAAGATGGGTGTGATTGTTCAGCGGTAACTTGACCATTTACTATTGCAGCAAAGCCGACGTGATCGTTTGTTTTTGATCCGTCAGTGAAAATGTCATGATAATCAGAATATTTGCATTTTGTATCATAAAATATTTGTTGGTAGGCTGTATTGGAGGTAGTCTCTTTAGAGAATTTAGCGAGGTCATTGATGGCAGATGGAACTACTTCACACCATGGTTCAATCAGTTTTATTGTATTGAGAGTATTAAAATCTGACAGTTGCAAATCTGAAAGCACCCGGCGCATTCGGATCCCGAATGTTGGGGTTGCAGAAGGACGATGAAGAAATAAGATAACATTAGATGGATTAAAAATATGAAGGTGTAAAGGGTGATCAGTATAAGGTTTTATTTTGAAGTAGAAGTTCAATGAAAGTTTGAGGCGTCTATTGTTTAAAGATTGTTCATGAGCAAGAATATGAAGACTGTTAATAGGTGAGGTTCGGAAAGCTCCTGTGCAGATGCGCAGTGCCTGATTGTGGATTGGATCTAGAACTTTCAGATAGCTTTTTGCCGTGGAGCCATAAATTTGGCATCCATAATCAAGTTTTGAGCGTATTAGAGCCCTGTAGATTCTTAAGAGAGACTCTGTATCAGCTGTGGAAAATTATTTGATTTGGAATGGCAACAGCCATTCAACGCTTCCTAGCATGAACTCGAATCAAGAGTTCAGTCGCCACTGAATCACCTTTCGATGAATGTTGATATTCGATGCTTTGATGTGACCCTTTGATGTGCAGCCCCTTTTGATGGGACTTATGTTCCCAATTTTCGATATAAATTATGTGCACTGTATATACGTTTCAACTAACAGTTCTTAATTAAAAAGTTTTTTCTAACCTTCAATTCGTTTGTCGATTTTTGAATTTGACGTGGCAAGTGTTTTACCCATTGAATCATTTTACGATACAGCACCCCAGGAAGTGTTCGATAAGACTTTAAGGATATTTAATTTTAGTAAACATTTCTTTTTTAACTCTTGTATATGAGGTATAAATTTGAGTTTGTTATCAAGTGTAAGACCGAGGAATTTTCCTTGATCTTTTACAGCTATTGGTTGATTGTTAAGGAGAAGTGTTGGATCAGGATGAAGACCTCTTTTACGGCAGAAGTGGATACAGAAAGTTTTTTGAACAGAGAAAGTAAAGCCATTTTCCTCCGCCCATTGTGTTACTTTATTAATAGCCATTTGAAGTTGTCTTTCAATGATACCCATGCTCGATGAAGAGAAAGATATTTGAAAGTCATCAACGAACATGGTACCTTTGACAGCGGGAGGCAGTTGTTCGATTAAGCTGTTGATTGCAATTACAAAAAGAGTTACGATTAGTACGCTTCCCTGGGGAACTCCTTCTTCTTGAATAAATGCATCTGAAATAACAGACTTCACACGTACGCGAAAAATTCGGGCTCTTAGAAAATTACAGAGAAAGATGGGTAGATTACCTCGTAACCCATACTCGTGCAGGGTTTTGAGGATGCCATATCTCCAGGTACGGTCATATGCTTTTTCAATGTCAAAAAATACGCTCACAAGATGTTTTCGTATGAGAAATGCTTCTCTTATTGATGTTTCGAGAAGCAGTAGGTTGTCTATGGTACATCTGCCGCGCCTGAATCCACTTTGATATGAAGATAGCAGATGGCAAGACTCCAAAATGTACATGAGCCTGGCGTTTACCATCCGCTCCATTACTTTGCAAAGGCAGCTTGTGAGAGCTATAGGTCTGTAACTCTCGGGTTTATCAGATTGTTTGTTTGGTTTAAGAATAGGAATTACTATTGCTTGGCACCAGGATTTTTGGAATCGGTGTTCCGAATAAATTCTATTGAAAAGATGCAGAATATGTTCTAAAGAGGACCTGCTTAGATGTTTTAACATACTATTGTGAATTTCATCTGGACCTGGTGATGTGTTTTTTGATTTTTGTAAGGCAGCATTCAGTTTTTGAAGGGTGAATTTTGTGTTGTATTGATTAAAAATGTTTGAATTAAAATCTAGAACTTTTTGTTCTTTGCGTGATTTGATGGTTTAAAGCTTTGAGCAATAGTTATTTGCACTGGAGACTTCTGCCAAATAAGTCCCCATGCAGTCAGCCACCTCTTTGTGATCGGATAAAATACGACCGTTATTCTCCAGAATAGGTGCACAAGATATATTGTAGCTGCCAACATTTTTTTTTTATTTTACCCCATACGGTCTTTGATGGGGTGGACGTCGTGATTGTGCTGACGTAGGCCTGCCACGAGTCCCGCTGGCTCTTCCGTCGAATGCTTCGAGCTTCAGCACGAGCTCGTTTAAGTGCCACGAGATTTTGTGTGGTTGGATAACGACGAAACGTATTCCATGCCTTTTTTTGCTTCTTATGAGCCTCCTGACAATAGAGGTTCCACCAAGGCTTAGGAAACTTGATCCTGCCTTCAGTGGTTTTTGGTATGGCAGCGTTAGCTGCGTTTAGGATAATGTCGGTTACTCGCTTTACCGCTACATCGATATCAATATCAGTTACGTCTTCTGATTTAATTTCTGCCAACTGGGTAAATGCTGCCCAATCAGCTCGATCAATGCGAAGTCGAGCTTGCTGATGCTGCTGATGGCCGCAGCGTCCAGTAGAGGTTATCCTGATCGGAAAGTGGCCACTGGAGTAGAGACCACCCTCCACCTGAAAATCCCAACGTGGCAGAAAAGAAGGTGAGCATATTACGAGATCGATGGCATGGTAAGATTGGGTAGAAAGATGAAAATAAGTTTTTTCACCGTTATTAAGGATGCAAAGATCATTGTCTTCAATAAAATGTTCTACTGTTAAACCTCTACTGTTGGAGTCTGGACTCCCCCAGAGAGGATTATGGCCACTGAAATCCCCAAGATGACAAATGGGGGAGGAAGTTGATCAACCAGTGTCTGCAACTCCACGCTTCTTAAGTCATAAGAAGGTGGGATATATACAGAACAAACTGTGAATAGCGAGTGAAGGTGAACGCGCGCAGCTACTGCTTGCAGGGATGTGTTGATATTGAGTTGGCTAGATGCATAATTATTGTTGATTAGCAATGCCACTCCTCCACAACGACGGTCTCCTGATAAGCAGTCCTTGCGGTTTATGTCAAAACCTTTCAACCTCGGTCTATCAGCAGGGGACAGAAAAGTTTCTTGCAGACAGAATATGGCCGGTTGATGATATTCGACAAGATCTTTGATGCCTGTGACATTATGCGAGTAACTCTGACAATTCCAAGAAAGAATGCTCAGGGCCATGAAGAGAAAAGGAAGGAGAAACGGCCAGAAGAAGAAAAAGCAGCTCATGAAGGAGGATGGTCCGTCCACCCTTCATCGTCGGATGGCGGAAGATCTTCAAAATCTACATCCTCGTCCTCCTCATGGGGAGGAGGTTGTTGGAATTTTTCAATTTGGGACTTGGTTAATTTTACTTTCTTACTAGAGAGTAAAAAGTCCTCTTTTTTAAAATTATAAAGTTTTGGGGGTCTCTGTTTAAAGGCTACCCCTATTTTTTCGCGCGTTTGAATGTTTTTCTTTTTTTCACTAAGTTTTTTCAAATTCTGTGTGAGTGGTTTCTTTTCATTAACAGTAACAGATACAGTATTTGTTTTTTGTATTTGTTGTTGATTTGGATTTGTTTCCTTAAAAGAAGATTTGGGACTATAATTTTGTTTATTTGATTTGGTTGTGTTTACAGTTTTGGCATTAGTAGAAGCATCTGTTTGGGTATCTGCTTGTGTGCATACAGACTTCAGTACCTTTTTAACCTGAAGCATATGAAACACCTGTTGTTGGTGTGCGGGATTCAACTAGTTTTCTTGCATCTGGATAAGATATTTTTTGTGTTGTTTTAATTATCTGAATTTCTTTTTCTGTGAGCCAGTTTGAGCATGATCTGGAGTATGAAGGATGGTCCCCTTTGCAGTTTGCGCATTTGTAGGTCTTGTTACATGTATTACTGTCGTGTCCGGGCTCTGCGCACCTGGCACAGGTGTCAGTACCACGGCACGCAAACTTCGAATGTCCAAACCGCTGGCATTTGAAACACCGGAGCGGATTTGGAATATAGGGGCGAACTGGGCAAGAGAGATAGCCGGCTTTAACACGTTGCGGGAGGACAGGTGTATTGAATGTCAGAATGACATGTTTGGTGTTTATTATTTCGCCGTTCCGTTTGATGGTGATCCTTTTGACTGAATGTACGTTTTGATCCTTCATTCCCTCCAAGATTTCCTCCTCGGGTGTAAAGAGAAGGTCAGGTTCGGAAATTATTCCCCGTGAAAAATTAAGATTTTTATGTTCTGAAGTTGTAACAAGATATGAACCAATTTGTGTGATTGCCATTATAGATTTAATTTGTTTTGTATGTTTAATTTCAACTAGAAGTTCACCGCTGCGTAGTTTTTTAATAGGAGAATATCAATCTGTTAAATGAGTGAGCGCTTTATTTATCAAAAAGGGGGAAACTTTGCTTAAATTGAGGTTTGGATCATTGCGTTTAATAAGAAAAAACTTAGCTGTGCTCGACAATACGTTCTGACGCTCCACGCAGGGGGGAGAAGGGTTATTTATATTATCATCCATAAATAAACCTGGGAATTAGGGGAAGAAGTGGGGTCTAGCCCCTGTGTAGACCCCTACACAGAGGTAAGGCTGCGTACGACAGGGTTCGCCTGCTATCCCTGAAGTCTCCCGTTTGAGGCACCGACTACCCCCGATACCACGCAGCCATCGGCACGGTTGACACGCCTTGGCTTAGGGGTTTTCGTCCGCATTTGGTAAGTGTGATGAGGGAAGGAAGGGAAAAAAATCCCCTCCCGCCGATATTCTGTTTGAGCAACTGGGGGTTCACGACTCCTCCCAAGAGCTCGCCCCGAACTCACCACACCGCAAGCCTCCCCACCACGACAAGGTAAACGGACACGGGGGGGTAGCGAAATTTGAGAAGCACTTGGATTGCAAATTGTGGTGATTTTTACAAACAATCTGAACAAGGTTAACTTTTTTTTTTGCCGAAAAAACGTTTTCTTTTATCATTTTTACATCTAACAAAAAAGTAATCATTCTGCAGTAATTTTTATTGCGAAACTTTTAAAAAGCCTTATGATCATATTGATAGGCATACCTGCCGTATTTGTTTCAGAGGACATTGTACCGTGAAACTAAAAGGTTGTTCATACTGTGAACAGCTGTGATAATCGACGTAGTGCTATACTTGACATAGATAAAATATTGGAAAGCAACAAAATACTCCATTTGTAATACGGTAAGCCATTATTTTTATTTACTTGGGCATTAAAATTATTTCTATCTATGTTACAAAATATTTCTGTTCCTTTCTAAATGTATCAATGCTCCAAATGTTGCACTCCGTTTAAACGACTTAGCATGGCAGTTCTCAGAGCGAAAACTAAAGTTATGTCTATGAAATTGAGAGTTCTTGGAAATGAAGTGGTAAAAATGTGAGAACATACTTTCTTGAAAATGAAGAAAGACCGTTATGAACTTTCAACTTTTTCTTGCTTAAAATTTCATGCAGGATGAACACTCGGGATTCTTTTCTTGGAGACCCTACTAACGTTATGCGTTACTACTACGAAGGAGCGTTCATATACATTAATTACAAAGGATTCGTTTCCAGATCGGGTATGAATAACAACAAAGCCCAGCTAACTTACGTCACCTCGTTTGCAGAGTTTAATAGCATGCTGGCTAATGCAAAAAAAAAAAAAAAGTTCCTTTGTCGTTTTGATATGAGCAACTAACCATCCATGTTTCATAGGTCAAGGATGTATTTTTTCTACGGAAGAAATATCCGCTGTGCATTGGGTAATGAATGGCAATTTTGAGAAGGAAGACACTTCCACAAATGTATTTCTAGTTGACTTCAAAACTGCTTATGCCAGGATTCAACTTTACCAATAATTAGACAAGTTGGGAGAATCCGTGTCTATATCATGAGAGATTTTATAGCTTGTGCAAGCAATGTATTTTGTTGTTGAGTTTCCCGAAAGGCCGACCAAACAAAGGGCCGAAGGGTAAAATTCCCCCATAGAAACTATCCCAGTATGTAGGATAAATCAAAGTGAGCTTTTATGCAAATGGCATTATGGTAGGGCGGGCGAAGTATCGAGAGTAATGAGTAAGGGTTAGCAACCTTCGTCAACATAAAGCAGCTAGCAGTAATGTAGAACTTGATAAAAAACTTTAACTTATAACCCATATATAAGAGTTAAAAAAGAAATGTAGATTGAAATTAAATATCCTTAAAGTCTTAGAGATCGTTTGTTGAGGTGCTGATACAGTCTCTTTGAAGAATCTGCGGCTGCAGTAGTCAATCTGGTACCTTTGGCACTCGCCAAATTGGCCTGTATCTTCGGTATTGCAAACCCAAAAACAAACATAAAATAGAGCTCACGAGAAACTGTTCTCTTTCTATGTCTCTTGGAATTCTCAAGAATGTTGTGTGCCGCGGTTCTTGCACGCACGACACTCATAGTAATACTATGAGTTTACATCTTCCCAATAGGTCTTTTCAATGTTGATAAATGTTTTGTGTTCCAAATATTAGCGTGTTTTTGTAGTATAAAAAATAACAAGTTCCGCAAATCTACAGGGCTCTGATATGCCAAATGTGTGGCTCTACGGCGAAAAGCAACCTCAAAGTTGTGGATCCAATACACAATCAGGCACTGCTCATCTGCATAGGAGCCTTTCGAACCTCGCCTATCTGCAGTCTTCATATTCTTGCTCATTAACAATCTCTACACAATAATCGTCCCAAACTTTCCTTAAATTTTTACTTCTAAATAACACCGCACACTAATCACACTTTACGCCTCCATATTTTTTTGTCCCTCTACTGTTGTCTTATTTCTGCATCGTCCTTCGGTTACCCCAACATTTGGGATCCGAATGCACCGCGTGCTCTCTGACCTGCAACTATCCGATTTGAATGCTCTCAACACTAGAAAACCGATTGAATCATGATGTGAAGTAATTGCATTTGCAATTAAAGACCTCAATTAATTCCCCAAAGAAACTACTTCCAATACAGCTTACCAATAAATATTTTATGCTATTAAAAGCAAATACACTGAATATAATGACATTTTTACTGACGGGGAAAGCCACAAATCACATAGCCCAATCAATTAATACAAAAGAAGTGGGTGATATATACTCGCATCATTTATGCAAAATAATTTTCTAACTCTGTTTTGTTGAATTTTCGGTCGCAAGGGTTTAGCGGGCAATGAGGCAGCTAATTCAGCTGCCAGAGCTGAGAGTATCCTTATCGATGATAGTGTTCCTTTTGATGACATTAAAAACACCATCTCTGAATATCTTAACCCGCTGTGGCAGCGGACTTGGAATTCAGAAACCCAGAATAAATTGTATTAGATCTAGTCCCTCGACTAAAGGTTTCATGTCATTAAAAGTTGGCAGAAGAGAAGAAGTTTTATTATCTCGACTTCGTACTCATCATACCAGATGCAGACAAAAATACATCTTATGCCGCGAAACAGCTCCAACGTGCATTACATGTAATGTAAATTAAACAGTATAACATATTTTAAGTACCTTTTCAAATTTTAATCAAATACGTTTTAAATATTTTAATGATTTTGATCCATCTTTCAAGGGGTTGGTAGGAGACCCACTCTATTGCAATTTGTTCTCCTTTTTAATTTAGTGTTTGTCTCGTCATTATGTGATTTTGTCCTCTTCTTATTTTTCAAGGTTTATTGTCAAAATATTGTTTCATCCTTTTTTTCTTAATTTATACTTTTTTAACCCATATTTTATTTTCGTCCTATTTATAGGAGATTTGTTGCGATGTTGCACACTCGATATTTTCACTTTCTTGTACTTATGTTTGTTACTGTTATAAACCTTACACTTGATTAGTGCAAGACACAAAAATTGACAGTTCAACTTTGAGGATTTTGATTTTTTTGATTACTTTAAATTTTTTGCTGTTTCATTATGCGAAATTTAATTGTAAATGAAAACCATTTTATAAAAAATATGCCAATATTCTGTCCCAATTATATCCATTTCAATCGTATACATTAGAGCTAAATGAAATTTGCAGAGAAAAACTACATTTAAGGCTACGGTGGAGTTTGAAAATGACGAAAACCCTTCAAAATATTGATTTTCTTTTCTGATTTTGAACTATTTTTATGCTCCTGAAAAGAGCTTTATTTAGGGCGAAAAGAATTTCTTCGATTCGACCATTCTTTCTTGAGATATTGCTTATTTTAGCTCTTCACCCAAAACGGTACAACCCTTTGTTCACATTTCGCGAACAGATGTTTTGTCAAAACAGCCATGATATGAAGATTTTATATTCGAAACTGATCAATTATGTTCGATTTTTAAAATATTTTTTCTTATGTCAAGCCTTTGCAATATTTTATTATAATCTATTTCCTGTTAGCTTGTCAATAATTGTGACTGACTGCTTCGTTTCGTTTGTTTATGTTTGCATCGCTTTCATTTTTACGTTCTTTCTTCGCTGGTTTTTAACCAATTATATTTAAAAAAAAACAGCCCTTTTTAGGTGCTACATTTCTTTTTATTCCTCTGGAAAGCTAAGAATTTGTTTTGTATGATGGATTTAATATCATCCAGGTATAGAAACCCAAAAGGCCGGAAGAGAAGAAGGATACTTTGTGAAAACTTCAAGAGGCGTTCTCAAAATCCTAAAGATAGTGAACTGGAAGAGATGGTTGTTGAAAATAATTATCTAGAGACTACAAATGACTGCTCTACTGATATAATTCATATTTCCACTACTCAAGGAAATGCAAAGGCAACTTTTGTTCTGACACATCAGTCGGTGTGGTCAGAACTGCTAAAAAATGTTGTTTGCAAAACTTGCAGCTGCACAACTCTAGCCATTCGACAAGAAAACTATTTTGGGTACTCTGAAATTGGGGCTAATTTGTGAGTCCTGTGAGATTACGGATCTACTTCTTTAAGCATTCGGGAAAAAGAAGCGAAATCATTTGAGGTGAACAACAAACTTGTTAAAGCCTTCCTGTCTATAGGCAGAGGTCATGCAGCAATGGAAACCTTTTATGCTTAAAAGTATTAGCACTAAGTACGTTGAAATAAAAACAAAAGTTCTAGAAATATCTCGAGAGGCTGTGCGAGAAGAACACACAAAGCTTCATGGCACGACAGATGATGTGATTGACATATGCGTATCATATGATGGTACGTGGCAGAAACGCGATTAAACGTCTAATCTGGGTATAGGCGTAGTAATTGATGTTCTGACAGGCCTTGTCATTGACTTTGAAGTGTGCTCCAAGTACTGTCAGAAGTGTACAATGACTGCTAGAAAGAAACACCCGAGTTCGCAATTTGGTATGAAGGTCACTTACACGAATGCGAGAAGAATTTTATGGCACATCGGGTGCCATGGAAATTCATGCTGCAAAAATCATGTGGGAGCGGTCAATCCAAGACTAAAATGCGGTATGTGTCCATTTTAAGTGATGGAAACGCCAAAACATTTCAATTTTTAACTAAAACTAAGGTTTACGGTAATGAATGTGTTTTACAAAAGGAGGAGTGCATCAACCATGTGGTCAAGAGACTCGGTACAGCTTTACGCAATGTGGTGAGTGAATGGCGGGTTAAACAAGTTACTCTTGGGGGAAAAAAGAAAAGTGGATTCACCCAAGAAAATATCGGGAAACTTCAAAACTTTTACAGAAAAGCCATAAAAGACAACACGCCCGATGTAAATAAGATGAAAACTGCAGTTTACGCCAGTTTATTGCATTGCTCAACTACTGCAAAGCCAAAGCATGGGAAGTATCCTCCGGGGGAATCTTCATGGTGTTTTTTTTAACGGGCCATGGCTAAGCAAGAAGTTCTCAAATCACATTCCTCAATGTCTATGTATCTTTCCAATGATACGATGGCAAAAATCATGCCAGTGTATCAGAGGCTGGTCTCCTAGGAAATTTTAGATCGTTGCACTGCAGGAAAAATGCAAAATATGAATGTAAGCCTGCATAGTTGCATTTGGCATAAATGCCCGAAGGAAGTCTTCGTTTCTAAGCGCCGGTTGGAAATTGCTATCACCTAGGCTGTCGAAGAATTCAACTTGGGGAAAGTTAAATCACTAGAAATTAATAATGAGGCAGAGGAGCTTGAAAACAGCTACCCTGTCAATATTGCTAATAGGCAGCAAAAGAGAAGGGTTTCGCAGAAAATCCTATGTAAATATGCACAGTACTCTGAGAAGAGATTCTTAAAAAAGAAAAGCAAAAAGGCGAATTCAAAAGATAAATCCTGCTATGCCTCAGGATTTTTTAAGGTAGTACTTAAAATTATTTCATGCATTATACGCATATAACACTGCAAATAAATATTCTGATATCTAAATATGCGAAGTCATAGACGTAAAATGTAACACAGCACGGTACACTTTATTTGAAAAATAAATATTACTGTTATATTTACTGTTATCTTTAATGTCACTGTAGTATTTAATCAATTTAATCTTTTACGAGTCACCTTTAATAAATGGAATGCATATGTCCATTCTTAAATACATCAATCAAGCTGCTTGTCTTTTTTCTGCTTTATTGCGAAGAGTTACATGCACATTTTTCTGATATTCCTTTCATTATTCAGTTTTTTATTTTTGTAATTTAAAAATTTAGGGTATATTTCTATTCAATACTTGCTATCAAAAGTACTTTTTATGAAATTGAAGTTATTTGTATGGTATTACCAAAATGTACTGAATTTCGTTCATTTTATTGCACGATATTTCAATTTTTTCAAGGTGGTCTGTGAAAAGGGTTTTTGTTTAAAAATTCAAATATGTTGTCTGCAACATTGTAATGAGCAATCTCTATGCAGTTATCTTGTATAAAATTTTTTTTTTTTTTTTGTTAGAAATTGCTCTTCGAAGTATAAAAATCAGTTTTTCTCAGAACGAAGAATTTGCTGCTAAGTAAAACTTCAAAATACTCCATGCATCAAAATAATTTACGTATGAAATAAAACTTTTTTCTGTATACGTGAAAGCTTTACCTATAAAATGTTGGAACAGATTTTTACTTTCTTCTATATCTAATATATAGAAGAAAGTATTGGATTCGTGCAAATTTTCGAATTTTGACGGATTCGAACGTTTTGAGGTGTGCTGAGTCCATTTCGACCATTTTTGGAAAATGTCTGTCTGTGTGTGTGTGTGTGTGTGTGTGTGTGTGTGTGTGTATGTATGTGTGTCACGTCTGTGTGTGACCAGTTTTTTGTGGCCGCTCTACAACAAAAACTACCGCATGAAATCGAACGAAATTTAGTACACATATGTGCCCCTATGTGAACTTGTGCCCATTAGTTTTTGGCGCGAATTCCTCCAAGGGGGGTGTAGCAATGGGACGTTTTTCGAGTTACGCGTGCTTGCTATTCCTCAGGAAGTTACTGGCGGAATCAAACAAAATTTGGTCCATATGTTGGTATTAACAGGAACAGGTGCTGATTCAATTTTGGTGTCAATAACTCAAACGGGGGTTGAGCTGTAGAACGTTTTTTGTCGTCAATTGTGACTGCTGTATCTCAAGAAATAATGAACGGAATGAAAGAAAAATTTATCGGCAAGTAGCCCTTAGTGGGTATAAGAACTGATTTTAGTTTTGTGTCAACAGCTAAAAGGGGGGTAGCGCAATCACCCGTTCTTTTTTTCCATTTTGAGTGCCCTATCTCAAGAAGTAATGCTACGTTCTGGTTGAAATTTGGAATATATGTGAATCCATATGTAAACAGGCTTTGGTTCTATTTTGACGCCGATCGCTCCAAGAGGTGTTTTTTTTTTTTTTTTTTTTGCGAATAAAAATACAGTCGACGCTCATTATAACGACCACACATTATAAAGACCGTCCCACTATAACGACCAGTGGCAAAAGTCCCAACTTTGTTCCTATGAACACTACGTTAATTTGCCTTCATTATAACGACCATTCTGTATCGTCTAATCCAATACAACGACCGACGCTATTTCGGGTGTTCTTCCCAATAAAACAAATTTGTAGCTTGAAATGGCCTTGATTATTGTTTACGGACATCTGCCTGAAGTTTTCAATGTCAAATCCAACTTTGAGAGGGGGTGCGCGTAGATTACCATTCACCGCAGCTAGCACAAAATAATAATAATAATAATAATAATAATGGGAGGAAAAATCGAGAAATTTCCAGGTTCCTAAGAAAAGGGAGTTGACAGGTGTGTTGGTAGTTTGGTGTTTGAATCTAGCAGTTTTTAAGATTTGCGATTCTCGAGGGACTTTCAAATGTTTCTTTGAAAAGCAAAAAAAAAAAAAAAAAAACAATTTATCACCTATGTCTGAAACGGAAAATAATGTTTTGCAAAAATCACGTCTGCTAAAAAGGCAACCATCTGTTTCTGGTTTTATCTTCAGAAAATGTAGTGGTAGCAGTAGTAGTAGCAGATTTGTAAGTGTGTAACATTTTCCTCCCTATATTTTCTACTTTAAAATTTCTATAATGTTCTGTCATAGCATTTTGCACACGATTTTTCTAAAAATTCCTACGATAAAAACAATTTGGGCATTTAACTGGAGTGTTTGAAAAAGTACCATTTTTTACGGAACAACGGGGCATGCAAGATGACTGTGTATATTTTTTTAATTATACCTCTTATAACGACCACTCGTTATAAAGACCTTTTTCTCTGGGACGGAGATGGTCGTTATATCGAGCGTCGACTGTATTTTTATTAATGCAACAATAAGAAAGATAAATCGTAATAGATTGTCGTCTGCGTATTTCTCGTGATTTTAATTGTATAGAAATGATAGGAAATATTATTTCAATGATTTAAAATTTTTAACTGTTGCCATCTTATGTTTGTTAATAAATAAAATATTTGTAATTAATTCAAGCAAGGCTTTTAAAATAACTTTCAATTTTCGCTCTTTGCTTTGCTTTTACAATAATTCAGACATTGGGATGGTCGTCAAGTTTTTGCATGTGTAATTTTGTTTTTGTTAGGAATATTGCTTCCTCGTCAAGCATGGGGAGGGATCAGAAAAAGGAAAAATATAGAAGAAAGTTTCGTGATGGCCACAACATACTAGTTTTTCTGTAGAAGTATGTATGTAGGCTGAAGAGTCACTCTACTTCCTGCGTAAAATTATGCAAAGAAATGCATTTTGGGGGCGAAAAGAAATTCAAGCAGTTCCAAAAGCATAGACGTCAGGGGGCTTAAAGTATAAAAATTGATTTAAGTATTAAAAATAAAAAATGTCAACAGCACGTGGTGTTCCACACTATACACACTTGTTCCACAATATTGCTTCCTCGTCAAGCATGGGGAGGGATCAGAAAAAGGAAAAATATAGAAGAAAGTTTCGTGATGGCCACAACATACTAGTTGAAAACTGTAAGAAAAACTATGTTGTAATAGGTATTAACTTGAAATAAGCCCATTTTGACTTTATTTTTCATTTGAACATAATAATTGAAAATTTGTTTCCAACAAGTTGTTAAACATGAAATGTAGATGTGGGAAAAAAATATTTTAAGAATAGACCCATGG
Source organism: Uloborus diversus (assembly GCF_026930045.1). Taxonomy (NCBI): domain Eukaryota; kingdom Metazoa; phylum Arthropoda; class Arachnida; order Araneae; family Uloboridae; genus Uloborus; species Uloborus diversus. The sequence continues at coordinate 67,990,812 of NC_072739.1, read as the reverse complement.
AGCGTACTGTTATTACTTTTTTTTTTCCTAAAAATGCTAAATTTCTCGAAACATGTCAAAATATTTATCTATTTTTCTTATTTATTTACATTATATCTGAATAAGAACATTCTAGGAAAGTTATATCAATGTAACTATGTTTTTGAAAAAAAATCTATGAAAAGTCCACTGGAGCCTTAAATAGGTTTTATGGACGTTTTATCACCCGTCTTGTAAATAGGACAATAATAAAATCCCCTACTATACACTCCCAATAAACATATCTAAACTCAGACAATAGATTTGAAACACAGAAAGCAGCTGGGCCAAAGTTAATACTATCTAGTTTCGTTGTAACGAAGCGAGCAGGAACTGGTTTCTGGTTGTGGGGAAATGTTTTTGTTGGTTAATTTACCATGAGCATTTGATCACGTGTTGACGCTATCTTCTGCACTGGGTAAAAATATTCGCTCGGTCATTGTTGCAAGTGGAGATGAGTACTTTTAGAGATCAAGCAGAAAACACTTAACAACGGAAGAAGCTGGAGAATATTTAATGTCATTAGACGATGTAGCCGATGAGTAATCCTGAAGTGATAATATTGCCACCTGATCCAGACACAGTCACTGATGGTGAAGAAATTGATGAAACTTCTATTATTGCACATGGTCACGCTACCTTTGATGAGAAACTTCAGGAGGAAACTGGAAAAATTGAAATTTTTAAAAGGAATAAATAGCAATGAAGAAATAAACGCATCAAAACCAAAATGGACTAATCGTGTGCTAAATTTTCTGATGAAAATCATCAGAAGATATTAAACATAATTTCAGGAAAATCACCCGTGGAGCTTTTCGAGATTTTGGCTAAAATATATGATTTTGAAAGCAGTCGAAGAAAGCAACAAATATGTTGGGCAAAAAAATAACCACGATTTTTGTTTGAAAACGGACAAATATAAGCAATATTTAGGCATCGGGTAGGTGAGGGTAAAGCCCCGCAGTTTACAGTTTTTGTAACATTGTGGTCAATAAAGAGAAGAATTTCTCGCTATTTCAAATTAAAATCTTAGAATGGATTGTTAGCTATTGCCTCTCCTAATTCTAGCTCAGTTTAATCATGAATTACGGAGAAATTTACAAATAAACCGAAAAAAATTAATGCGGGGTTTTACCCCACGAAATGGGGTAAAGTCCAGCATTGTAGGGGTAAAGCACCGCAATGCGGATCTTTATCCCATTCAAGATAATTATGAAAAAAAAAACACCTGATATAACTCTTTATAACGTTCTTTATTGGTTTAGATTTTTTTAGTTGTATTTCCATGTCTGTATATAACCGAATCAAGTGAAAATCTCATTCTGATTCTTTTCTATTTTTGGATTTATTCCAAAAATAGAATGGGTTTCAACTTTCTAAAGTCTAAATGAAAATTATAATTTACCTTAATGCAATGTTTGAAAAAGATGTTCTCTGACACTGAAATCGCTAAAAAGTAAGCTTCTGCACGGACTAAAACATCGTATATCATGAAAGAAATGGGGAACTTGTTTAAAAAGGATTTGATCAAGTCCATTATGAAAGGTCCGTTTTCGATCGCTACTGATAGAAGCAACGAAGGTGAGAAGTATTATCCAATTGTTGTCCACCTTCTTTAATACTTTTAAAGCAGTGCTTCTCAACCGGTGTGCCTCGGAACACTGGTGCGCCGTTTCATGATCCTCGGTGTGCCACGGTGTTTTCGGAGCTGTAAAAAAAGGAAGAACAGTGAAGCATTTGACTTGCACAAGAAATCAGATATAATACTGCTAGTTTAATTTATTACTATCTTCCATTGAAAACAGCATGCCAACGGTGAAACATTTATTTTACCTGCTTGTAAAGAAATCGATCTGAGGAAGATAGGTTCCCATGCCATGAACGAGGTGGTGGTCAGAGTACCAATTCTAGACGATATTTTCAAGCGACGAATTAATGACATGACGGATAACATTAAAAAACATTGGTTTATAATCTACTAATAGCTGGAAAATTTTTAATTAATCAGCAGACATAAAAGATTCACCACTGTTGTTAATGAGGGCGGCATTCAAGATCATTATATTTTTGAAAGGAACTTTCTCAGCTTGCAACTGGAGATGAAATACTAATAGTTAAAGCTAAATAAATAAATCGCAAAGGGTTCCATTGTTGTAACTGCACAAGAACTGCAGTGATGGAGCAGTTGCAATGGTGGAAAATGTCAAAGGGTTCATGTTGAATGCGAAAAGTCAAAATTCAAGTGTTCAATTTAGTTTCCTCCATCATGAAACTCTCCTGGCAAACAATATGCCGAATCAGCTGACGTCAGCTGTGGTTGAAGCCGTAAAAATCGTCAACATACAATCAAGACTACTTAATTCTCACATTTGCATTGTATTTTCTGTAGAGGTGGGGGCAGCTCACCACTCCCTGCTTTTTCACACAGTGGTTCGGTTGGGAAGAAAGGTCGAAGCAAGAATTATTGAGTTGAGTAGACCAGGTACAAATTTATAATAATTTACGAAAAAATGGAACATAACAGTTCGTTACAAGATTAATTTTGTTTTGGAAAACAAGCATATTTGGCTGATATTTTTAAAAATCTTAACGAACTAAATAGAAGAATTCGAGGACGTGGTGAGATATTTTGACAAGTTAAATGGATTTAAAAAATTCAGCGGTGGTTGGTTGGTTGGTAGGTTTATTTAGTTTTAATGGCCTAAGAAACTGAAGAAACTCTGAATGTGTTGGCGGAACATTTGGCAATGATTTTGAACAACGTTTAAGCACTGCTTGTAGTTAACTGGAGTAGAACAATATGACTGGGTTCGTGATCCGTTGAAACATCATCAAGAAACTTTCTTTAAAGACTCGAGAAAAAGTTATATAAACCTCAGAAGCTACTGCTCCTAAAAACTGGGGTGCAGCGAACTGATTTTGGACGCATATTTCCTGTTAGTAAAAAATCTACCTGAAAATCACTGATCACACTGCTCACGAGCTGTTACTCTAACCATTTAAAAGTACATGTCCATTCACTGGCCAATGAATTAGAAACTCATGATCAATATTTTATTGGATCACCTTTTGCACGGATAATTGCTTCGATTCGTTTGGGCATCGAGTCTACAAGCTTTTGGAGTGCATTTGCATCCGGAGTACCATGCATTGGCTATGCAGGTTTTTAGATTTTGTGAATTAGATGGAGGAGGAGAGTGCTATCGGATGCGTCTTTCCACCATATCCCACGCATTTTCTAAGGGGTTAAGATACAGCTTATGCGGTGGCTAGGGAAGGTTTTGGAAGTCAGACTGATGCTCAGCGAACCCATTTTCAACACTTCTGGCACGATGTATAGTTGCATTATTGCCCACTAAATATCCGTCGCTATCAGGATAAAAATGCAACATTGGAGCATTTGATGTGCCAGTATATCTACCTCTGTTTTAAAACTATTAATATTAGGATGCCTTTGCTTAGAGGCAAACACAATTTTAGTTTGTAGTTGAATTGGTTACTTTTTTTCAACAGTTTTCTTTTGTTTTTGATTATTTGCTTATTTGAAATCAAAGTAGCTGAGGAGCTTGTGCTGGGATTTTGTGCAGTTTGTAATTTAATTTCGTTTGAATTTTTTTCGTTTTGGTTTAGAATTATTGAGTTTTTTTTTTTTTTGTTGTTGATTTAGGTGAGTTAGGTAATTTACTTCTCATTATTATGTTTACTGGAGGTTCTGTTTGTGTGCTTATGGCAGGGATGAAAACAACCAAAAGTAAAAAAAAAAGAGGAAAAAATTTTTGTATCTTAAAATTTGAATTTTCATGCATATACAGTTGGCTCTCCGTTTAACGACTTTTAAGGGACAACAAAAAATTGTCCTTAAGTAGAAAGCGTCCTCAAAATGGAATGCTTTTAACACTAAAATGAAACATCTGGGACCGAGAAAAGCGGTTGTTAAATAGAGCGTCGATAAACAGAGAGCCAAATGTAATCAATCAGATAAAATTTGTCTTATTCTTTTTTACTTTTAGAAATACATACTAATATATAAACAAATAAAAAAAGCAAACTTTTATTTAGGCTTTTAACAGATATTTCAATTCCATTTCAATTTCTCACAGCCCACGCATCAGATGAAATTAAAATTGTGACGTTAATTGCTACAAAATTCCCATAAAATTATACACGTAATAGAAACTGATTCATTAGACATTATATATACAAAATGACATGAAACTTTTTGATAAATACTAAAAAGATTCAGCTCTCTGTAGCACAATTTCAAAGGAGATGCAACTGAATAAAAATAAACTTGCACAATAAAGATAAAATGAATTACATAATTAAAATTATATATTTCTCTTCTGGATCATCTTTAGAAACAACACTTGTAATGGTCTGATTACAATTATACTCTGTTTTTGTTTGGCAGATTTAAATTTTTTTGTCTGTGACTGCAATTCAGAAAATGAGTCTTCTTTCCTCTTTCTTTTTTCCCCTTGCTCATTCTTTCCTCTTTCAATTTTTTCCTCAGTATTTGTATTTGATTTTCCAATTGTAGTTACCAAATTTTTACCCAAGCTATCACTGGCAGATTTTTTACCACTTGGCTTTGAACAATTTAATTTTAAAATTCTCTTGCTCTCATCATTCATGGTATCAGCAGAACATTCGTTGGATTTTTCCGTAATTGCTGCATCACATTTCTTAGAATTTTTAACAAGTGTTGCTGTCTTTGACGTTTTGCTGCATCCCCACAAATTTTTTTAGCAGCTTTTTTGGTAAGCAACTTATCCTTCTTTAATTGCAATTCTTTCCTTTTTTCTTCTTTTATAGCCTGAGCTTTCTTCTGTTCTTCTTTATATAATCTAGCAGAATTTCTAACGTTTCTGCAAAGGTGTTTATCTACTGGTTCAGTTATAAAGTCGTCCTTCTTGAAAAGTTGAAGTGCAGTCTTATTTTGGGACAAAAGCTCATATTTTATAGTTTGAATGGCAGAGAAGGTTGAAACATTCAAGTTGCTAGTACCAGGTGTAATGACATTGTTCATCATACTGAAGCTTGACTCAACTTTTGGACCACGGAAACAAGTCAACAAAGGGAAAACAACAAGGCAGAGTAATTTGTACTTTCCAGATGCTTCAACTCTTCTCCACCATTCTGTAATTTTTTCTCCTTCTAAATGCTTTAAATTTTGATCATTTACATATAAATTAACTTCTTTTTCATATTGTTCAAGGTCTTCAGAAGTAATGACATTTTTAACATATTTAGGTAAATCTTTTAATCTCTTCAAACTTTCGGATTTGTCTCTTACTAGAGGATCTATGGCTGTAGCAGTTATTAAAAATGCATTGCAGATTGGCATCTTCTTTTGCAAAGATTTTGCACAATTGATAAATGCTTTGGTGGCAGCTGTTTTAAATTCTTTAATAACATTGGCTTGTGCTTTAGATGCTTGGTGCACAATTTGCTTTGCCATATCTCCAATGAACATGGATGAAAATGGAAGATGATTACTTATTAATCCCACATCAAGACATTTTATATTTTTAGACAAATTTTTCACCCCCTTCAGCACTTCAGGTTTGACAAAACAACCTAAAAATGCAAGCAATAGTTCTTTTTGCCTTAGGTGAAGCTGATGTATCAGAAGATCAGTATTTTCAAAGAGTTTGATATACTCTTTGAGCATGGGTTGAAGTGAAACACAAAATCGCAAGAAAAGTTTCGTTTTTATTTCATTGCAAATTAATTTATCCTTATTCTACATTTTCTTTCTTTCCCAGCATCTGTCAGATTTTTTGCAGATAAAACTGCTTGTAGTCCTCGTATATAGTCTTTGGAAGCTTCGTTTAATTTATAATTCCTGAAAATTTTAACAATCAAATGTAAATAAATATTTTTTTCCGAAGATGTCAAAAATGAAAAATAGAAGAGAACTAATGCATCCAGCAGACGGCAGATGTCTACTGACACATCATAAGCTGACAGCCAACGGAAAGAAATAAAATTTTCTGGAACTGTGTACTTAATATTTAGAACATCACAAATTTTTGAAATTATAACCGTAAGATCAGGTGACCATTTAAAGTCATTGTGCACATCAATGGCTAATTTTTCAATGTGCATATTGAAAGACTTGCAGAATTCTTTAGCTGCATTGTGCGCATGATGACAAGTTGGTTGGTTTGGTTTTTATGGCGCAAGAGCCCTTGAGGGCTATACTGCGCCAAACGATATTTTATTATGTGCTATTTATTTTTTATTAAAGAATATAGTAAATAGAAGCATATTTTGAAGGAGAAAGCATAAAACTTCAAGTGTCAATATTAAAAAAGTGCATCCGATAAAAACATTTAAACAATTTGAAAATAAAGACAAAATGGGCGAAAAAATATCTTGAAAAACAAAGGAAGGACGAAATCACATAATGACCAGACAAACACTAAATTAAAAAGGAGAATCCAATCTCCTGGAGGAAGGAGTACAAATTGCGATGGGGTGGATCCCCTAGCAACTCCTTCAAAGATGGGTTAAAATTATTAAAATATTTATAACGAATTAGATTAAAATTTGGGCAGTTGCATAAAATGTGCAACACTGTCTGATTTACATCACATGTAATGCATGTTGGAACTGGTTCATGACATAAGAGATATTTGTGGGTGAATCTGGTATGTCCAATGCGAAGTCGAGCTAATAAGACTTGTTCTCTCCTGGTGATATTTAATGATCCGAAACCTCTAGTGGAGGGCTGGATTGAATGTAATTTATTTTCGATTTCTGAATTCCACGTCCCCTGCCAATACGTGTTGAGGCTTACAACGATGGCGTTTTTGATATCATCGAAAGGGACACTATTATCGACCAGGATACTTGCAGCTCTGGAAGCTGAATCGGCTGCCTCATTGCCTGCAATACCCACATGACCAGGTACCCCACAAAAGGTAATTTCAAAATTATTTTGCATAAGGTTTTTGTATAAAAGATATGACTGGATGACTATAGGATGGCTATTATTATTGCAGTGAGTGATGGCTTCCACTGAACTCTTGGAAGCAGTGAATATCACCCACTTTTTGTAGACGGATTGGGTTATTGATTGTAGCGATGAAAAAATAGCTTTTATTTCGGCAGTAAATTTCTGCAGTAAATACCGAGCAAGATGTGTTTAGTTTTTCTGCCGTAACTTGATCATTAATTATTGTTGAAAAGCCGACGTGATTGTTTGCTTTTGATCCGTCAGTAAAAATGTGTTTGTAACCAGAATACTTGCTTTTGATCTCATTAAAGACTTGTTGATAAACTGTGTCTGCAGTAGTTTGTTTTGGGAATTCTGATAAATCATTAATTATAGAAGGTATGACTTCGCACCATGGTTCAATTAGGTTTATTGTGTTGACGGTTTTAAAATTTGGTAGCTGCAGGTCTGAGAGTACCCGACGCATTCGGATCCCAAATGTTGGGGTCATCGAAGGCCGGTTTAGAAATAAAGCAGCATTACATGGGTTAAAAATATGGAGATGTAGTGGGTGATTAGTGTAAGGTTTTATTTTGAAGTAAAAATTTAAAGAGAGTTTGAGGCGTCTACTGTTTAGAGATTGTTCGTGTGCAAGGATATGAAGACTGTTGATAGGCGCAGTTCGAAACGCTCCTGTGCAGATGCGCAGTGCCTGATTATGTATTGGATCCAGACTTTTCAGATAGGTTTTTGCAGCGGAGCCATAAATTTGACATGCATAATCAAGTTTTGAGCGTATCAGAGCCCTGTATATTCTTAACAGAGACTCTGTATCAGCACCCCAAGAAGTATTCGCTAAGACTTTAAGGATATTTAATTTTAATGAACATTTCTTTTTTAACTCTTTTATATGCGGTATAAATTTTAGTTTATTGTCAAGTGTGAGACCAAGGAATTTTCCTTGATCTTTTACAGCTATTGGTTGATTATTGAGGAGGAGATTTGGGTCAGGGTGAAGGCCTCTTTTTCGATAGAAGTGGATACAGAATGTTTTTTGAGCAGAGAAAGTGAAGCCATTTTCTTCCGCCCATTGGGTTACTTTATTGATTGCAATTTGAAGTTGTCTTTCAACGATACTCATGCTCGTTGATGAGAAAGAAATTTGAAAATCATCCACGAACATGGTACCTTTTACAGCGGGAGGCAATTGGCCAATCAAGCTATTGATTGCTATAATGAATAGAGTTACGCTTAGTACACTTCCCTGGGGTACTCCTTCTTGAATGAAGGTATCCGACAGAACAGACTTGACGCGTACACGAAAAGAACGATGTTTCAGAAAATTGGAGAGAAAGATGGGTAGATTACCTCGCAACCCATACTCGTGCAGGGTTTTGAGGATCCCATACCTCCAGGTACGGTCGTATGCTTTTTCAATATCGAAAAATACGCTCACAAGATGTTTTCGTTTAAGAAATGCTTCTCTTACTGATGTTTCGAGAAGAATTAGATTGTCTATTGTGCATCTGCCACGCCTAAATCCACTTTGAAATGAGGATATGAGATGGTGTGACTCCAGAATGTGCATCAGTCTGGCGTTTACCATCCGTTCCATGAGTTTACATAGGCAACTAGTGAGAGCTATAGGTCTATAGCTCTCAGGTTTATCAGATTGTTTATTTGGTTTAAGGATAGGGATAACTATTGCTTGACTCCAGGATTTTGGGAATCTATGTTCGGAATAAATTCTATTAAAAAGCTGCAGAATATTTTCTAATGAAGACCTGCTTAGATTTTTTAACATGCTATTGTGTATTTCGTCAGAGCCAGGTGATGTGTTTCTTGATTTTTCTAAAGCAATATTTAGTTCATGAAAGGTAAATTTTGTGTTGTATTGATGAATAATGTTTGAATTAAAATCAAGAACTCTTCGTTCTTTATGAGATTTAATAGCTAAAAACTTAGAACAGTAATTATTTGCGCTGGAGACTTCAGCCAAGTGAGTCGCCAGGCAGTCAGCTACCTCTTTGTGATCAGATAAAAGTTGACCATTTTCCTCCAGAATTGGAGCACAAGATATGCTATAGTTTCCAGCGATTTTTTTTATTTTACCCCATACAGTCTTGGACCGGGTGGACGTCGTGATTGTGCTGACATAGGCCTGCCACGAGTCCCGCTGACTTTTCCGTCGAATCCTACGAGCTTCAGCACGAGCTCGTTTAAGTGTCACAAGATTTTGTGTGGTCGGGTATCGACGAAATGTGTTCCATGCTTTTTTTTGTTTCTTCTGAGCTTCTTGGCAAGCAGAGTTCCACCATGGCTTAGGATATTTGATCCTGCCTTTAGAGGTTCTTGGTATAGCAGCGTTCGCTGCGTTTAAGATGATGTCGGTTACTCGCTTTACCGCTACATCAATATCAATGTCAGTCACGTCTTCCGATGTTATTTCTGCCAAATGGGTAAATGCTGCCCAATCAGCTCGATCAATGCGAAGACGGCCTTGCTGATGCTGCTGATAGCTGCAGCGTCCAGTATATGTTATTTTGATTGGAAAGTGGCCACTAGTGTAGAGACCACCCTGCACCTGGAAATCCCAAAGTGGCAGAAAGGAAGGTGAGGATATTGCAAGATCGATGGCATGGTAGGTTTGCGTAGGAAGGTGGAAATAGGTATTTTCACCGTCGTTAAGAACACATAGATCGTTGTCTTCAATAAAGTTTTCAATAATTAGACCTCTGCTGTTAGAGTCTGAGCTCCCCCAGAGAGGATTATGGCCATTAAAATCCTCTAAGATGACAAATGGGGGAGGAAGTTGATCAACCAATGTCTGCAACTCCACGCTTCTCAAGTCGTAAGAAGGTGGAATATATATAGAGCAAACTGTGAACAGCGAGTGAAGGTGAACGCGCGCAGCTACTGCTTGCAGGGATGTGTTGGTATTGAGCTGGCAAGATGCATAATCATTGTTGATTAGCAATGCCACTCCTCCACAACGACGTTCGCCTGACAAGCAGTCCTTGCGGTATATGTCAAAACCTTTCAACCTCGGTCTATCAACAGGGGACAGAAATGTTTCTTGCAGACAGAATATGGCCGGTTGGTGATATTCGACAAGATCTTTGATGTCCGTGACATTATGCGAGTAACTCTGACAATTCCAAGAAAGAATGCTTAGGGCCATGAAGAGAAAAGGAAGGAGAAACGGCCAGAAGAAGAAAAAGTAACTCAAGAAGGAGGATGGTCCGTCCACCCTTCATCGTCGGATGGCGGAAGATCTTCAAAATCGACATCCTCGTCCTCCTCTTGGGGAGGAGGTTGTTGGAGTTTTTCGATTTGGGACTTAGTTAATTTTACTTTCTTACCAGAAAGTAAAAAGTCCTCTTTCTTAAAATTATAAAATTTTGGGGGCCTCTGTTTAGAGGCTACCCCAATTTTTGCGCGCGTTTGAATAAATTTCTTTTTTTCTACAGTTTTCTTTTGTTTTTGATCAATTGGTTTGTTCGAAATTAATTTAGTTGAGTAACTTGTACTTGGGATTTGTGTACTTTGTACTTGAATTTCATTATTATTTTTTTGTGGAGGCTTAGGAGTATTGAGCTGTTTATTTTTTGATTTAGGAGAGTTAGTTGATTTAGTGCTGGTTATTGTAATGATTTGAGGATCTGTTTGTGTACCGGTGGAATTGAATACTTTTCTTACTGCTGCAGCATATGAAGTCCAGATAGAGGTGTACGAGACTGAACTATTTTTCGTGCGTCTGGGTATGATATGTTCTGAGTAGTTTTGATAACCTGTATTTCTTTTTCGGAGAGCCATTTAGGGCATTTTCTAGAGTAGGACGGGTGATCTCCTTTGCAGTTGACACATTTGAATTCCTTTGAGCATTCATTGCTATCGTGGCCGGCCTCAGCACATCTGGCACAAGTTTCTGTGCCACGGCATGACAGCTTGGAATGCCCAAAGCGCTGGCACTTAAAGCACCGTAGCGGGTTAGGAATGTATGGTCTAACAGGGCATGAGAGATATCCAGCTTTGACACGTGAAGGGAGGATAGGCGTACTAAAGGTCAGAATGACATGTTTCGTATTCTGCATTACGCCATTGCGTTTAATAGTGATCCTTTTCACTCCACTTACGTGTTGGTCCTTCATTTCATCTAGGATTTCCTTCTCTGGTGTGAATAGAAGGTCTGGCTCTGAAATTACTCCCCGAGAAAAGTTTAATGTAGAGTGGGCTGTAACTGTGCAAAGATAAGGACCTAATTGTTTAATAGCTAGTATGAGTTGAACTTGTTTATTATCTTTTATTTCGACCAAAAGCTCACCTGTTCGTGTTTTTTTTACTGATTTAAATTCGCCGATTAGATTTACAAGAACTTTGTTGATTAGAAAAGGATATACAGCAGTAAATGTAAGGTTTTCATTTCTTTTGATAACGAAAAATTTTGCGGAGGTATACGATTCATTCTGACGCTCCCCACAAGGGGGAGAAGTGTTCTTTGAGTTTTCATCCATAAACGAACCAGAGAACTAGGGGGAAAATATGGGGTCTAGCCCCTGTGTAGCCCCCCACACAGAGGTAAGGCTGCGTACGACAGGGTTCGCCTGCTATCCCTGAAGTCTCCCGTTTGAGGCACCGACTACCCCCGGTACCACGCAGCCATCGGCACGGTTGACACGCCTTGGCTTAGGGGTTTTCGTCCGCATTTGGTAAGTGTGATGAGGGAAGGAAGGGAGAAAAATCCCCTCCCGCCGATATTCTGTTTGAGCAACTGGGGGTTCACGACTCCTCCCAAGAGCTCGCCCCGAACTCACCACACCGCAAGCCCCCCCCCCCCACCACGACAAGGTAAACGGACATGGGGGGGCATGATGACAAGTATCACCATTAATATCTAGCAGAGTATGACACTTCTGTTTGATTCTTTTTTCTAGGCCAGCTTTTTTGCCTCTCATCACATTGCACGAATCAAGTAAAACTGACATCAAATTCTGCCAGTTTAAGCCATTTTCTTCAATTATTTTTTCGACCTCTTTAAATATAGCTTCGCTATTTACTGTTACTAAAGGGAATGAAGCAAGATGTTTTGTTACAATTTGGAAGTCTTTTGTTACACAATTTACCAATATTGTAACTATCCGATTGTTGTTCGCACTTGTACTTTCATCAATGTTAAAAGAAAAGAATGAATGTTTTAAACTATCTATCAGATTGTTCTCAAAAGTCTTGGCAACGCCAAATCTCAACTTGTACGAGGTGGCAGTTTTGCTCATGTTCGTTTGATTGAGTGCAGCTTGATGACGGGAGAAATACCTTATGATACCCAGCAAATCTGGAACTAGGGAAAAGGGTAGCGATCTTTCTGCCAGGAAAGTTAAAAGAAGGGCTTCATTATTTACAACTCTGTTACTGGAGTATGAAGTGATTGAGAAGGTTCAGCACCAGGAGTCACAGCTTTGAACATTGGATGAAGACCATACTGTGCATTGATAACTTCTTGTTGTAAATCACCTGCCCCTAAAAAAATGTAGGATTATTACTTAAATTTCAATATAGATGAAAAAGAAATTAAAATAAAAAAAAATAATTTGAATTTTGTCATCTTGAATTCAAATTATGTTTTTCGCAATCACGAGTGTGTGTGTATATGTAAGCGTGTGTGTGTGTGTAGGCATGTGTGTTTGTGTCTGTGTGCAGGCATGAGTGTGTGGGTAGTTGTGTGTATGTGTGTGGGGGGGTATGTGTATGTGTGTGTAGGCATATGTGTTTGTGTCTGTGTGCAGGCATGAGTGTGTGGATAGTTGTGTGTATGTGAGTGTGTGTGTGTGTGTAGGTGTATATATGTATATGTGTGTAGGTGCGTGTATGTATGCGTATAAGTGTAGGATATTGACGAAACCTGGAGACGGTTTTCGCTAGAGGTGCAGCATCGTGAGGACCCGGTCGACGGTGATGCTGTGGAGGGTGGCGGTGGGAAAAATGATAGGACATCAAAAACAGTCAAATGAAAGCAATAAGCAATCGTGATTGCTCAATATTTAGTTCATACATTTAAAAAAAATAGAGATGAACCTATGCCATATTTTGCCGATTACTGAATATTTGATTAAAATTTCTAACTGTAATAACTTACAATTTGATACAGAAAATGCTTATTTGGTGAAATGGCATTTCCATTTATCATAAATTTATCTACATCAAGCAGAATTAATTTAAAATGAATGAAGAATAAACTAAATCATTCAAAAATCAAAAAGAAATTAATAAAACTAGGTTGGTTTATGTCTATCAGCATCTCAGCATAAATGGATAATTCATTTATTTCCTGTCATACGTTGCAATATAGATAAACAATCTTGCATTTACCTTGCAAGCAAAAAAAATCCAAGTTGGGCAAATTATCATTACAAATTACGGTTTATTCAAGTGATATTCTGCTATTTTTATCTCATTAGTAGCTCATGATAGAGGAATTCAAATATTGCCATACTTTTTTTCTTTTTTGTCACTAAATGCAAAGGATTATTAAACTTTCATTATGATAGTAATTGTAATTTTGTTGTTTTTAAACAATATTTAATGTTTCATTGCAGTAAAACTTTTGAAATTAAAATGCTGCAAAATTTAAGATACAAGAAAACTCCAGGTTACTTGCGGCATTCAAAATAAAGTAAAAAATAACAATATTTTCAAAATAATTAAAAATGTTTAAAGAAGAACTGAAACTTTTCCCCTTAGATTTAAAAAAAAAATCCTTTTTTTTTCTAATCAAAATTTTAATTTTTTTAAGCATTTTGTTCAAAACCATTCTAATTTGTTGACTACAAATTCGAAACAAAGTGTAACATGTTGCATGATTTGTACACTTAACAAAAATCAACATCCGCTAATCATAGGCCAGTGCCAATAATCAGTTCCTTTTTCTTTTGCATAAAGGATGCTTACATTAAAATTACACCCTAAAACACCCTAAAAGTTGTCTCAAAACCTACATATGGTAGGGTGTACGCAACTATTAAATTTCAAGGTCAAAGGTCACAAAAATCGGTTTTTTGCGCTTTTTTTTTTGTAAATATTTTATTTCCTATGGGTTTTTTGCTATTTATTTATTATTAATATTGTAGAATACAAAATTCTCTACAAATTTTGTTTAAAAAATTTTTTTTATACGGTGAACCGTTTTCGAGATAGAGGGCAAAGAGCGCGCGTCCACAGGATCACTTCAGGTCAACCGGTGGATAATTATCCTCATTCCAAAACACATATTTTATTTCTGCACGCATTAATTGGCTGTGACACAACTTCTACGCTTTTTAAAAAGGGAAAAAAGTCATTTTTAAAAGTTTTTGAGAAACTGACAAATTTGGATGAACTAGCTGCAACATTTGAGGAAGAAAATTTTTCGGCCCAGAGATTATTCGAGAGTGGAACTCAAACTTTATTGGCAGTCTATAATGCTCCGAAATCTGTGAAAAGTCTTGATCATCTTCGTCATATGCATTACGTCAAGTCTACAAAACTTAATAAACCTGTGCAGCTTTCAAATATTCCACCAACAAGTGCATCTCTGCTCATCAACATTTCAAACGTGGATATTATCAAGTTCAAACTTGGTTAGGGCATGATTTGGAATCCCAGGTATGGGGTTGGGCAATGCGAAACGATTTTCTGGAGCCCATCATGACAATTTTATCACGTGCTCCAGAAGATTTGCTAAATACAATTTTCTGCAATTGCAAGAGTGGTTGTGGTTCGCGATGCGAATGCAGGAAAGCGAGCTTGCAATGCTCTTTTGCTTGTGGCCAATGTATTGGGCAAGCTTGTCTCAATGCTCTACCATATCAGAGCGACATTAACGAAGATGGAACCTTTGACCCCGAAATCATGGAAGAATTTGAGACAAATGTCGTTGAAGACGATAATAAAGACCAGTTTGTACCAGCAGCCGGAAGACGACAATGAAGAGGAAGAAGGTGATTAAAATTATAAATTAGTTTTTGTACCCTTTATTCCATTTTTTTTACTTTTAATAAAAATAAATGTTTTGAATGATATTTTTTAATAAAAAGATTCATTTATAATTTATTTGTTTTTTTTTCATCATGTAAGAAGTTATTAATATTAATTAGGCTAAAATTCAAATATAATTCCTATATTTTCATTAACAATTCTGCAATTACATGGGCCGGTAAGTGTTGTTAAGTAAATTAATACTAAATAAAAAGTGGATAGGTTAAAAAAAACATGATAAAATATATAATATAATAGTTAATAAAAATTGACAAATATTTATAATCATTGATTTATCGATAGTGCATCAACTATAATGGCGCGTTTTCGACCGGAGGCACCGGTTGACCTCAAGTGATCCTGTGACCGCGCGCTCTCCGCCCTTTATATCGAAAACGATTCACCGTATAAAAAAAATTTTTAAACAAAATTTGTAGAGAATTTTGTATTCTACAATATTGATAACAAATACAAATAGCAAAAGACTCATAGAAAATGAGATATTTACAAAAAAAAAAAAAAACGCAAAAAAAACGATTTTTGTGACCTTTGACCTTGGAATTTAATAGTTGCATACACCCTACCATATGTAGGTTTTGAGACAACTTTTAGGGTGTCAATATACAAGTATTTACAGACTTACAGCTGGGTATCTCGAATTCCGAGGTGAACTATAATGACTGGACTATATGGTGCTTCAAGCAAAAGGAAAAAAAATCGGTGGCTTCCATTTTCTCCTTTTCCTTCTTCGCCCTCTAAAATATACAATGGAGCACACCTGCCCGTTTACAATGGAGACGCAGGTGTCAGATACACCCCCTAATCATGTGTTAGTTTCATATCTCATCATGTGTTAGCGGAATTAAGAAAAAAAATACTGTTCCTTTATTATTTTTTTAAAAGCGAAAAATGGACTGACCAATAAGCGGACATAATTTAAACCAACTCTCACCAATTAAAAAATCATCATCAAAATTTGTACACCTAGTGTTAAGATGATAATGTATAAGAAATTCGTAAATAAAATAAAAACTAGTAACATACATATAGCATGAACTGATAACGGACTCTTTTTTTTTTGAAGTCAGTTGAAAATTAAATTTTACTTAGATTCTCAATTCATTTCGTTCTTTTTTCTTTTTTTTTCATGCAGCTCTATATGGAATCATTTCGATACCAATGGTGCTCGAACTAACAACGTAGTCGAAGGCTGGCACAGCCAGTGGCGTACTGGGTCAAAAATGTGTACCGGGAAAAACACTTGACCGGCGCCTAGTTCTATTTTCGCATTCCCCCTCCCCCCTCCCATTCACCAAGTTCAACTAAAAAATTAAACTTGATGAACTTCCTATCCAAAGAGTAAATAATCTTCAACGCCCCAAGACAACTTAAACTTTTGCACCCCCCCCCCCCCCTTTTTTGTCGAAATGAGAGAAAGTTTTTTACTTCCTTCGGAGAAAGGAAAGGAGAAGGAGAAAGGTGAGAAAGAGGAGTGTTTTAGGGGGAGGGGAGGCTTCGAAGTTACAACTTCTAAAAATTAAACTTTGGACGAGTTTTTTTATAAATAAGAAACGAGTAAAAAGAGGAGTTTGAAGGAGAAGAGGATAGAGAGCGCTCCCTCGTCTATTTTTAAGAATTGAAAAGGTAAAGTTCAATTGTTATCTACAACCATCTTAATAAAGAGGGGGGGGGAGTACGGGGCCCTCCCGGGGAAATTTTTTGAGATTGTAGCCCCTAAAACGCGATATCTAAAGATTATCTCTAGATTATCTTTGATAATGTTAGGGGCTGAAGAGGTTCGATGATGCTCCCAGACCTATTTCGAAATTGAAACTTTAAAAACGCAATTGTGGATTATATCCAATTATTTTAGAAAGGGTGGTTGACTCTTCCCCGAAATTGAAGCGATAAAAAGGCAATTAGACTACTTCCGGTGATATTAGGGGAGGATAGTTTCGGAGGCCCACTCTCGGGAATTTTTCGGACGTAACGCGTTTTTCGTCATAAAAACGCGAATGTAGGCTATCTTTGGTAAAGTCAGAAGGAACGGCAATTTTTCGCAGGTAAAATCTTAAAAGCACGATTGTAGGTCATCTTTGATAATGTTAAGAGGACGGGCATTTTTTCCGAATGTAGCTCTAAAAATTTTATTTCAGTTGACTTTCAATGATGTAAGGGAGAGGAGTTCCCGAGAGCTCTCCCCCGAACCCTTTCGAAATTCAAACCCTTAAACAAAATTTAAGACGGTCTTTAATGATTTTAGAGCGAGTGATAGGATCGTTCCCCAAGAAAGGTTTGAAGGTCAGCTCCTAAAACACAGTTTTTAGACGAATACCGAATGCTAAACACTTGCAAGAATTTTTTTAGTTATAAAAGCTACAGAAAAAATTTAAATCATGGAGAATTTTGTACAGATATGATAGGAAACAAAGATCATCGCTTTCGTTGAAGGTTTCCCAATCAGTTAGGGGCGTTTTGGAAAATGATTTGAATAGCACACAGTGCCCTGGAAAAAAGGATACAATTACAACAAAAAAGAAAAAAAGTGTAAAAAGAAAATTGAATGACTCCTTGAAACATTTGCATAAAAAGTTCGTCACAGAAACAAATTTTAAAATAGGCTACTCAACTTTCTGCAGATTGAAACCATTTCATGTAATTCAGCCTAAAGTTAATAAAAGAGATACTTGTTTATGCCCTAGGCATGAAAATTTTCACTTGATGTTAAATAAGCTTCATCAAGTTGGAATTATAGAACAAAAAGACTTGAATGAATTGTATGGAATAATTTGCTGCAATCCTGTTACAGAAAACTGTTTATTTAGAATGTGTTCGAAATGCTGTTTAAAGCAATTAACACCCAAGTCTGAAACACATAAAATGTTAGATAGCATAACTTATCACCAATGGAGTACAAAAAAGAAGTCTATAATTGTATAAGGAGAAGAGAAGGTCGAATCAGTTACAGAAAAAGAAAAAAATATCCACTAGTATCGAGGTACTTCTTAATAATTTCACCGAATCTTTACCAAAAATTATGAAACATGAAGCAAACTACAGGCACCAATATGTCACTGACTCAATTGAAAAATGATCCCACTGAAGAAAAGTTAATCCTCCACATAGACTTCAGTGAGAACTATGCGTGTAAATTGAATGCGGAAACTCAGTCATTACATTTTGGTGGTTCCCGTAAACAAGTTACCCTGCATACAGGAATGATGTACTACAAGAAGGCTAAGTTTATCAAAGAAGGATTTTGCACAGTTTCAAGCTGTTTACGTCACGATCCATGTGCTATATGGGCTCACTTGAAGCCAGTTTTCGACTATGTTACAAAGATAAATCTAAGTGTGAAGCAATTACACTTCATAAGCGACTCACCTACAAGTCACTACCGAAACAAACTGAACTTTTACCTGTTCACTAAAGAAATTTTAAGATACTTCCCAGATCTTACATCTGCAACATGGAATTATACCGAGAGTGGTCGCGGCAGATGGAATTGGAAGCATAATAAAGCAAACTGCTGATAAAGCTGTGTGGCAGAAGGAAATGATATTCTTGATATAAATGCTCTTTTTGAAATTCTGAAAGAAAGGTGCACTGGTGTCTTTATAACGACAGTTACTGACTCCGATATAACCAAGATTGAAAAATCTCTTCCACAGTGTGTCAAACCTCTTGTTGGCACTATGAAAGTACACCAAATTGTCTGGTGCAAAACCAAACCTTTGAGCATTCATGCAAGACTGCTTTCCTGCTTTGAATGCAAACCAGACGATATATATCTGCATTTATCATCTAAAATCTCATTCTTATGAGGAATGAGATTCTAGATAATGCAAGCATTAAAATTAATAGTTGGGTTGCTGATTATTTTGAAGAAGAGTGGTTTCCTGGTAAGTAATTTTTATTTTTGTTCAACACATTTATTACAACATAGGTGGTAGATTTCAAAGAACTTTATTTCTCTTCTAGGGGAAGTAGCTGAAATCATTGGTGAAGACATTAAGGTGAACTTTATGGTTCGTGCCGGGCAGCAAAGTGTAAACCATTTTAAATGGCCTGTTAAAAAAGACTGTCAACGGATTCCTGCAGCTAATATAATTTCAAAATTATCACCACCCTATCCCATATCATCTCGACACTTTGCTTTTACTGCAACCCATTAAATTAAATGTAACTGTTGTTAATAAATAATATATGTGCAACTTTTTAGGTATTTGTCATTTCCCAGGGTCAGGTAGTCATTACCATGTTCACGAATTTCATTACCACATCTCCCTCTGTCATTACCATGTCACAATGAAAAGTAAATAAATCAATAAAACCTGTAATTATGGCCAAAGTGCTCTGTTGATATTTTTTTCATAAATATGGACATGGATAATTAAATTGGCACAAGCAAATTGGGCTCTAAAAAACTTTTTTTTTTTTTTAAAGATTAAAATTTACCTTTATCACGGAATAACGACAGAGTGATAGGTCTGCCAATAAGAAAGTGACCTGGTGTTAATATTTCAAAATTGTCCATTTCTGATGACATTGGTATGAGAGGCCGGGAATTTAAAACACCTTCGATTTCTGACAAAATTGTAATAAATTCTTCCAAAGTTAAATTTTTACTGCCAATCACTCTTTTTAAATGGAATTTGAACGATTTCACCCCGGACTCCCCAAAGCCACCAAAATTGGGCGATCTAGGAGGAACGAAATTCCACTGAATACCTTCTGTTAGAAAATAATTTGACAAAGTTTCATCAGGAATTCTAACTATTTTTTGCAATTGCTTGATTTCGACATTGGCCCCAACGAACGTTTTAGCATTATCAGAAATGATTTTTGAACATTTTCCTCGCCTGCCGAAAAAATGTTTCAAACTTGCCATAAAGGCTTGTGTAGTCATATCAGTTACAAAGTCCAGGTGTATTGATTTAGTACTGAGACAAACATAAACAACAACATACACTTTATTTAATATACCCTTCCTTTGATTTTTAAATTTGATAAATAAAGGACCACAAAAATCTATCCCAGTGACAAAAAAGGGATAACTAGGATTTACTCGGTCTTTAGGCAATTCAGCCATGATTTGACTAACAGTAACAGGTCTGTTTTTGAAACAGATCACACAGTTACGAACAATTTTTCTACAACTATTTCTGCCATTTAGTGGCCAAAATTTTTGTCTAACTTGATGTAAAAGAGCATCAAGTTAGACAAAACTTGATGCTCTTTTACATCAAGTCTCTTACAAAGTCCAGGTGTCACCTTAAATATCTGCACGTAGGTACCCAACGTGCAGATATTTAAGGTGAACATATCTTAAAATTATGCTTGTTAAAGGATGTTTTGCAGGTAAAACCATGGGATGTTCGGTTGCATAAGATAAATCTGCATGGGACAGTCTCCCCCTACTCTCATTACTTTATTTTTATCCAAAAGTACATTTAAAGAGGAAAGCTTACTTCTGCTGTGAACTTGTTTACCATTTGTTAACCTTTTAAACTCATCAGAAAACTCACCTTGCTGGAGAGAACGTATTAACCAATTTTCTGCATCAGCAGATTCATCAATAGACGAAGGACCTATTTTCTTGGACTTTGGATTTTTACCATTATAAATAAACCTATAAAGAAAACTTACAATACGAATAAGTTTCATATAATTATTTGACTTATTAAGTATGCAATCAACACAGAATTTTCATTTCTCGCAATCAAGTTCATTTGGTTCAGGTTTTGAGTTCGGTTTTAGTTCTTTATTGATCGCTCCCTCTTCGGGAACCACTGAAAGATAATCAGTAGAATAAATGTTTACGGATTTCATAAATGTAGGGCCATACCTTCAAGCTGAGTTTTCTAAAAGCTGATCGACACTGATACCTCTCGTCAAAACATCAGATGGGTTGTCACGACTAACGCAAAAGAACCATTTATCGGGGTCTGTAAGTTACTGAATTTCCTTCACACGGTTGCAGACGAAGGTTTTCCACTTCAAAGCTGAACCTCTTAGCCAGTATAGTGCTATTTGAGAATCTGTTCAAAAGTACATAGGAGGGGATATTTTCCGCTTCAACACATTTGCAACCTCATTTGCTAATCTAGCAGCAAGTAAAGTTCCTAGCAACTCCATTCTTGGAAGAGTAATCTTCTTTAACGGAGCCACACGACTTTTAGATTTAAGAAAATTCACAATCACTTTGTCATCAAATCTTATCAGTACAAACACGACGACACCGTAAGCCTTAGGACCGGCGTCCGAAAAGATATGCAGTTCTATGTCACAACTTGAAAGTTCTGCACAATCAAGGACGTTTGTAGGAAGTTCAAAGCACCAGCGATTCCAGATTTTTAAAATGTCATCTGGCAGCTCAGCGTCCCAGGAAATTTTTCAAATCCATAATTCTTGAAAGTGGCATTTAATTCTGATGGTGTATGGTGTCACAAATCCTAGAGGATCGAATATTCTACCAGCTACTTGCAGCACAAATCGTTTTGTATTCTTTCCGGTCTTGATAAATTCAAGCAAATCCTTTACTTCTACTGCGAAAGTATCTTCCTTAATGTCCCACGGCAGTCCGAGAACCTTACATGATTCGTTACAGTTATTTGAGAAATTACTCGGTAAAATATTAAATTCTCGTTCTTCCCACATTTTCATCAACACTTCATCATTCGAAATCCATTTGCGAAGATTCATACTAGCTTTTTTCATTATGTTATTTGCTTCGATAGAAATTTTTAAAGCCATCATTTAAATTGTCTGCATCAGTAACAAGGTCATCAACGTAAAAACAGGTATTGAGTACTTCAGCAGTAACGGGATAGGCTTCTTCGTACTTTTTGATGTGTTCTTTAATGGTTGCAGACAACAAAAAAGGGCTCACATTTATTCCGAATGTCAGACATAAGAAACAATAAACTGCTACTTCTACATTGTCATTCTTATTAGGATCATGTTTAACAAAAAGGAATCTAACCACATCTCTATCAAATTCATTTAGCGATATTTGCAAAACCGCACGCTCTATGTCCGATAACATAGCAATCTTGTTAATTCTAAAGTAAATCAACAGTTGAAAAATATGCGGGTTCAAATTTATACCAGACCAAAGACAGTCATTTAGTGACAGTTGTCCAACGCCGTTTGAACTAGCATCAAAAACTATCCTACATTTAGTATAAACACCTTTTTGCTTGGATACTGCACGGTGAGGAAGATTAAAAAAAAAAAAAAAAAAACAGGTCTATCAATACGTTTTTCAGGATCCTTGACTTCTTCAATTATTCCGTTCGCTAAATATTTTTTCAAAATTTCACTGTATTTAATATACAAAATCTTATCGCGTTTCATTTTTTTGACTAAACCTTGAAACCGCTTTTCTGCTACCACAAAATTGTCATTTAATTCCTTCCAATTTTTCTTCCAAGGAAAACTAACTTCATATCGTTCGTGGTTATAGCGTACCGTTTTATTAAAGACTTCTAAAGCGGCATCTTCATCTGAGCGTTTTGAATAGTCTTTAATGCCGAAAGATTCAAGAGTCCAAAATTGTTTTAAAGCTGCTTCAGTTTTATCCTTTACTACGTAACATTTAAAATTGCTGTTTTCCCTATTGTTAAGTGTTCCCGTAGCAATCTAGCCGAATGCTGAATTTTGCAACAATTACCGAACTGTCTTTCACTTTAATTTCACCCGTTCGCAATAATTCATAAAATACATTGCCACCCAACAGAACTTGAGCACGCTGCGGTTTGGAAAAGTTAGGATACGTTAAATGCAGTGGAAGTTTAAGGTTGGAAATATCAAAATGTTTAGATGGGGTCAAATCCGTAATTTTGGGTATTACTAGCATTTTAATAGTTTTCTGAAAGCTCTTACATTTATTTGAAATAACCACATTTATTTTTTTTAACTTTTAAACCCGCTCCATTCAATCCCGTAATTAAAAAGTTAACCAACCTTTTAATTTTAACAAGTCTGCAACTTCCTGTGTGCAGGCACAAATTTCAGATCCTGTGTCTAAAATTGTAAGAAAGGGCAAAAAGGAATCGTCTGCAGTTTTCGCATAAATAACTGCAGTCGACAACAGAATATTTGACTGACTTCCCCATTGCGTAAAACAATTCAGCGAATCCCGACTACTATTCCCGCATGCACCGATTTTATTTTCTTCATTTGAAACATGTTCCTCGGATCCTAATGCCTTTACTGTACCAAATTGCTCTGAACGCAAATTTACGTTATGTCGGGAATTATTCACAAACGTTTTGGGATCCTTACTTTTATCAAAATCTACTTCTGCGAAATTAGCTCCGTGAAGCATAGAATGGTGAGAATTTGAACAAATTCGGCATTTATAATCTAACCTAGAACATTCTGACCTTCTATGTTTACTTAAACAATTAAAGCATATTGCAATTTACGAACTAAATCTAATCTTTCTTGAACAGGTAAATCTAGAAATTTCTTACATTTATAAGTTAAATGATTCTCATTACATACAGGACAAACAACATTGTTATTTTGCAACACGAAACTTTTTTGTTTAGGTATACATTCTTGTTTAAATTTTGCAACGGGAACACTACGTTGAACATTCATTCTCTAGCGCTTGAATACGTTTCAATAAAAACTCAATGAATTTTTCCCAATTTGGCAGATAATTACAATCTAAAGATATTTCGAATACCTTTCTTGATTCTTCATCAAGCCGTTGCAGCATAACATTCATTAAAATTGCTTCTGATAAAACATTCATATTCAAATTTAACTGTTTTAAAGCTCTTAAATTATTAAGCAAATTATCCGTTAAGTAACGCAAATCCTTAGGATTTTCACACTTTAATTTGTTTGCGTTTAATATTTCAGATATATGACTTTGAACAATCAATCTTTTATTTTCATATCTATTTTTTAATGCTTCAAACAGAGAAGAATACGAATCATCAATATTTTGCAGTTGTTTCGCCGTTCCTGTCAACGCCGACTGAAAAAAAAAAAGTTTTTGGGAATCCGACAGTTGTTTATTACTATCAATTAAAGTAATAAATTGCGATTTAAATGTTAACCATTCGGTATATTTCCCCGAAAAATGCGGTAATGAAATACTTGGTAACTTGATTTTAGCATTCGCGATTGATTCGCTATTAACTTTTTCACCTTTACTACTTGAAGTATTTTGAATCTTTAACAAATTGAAGATACTTACTTCAGTTTCTTCTAGATAATCCTCTACCTCTGTTAAGGTTCCTTCAAAATCTTCCACGTCTTTGTCATTTACAAGAGTACAAAAACTTTCATTTCGCAAGGAATTTACCCTTTCCTTCAAGTTGTTCAATGAAGACAATTTCAATTCTAACACTTTAGAATCGGGCAGAGTTTCAGTATTGACACAAATTTCAATCCTACGAAGTTGTCCTTGGATGGTTCCTTGTTTTCTATTCAGTATTGTTAAATCAGAAACTTTCGTTGCACGTTCCGTCATAGCAAATTCCCAATTTTCCTTCAAATTTCAAAAACAGTTCACAACTGAAACGCAATTCAGTTTCAATGCATTTCAACTGAATTTCGTCGCACGAACCAAACTGTACAATGCTCTTGTGTAGGTTATGTGGACTGTATTTCAATAGGCAATAAAGTCATTTCGAATAAAATAATACATTTATTAAAAACGTGCAGTACAAAATCATACAATGAACTAAAGAAACTAAAAACACCGCCCTAACCACTAACAGAAAATACAACTGACAACAACCAACAAAAACTAACAACTAACTGGCAAAAATAATCAAAATCATTTTTTATGACATAGGGGCACGTGTGCGCACCTACTTGACGCACACTGCCAACGCGCTCTCTACTTTAATATATGCAAGGGATCTAACACTAGACAAAGTTCATTTCGCTATGTTCAGGAGAATATTTATAAATGAATTTAATATAGGTTTTAAGTCTCCGTCTAGTGACGTTTGCAGCACTTGTTCGCTACTTGACCAGAAAATAAAATCCTGTCTTAAAGAGTCTGCAGAAAAAGTGAATCATGTGACTGAAAAAAGAATTCATAAGCTAAGAGCCAATGCATTTTACTCTATTATGAAAGAAGACACAGATGAATCAGTCGTTAGTTTATGTTTTTACTTACAACAGATTCAACAGCTGAATAAAACTAATATTCAAGATGCCTATTACTTAAGGCAGTTCAACTTTTACAGCTTATGCATAATGAGTTTGGATGGTCTGAATTCAACATTCTACACACGGTCTGAAGAGTTAGGAGGCAAAGGCAGTACTGAAATATCGTCGGCCTTACATTGTCATCTAAACAAAATGAACTTTGAAGGTAAAAAAAAAAAAAAACTCTGCGGCTCTTTAGTGATGGGTGTATTGCTCAAAATAAGAATAACTTAAATCTTCACATGCTTTTGCACTTTTTGTATACAACCTAGTCAAGCATTGAAAATATACTATTGTACTTCTCTGTCAGAGGACATAGTTTCCTCCCGGCAGATCGTGTATTCGGTCGTGTTCAGATAATCCTGAGAAAAAATGTAAAGATAACATCGGAGGAACAATACTATGAAAGATACAAACAAGTTGGTGATGTAAAAATATTAGGGACTGATTGGAAACTTTTTAATACGAAATCACTTAATGATTATTTCAAAAACTTACCATTCAAATCGGAATTCAAAAGAATAGTTTTAGAGAAAGGTAGGAAAAATGTGAAGGTCAAAGGCTTCAAAAACTACAGATTTGAAGATGTAAGTGAACAGTCTGGTGCAAAACTTCTTTAAAAGGGGATTAATGTCGCCATTGTGAAAAGTGTTGTCTTACAATCTCTTCCTCTTAGCCATGGAATATCAGTTGAAAAGAAAAGAGACGTAGACAAACTTTTAAACTTAATGTATGGCAAAGAGTGGCAAAATCAACCTGATTTAAATTGGTACAAAGACATTATTTATGATTTACCTGCACGCAATGAAGAAACGGAGGAAGACGTGTGCGATTGTTTGGATGAGGACATCGGTTTAAGAATTTAAAGATTCCCTACAATATGCAGGACAATTTTTTTTTTTCACTCATAAATTTCTAGCTTTATTTTCTAACATAAATTAGTTTTATTCCATTAAAAAAGTAATCGTAATAATATAATGAGTTACTATCTTTTTCATTCAGAAAGTGTTTTATCCACATTGAAAACATTCAACACATGTTTCCTCCTTTGAGTTCGGTCAAAACATGATTTCTCCAAATTTCAAATGCATTTTTCTAATTCATTTTAAGTTTATTAGGTAAAGTACGCCTACAAATCTTACTAGCTACCAGTAATACAGCTTAAAAAATGATAATTGGGGTCTAAAACCAGTT
Source organism: Uloborus diversus (assembly GCF_026930045.1). Lineage (NCBI taxonomy): Eukaryota > Metazoa > Arthropoda > Arachnida > Araneae > Uloboridae > Uloborus > Uloborus diversus. The sequence goes on along the minus strand of NC_072739.1, from coordinate 67,964,465 downwards.
ATTTTTTAATTTATTAGTTTTTTGTGTTACCTGAAAAACTGTATCCGAAGGAGAAAACATGGTTTAAATGTTTGCTCCTCAAATGTGATTTTTTCCCCCTATATTAAACCAATTGAAGATTAATAAATTTGCACAGACCTACCTCTTAAGCAATCAGAACTGAAATTTTAGAGCCCTTCGTCCACTAGAAAGCACAAGAACCATGAGAGCGGTAATTTACAAAAATTGCTTTTGAGCAGTCTATAATTTCTTTTCTTTTCAAAGGCGGGAATATTTAATTTCTCTCGTGTCCAACGATAGTAATAGGACGAAAAAAAATGAGTAATCGGATTCTCAAACCGAAAATCGGTTTTGGTTGGTTGGTTGATTTGATTTTTATGGCGCAAGAGCCCTTGAGGGCTATACTGCGCCAAACGATATTTTATTATGTGCTATTTATTTTTTATTAAAGAATATAGTAAATAGAAGCATATTTTGAAGGAGAAAGCATAAAACTTCAAGTGTCAATATTAAAAAAGTGCATCCGATAAAAACATTTAAACAATTTGAAAATAAAGACAAAATGAGCGAAAAAATATCTTGAAAAACAAAGGAAGGACGAAATCACATAATGACCAGACAAACACCAAATTAAAAAGGAGAATCCAATCTCCTGGAGGAAGAAGTACAAATTGCGATGGGGTGGATCCCCCAGCAACTCCTTCAAAGATGGGTTAAAATTATTAAAATATTTATAACGAATTAGATTAAAATTTGGGCAGTTGCATAAAATGTGCAACACTGTCTGATTTACATCACATGTAATGCATGTTGGAACTGATTCATGACATAAGAGATATTTGTGGGTGAATCTGGTATGTCCAATGCGAAGTCGAGCTAATAAGACTTGTTCTCTCCTGGTGATATTTAATGATCCGAACCCTCTAGTGGAGGGCTGGATTGAATGTAATTTATTTTCGATTTCTGAATTCCACGTCCCCTGCCAATACGTGTTGAGGCTTACAACGATGGCGTTTTTGATATCATCGAAAGGGACACTATTATCGACCAGGATACTTGCAGCTCTGGCAGCTGAATCGGCTGCCTCATTGCCTGCAATACCCACATGACCAGGGATCCAACAAAAGGTAATTTCAAAATTATTTTGCATAAGGTTTTTGTATAAAAGATATGACTGGATGACTATAGGATGGCTATTATTATTGCAGTGAGTGATGGCTTCCACTGAACTCTTGGAGTCAGTGAATATCACCCACTTTTTGTAGATGGATTGGGTTATTGATTGTAGCGATGAAAAAATAGCTTTTATTTCTGCAGTAAATACCGAGCAAGATGTGTTTAGTTTTTCTGCCGTAACTTGATCATTAATTATTGTTGAAAAGCCGACGTGATTGTTTGCTTTTGATCCGTCAGTAAAAATGTGTTTGTAACCAGAATACTTGCTTTTGATCTCATTAAAGACTTGTTGATAAACTGTGTCTGCAGTAGTTTGTTTTGGGAATTCTGATAAATCATTAATTATAGAAGGTATGACTTCGCACCATGGTTCAATTAGGTTTATTGTGTTGACGGTTTTAAAATTTGGTAGCTGCAGGTCTGAGAGTACCCGACGCATTCGGATCCCAAATGTTGGGGTCATCGAAGGCCGGTTTAGAAATAAAGCAGCATTACATGGGTTAAAAATATGGAGATGTAGTGGGTGATTAGTGTAAGGTTTTATTTTGAAGTAAAAATTTAAAGAAAGTTTGAGGCGTCTACTGTTTAGAGATTGTTCGTGTGCAAGGATATGAAGACTGTTGATAGGCGCAGTTCGAAACGCTCCTGTGCAGATGCGCAGTGCCTGATTATGTATTGGATCCAGACTTTTCAGATAGGTTTTTGCAGCGGAGCCATAAATTTGACATGCATAATCAAGTTTTGAGCGTATCAGAGCCCTGTATATTCTTAACAGAGACTCTGTATCAGCACCCCAAGAAGTATTCGCTAAGACTTTAAGGATATTTAATTTTAATGAACATTTCTTTTTTAACTCTTTTATATGCGGTATAAATTTTAGTTTATTGTCAAGTGTGAGACCAAGGAATTTTCCTTGATCTTTTACAGCTATTGGTTGATTATTGAGGAGGAGATTTGGGTCAGGGTGAAGGCCTCTTTTTCGGCAGAAGTGGATACAGAATGTTTTTTGAGCAGAGAAAGTGAAGCCATTTTCTTCCGCCCATTGGGTTACTTTATTGATTGCAATTTGAAGTTGTCTTTCAACGATACTCATGCTCGTTGATGAGAAAGAAATTTGAAAATCATCCACGAACATGGTACCTTTTACAGCGGGAGGCAATTGGCCAATCAAGCTATTGATTGCTATAATGAATAGAGTTACGCTTAGTACACTTCCCTGGGGTACTCCTTCTTCTTGAATGAAGGTATCCGACAGAACAGACTTGACGCGTACACGAAAAGAACGATGTTTCAGAAAATTGGAGAGAAAGATGGGTAAATTACCTCGCAACCCATACTCGTGCAGGGTTTTGAGGATCCCATACCTCCAGGTACGGTCGTATGCTTTTTCAATATCGAAAAATACGCTCACAAGATGTTTTCGTTTAAGAAATGCTTCTCTTACTGATGTTTCGAGAAGAATTAGATTGTCTATTGTGCATCTGCCACGCCTAAATCCACTTTGAAATGAGGATATGAGATGGTGTGACTCCAGAATGTGCATCAGTCTGGCGTTTACCATCCGTTCCATGAGTTTACATAGGCAACTAGTGAGAGCTATAGGTCTATAGCTCTCAGGTTTATCAGATTGTTTATTTGGTTTAAGGATAGGGATAACTATTGCTTGACTCCAGGATTTTGGGAATCTATGTTCGGAATAAATTCTATTAAAAAGCTGCAGAATATTTTCTAATGAAGACCTGCTAAGATTTTTTAACATGCTATTGTGTATTTCGTCAGAGCCAGGTGATGTGTTTCTTGATTTTTCTAAAGCAATATTTAGTTCATGAAAGGTAAATTTTGTGTTGTATTGATGAATAATGTTTGAATTAAAATCAAGAACTCTTCGTTCTTTATGAGATTTAATAGCTAAAAACTTAGAACAGTAATTATTTGCGCTGGAGACTTCAGCCAAGTGAGTCGCCAGGCAGTCAGCTACCTCTTTGTGATCAGATAAAAGTTGACCATTTTCCTCCAGAATTGGAGCACAAGATATGCTATAGTTTCCAGCGATTTTTTTTATTTTATCCCATACAGTCTTGGACGGGGTGGACGTCGTGATTGTGCTGACATAGGCCTGCCACGAGTCCCGCTGGCTTTTCCGTCGAATCCTACGAGCTTCAGCACGAGCTCGTTTAAGTGTCACAAGATTTTGTGTGGTCGGGTATCGACGAAATGTGTTCCATGCTTTTTTTTGTTTCTTCTGAGCTTCTTGGCAAGCAGAGATCCACCATGGCTTAGGATATTTGATCCTGCCTTTAGAGGTTCTTGGTATAGCAGCGTTCGCTGCGTTTAAGATGATGTCGGTTACTCGCTTTACCGCTACATCAATATCAATGTCAGTCACGTCTTCCGATGTTATTTCTGCCAAATGGGTAAATGCTGCCCAATCAGCTCGATCAATGCGAAGACGGCCTTGCTGATGCTGCTGATAGCTGCAGCGTCCAGTATATGTTATTTTGATTGGAAAGTGGCCACTAGTGTAGAGACCACCCTGCACCTGGAAATCCCAAAGTGGCAGAAAGGAAGGTGAGGATATTGCAAGATCGATGGCATGGTAGGTTTGCGTAGGAAGGTGGAAATAGGTATTTTCACCGTCGTTAAGAACACATAGATCATTGTCTTCAATCAAGTTTTTAATAATTAAACCTCTGCTGTTAGAGTCTGAGCTCCCCCAGAGAGGATTATGGCCATTAAAATCCCCCAAGATGACAAATGGGGGAGTTAGTTGATCAACCAATGTCTGCAACTCCACGCTTCTCAAGTCGTAAGAAGGTGGAATATATATAGAGCAAACTGTGAACAGCGAGTGAAGGTGAACGCGCGCAGCTACTGCTTGCAGGGATGTGTTGGTATTGAGCTGGCTAGATGCATAATCATTGTTGATTAGCAATGCCACTCCTCCACAACGACGGTCGCCTGACAAGCAGTCCTTGCGGTATATGTCAAAACCTTTCAACCTCGGTCTATCAGCAGGGGACAGAAAAGTTTCTTGCAGACAGAATATGGCCGGTTGGTGATATTCGACAAGATCTTTGATGTCTGTGACATTATGCGAGTAACTCTGACAATTCCAAGAAAGAATGCTCAGGGCCATGAAGAGAAAAGGAAGGAGAAACGGCCAGAAGAAGAAAAAGCAGCTCATGAAGGAGGATGGTCCGTCCACCCTTCATCGTCGGATGGCGGAAGATCTTCAAAATCTACATCCTCGTCCTCCTCCTGGGGAGGAGGTTGTTGGAATTTTTCAATTTGGGGCTTGGTTAATTTTACTTTCTTACTAGAGAGTAAAAAGTCCTCTTTTTTAAAATTATAAAGTTTTGGGGGTCTCTGTTTAGAGGCTACCCCGATTTTTGCGCGCGTTTGAATATTTTTCTTTTTTTCACTAAGTTTTTTCAAATTCTGTGTGAGTGGTTTCTTTTCATTAACAGTAACAGATACAGTATTTGTTTTTTGTATTTGTTGTTGATTTTGATTAGTTTCCTTAAAAGAAGATTTGGGGCTATAATTTTGTTTATTTGATTTGGTTGTGTTTACAGTTTTGGCATTAGTAGAAGCATCTGTTTGGGTATCTGTTTGTGTGCATACAGACTTCAGTACCTTTTTAACGGCTGAAGCATATGAAACACCTGTTCTTGGTGTGCGGGATTCAACTAGTTTTCTTGCATCTGGATAAGATATTTTTTGTGTTGTTTTAATTATCTGAATTTCTTTTTCTGTGAGCCATTTTGAGCATGATCTGGAGTATGAAGGATGGTCCCCTTTGCAGTTTGCGCATTTGTAGGTCTTGTTACATGTATTACTGTCGTGTCCGGGCTCTGCGCACCTGGCACAGGTGTCAGTACCACGGCACGCAAACTTCGAATGTCCAAACCGCTGGCATTTTAAACACCGGAGCGGATTTGGAATATAGGGGCGAACTGGGCAAGAGAGATAGCCGGCTTTAACACGTTGCGGGAGGACAGGTGTATTGAATGTCAGAATGACATGTTTGGTGTTTATTATTTCGCCGTTCCGTTTGATGGTGATCCTTTTGACTGAATGTACGTTTTGAGCCTTCATTCCCTCCAAGATTTCCTCCTCGGGTGTAAAGAGAAGGTCAGGTTCGGAAATTATTCCCCGTGAAAAATTAAGAGTTTTATGTTCTGAAGTTGTAACAAGATATGAACCAATTTGTGTGATTGCCATTATAGATTTAATTTGTTTTGTATCTTTAATTTCAACTAGAAGTTCACCGCTGCGTAGTTTTTTAACAGATTGATATTCTCCTATTAAAGGAGTGAGCGCTTTATTTATCAAAAAGGGGGAAACTTTGCTTAAATTGAGGTTTGGATCGTTGCGTTTAATAAGAAAAAACTTAGCTGTGCTCGACAATACGTTCTGACGCTCCCCGCAGGGGGGAGAAGGGTTATTTATATTATCATCCATAAATAAACCTGGGAACTAGGGGGAAAAGTGGGGTCTCGCCCCTGTGTAGCCCCCCTACACAGAGGTAAGGCTGCGTACGACAGGGTTCGCCTGCTATCCCTAAAGACTCCCGTTTGAAGCACCGACTGCCCCCGGTACCACGCAGCCATCGGCACGGTTGACACACCTTGGCTTAGGGGTTTTCGTCCGAATTTGGTAAGTGTGATGAGGGAAGGAAGGGAAAAAAATCCCCTCCCGCCGATATTCTGTTTGAGCAACTGGGGGTTCACGACTCCTCCCAAGAGCTCGCCCCGAACTCACCACACCGCAAGCCCCCCCCCCCCCCACCACGACAAGGTAAACGGACACGGGGGGGGGGGGGGAAATCGGTTTTGATCAGCACCGAAAACTTGGGAATTCAAACTCAAAGTTATTTTTTTCAAAACACTCTACAAAAAAAGGTCTTCCTCTGTACTCTTAGAAAATAATATTAATTAGTCATAAATGGTCTGTAGAAAGACCATGAAAAGGAATTAGCTGCGTAAACGAGCGAACTTTGGACCCCGAGCCTAAACAAATCGAAAAAAACTCTATAGTAACATATAACGAAGCTGGTCTACGGGTCGCCGCTTCTGCTACCAGGAGAACTGTTTACACCGTCAAGAGACACGAGTCACTCAACTTTTCTTGCGCAATGGCAAAAAGTCATTCGTTCTCTGAAGCCAACACCCACTACGACTCATGGAAATAAAGCCATCTTTCAATCTAAGGACCTTGCCACATGTACACACGTTTTTGTGTATCAAAACGCTGTGCAGACCCCTTTACAACCAACGTACAAAGGGCGGTACAAAGTTACAGCCCGCACGGCTAAATATTTTTATCTCGAAATCGATGGCTCACAGGTCCCAAAACGAATATCAGTGGATAGGTTAAAGCCTGCCTTCCTACTGCAAGACGAATGCTCATCTCAACCGACCGTCTCCGCTTCTGCGTCTCCTGTCGAGCTCACGAACGAAACGGGCAACCATTCGCCAGTTCCCACTTTTCAACCTGCTCCGGATCACGAACACTTAACTTCCTCCCCACCACCAGTGACAACAACAAGAACAGGGCGCAGAGTATGTTGACGTATTCAAAACGCTGGCTGGGCACCGGAAATGTAGATAGTGCCGAGTGAGTATGCCGGTGGATCTTGGCGGTTTGGCATGCCAGACAAGTCTTCGCCCAAGCCTGGCAATCTTTTCTCATACCTAGCCATACGAATCTTGTAGCGATCGGGTTAGCGGTTGCCGAAATGCCCCGATGTGAGAGTCCGTGAACCGAAGTAAAAATCGCTTTACGCAACTGTTTTGGAATGTAGTGGCGAATTCTGTCCGTGGAGATATCACAAAAGATCGTCTTGGTCGAGTTAGGCAGTTGAAGCTGCACGATCTGTAAACTGGTTTCGGTCTTAAGTTTCGGTAAGTCTTTATCTTCCTGCGCGTCAGCCAAGGTTTCGTAGTCAAAGGAGGAAGGAAAGGTGATTGTTTCGATGCGCGACAACGCGTCAGCCACCACATTGTCATCTGCGGGTATGTATTGGATGTCTGTTGTGAATTGAGCAATAAAATTGAGGTGTCTGGCTTGCCTAGGTGAGGCCTTATCCGAATTTTGCTGGAAGCAGAATTTTAATGGTTTATGATCGGTGAACACTGAGAACGAACGTCCCTCTATGTGGTGTTTAAAATGTTTGACTGCACTGTAAATGGCCAGAAGTATCGATCGTACGTGCTGTGTTTCATCTATAGTAACATGCCAGTGTAAACAAACAAGCGAGAGAGGTTGAAAAACATTTTTAAACGCTTTTTAGCGTTTTCGTCCCATTGTGCGCCGCCAGCGGTCTAATGTTGCGGCAAAGATCCCTCAGGCAGATGCAACCATAATGAACCCATACTACGGCCGTCCGTCCCGTTTTTTGACGTGATGGACTGCCGACGAAAACAGAGTAGCATTCACATACGATCGCCGTACATCAATCACGTGGCTGATTTCACCCGCCAGAGAGAAGAGCGCGCTACTTAGCAGAAACCAATGAAATGCTGTCCTGCTTCTGACGGCCGTCAGATATCAAGGTATCTCCGATTGAAACCGGTCCCATCCAAGATGGCTTGCTGTCATGGCAGCAAAGAAAACCTGTTTCGGGTGGGGATGACGGGACGACGGCCGTAGTGTGAACTGTCCCTTATAGGCTCGCACCGCGACGCTAAGCGCTATTCAGACTTCATCCGCACGTCATTAACGACGCTAAGCGAATAGACGTACGTTTTCTGAAAGGGGAGAAGTATTCCTATATTGCGGACGCATGTACAGCACATGAAAGTATTCATTTAATAGAGATATAGCGCGCTTATCTTTTGGAGAGCAATGAAATGCAGTAACTTCAGCTCTAGCGATCCTTTTAATGCGAACTTTTTGCACTCGTTTTTCTTTCTGACCTTGAATTCCTTAAATCATATTTTTTTCCCCCCAAATGAAGACATATTTTGCGCAACGCCGTGATTTCGATGCTGCGGAATGCTCACGGCTATTCGTTGTTAGTTAAGTGTTATTTGAAAATAGCGTTACTATCGCTATTTATGTACACGTTCAGCTATGACCAGGGTGGTCATTCCAAACTATTCTCGTTCCGAGTTCGAGATTTCCCGTCACGTGATCGATGTTGTCGAAAAAATCTCGCAACGTTGAATTCTGAACAGCTCGCAGTTGTCTTTCGAAGAGGCACCGATTTTTTCGATTAGTTTGGTCGGCCAGGAGGTACACGTGACCTTTCAACGCAGCTAGTTTTGTTTTGTTTAATCCTTGCACGGAAAAGCGTGAACTTTGAAGACTGGCACGCTAATGGCTACTCTTCAAAGAATACGTTTTACGTTATAAAGAATCACACCGAAATAATTTTAGATTTTCTTGAAGCAAATTTAGATGTTCTTAAAAAATAATTCTCCGAGAATTTTACAAAATAGTACACAAAGGAAAAATGGCCGAGGGCTCCGGTGCAAAAAGCTTAGTCGAATGGCAAAAAGTAAGTCATATTTTTTACATATTTCAATATTACAGTGTCTAAAACAAAAATCGAAGAGGTGAAAACAGCCAATACATAAATATGATAAAAATTAACCGTAAATTTTGTTGATTTACTACATAACACCATCTATATTAGTAAGAACGTCTTATATAAAATCTATTTTTCCCAAGAAACTATAATCGAAATAATAATAATAATAACTTTAAAAAAATAATGATACTAACAAAAAAAATCTTAGCCCTCATAAATGCAGACGAAAAAATGTAAATAGTTCGTAATCGTGGATTGAATATTATGTTGTTGCCGTGTCTAATGAAGTGCAGAGTGCGAAAGGTTTAGAGGCATCCAAAAGTCTTGATGAAAAAATCTGCTAATTCAAATTGAATAAAAAAACACTAAAAGCACGGGGGGGGGGATGTTAGGGCATGGCGCTGACTGCGCCATTGAAATTTTTAAAGGGGGTTGAGGGGTATTTTTTATTTGGGGGGATTCTTGCTTTTGGAGGGGGAGTCTTCCGGATATTTGGGGGCAGGGGGGCCCCTACAAAATGTAAAAGGTTTGTTGTGCTAATTGAGCTTATGGGGATGGGAGCAGACATAACAGAATATTCAGAACCCTCCCCCCGCTCCCAGTTGCAATTATAACAACAATCTCAGTTTCAAAGACATGTTTCAGATTTTTTTCTCTTCTCCTTTAAAATTATAATTTAATAAGCATATGCTAAATATAAAGTGTTACTTCTTCAATATTCCGCTTTTCAAATTCCATTTTTTCTAGGTATTGTTTTCCAAGACCCAATCTTAAGATATCCTCAAAACAGTACTTTTCTAAATTTATCTTTTCAAAACAAGCAACTTGTGCCTAAGATTACACAATTCAATCCTAATTTCAAGATTAAAAAGTCAAAACAGCAATCTTGGTTACAAGAGCAGTTTAAAATAAATTGGTTGGTTGGTTGGTTTGATTTTTATGGCGCAAGAGCCCTTGAGGGCTATACTGCGCCAACCGACTTTTTGTTATATATTATTTATTTTTCATTTAAGAATAAGTCAAAAAAGCAAAAGTAAGTAAATTTTGTAATAAAAAGCATAAACTTTCAAGTACTAGTATTAAAAAAGAACAGCCTTAAAAACATATAAGAAAAAAGGGATGAAACAATATCTTGAAAAAATACGGAAAGGACGAAATCACATAATGGTGGGACGAACACTAAATTAAAAAGGAGAATCCAATCTCCTGGAGGAAGGAGTATAAATTGCAATGGGGTGGGTCCCCCAGCAAGTCTTTCAAACATGGATTAAAATCATTAAAATATTTAAAACGTATTTGATTGAAATTTGGGCAATTGCATAAAATATGCAACATTGTCTGATTGACGTTACATTTTATACAAGTTGGAGCTGGTTCACGGCATAAAAGGTATTTATGGGTAAACCTAGTATGACCGATGCGAAGACGACTTAATAGAACTTGTTCTCTCCTGGAAAGTTGTATTGAATTGAAACCTTTAGCCGACGGTTGGATCGAATGTAATTTATTTAGTGTTTCAAGATTCCATGTCTGCTGCCAATGTGTGTTATAAGACATTCAGAAATTGCTTTTTTGATGTCATCAAAAGGAACACTATCATCGACCATGGTGTTTGCGGTTTTGCCAGCTGCATCGGCTGTCTCATTGCCTGTAATGTCCACATGAGCAGGGATCCAACGAAATAGAATACAAAAAATGATTTTGTATAAGAATTTTGTACAAATTATATGACTGAATGACTATGGGGTGGCTATTATTGTTGCAGTGAGTGATGGATTCCACTGAACTATTTGAGTCAGTATATATCACCCACTTTTTATGGTTGGATTGAGCTATAGATTGAAGAGATGTAAATAAAGATTTTATTTCAGAGGTAAATATTGAACAAAATGGGTTTAGTTTTTCTGCAGTGACCTGACCATTAACTATTGTGGAAAAGCCGACGTGATTGTTTGCTTTTGATCCGTCAGTAAAAATGTCTTTATAACCAGAATATTTGCTTTTGATCTCATGAAAGATTTGTTGATAAACTGAATCGGTAGTAGTTTGGGGAATTTTGAGAAATCATTAATTATAGAAGGTTTTACTTCGCACCATGGTTCGATTAGTTTTATTGTGTTGACAGTTTTGAAATTTGGTAGCTATAATAAGTAGAGTAAAAATAGGGGTCGGACCCAAACATCCAAAAAAAAAAGCTAAACCTTGTGCAAATTGTTTAATACCCTCCCAATAAGAACAGGTAAAAAGTCCCACCCCATTGTGCGTCGGGTTTTAGAATGGGGGGCATCTAAAAATTGCTGGTTTGCGTATTTTTCCAGAATTTTTATAGTAAATTTAAAGTGAGAATATTATGTTATACTAAATTTAAAAGGCTGAAATTAAAGATGTTTGACACCCAAGGAGGATGACATAACCCACCAATGCTACAGAGCCCCCCTATCCCCGTAAAAACGAAGCAGTACCCCCAGACCCCCCTCCATACATTTCATATGGAAACATTATTTTATGCTAAGTTCAAGTTAGAAATCGAGTGTGTCCATCCTCCAAGATCGATGGTGCACCTCCTCTCAAAGCTACTGCAACCCCCCTCCGCCAAATAAAATAAATCCTCTCCCCCCCCCCTTTTTTATTTCAAGTAGAAGCATTATTCCAAGCAAATCTAAAATGCATTAAATCAGGACTGTCCACCCCATAAGAACAGTAGCTCATCTCCCAAAACGAAATTATGTACTTAAATATTATCTCCCCCCCCCCCTCTGATAGTGCACATTTGATTAAATGGCCAGAAAAATTACGCTGACCTGTTTTTTGCTTTCAAATGCTTTCTCCTAAGCTTGTAACAACAAGTCTTCGTTATCAAGATGGTTTTTGGAATCTAGATCCTCAGCAAAATCGTTATTGTTGCAGCTATGTGTAACACAGTTTGACCATATAATTCAGCACTTCAGTCCACTTTCAGACTTTTCAAACATTCACTATATCCAATGAATCCCTCCGAGCAAGCACAAGATTTGAGACGCGGAAAGTCTTCAAGAGCAGAAGGCTTGGCTGTTGTAACAGGACGCAGATTATATTTCTAGGGTGCTTTCTTTGCACCCATCAAAAATGATACTAGCTTTCTCATTCGTTTACCTATACACTGCATTGCTGGCATATTTCCTTGAAGCTTACAGATCATTACCAAAAATATGATCAAGCAGGTATCTTCCATCTATTGCATATGAGGCAGTGAGAAGCAAAGGGATGTAAGTGGCAAAATTAAAAATTTGGAGAAAACCAGTACAAATGGTTGGTGAACCTCTCCTCTATCTTGAGGCAAGAGATGGTACTAGTAGACCTGGTAGTTGCTTCTATACAACATGATTTAGAAAAGAAAATCAGTGAAAGCCTACCTAGGATCTTATCTATAAACGCGTTTTATTCAAAACTTGAAAATGTCCACTTACATCCCTTTGCTTCTCACTGCCTCCTATATGACACCAGCTGTTCGTTTTGTGTTGGTGGATGAACCTTTTGCTTCAAATAATAGCACTTTAACGATACAAGATTTCTTTCCTTCTGAAACCAGATTCATCGAATACTGATGGAGGATCAGCGCATAACTCGTACCAGAAGTTTTTAACAATTCGTTATTCCATCTTTACTGTTAATACCATTAGATGTAAAAGATGGTTTGGGCTTACACATCTTTACAGAGAGTAACTACTCTCGCAACAGAAGCTAAAGACATAACTGTTTACCTCCTTTGCAAAGAAATGCCACAAAATTGTTTGCCTTCAATATCCTTTGATGTTACTACTCGAACGTTAAATGTCTCATCGCAACTCATGTTATCATCAGCGAGCAATACCCATACCAACTTGAGAGAGAAGAAACTTCTGGGGCTTTAGAAACGGATTGAGATTTCCAAACTGAGAGACAAAAAGGTGTAAATATTTAGCATTCTATTGATGTATTGCTCATTGCTCTCATCAAGACTTGTTCTATCGTTGAATCACTACAGGTTCTAGACCACCTGAATTTGTCACTGCGTTAGAACGTTTGATAGCTGATGTTTGATGTGATCAATTTTTTTTATCGCATAATTTACTCAAAAGTTTGAGATAGCGTTGCAAGTATATGTCTGCATATTTAGCATAATTCACATAACCAGCTGCGTAAAAGAGAGGTAGCTCGGTGTTTGCCAATGAGAACGGACCAACTGACTTAGAGGGTGCAGAATTGCCCGTCTCACTATTAGCAATTTCGGTTTGTACCGTCTTACGGTGATGGCAAAAGATCGTAGAAAAGTCGAAGTAAGTTAATCAAGAAGAAGTAGGGAAACTTTGGTCAATTTGGACTTTTTTTATGCTGCAGAGGAATTTTGTTTTCCAGCGCTCTAAACAGTTTAATAACTCCAATCACAAATAATTTGGTTACTGAGCTCGCTTAGATCTTTTAGAATTATCATTCTGACATTACCATATCATTGTGTGGAATTTTGTACTTCGGAAAAGTTTAAATCAGGGAAACTTTTTCGTGAACTTCACTGCAATAGTTGATTTTAGAATCCCCCCCCCCAAAAAAAAAGCGATGGCACACCCCTTAAGTGTGACGGAGTATCCATCTAGAATAAAAGCCCTCAAAAAAGAAAGAAATACCCCTTGAAAAAACTGCCTTAAAAATTTCAATGACGCAAAGCTGCTCCATGAACCCCCCACCCATTCCCCCCACCCCCGCCTGTTCACCCCTGTTAATTAGAATTCTTTTTCTCTGAGAGTTTATTATTTTACTATTATAGAGTGGTTTCTGCGAGGTTGGAGAATTTTTTTCAAGTAATAAAATTTTTTTTATTTAAATAGAGGATTATTTCGTTCCCCCCCCCCTTCCCCCCAAAACCCGACGCGCAAAGTGCTGGGACTTTTTACCCCTTCTTGCTGGAAGGGTAAGAAGTAATTTGCAACAGGTTTCACCTTTTTTTTTTTTGGATGTTTGGGTTTGGCCATTTTTTGGCCTAATTTTACTGTACTATAAGTCTGATGGTACCCGACGCATTCGAATCCCGAATGTTGGGGTCATCAAAGGACGATGGAGAAATAAAACAACATTAGATGGATTAAAAATATGGAGATGTACTGGATGATTAGTGGAAGGTTTTGTTTTAAAGTAAAAATTTAAAGAAAGTTGGAGACGTCTATTGTTTAGAGATAGTTCATGTGCTAGAATATGAAGGCTATTTATAGGTGAGGTTCGGAAGGCTCCTGTGCAAATGCAGAGTGCCTGATTATGTATTGGATCCAGGGCTTTCAGATAGCTCTTCGCCGCAGAGCCATAAATTTGACATCCATAATCAAGTTTTGAGCGTATAAGAGCCCTGTAAATTCTCAACAGACTCTGTATCAGCACCGAAAGATGTGTTTTCTAAGACTTTCAGGATATTTAGTTTCAATAAACATTTTTTTCTCAGCTCTTGTATGTGCGGTACAAATTCGAGTTTTTTTATCAAGTATGAGACATAGGAATTTTCCCTGATCCTTTACAGCTATTGGTTGATTATTAAGCTTAAGATTTGGATCAGGATGGAGACCTCTTTTACGACAAAAATGAATACAGAAGGTTTTTTGAGCAAAGAAAGAGAAGCCATTTTCTTCCGCCCATTGTGATACTCTATTGATGGCTATTTGAAGTTGTCTTTCAATGATACTCATGCTCGATGAAGAAAAAGAAATTTGAAAATCATCAACGAACATGGTACCTTTTACAGCAGGAGGCAGTTGATCAATTAAGCTATTGATTGCGATTATGAAAAGAGTTACGCTTAGCACACTTCCCTGGGGGATGTTGGTTGGTTTAATTAATTTTAATGGCACAAGAGCCCTTGAGGGCTATACTGCGCCAAAGGTTTTCTTTATTTAATATTAGTTATATGAAGTCATGACATTGTAAAAGTACTCTTGTTTTGAGGTAAAAGGTATAAAACTTTAAAATAAGTAGTAAAGAACATGTAAATATTAAAAGCATTCAAATGGATAAAACAATAGGTTGACAATAAACTTGTTTAACAAGAAAAGGACAAAATCACATTTTGACGACACAAACACTAAATTAAAAAGGAGAAACCTATCTCCTGGAGGAAAGAGAACAAATTGCGATGGGGTGGGTCCCCCAGCAACTCCTTCAAAGATGGTTGGTTGGTTGGTTGGTTTGTTTATTTTTTATGGCGCAAGAGCCCTTCAGGGCTATACTGCGCCAAACGTTTTTTTTTTGGGATAAAATATATAGATAAGTATAGGAGTAAGCGTGTTTTCAGGTGAGAGCTATAAACATAGGTAGTTTAAAATAAGTAATAAAAAACAAGTAGACATTAAAAACATTTAAATAACGTATGAGATAATATGTTGGATAAAACACCTTGAATAACAAGAAAAAGACAAATCACATTTTAACGGCATAAACACTAAATTAAAAGGGAGAATCCAATCTCCTGGAGGAAGGAGTACAAATTGCAATGGGGTGGGTCCCCCAGCAACTCCTTCAAAGAGGGGTTAAAATTATTAAAAAATTTAAAACGTGTTTGGTTAAAATTAGGGCAGTTACTTAAAATATGTAACACTGTCTGATTCACATTACATGTAATGCACGTTGGAGCTGGTTCGCGACATAAGAGGTATTTGTGAGTGAACCTTGTGTGACCAATACGAAGTCGAGCTAGTAATACTTGTTGTCTCCTGGTAAGTTGTAAAGATGTGAAACCTTTAGCCGAGGGCTGGATGGAATGTAATTTATTTTGTGTTTCAAGATTCCAGGACCGCTGCCAATGCGTGTTAAGACATTCAGAAATTACGTTTTTAATGTCGTCAAAAGGGACAGTGTCATCAACCAGGATACTTGCGGCTCTGGCAGCTGAATCGGCTGCTTCATTGCCTGCAATTCCCACATGACCAGGCACCCAACAGAAGAGAACATGAAATTGGTTTTTTATAAGATTTTTGTATAAATGATATGACTGAAGGACAATAGGGTGGCTGTTATTGTTGCAGTGAGTGATGGCTTCCACTGAACTCTTTGAGTCAGTGTATATCACCCATTTTTTGTAATTGGATTGGGTTATGGATTGGAGAGATGTAGATATGGCTTTTATTTCTGAAGTAAATACAGAGCAAGATGGGTTTAATTTTTCTGCCGTAACGTGACCATCCACTATTGTAGAAAAGCCGACGTGTTCGTTTCCTTTTGATCCGTCAGTGAAAATGACATGGTAATCAGAATATTTACATTTTGTATCAGAAAATATTTGCTGGTAAGCAGCATTAGAGGTAGTCTCTTTAGGGAATTCAGCCAGGTCATTGATGGTTGATATATTTACTTCGCACCATGGTTCAATTAGTTTTATTTTATTAAGAGTATTTAAATCTGACAGCTGCAAATCTAAGAGCACCTGGCGCATTCGGATCCCAAACGTTGGGGTTGCAGAAGGACGATGAAGAAATAAGACAACATTAGATGGATTAAAAATATGAAGGTGTAAAGGGTGATCAGTGTAAGGTTTTGTTTTGAAGTAGAAGTTCAAGGAAAGTTTGAGGCGTCTATTGTTTGAAGAATGTTCATGAGCAAGAATATGGAGACTGTTGATAGGTGAGGTTCGGAATGCTCCTGTGCAGATGCGCAGTGCCTGATTATGTATTGGATCCAGACTTTTCAGGTAGGTTTTTGCCGCGGACCCATAAATTTGGCATCCATAATCAAGTTTTGAGCGTATAAGAGCCCTGTATATTCTTAACAGAGACTCTGTATCAGCACCCCAAGAAGTGTTCGCTAAGACTTTAAGGATATTTAATTTCAGTAAACATTTCTTTTTTAGCTCTTGTATATGCGGTATAAATTTAAGTTTATTATCAAGTGTGAGACCAAGGAATTTTCCTTGATCTTTTACAGCTATTGGTTGATTATTGAGGAGAAGATTCGGATCAGGGTGAAGCCCTCTTTTACGGCAGAAGTGGATGCAGAAGGTTTTTTGAGCAGAGAAAGTGAAGCCATTTTCCTCTGCCCATTGTGATACTTTATTTATAGCGATTTGAAGTTGTCTTTCAATGATACTCATGCTCGATGAAGAGAAAGAAATTTGAAAGTCATCAACGAACATGGTACCCTTGACAGCGGGAGGCAGTTGTTCGATTAAACTGTTGATTGCTATTACAAAAAGAGTTACGCTTAGTACACTTCCCTGGGGAACTCCTTCTTCTTGAATGAAGGTATCTGACAAAACAGACTTGACACGTACGCGAAAAGTTCGATCTCTAAGAAAATTAGAGAGAAAGATGGGTAGATTACCTCGTAACCCATACTCGTGCAGGGTTTTGAGGATGCCATATCTCCAGGTACGGTCATATGCTTTTTCAATGTCAAAAAATACGCTCACAAGATGTTTTCGTTTGAGAAATGCTTCTCTTATTGATGTTTCGAGAAGCAGTAGGTTGTCTATGGTACATCTGCCGCGCCTGAATCCACTTTGATATGAAGATAGCAGATGGCAAGACTCCAAAATGTACATGAGCCTGGCGTTTACCATCCGCTCCATTACTTTGCAAAGGCAGCTTGTGAGAGCTATAGGTCTGTAACTCTCGGGTTTATCAGATTGTTTGTTTGGTTTAAGAATAGGAATTACTATTGCTTGGCTCCACAGTTTGGGGAATTTGTACTCAGAATAAATTCTATTAAATAGTCTCAGAATATTTTCTAATGAAGACCTGCTTAGGTTTTTTAACATACTATTGTGTATTTCGTCAGGGCCAGGTGATGTGTTTTTTGATTTTTGTAAAGCAATATCTAATTCTTGAAATGTAAATTTTGTGTTGTATTGATGAAAAATGTTTGAATTAAAATCTAGAACTCTTTGTTCTTTGCGTGATTTGATAGTTAAAAATTTTTTGCAGTAGTTATTTGCACTGGAGACTTCTGCTAAATGAGTCGCCAGGCAGTTAGCCACCTCTTTGTGATCCGACAGAAGTTGACCATTTTTCTCCAGAATGGGAACACAAGACGTATTGTAGTTGCCAGAAATTTTTTTGATTTTACCCCACACTGTCTTAGATGGGGTGGACGTAGTGATTATGCTGACATAAGCCTGCCACGAGTCCCGCTGGCTTTTTCGTCGAATCTTCCGAGCTTCAGCACGAGCTCGTTTAAGTGCCACAAGATTTTGCGTGGTCGGATACCGACGAAAAGTGCTCCATGCTTTTCTTTGTGCCTTATGAGCCTTCTGACAATCAAAGTTCCACCAAGGTTTAGGAAATTTGATCCTACCTTTAGTGGTTCTTGGAATTGCAACGTTCGCTGCCGCCAATATTATGTCGGTTACTCGGCTTACGGCTACATCGATATCAATATCAATCACGTCTTCAGATTTAATTTCTGCCAACTGGGTAAATGCTGCCCAATCAGCTCGATCAATGCGAAGTCGGGCTTGCTGATGCTGCTGATGGCCGCAGCGTGCAGTAGAGGTTATCTTGATCGGAAAATGGCCACTGGTGTAGAGACCACCCTCCACCTGGAAATCCCAAAGTGGCAGAAAAGAAGGTGAACATATAACGAGATCGATGGCGTGGTAAGTCTGGGTAGGAAAATGAAAATAAGTGTTTTCGCCGTTGTTAAGAATGCAAAGATCATTGTCCTCGATAAAATTCTCTATTGTTAAACCTCTGCTGTTGGAGTCGGGACTCCCCCAGAGAGGATTATGGCCATTGAAATCCCCCAAGATGATGTATGGGGGAGGAAGTTGATCTACAAGTGTTTGCAATTCCACGCCTCTCAAGTCGTAAGAAGGTGGAATATAGACAGTACAAATTGTAAACAGCGAGTGAAGGTGAACGCGCGCAGCTACTGCTTGCAGGAATGTGTTGATATTGAGCTGGCTAGATGCATAATCATTAGCGATTAGCAAAGCCACTCCTCCACAACGACGGTCACCTGACAAGCAGTCCTTGCGGTATATGTCGAAACCTTTCAACCTCGGTTTATCAGTGGGCGATAGGAAAGTTTCTTGCAGACAGAATATGGCCGGTTGGTGATATTCGACAAGATCTTTGATGTCCGTGACATTATGCGAGTAACTTTGACAATTCCAAGAAAGAATGCTCAGGGCCATGGAGAAAAAAGGAAGGAGGAACGGCCGGAAGAAGAGGGAGCGGCTCATGAAGGAGGATGGTCCGTCCACCCTTCATCGTCGGATGGCGGAAGATCTTCAAATTCAACATCCTCGTCTTCCTCTTGGGGAGGAAGTAGTTGGGATTTAGTCAATTTGACTTTTTTGCTGGAAAGCAAAAAGTCCTCCTTTTTAAAATTATAATATTTTGGGGGCCTCTGTTTAGTGGCCACCCCAATTTTAGCACGTGTTTGCATAATTTTCTTTTTTTCAATTAGTTTTTTCGAATTTTGTGCGATTGGAATGTTTTCATTAACAGTAACAGATACAGTATTTGTTTTTTGTTGTTGATTTTGGTTAGTTTTCTTAAAAGAAAATTTTGGACTATTAGTTTGTTTATTTGATTTGGTTGAGGTTTCAGTTTCTGCATCTGTTTGTGTGCTTGCAGATTTAAATACCTTTTTGATGGCTGCTGCATATGAAAGGCCTGTTGTAGGTGTGCGAGATTCAACCAGTTTTCTTGCGTCTGGATAGGATATTTTTTGTGTTGTTTTAATCACCTGAATTTCTTTTTCTGAGATCCATTTTAGGCATGATCTGGAGTATGAAGGATGTTCCCCCTTGCAATTTACGCATTTATAAGTCTTAGAACATGTATTACTATCGTGACCGGGGTCTGCGCACCTGGCACAGGTGTCAGTACCACGGCACGCAATTTTCGAATGTCCAAACCGCTGGCATTTGAAACACCGGAGCGGATTTGGAATATAGGGGCGAACTGGGCAAGAGAGATAGCCAGCTTTAACACGTGGAGGGAGGACGGGTGTTTTAAATGTTAGAATGATATGTTTAGTATTGATCATTTCGCCATTGCGTTTTATTGTAATCCTTTTTACTGCACTTACGTTTTGGTCCTTCATTTCCTCCAAGATTTCCTCCTCGGGTGTAAAGAGAAGGTCAGGTTCTGATATTATTCCTCGGGAAAAATTAAGGGTTTTATGTTCGGTAACAGTTACAAGATAGGATCCTATTTGTTTGACAGACATAATGGATGTGGTTTGTTTTTGGTGTTTTATTTCGACGAGGAGCTCACCATTACGCAATTTTTTAACTGATTGAAATTCCCCTATTTGATTAACGAGGGCTTTGTTGATGAGAAAAGGAGATACTTTTGTTAAATTTAAATTAGGATCAGAACGTTTGATAATAAAAAATTTTGCGGTGCTATTCGATTCAGTCTGACGCTCCCCACAAGGGGGAGAAGTGTTCTTTGTGTTTATATCCATAAAAAACCAGAGAACTAGGGGGAAAAGTGGGGTCTAGCCCCTGTGTAGCCCCCCTACACAGAGGTAAGGCTGCGTACGACAGGGTTCGCCTGCTATCCCTGAAGCCTCCCGTTTGAGGCACCGACTACCCCCGGTACCACGCAGCCATAGGCACGGTCGACACACCTTGGCTTAGGGGTTTTCGTCCGCATTTGGTAAGTGTGATGAGGGAAGGAAGGGAAAAAAATCCCCTCCCGCCGATATTCTGTTTGAGCAACTGGGGGTTCACTACTCCTCCCAAGAGCTCGCCCCGAACTCACCACACCGCAAGCCCCCCCACCACGACAAGGTAAACGGACACGGGGGGGGGGCCTTCAAAGATGGATTAAAATAATTAAAATATTTAAAACGAACTTGTGGTTAAAATTTGGGCAGCTACTTAAAATGTGCAACACTGTCTGATTTACATTACATGTAATGCATGTTGGAACTGGTTCACGACAAAAGAGGTACTTATGGGTAAATCTGGTACGACCGATACGTAGCCGATTTAATAAAACTTGCTCTCTCCTGGTAAGCTGCATTGATTTGAAACCTGTAGTCGAGGGCTGGATCGAATGCAATTTGTTTTGTAACTGAAGATTCCAGTTCTGCTGCCAATGTGTATTAAGACATTCACAAATGGCTTTTTTAATATCCTCAAAAGGGACACTGTCATTGGTTTGGATACTTGCAGCTCTGGCAGCCAAGTCGGCTGCTTCATTGCCGGCAATGCCCCACGTGACCAGGGATCCAACAAAAGATTGCGTGAAAATGGTTTTGCATAAGAGTTTTGTATAAATGATATGACTGAATGACTATGGGGTGGCTATTATTATTGCAGTTGGGTAATTGCTTCCACTGAACTCTTCGAGTCAGTGTATATTACCCATTTTTGTTGATTAGATTGGGCTGTTGATTGAAGAGATTTAAATATAGCTTTTATTTCTGAGGTAAATACTGAGCAAGATGGGTTTAGTTTTTCTGCGGTAACTTGATCGTTAATTATTGTAGCAAAGCCGACGTCATCGCTTGCTTTTGACCCGTCGGTGAAAATGGAATTGTATTCAGAATACTTGCTTTTTATGTCATAAAATATTTGTTGATAGACTGTATCGACAGTAGTTTGTTTGGAGAATTTAGAGAAGTCACTAATTATCGAGGGTATTACTTCGCACCATGGTTCAATTACTTTTACTGTGCTGGCAGTTTTGAAATCTGGTACCTGCAGGTCTGACAGTACCCACCGCATTCGGATCCCAAATGTTGGGGTCATCGAAGAACGATGTAGAAATAAAACAACATTAGATTTGTGAAAAATATGGAGGTGTAACGGATGATTGATACAAGGTTTTATTTTGAAATAAAAATTTAAAGAAAGTATAAGACGTCTATTGTTCAGATGCGAGTTTGCTCAGATGCAAGAATATATAGACTGTTGATAGGTGAGGTCCGGAAGGCTCCTGTGCAGATGCGCAGTGCCTGATTATGTATTGGATCCAGGGCTTTTAGGTAGTTTTTCGCAGCAGAACCATAAATTTGACATCCATAATCAAGTTTTGAGCGTATAAGAGCCCTGTAAATTCAACAGAGACTCTGTATCAGCACCCCAAGAAGTGTTTGCTAAGACTTTAAGGATATTTAATTTTAATGAACATTTCTTTTTTGACTCTTGCATATGCGGTATAAATTTAAGTTTATTATCAAGTGTGAGACCGAGGAATTTTCCTTGATCTCTTACAGCTATTGGGTGATTATTGAGGAGAAGATTTGGATCAGGATGAAGGCCTCTTTTACGGCAGAAATGAATACAGAATGTTTTTTGAGCAAAGAAATAGAAGCCATTTTCTTCCGCCCATTGGGTTACTTTATTTATTGCAATTTGAAGTTGTCTTTCAACGATACTCATGCTCGTTGATGAGAAAGAAATTTGAAAATCATCCACGAACATGGTACCTTTTACAGCGGGAGGCAATTGGTCAATCAAGCTATTGATTGCTATAATGAATAGAGTTACGCTTAGTACACTTCCCTGGGGTACTCCTTCTTCTTGAATGAAGGTATCCGACAGAACAGACTTGACGCGTACACGAAAAGAACGATGTTTCAGAAAATTGGAGAGAAAGATGGGTAAATTACCTCGCAACCCATACTCGTGCAGGGTTTTGAGGATCCCATACCTCCAGGTACGGTCGTATGCTCTTTCAATATCGAAAAATACGCTCACAAGATGTTTTCGTTTAAGAAATGCTTCTCTTACTGATGTTTCGAGAAGAATTAGATTGTCTATTGTGCATCTGCCACGCCTAAATCCACTTTGATATGAGGATATGAGATGGTGTGACTCCAGAATGTGCATCAGTCTGGCGTTTACTATCCGTTCCATGAGTTTACATAGGCAACTAGTGAGAGCTATAGGTCTATAGCTCTCAGGTTTATCAGATTGTTTATTTGCTTTAAGGATAGGGATAACTATTGCTTGACTCCAGGATTTTGGGAATCTATGTTCAAAAAAAAATTCTATTAAAAAGCTGCAGAATATTTTCTAATGAAGACCTGCTTAGATTTTTTAACATGGTATTGTGTATTTCGTCAGAACCAGGTGATGTGTTTTTTTATTTTTGTAAAGCAATATTTAGTTCATGAAAGGTAAATTTTGTGTTGTATTGATGAATAATGTTTGAATTAAAATCAAGAACTCTTCGTTCTTTATGTGATTTGATAGCTAAAAATTTTGAACAGTAGTTATTTGCGCTGGAGACTTCAGCCAAGTGAGTCGCCAGGCAGTCAGCCACCTCTCCGTGATCAGATAAAAGTTGACCATTTTTCTCCAGAATGGGAGCACAAGATATGCTATAGTTTCCAGTGATTTTTTTTATTTTACCCCATAGTCTTGGATGGGGTGGACGTCGTGATTGTGCCGACATACGCCTGCCACGAGTCCCGCTGGCTTTTTCGTCGAAGCCTCCGAGCTTCAGCACGAGCTCGTTTAAGTGTCACAAGATTTTTTGTGGTCGGGTATCGACGAAATGTGTTCAATGCTTTTTTTTTTCTTCTCAGCTTCATGGCAAGCAGAGTTCCACCATGGCTTAGGATATTTGATCCTGCCTTTAGAGGTTCTTGGTATAGCAGCGTTCAAGATAATGTCGGTTACTCGCTTTTACCGCTACATCAATATCAATGTCAGTCACGTCTTCCGATGTTATTTCTGCCAAATGGGTAAATGCTGCCCAATCAGCTCGATCAATGCAAAGACGGTCTTGCTGATGCTGCTGATAGCTGCAGCGTCCAGTATATGTTATTTTGATTGGAAAGTGGTCACTGGTGTAGAGACCACCCTGCACCTGGAAATCCCAAAGTGGCAGAAAGGAAAGTGAGGATATTGCAAGATCGATGGCATGGTAGGTTTGCGTAGGAAGGTGGAAATAGGTATTTTCACCGTCGTTAAGAACACATAGATCGTTGTCTTCAATCAAGTTTTCAATAATTAGACCTCTGCTGTTAGAGAGGTGTTTAGTAGTGCAGAGAGGATTATGGCCATTAAAATCCCCCAAGATGACAAATGGGGGAGGAAGTTGATCAACCAGTGTCTGCAACTCCACGCTTCTCAAGTCGTAAGAAGGTGAACGCGCGCAGCTACTGCTTGTAGGGATGTGTTGATATTAAGCTGGCGAGATGCGTAGTCAGTAGAGATTAGCAACGCCACTCCTCCACAACGACGGTCGCCTGACAAACTGTCCTTGCGGTATATGTCAAAACCTTTCAACCTCGGTCTATCAACAGGGGACAGAAATGTTTCTTGCAGACAGATTATGGCCGGTTGGTGATATTCGAAAAGATCTTTTATGTTCGTGACATTATGCGAGTAACTCTGACAATTCCAAGAAAGAATGCTCAGGGCCATGAAGAGAAAAGGAAGGAGAAAAGGCTGGGAGAAGAGGAAGCCACTCGTGAAGAAGGATGATCCGTCCACCCTTCATCGTCAGATGGCGGAAGATCTTCGAATTCGACATCCTCATCTTCCTCTTGGGGAGGAGGTTGTTGGTATTTTTCGATTTGGGATTTAGTCAATTTTACTTTCTTGCCAGAAAGTAAAAAGTCCTCTTTTTTAAAATTATGTAAGTTTGGGGGCCTCTGTTTAGAGGCTACCCCAATTTTCGCGCGCGTTTGGATAATTTTCTTTTTTTCCAATGTTTTCTTTTGCTTTTGCTCGGTTGGTTTGTTGGAAATCAATGTAGCTGCGTAACTTGTACTCGGATTTTGTGCAGTTTATTTTAATTTCGCTACGATTTTTTCGTGGTGGCTTAGGAGTATTGAGCTGTTTATTTTTTGATTTAGGTGAATTAGTTGATTTAGAGCTGGTTATTGTGTTAATTTAAGGGTCTGTGTGTGTACTGGTGGAATTGAATACTTTTCTTACTGCTGTAGCATATGAAATTCCAGATGAAGGTGTACGAGACTGAACTATTTTTCGTGCGTCTGGGTATGATATATTCTGAGTAGCTTTGATAACCTGTATTTCTTTTTCGGAGAGCCATTTAGGGCATTTTCTAGAGTAGGACGGGTGATCTCCTTTGCAGTTGACACATTTGAATTCCTTTGAGCATTCATTGCTATCGTGGCCGGTCTCAGCACATCTGGCACAAGTTTCTGTGCCACGGCATGACAGCTTGGAATGCCCAAAGCGCTGGCACTTAAAGCACCGTAGCGGGTTAGGAATGTATGGTCTAACAGGGCATGAGAGATATCCAGCTTTGACACGTGAAGGGAGGATAGGCGTACTAAAGGTCAGAATGACATGTTTCGTGTTCTGTGTTACGCCATTGCGTTTAATAGTGAACCTTTTCACTCCACTTACGTGTTGGTCCTTCATTTCATCTAGGATTTCCTTCTCTGGTGTGAATAGAAGGTCTGGCTCTGAAATTACTCCCCGAGAAAAGTTTACTGTTGAGTGTGGCGAAACTGTACAAAGATATGGGCCTAATTGTTTGATATCTAGAATATGTTGAACTTGTTTTGGATGTTTTATTTCTACCAATAATTCACCAGTACGTGTTTTTTTTTACAGATTGAAATTAACCAATAATATTTACTAAAGCTTTGTTTATTAGAAATGGGGAAACAGCAGTAAATGTGAGATTTTCGTTTCTTTTAATAACAAAAAATTTAGCGGATGTAAGCGATTCTCTCTGCTCCCCACTGGGGGGAGAGGTATTCTTTATGTTATCATCCATAAAAGAAACCTGAGAATTGAGGGGGAAAACTGGGGTCTAGCCCCTGTGTAGCCCCCCCCCCCCTGCACAGGGGTAAGGCTTTTACACCAGGGTTCGCCTGCTATCCCTGACGTCAACCGTTTGAGGCACCGACTACCCCCGGTACCACGCAGCCACGGGCACGGTAGATACACCTTGGCTTAGGGGGTTTTGTCCGAATTTAGTAAGTGTGATGAGGGAAGGAAGGGGTCAAAAGTCCCTTCCCGTCGATATTGTTTGAGCAACTGGGGGTTCACGACTCCTCCCAAGAGCTCGCTCCGAACTCACCACACCGAAGACATTTATGAGAAGAATTTGAAAAATTAATGCAACCAATTCCAAATTTTTCTCCCGTTTTACTTTCTATTAGTGTTACTTCTTATGATGCACTTTTTTTCTTATTTCACATTTATGTAGTGGCAGGGTTGGCAAGGTGTTGGACACTATGGTAAAAACCACGGTAAAAACCCTGGTTTTTACCGTTTTGTCCAAAACCCTTGTGTCCAAAACTATATTTTTAGGAAAATTGCATTTTGTAAGAAAACATCAAAAAGTGAATAAAATGTATCAAAGTAATGTTTTATATTAAACATTTATTCAATGTGAACTTTCAACTTATTTATGCAGCTGATTTTAATCTAGTTACATAGAAGTTGAATTCTTGATCATAATTTCAATGTGGTATGCTTGAGTTTATTTATTTAAAAATAGTAACCAAATTTCCCTATGTTTACGCATGTGTGCAAATGAAAGCAGGTTTGCCAAGGTTTTTACCGTCCTGTTGAAAACCCTTGTGTCTGAAAGTGTCCAAAACTTTAAGAAACTATTTTGTGAGAAAATATCAGAAACGGAACAAAATGTGTCAAAATTGTTTTTTTTTTTTTTTTTTTTACTGTTGAATGTTCACTTTGAATAAATATATTAAAGTATAAATATATATGTAACTTATTGATACAGCTGATTTTAATCTAGTTACATAAATTAAATTCTTCATTAAAAATTTTAATTTGTACGCACCTTTTTTTCCCCATAAACCAATTTTTTCGACATTAATGCATATGTACAAAAGATAGTGTGTTTAAAATATAGTGCCGTGACTTAATGCAATATACTTACTGTTTATATGACTTGACTGAGATAAATTGTGATTTTGATTTTTTGTAGTTTGTTGTATTAAAAATATGAACTAAAAAAAGAATAGCATTAGTTTTAAAATACGAGTGCATCTTTTTCCTCATTAATTGTCTTTAATCTATGATTTAAAAAATAATTTTCATTAATGCATGCTATGAAACTTATTTGAAAAACCATTAAAAAATTAAGCTTTTTTTTTTTTTTTGCACTTAAATATTTTGCATTTAATAGTATTCCTTTGAGTTTATAAATGGAACTGAAATTAGTTGTCTTGGTGGTGTGTATTTTCTTTCATAACTCTACCAACTGTTACATAAGGAAGATTTTATGTAATAGAGTCAAAATGGCAATTTGTTTAAGTAAAGTATTTTTTAAATGAACAATTGAGAAAAATATTATCAAATACTCAATAATTAAACCTCATTAATGTCTATATTTATGCATTGTGACTGTTGCAGTTAATACGAATCCATTAGATTATACCCTTTTAGCTTTATCATATTTTTGAACAGTTTAAACCAGTTTCGGGCAGTCCAAAACCCAACCCTGCGTAGTGGTACATGCAGAAAGTATGAAATGAAATTGTGCTATGATGTTGTTCAAGTAGGGGAGATTAGGGATCGATGGGACACTGGGATGGATGGGACTCCTTCAATTATTCTTAAAATAAACATTGTTTTTAATTTCTGACTCTTCCATTAGATGGAGCAACCAAAAAATCATGTTTATTGCTATAAATCATTTTAGTTGCAGAGTTCTATGGATGTATACCAGAAAAAAGCTATTTTACAACACCAAAAGTCGATTCCGGATAATAGGACCACATCGGGACGGGGCCATTTTGGTCCTACTAACCGGCGGGTCCGATTAAGCGAAGTTACCTCAGTAGTGAAAAGGATGGGACATGTCCCATCCCTCCCTTTTAATATCTGCAGCTAAATAATTATACTGATAGTCCAAATTTTTTAATATTTTATTTTTGTCATATTAACTTGTTTTGGAATTGAATTGCAGAACGAAAAGCCATTGAAATTATCAACTTGATATATAAGAATTGCATCAACCTCTAAAATTTTTTTCGAAACTAATTTCTTTACATTGAAAGTTTACAGCAGTATGACAAGTTTTTCTTACTCCTGTAATATTTAACAATGTCATTATTACTTTTACGTACTATAAAATATACTTTCAATTAATTGGTTAGCTGTACTTATTTTTAAGAAGTATAACAGCGGTTTCGAAGCACATTTTGTGAAGAAAAAACAAATTGTTTGGGAAAATGTAGTATATTTTTGTAAAATGAAATTTTATAATGGAAAATAACATCCAGTTACTCAAATATAAACCATAAAATAAGTACCTTTTTAATGACTCTTGTTAAAGTTTCAGACTAATTAATTTTGGTTTTCTGATTAGACATTTTAAAACAAATAAATAAAAATAATTGATGAATGTATTTTGTGAATTGAATCTTGTCTTGATAATAGAACTCTTAAGAATTTCAATTTTGGTAGTCAATGGACTATTTAATGTAGTGCTTTAAAAAAAATTTGTTTTCAACGTAGTGTGCTAAAGTTATTGATTTTTTTTCTTTTGCAGAAAATGCCACGTAAATGGAAGAAAGCCCAACATGGTAGACAAGTTTCAACTAACGAGCTCATGTTACAGGCTATGCAGATGGTTGTGAAAGAAAAGTATCAGAGAAGTGGCATTAGCAATGAATATTTCCAAATCAGTTCTTGCAAGGAATATGATCAAGTTTAAAAACTGTGAGAATAAAGATAATATAATTTAACATGTAGAATGATTTTTTCAAAAGATAAAGAAAAGATGCTTGAAAACTACCTACTTACTGCAAGTTGTATGAACTATGGTCTAACCAGAAAACAGGTTCTTTCACTGGCATATGAGTTTGGGGATGCCTTAAAACAAAGTTTACCTGCTGCATGCATCAATAACAATCGTGCTGGGAATGACTGGTACTATGGCTTCATGGATTATCATCCAGGTCTTTCTTTAAGAACACCCGAAGCTACAAGTGAAGGGAGATCCACGAGTTTCAACAAAGTTAACGTTGACTTATTTTTGAAAAACTTAAAAAGTCTTTATGAGCGTTACAACTTCAGTCCTGACCGTCTTTATAATCGTGATGAAACTCGGAAAACTACTCCCCACAAACCGCCAAAAGTAGTAGCTGCTAAAGGAAAAAAACAAATTTGACAGGCTACTTCTGCTGAGCGTGGGAAATTGGTGAGTTTGTTGTTTACCATAAATGCAATTGGAAACACAATTCCTCCTGTATTTGTTTATCCCAGAGTACATTCAGGGCCATCGGCAAGGGGGGGGGGGTGTTACACCCCTCCACTTTTTTGGAGAAAGGGGCCGCCGATTTTAGGTTATTTTTAATTTCTAATGCAAGGAATAAAAGCGCAAAATGGAAAAAAAATGCGGAACAAACATTACGAACAATATCAGTAAACCTGAAATCTAAAACATCCTGTACTTTTCAGCTATCGCGGCCCTAATAGCCAAACAAACAAACAATAAATGGGGCCGCGAAAAACAGCTAAGAATCGTTGCGGAAAATACAGATATTAATCGCCGAGTGGGCCCGCGTGAAGGATTACATATCGGTCGTATCTTGTTAGAAAAAAAAAAGTACTGTGTAAACACGTGCGAGAATTTTAAAAGTTGTGCCGACATTTTCAGTAAAATCTGTTCAGTGGAGAAGGCATGAATCAATTCTACATGCAGAAGTATTACATTAATGTTTCAATCTGCGGCAGGGTTCTTTGAAATTTAGAAGAAAAATAAAATAACTGAAACATAACTAGCAATATCAGTAAACCTGAAATTAAAACATCCGGTACTTTTCAGCTATCAAAAAACTATCAATGGGGCCGCGAAAGACAGCTGAGATTCTTTTCGGGCGGCATTCGATGCGGAAAATACAAATATTAATCTCTAAGTGGGGCCGCGTGAACGGGATATTACAAATCGGTCGTCCCGTGTTTGAAAAAAGAGGACTGCGTAAATACGTGCAACATTTTCAGATTTTCAGTAAAATCTCAAAATGTTGATGAAAAAAGTGGAGAAGACATGACACATGAATCAATTCTGTATGCAGAAGTATTACTTTAATCGGATTCAAATTGCACCTAAGTAAGGACAGTATTTTGTATTAAATTTAAAAAAAAAAAACAGAAGATTTGAAATAAACGAGGGTCACTGCCACATTTGTTTCATGTAGTAAATTTAAAAGAAAGAAAAAAAGAAATGTTTATAATATTAAAATAAAAAAAAAAGCGGTATTGCCCTCGTGGAAGAGGCCAGAGCCTCCCCCCCCCTCCCCCGCCTTAGAGCTTTAAAGAGTAAAAGAGTAAATGCTCTTACATGTAGGTAAATATTGTGCACACTGCCACAGTGATGAAGCAATAAACTTTCCTTGGGAGAAAGGGAAAAAAGGGAAGGCATATAAAATGTTTCGAAATTATAGTTCGGATAGTGCAATTTAGGCACTTGTAGTGTGTTCATACAAATCATTTTGTTGCTATATTTGTGGGGGGGGGGGGGGTAACTCCCTATTATACTACTTGGCTACGCCACTGCATTGCCGCACGGAATAAGTCACTATTATGAGAGTTAGCCAAAAGCCAAAGGCACTTTTTCTTAATAACAGTCAAATGACGAAGCCTTTTCCCTTTTTTTTTTTTGGAAAACAGAAACAAGGGATACAACTGGATACAACTGTCGTTGTATAGACAGTTTCGCTGAAAAAAGACGCTATTTTGTGTCGAAAATCGAAGGGAATAATTGCTTTATAGCCCGCGGATCTGTAGTTCCTCGTCACGTCCCGGTTGTCATTTGATAGTACATCGGACGGCTCAACAGTGTTTGTAGCCCTGTGTGGTACGGGCACTTTGTTCTCATCACGTGTTTTAGCAGAATTCTGTCTGGTACATGGAGTTTTTTTGTTCTGTGTGTGACCTTGGGAGCCCGAAGAGAGCAATGCAGAAAGAGAGGAGGGAGTTGCTGATACGTTTCCGAGAAAACGTCTGATTCTATTTTCTTACTCGTCCGCTGCCAGTTTAGGGTTGACAGACTTTTTTCCTATTATCAATAGAACTCATGCTCAAAGCCAAAGATTACTGGAGGAGCTGCAGTTGCATAGAAAAGCTGCTTTATTCGGCTACATTAAGTAGTTTTAAGTTTTTTGAACGAACCCTGATGTAGTCCATAATGTACAGTTGAAAGCGGCGCGGCGCTCCGCTTTTCCATTTCTCGTTTTTAACTTTTATTATTTATATTTGCTCCTCATAAAAGCACTCTTATACTCCCCTCGGCTCCTCCCAATCTTCGCGTGTAACTGTACTTTTTACTTACTTTTTCTTCTATTTTTTCAGTTAGAAAAAAACTTCTACAACTATAATAATCTATAATTGCCTTTACTGACTTTTGCAACCATTAAATGATAATCTTGTGTATGAGGTCATTTTAATACCTTTATAGATAAGATCTGTTTTACAGTGGTGCCCACCTAGGGGTTATCGTGGCGCACATTACGCTATTGAAGTTTTTAGGGGGATATTTTAAGGAGTATGTTTCTCTTTTTTGCGGGGCACCCGAGTTGTGAGGTTCTTTGTAATATTGAGAGAGGGGAGGATTTGATCTTGCTCTTGGGGGAGATGGGCTCCCGTCTTGCAAATGAAATATATTCCATTGAAGAGATTCAGTATAATTTTAAATTACTAGGGGCTCCATCCCCTGCTCGCTGACGCTCAGTAACCTCCAAAGATTCTTGCGCAATTTCATTTGGATCGCGAAGATTTATGTCTTTTAGGAAGAATCAGATTAAAATAATTGCTACGAATAGAAAAAATGAAAGTTCTGTTCCCCCTCCCCTAAAAAAATAAAATTTAAGTAACGAGCTCAATTTATTTCAAACAATATTAAAATCCAGCTCCCTCACGAAGAAAAAATAACTTGATTAAAATATATTTAGCAAAACTATTAATAAATTATTTAAAAACCCTTTAAAAACCCAAACTCTTAATGTATCGCATCACATAAATCGTTTGAGGTGCTTGATATCAGATGTCTTAGATTTTAAATTGCAAGCTTAAATCATTTTTTCAGAATCCTTGCAAATATGTAAATGGAGAGCACCCCATGCTCTTTTACATTAAAGTTAATTGTTTGATCAATTATTTTATTCCAATTGTTTTAAGCTTATTATTATACTTATTTTGTAGTAAGTTACCGCTCTAAGCCAGGGCTAAGGCAGAGTATTTCTGCCTTAGCCCTGGCTTAGGGCAGAAATACGCCCTGGCTTAGGGCGGTAACTTACTACAAAATAACATGCTTTGCCATCAATCTTTGAGTTGAACCGCACCATTGCTGCGGTACGCTCATCTGGTTTGCTAATTCTACATTAGCTACCAGTTTTTTCGCTCTCTTGGCTCCCTTAAGAGGTTTTTCGCCTCCAGCTCTTGTTATTCCTATTCCGGGTTGATGAGTGCTAAAAAGCACGAAACTGAAGTCCTCGGACGGAATAACTGAGCTGGTGGTGTATTTTAAGTAATTTATACTAGCTGTGGCGCTGTGGGACATCCCCTCCCTGTTGAATGTACTTAATATTAAAGGATTATTTTTTACTTTTTAGTTCATTCATGTACAAGAGCGTGTTTATTAGTTTTTTAAACTATTAATTTATTAATATTTTCCTTAACGGTTTGTACGAATCATTGCTTTAAATGCGTTAAAAACTATATAGATATTTAAGCAGAGCCGACGAGAAGCCATGCCAGCCTAGTCGAAAACGGAGGAGCCAGCCCCTCGGGGGGGGGGGGGGGGCTCAGAGTCACAGTAGTATAAATCCTATAAGTGTCATAGAGAGGGGGGCTGGCAAGGGGCCGTTGGCTCTCGGTGGTCCCGTATTTAAGGCTGGAAGATCTGACTTTTTAACCTATGTCCTTGCAGGCAAGCCCGCGTCATCTCTCCAGATATTTCCTAGCGCAGTTTAGAAACTAAAAAATCGTCGTGCAACAGTATATCCGGGGGGAGGGGGGCATAATGAAGCGCTTAAATCATTTTTTTCTTTTCTGGTGGAAAATTTAAATTCAACTAAAAAAAAATCATGTGTACAGAAAATTTCACGAGATAGTACTTCTTCACCCAAAACTCCCTACTGTACCTACCTTTCAGCCGAATCCTTAGAATTGTCATATATTACAAGAGAAGTAGTAAACTATTGCCATGACCGAGTTCGAGCTCAGTTCGTCTCGATGAAAAACAGCTGCTCTATCCATTCGAGTTCGATCACTTGTGACTGTTCCTAAAAGACATTTTGGCTGTTAACTGGAGACTGTTCTGACACAAGTTTGCTCTGTATTGAAATAGATGTATTCAGCTGGTAATTAATGGATAGTGGCGGCTCCAGGGCCGTGCAATCTGGGCAACCGCACAGAGCCCCGCGGCAAGGGGACTCCGCGCTGACTTCCAGTAAAATTCTTGGAATGAGAAATCTACAGTTTTTGAAAAAACAAAAATTTAAAACAGAAGTTTCTTACAAGTTTAGAACAACTTGGTAAAACGATACAATCAAGTATTAAAATGTTAGAGACTGGAAGGTTCTTTAAATAAGTTTAATTGTTCTAGAGTTTTTAAAAATAATTAAATAAGTCTTTGAGTGTACTTGAAAAGTGCTTCAATTTTATTTCTTATTTAAACTGTTTGAATGTCAAGGATTTACTCTCTTGTTGCCGTTTTCCGAATCTCCACACCATTTCTTTTAAGATTTTTATTTATTTTTTACTAGTTGTTTTGTTTGTCGTTTGGTTTGGGGGATGATCAAAAATTAACTCTATCAAATGCTGATGTGAGCAAGTAATGATGCGTTTTCCACTCTCGTCTCTCTGTCGATCAATGTCGACAATTTGTAGAACTAAAAATAAATTATTTTGCATTTTCTTAATTTGCCAAAAAAGTGTGAAACTTGTAAAAAAGTTTTGGTTCGCCTATATTTTTACTGATATTTTTCTAGTTCAAATTATGCCGGATAAGGCCTCAAAACCCAGGATTTTACATCTATTTTTCCAACTTTTTCACGGGGGAGAAACCCCCGGACCCCCTTAAACTGAGTATTCTTTATGGCATGTACTCTCAAGGAAAGATCACCGCAAAAAAAAATAATAAAATAAGTAAAAAAAATTAAAAAATGCTGCCTCACGATTGTCGATGTTGGCATATACTCTCAAAGAAAGATCACCGCAAAAAAAAAAATAATAAAATAAGTAAAAAAAATTTAAAAAATGCTGCCTCACGATTGTCGATGTTGATAAGTCTAGGTTCTAGGATATAGTTAGGGCAAAATGCCAAAGGGTAAGACTTTAACAGATACTAATTTTTGAACTTATTGCATTTATATGATACTAGCATTTCCGTACCCGGTATTGTCGGGTAATGGAATTAGCAGGGGTTAACAGTGCTTGGTGCACCTAGTTTCGAAAATCCCCTATAATAATTACTTATTACCTATAACTTTTTCTAATTTGGGGAGGATCCCGGGGCCCCTGGACTCTTATATATATGCCCTTGTCCTTAACCGATCTTTAACTGTTATTAACGATCCTTTTAAAGTATTGATTATCTTTGCAAACACAGGCCATCCACATTTTGTTATACCTATGTTTAAGCAAAAACTTCTTTGTATACAACATTTTTATTTTATTTTTCTGGTGCTAAAATTATTAAACTGCTTGATGAACTGACTTTGGAGCAAGCTACATAACATTGGCCGTGTGAAAAAAAGTCTTCTCTTAAATCGATCCCTGCTACTTTTAATGTCTGTCCTTGTGACTTATTAATGGTTATTGCAAAGCAAACTTTAACAGGAAACTGCACTCTTCTAAATTCAAAAGGATAGTCCGCCTGTGATAATGTTCTTAAAAACTTCGTTTCTAGTTTTGAAAAAATGAAAGCAAAAGACAGAAACATTATGATTTGACTTGAGAAAAGCCTCGAAGAATCACGTGAGAAACAAAAACAATATCAAATTTATAGTTCGCTATCGACCAAAAGTTGAGATGAAGTACTGTATAATGATTTGAATGGAGGAAAGCCTTCGAAAATAAGGGATTTGAATTTCAATGACAGGTTTTAATTTCGCAGAAATTAAGGGGTTTTAATTTCTCCCGAACTAATTGAGATTTCGAAAAATCCTTTCTTAGTGGTTACTTTCGTAATCATGCGGACATGCCTGCCAAATTTCAAGTCTGAAGCTTCAGCGGTTTCGGCTGTGCGTTGATATATATATGTATATATATATATATATATATATATATATATATATATATATATATATATATATATATATATATATATATATATATATATATGTTATCTCAGGACATTGATTTTTATATATTAAGATTTGTACAAACGGTTCTTCATTTCAGTTGACATTTTTTTAGCAGATACTTAAAAACTCTAGAGCTGTTTGGGGCCGCCCAGCCCACCAGCTAAAATTTTTCCAGGAGTTTGAGACAAAGGGTCTAAATGCAAATTTTATCGGAAAAGAACGAAAACCACACCCACTTATGTGTAAAAATATTAATTTTTCAATTCCTGGGGGAAGGGGGGGGGCAATAGACCCCTTTAAATGATTGACGGGGGCCGCCAATTGTCAAACACCCCCCCCCCCCAGATATTTTAGCTAGCGACGGCCCTGAAGTACATTTCAAGGATTATTTCCTAAATGGAGCACCTGCTGGCAGTGTGGGTTTAGCCTGTTGAAGTGGTTGGATGAATGCTGAACTTTTCCCGTAAGTAATGGATCACATAATTAAAAACACCAACTGCACAAAGGAATACCCAATTCTCTTGATTCTTGATAATCATGCCAGTCATGTCCCCATTGAATCAATAAATAAAGCAAGAGAAAACGGGATCATTATGCTTACCTTTACACCTCACTGCAGTCACAAACTACAGCCATTGGATGTTTTGGTTTTTTCGTCATTTAAAGGCAGATATACTTCTGTTTGTAATGATTGGAGGATAAATAATCCAATAATAAGCATATATATTATAGCAGAGGAAAAGTAATAAGCATATATATTATAGCAGAGTTGGTTGGAAAGATATATCATTCTTCAGTTACACCCTTAAACATCACTTCAAGGTTTAAGAAGACAGGAATTTATCCATTTAACAGCGAACCCTTTACAGAAGATTTTTTAACCTCATCTGTCACTGACAGTCCTATACCTGTTGACAACGATGTGGATCATTCTTGTGTAGGGGTCATTCCATATCAAATCATCCAGCCACAAATGAAAATGAAACCCATGGTCTCAGGTTTCAATGATATTTTTTTCATTTGTTTCATTTACCATCACAATTAACCCTCTGATTTTTTTTTGTTGACATCTTGAATACTTTTTGAGATATTAATTTTCAAAAATGTGTTAAAAGACACGTTTTAGCTTTTCCGAGAAATGTTGCGCAAGTAACATAGTTAAAGCAAAAAATTCATAACTTTGGCAATTTTCATGATATCACAAATATTTTTTCACTACAATGTTCAGAATAACTTGCAGGATAAGATAAAAATGTATTTGAAAATATATATACTGAATAGTGCAGTTACCATTAGCTCAAATTTTGATTTCTTAAATATTTTGAAGAAAAACATGAAATTTTTTAAAAAAACATTAAAAAAGGCACAACACCAATTAAAGTAATTTTTTTTAAAAAATAATCCTTAAAGTATAAACTAGAGACGTACCGAGTACTCGGTAACTACTCGGTACTCGGCCTACTCGGCCAATTTGCCGAGTACTCGGTACTCGGCCAAATTCTGATCAGATACTCGGCCAATACCGAGTAGTTGCAAAAAATTGAATATTGTCCAAAGCTGTAATAAAATTTATAAAAAACAAGAGCAAGCATTATATTCTGCAATCATTTACAATTAAAATTTATAAGTCAAATTTAAATTTATAGAATAATGAAGTTTGTAATGCTTCAATGGAATAAATCTTTATTTTAATGTCCCCAAAGTTAATAAAACTTATTTATTAAAAATTATGCAAAAAAGGTTAAGTATAGAAAATATGGAATTTTTATATTAAAAATGGATTTTTGCTACAAACAAAAATTAGTTATAAAAAATATAAAAATACCTTTGCTTAAAAAACAAAAGGAAATAAAACAATGTTAAAAGTACAGTGCAGAAACACTGCAGACATGTGTTTTGGCGTTACAAGGAATTCCTTTTTCAATGCACAAAATGGGAGCTCGTGGATTTATAGGCATCCGACAAAAGTCGGATTTTTTTGTTGAATGTCTTTACATTCTTTAGCTCACATGTTATGCACTGGAAAAGACGTTCCAAGTAACGGGAGGGGGGGGGGGGGCAGAAACATGTGTCTGCAGTGTTCCTGCACATTTGTTGTATTAAAAAAATTATTTATGTTTGGTGGACTAAAACTATAATTGATTGGTTACAGTGAAACCCCTCCTAACGGACACCCCTCTTATGTGGACAATTTTTAATTCCCCAGTTCCAATACAAATAACGTTATTAAACCCCTATCCTGCGGACACCTCTCTATTGCGGACAAAAAAAAATTGTCCTGTTAGTGTCCGCATTAGAGGGATTATACTGTAATTTGTTTTAATTCCAACTTGATTAATCATACCTTTTATTTATTTATTTTTAATTTTAAAAATAATTTTTTTGTAAAACTTTTGACTCAAACAAAATTGTTTATATAATGCGTAATTGAATTTCTGCAGGAATTCAGTTTTAAAAACCATTATATGGACAAGGAGATCTATACTACTATTCCAATAAGTTCAAAATTCATCACATGTGTGTCGGTGGTTCTTCTTAAAACATAATAGGTACTAGGTAACTCGGCCGAGTAGTGAAAGGCCGAGTACTCGGTAACTCGGTACTCGGCCGAGTAGTAAAAGGCCGAGTACTCGGTACTCGGCCAAAGTGCTACTCGGTACGTCTCTAGTATAAACTAAATGTTTCTAAAAAGAAATTGGTGGTTTTTTTACTGGCAATATAGTTAATTTCACTGTAAACAACAAATTATGGACACAATAGCTTACGCAACATAACTGTTTTTGGCTTACTAACTATGCAATACTAATTGCTCTAAACTCATATACACAAGCTATATATAATACAAAACAGTGATGTTTTACAATACATTAGCTCATAATTCAATTTTGATAAAGTAAAAAATAAAGAATATACATAAAGTTGAAAAAAAAAAGAAAAATCTCTGAATTATGATTTTGTACTGAATATACTGAACTTTATACTGAATCATTTACTATTTACACCTGTGAAAAAAACCACTGGTTGTCATAAATTCAGATCATGTAGCATGGCCGGCCATATAGGGGAGCAAGTGGGGGCTCAAGCCTCCTCCCCCATTTTAGAAATTAGAACTTTCTCCCAATTCATACTTTTTTCTTTGCAAATATGTAAAAAAAAATTCTTCTCCAGCCATTAATGAATAGGTTATTAAAAAGGTCAAATTTTAATAACTCTAATCTGTATTGAAATTGATTTCCAAAGGGAAAATATCTGAGCCCCCCCTTAAAATTTTGCATATATGGCCCATGCGATATAGTTATCTGCTTTTATCAGTGTCTCTCTCTTTTTTTTTTATCATTGTTAATCTTGTTTTAAATATTAGTAATGCAAAAATAAAAAAAAAAAAAAATTGTGCATTATTTATGTAATTACCAGAAGTCATTTGGAGTCTTGCTTTTGTTGCACTGCATTTTATGGTGCCACCAATACTTCACAAGGAAACTTTCAATGGCTGGTGGCAATAAACAGCCATTCACTTTCAGGTAAACAGAAATTGAGAAATTTTATACAATTATTGCAATATGCCGCACAAAGTAAAGTAACTATATAGAAATTTACACCTTCCATAGCTGGTGATTTTTTTTTTTCTCTTTTAGTTTTCCAATATAACCTTTTGTGTTTTGAGAACAAATGCTATATGATGTTTCACGTCATCAGCCACTATGCACAAACTGGAAACTATTAAATCATATTATTAATCATATTATTGAATTATTATTAATATATAGACTAGGACAAAAAAAGCATTGAGCTGCATATATATTTAGGGGTGCAATTATTATCAGTTCAAACATGGATTACATAATTATTTTGAAGAAAAAAGCTCTGCAACAGGATTTCAAATTAAAGGGCACAGCAGTAGCCAAAATATTATTTCTTCTGTAATCTCTAAAGTATAAGTTAATAGATTCAAAAAGAAAAGGCTGTGTTTTGACTAATTCTATGAGAGTGATAAAATTGAAAAAAAAAAAAGAAACACTACTAGTAAAAAGTTTCTAGCAGCTGCAGAAAAAGAAGGCAATGTCTATAATCTAAGCAAAATAAACAAAAAAAAAAGAAACTTCTCTGCTCCAATGCTTTTGTTTATTTTAGAATCAGTAAAGCACCCATAAATCTTGGGGGAGGAAGAGACAGCCTGCAAATGAATGAAAAAGAAAACAGAACCACATGGAAACAAACACCTGCTTTTTAAAAGTTGTTTATATTAGTGCAGGCAAAAATACCATCTGGAATAATACTTTTGAATGGTTTCAAGCCAATCAGAAGAGATTTCTGGAAAGGTCCTGGAGACTCAGGAAAGAATTGATTCAATGTTTAGAAGAGCTTCACCTGATCCTTTAGTCACTCTTGACATTTCATTTAAAGTTGTAGCTACTCCTGTTGCTCTGTAATTGTTAATCTTTAAATCCTCATTTTTGGTTCTGAACACAGTATTATGTAGTCAATTACCAAAAGTGTTAGTTAAACAATGTTTTTTTAGGTAGTATTTGCAAGTGTTTATGTGTTAATATTGTAGTGAAAATTATCCTCTAAAATTTCAGTACATAAGAGTTTGTTCCTTGAAAATGTCTGCAAATCATTCTGAACCATGTAGTATCGGGAAAGGAAATGGAACCAAATGTCATAAATTGATTTATACACAACAGAAGAATCTAATTAGGGTTATTTCATTGGCTGAATCAGAATTTACTAAGCATGAGAAGTGGAGTGCATTTAAATGAATTATTTACTCTGTGTGTGTATCAAAATTTTTGCAAGTAATAAGTTTAGAATTTTCCCAAAAAATTAACAACATACAAAATTGTGTGAAATCAGTACCTAGGCAGAAAATATGTGATGTCTGTAGAAATAAAGTAAACAAATGTAGTACTTTATTGCAAGAGGAAGAAATGGTCAGGGACAGTGAAGAAGTGAGCAACTTAGAAGCATCTACTTCCAAGCAACAAACATTGGAATACCTAAATTAATCTCTACAAAATTTAGGAGAATCACCATTGAAGCTTCATGGGATAGCACCACACAGAAAATCAAGCTATGCAAAGTGAAAAGTTGAATCTGTTACCAGTACACTGAAATCTAAATTGAGCAAAGTTTTAGAAGAGGAAATCCCTGCAGCTGATGAATTTCCAGTTGCATTGACAAAAGAAGTTGAACAAAATGCAAATGATATGGACAGATTAGTAGAATTAATGAAAGAAAAGCTTAGTGTTACTACTTCAAACAGAGAAAAAATACAAATTTTAACCCTAGCTCCTGCTTTATGTAGCAGAACTAAAATAAGCAAAGAATTCAATGTGAGTGAGTACACTGTACGAAAAGCAAAAGACCTTCTAAAAAGTAAGGGTATAATTGCACTGCCTGATCCAAGAAAAGGAAAAACTTGATGATAACATAATAATGCTTGTGGAAAACTTCGATCAAAGTGATGAATATTCTAGAGTTATGCCAGGTGCTAAAGATAAAGTAAGTGTTTCAAAAAATGCATATATGCAAAAAGTGTTGTTGCTAGGAAATCTAAATGAACTATATTCTGCTTTCAAGTTGGACCACCCAGAGATTAAAATTGGATTGTCCAAGTTTTGCATGCTTAGATCAAAGTGGTGTGTATTAGCAGGTACTGCTGGTACACATTTTGTTTGTGTATGGCACAATTCACGAAAATGTTTCACTATTATTACATGCTTGTTCAATTGAAGAGAACTACAATGAACTCATTGAGAAGTTAGTTTGTTCAAGAGAAAACAGGGATTGTATGTTACGGCGCTGTACAGTCTGCCCTTCAAGTGACAACCTGAAATCTTTTATTAGGGGAAAATTTGAAGAGTGGGATCCCATTGATGAAGTTACTTATTCTGCTTGGATTTCCACAGACAGAACTCAACAAGGTGCAATTCACCGTCACCTTTGAAGAATATTTGGAAATTTTAATTGAAGTCTTAAAAAAGTTAATACCTCACTCCTTCATAACTAAAGCTCAAGCTAAATATTAAAAAAAAAAATCAAAAGTAATCTCCATTTAAATGAAACCATTTTTATAATGGATTTTAGTGAAAACTACTCCTTTATCTTGCAAAATGAAGCCCAAGGGTACCATTGGACAAAAGATAGTTGCTCTCTTCATTCCAGCTGTAATTTATACAAAGAACGAAAATGATAATGCTTTAATAGTTAACAGTTTGTGCATAGTGTCAAATGACCTAGAACATGATGTTGCATTTGTTTACCAAACACAAAAGGTTATAGTGGAAGACTTAAAAAATAATTTTCCAGCTGTAAGAAATATAATCTACTATAGTGATGGATGTGCTGCACAATACAAAAACTGTAAAAATTTTCTTAATTTGTGTCTTCATAAAAGGGATTTCCAACTAAAAGCTCAATGGTGTTTTTTTGCCACAAGCCATGGCAAATCTCCTTGTGATGGTATTGGTGGCACCGTCAAATGCATGGTGGCAAAAGCAAGTCTCTAAATGACTCCTGGTAAAAGTATCAATACCTACTGCACAAAAATTCTTTGAGTTTTGTATGACAAATATTAAAACCATAAAATTCACAATGATAAAAAAAGAAACACTAAGAGAAACACGCAAAGAACTGGAGACTTATTTCTCTAAAGCCAAGACTGTTCCAAGAACTTGTAGTTATCACCATTTTCAACCCCTCTCTGAAAACTCAATTGCAACAAAACGTGTAAGTTTTGACAAAAACTTTTGCACTGTCTTCAGTTTTTCCGAAGAAAGTTCATCTATTAAAATGTATGATATTGGAGTACATAATTATGTAGCCTCAATTTATGACAACCAGTGGTTTTTTTAATTAGTATTGTCGAAACACGAAGAAGTAGGGGACTTTAAAGTAATTTTTATGCATCCCCATGGACCAGCTCCATCTTTCCACTGGCCCTCAAAAGAAGATGTTTGCAGCATTATAATAAGCAACATAATTTCATGCGTCAATCCTCCTCTTACAAAAGCCTCAGGAAGAATGTACTATTTTCCCGAGAAAGGGATGAATTCAATCGACCTCCGTCGCAATTGCATTTTGAAAGATTCAAGGTCAATAAAAAGGTATTGCCACACACAAATTTCTGTTTCAAATAGTTCTATTTTATAGGTAAAATTTACTTCTGACCAATTTGGAATTTCAAAGGTGTAAATAGAAAATGAGCCAGTATTAAGTTCAGTATATTCAGTACAAAATAATGATTCAGCGATTTTTCTTTTTTTTTTTCAACTTTATGTATATTCTTTATTTTTAACTTTAATCAAAATTGAATTATGAGCTAATGTGTTGTAAAACCACCGTATTTTGTATTATATATAGCTTGTGTATATGCTTATAGAGCAATTAGTATTGCATAGTTAATAGGCCAAAAATAGTTATGTTGCATAAGCTGTTGTGTCCATAATTTGTTGTTTACAGTGAAATTAACTATATTGCCAGTAAAAACAACACCAATTTCTTTTTAGAACCATTTAGTTTATACTTTAAGGATTATTTTTTTAAAAAAATTACTTTAATTGGTGGTGTGCCTTTTTAAAATGCTTTTTTAAAAATTTCATGTTTTTTCTTCAAAATATTCAAGAAATCCAAGTTTGAGCTAATGGTAACTGAACTATTCAATAAATATATTTCCAAATGCATTTTTTTTCTTATTCTGCAAGTTATTCTGAACATTGTAGTGAAAAAATATTTGTGATATCATGAAAATTGCCAAAGTTATGAATTTTTGGCTTCAACTATGTCACTTGCGCAACACTTCTCAGAAAAGCAAAAACGTGTCTTTTAACACATTTTCGAAAATTAATGTCTCAAAAAATAGTCAAGATATCAACAAAAAAACTCAGAGGGTTAATTGTGATGGTAAATGGAACAAATGAAAAAAATATCATTGAAATCTGAGACCATGGGTTTCATAGCCTGGATGAAGTGATATGTATTGACCCGTAGAGCCATCCAGCAACTTATCTTTTTTGAATGAAGTTGATGAAAATACTAATATGTGTTCTCCGCTGCAATGCTTACCCTCAACATCCCACACTTTAGTCATAAGTCCTGCAGACATTCCACCTTACCCAAAAGCAAAACCCCAAAAATTACTTATTAGTAAGAAAGGAAGGAAAAAAGGAAAAACCAAGATTTTAACCGATACTCCTGAAAAAGAGGAAATCGAAAGACAAATGCATGAAAGAATGAAGAAAAAAGTGCACAAAACAAAAAACCAACGACGGAAAAAAAGGAATTTAATACTATTTAATGAATCAGCCCACAAGGAATCGGTTACTTCTTTTTGTGACACATCTAATGCTAGCATTAATATTGATGTAGATGCAGATAACACAATTCAAGAGATAGATCGGGAGAATGATGAACCAAATGTTGGTTTAAATGATTTTGTGCTCGTTGTATTTTTAGCGAAAAATGTATTCTACATTATGTTGGAAGAGTTGAAAACAAGGATAATGATGAGACCTTTCAAGTACTCTTTATGAGGAAAAATGAAAAAGGAAACTTTATCTTCCCACAAATAACAGATAGTTCTGTGATTGATAAAACAGACATTATTGCCAAGTTGCCCCCACCAAATATGGTTGGTGGAACTAGTCGAGCACAGAAATATTTTTCATTTGATGCTGATTTGTTAAAGTATAATGTTAGATAAAATAGATGTTCCCAATGTTAAATAAACCTTACATAAATAAATGACCTACTGTCTTTGTCATTTTTCATAACATTTCTGAAAACTATTTTTTATTATTAACAAAATATACATACATAACAGTAAGCAAAATAAAATAAAATAAAGTTAAAACTTACAAATTATAAAACATAAATTAAAAACGTCATAACAAAACATCAAGAAAATCTTGACTATAGTTCAACATGAGTTAGTAGTAAATTCAACACTAAAGAGCGCCAAAGGCACTGTCCGCAATGTTAAAATATGTATATGTATTTTAACTTTCAAAAATATACGAAATATTTTTGTGAGAACTGTCCCATGCATCCCTAATTTCCCTTATGTGTTTAGTTTTTGTTTTCAAATTTTCACCTTCGTAATTTCCTCCTTCTATTTCTTAATATTATTAACAACACACCTAGTCTCATTCAACCTTGCCTTAACACCGATAATTCCAATTTTTAACACACGAATTCAAAATGGAGGAAGAAAAACAAAAGATTTTCCTTCTTGGACACATTAGATTAAACACTTTGAAACGGATATGAAAATTAATGATTTGTAATGAATCATTGCATTAATTATCTTCCACATTAACTTGAAAATTTCTGAATACCTAGATCTTCAACCAAAGAATAATTTGCCTACATCCAAGAATAAAACTGGAAATTAAAATACGTATTAGAAGATAATGAGGTGAGGAACACAAAAACTGTAATAAGAAATGCAGAAGCTTACTTTCTTAACACTAAGCACCAAAGTCATTTTCAACCGCAAAATAAGCAAGTCAGATATCAACAAAACAATAAGAAAAGGAACCAAACTGTTTTTCATGGACACCAATAGTTTGGAGTCAGTTGGTAATCAAAACAAAAATTTTTTTTTTTTTTTTTATTTTAATTTCAAATTAATTTATACCAATATTTGCAATTGTTAAGCAACGTAGTATTCTGATTGTTTTCAAAGAAACAGTCCTAAGTTTTGAAG
The DNA here is from genome assembly GCF_026930045.1 of Uloborus diversus. Lineage (NCBI taxonomy): Eukaryota > Metazoa > Arthropoda > Arachnida > Araneae > Uloboridae > Uloborus > Uloborus diversus. The sequence continues at coordinate 67,919,877 of NC_072739.1, read as the reverse complement.
TCAATCATCTCAATTTTCTTTGGAATCCACAGACATCGGCAATGGTTTTGGGGGCGGAAGAAATCCAATTTGCCTTCTGACTTGATTGGAATTTAACAGAAGAATTCTTATGACACCATATAATAATATACCTCATTCTTGGGTGCTGTCAATTTCTTTTCAAGCGCGTTCAGTAATAACAGAGATGCGTACTTTACTTACTTTGGATACATGGTGGTTGCGACCGGTACATTATATTATATTTGGCACAATAAAGCAATGTCATAATGAGAGATACTAGTGTACGTTTCTCCTCCATGCTGTACGTAAAGGGGTATGTTCGAATCATAGACTAATAATAAAAGTAGACCGAGCTTTCTCATTCTTGCTGATAAAGAAAATTGGTTCATAGATGTGTCATGTGACTAGTGGAAGGGCTTGGCGAAGACTTTGGCAGCATGGTTGCTAGATGGCAGCATTATCTATAGTTTGGCACTCGACATGTATTTTAAGACTGTGTTTTCATTAAAAAAAACTTCCAGGTGCAGAGATTGAACTGCTTTTCTTTTAGTTATGCATTATTTTGACATTAGTAATAGTTTTTGATCAGTTTTCGGTAACTTTTATTTCATTTGGAGCTGTCAGCGTTGGCGTGAACGAAATGGCGTAAACGTTTTGCGTTAACGCAAAAATGTACTAATCGGTATCTTAAATTGAAACTGTAGGTAAAAATTTTACCGTTTGCTGATTCCTCTTGGTCGCTTGCATCTTTTATTGCTTAGAGAGTTATTGAAATTGACTAAAGAAAATGCACAATACTATCTAAACGAAAAACTCACTATATTAACAAAATATTTACAACTTAGAATAACAAATTTACAAATCGGACTCCATAAAAGATCATTCTTCCATGTTCCATCAATTCTATTTATTTTATTTCGCGCTGGCGTTGATCGTCTGCTACGATTAACGCCCGCTGTTGCTAGGATATCCACCAGTCACATGGTTTGGTTTATGAGCAGCAAAAGGGTTGCCATAGCTCGGTCTACTCTTATTATTAGTCTATGGTTCGAATAGAGTAATGGATAGACCATCATAACGGCATCAGATCAGCCACTGACGATTTTCACGTAGATTACGTGCAATCAATGGTGCTCTAAAAAGTACGATTTGCTACTAGCTCCATGGATTTTCATCAGTGTGGTTTCTCAAAAGCTTCCGTTCGATTGTCTAACGGTAGCTTAGCGGTTCGGAAACTCGCCGTAGTCGAACCGGTGCCACCGCAAGCGTTCGGAATCGCAATCAAATAACTTTTGTTGCGGTTGCTCTCTATCGGTTGATCTAGAGTCCCTATATGAAAACGTAGTTTTCAGAGTTGCGACAACAGCTACGCTCGGGAAGCGCAACCGGTTACAGGAGAAAGATAGGGTTGCCGCCGAGCTGCAAGATTGGCTCCTTGTTCGCTTTCGAGTTCCATTAAAAAAAAGTCACAAGCGGGAGCGGGAAGAGTGGCTGAAACGGGTTCTGAAGGATGTTAGCACGCGGATTCGAAAATGCATGCTGTCAATAAATGAAACGCTCGATTTTGATTCAAACATTAGAAAAAGACAAAATAACCCTGTGTTAGCAGAATTAAAAGCAGATTTTTTTTATTTAACCTTATTCTCTTTAATACGATTAATTTTAAATTAATCAAAAGATTCTGAGACAACGAAAATTATATTATAGTTTGAATTGATTCAAAATGAATGAAGGAATAAAAACTGATTAAGAAAATGAAAATAAATAATTAAGCAACAAATAACGAAGATAAAAAAATTGCTTGTTTTTGCTACATTAATTAAGTTTTATAAAGATTTTTGAACATAGAAATATTTCTTGAATTGATATCAAAAGCATTACTTATTTTTTTTTCCATAAAAGGAAAAAATATACAATTTTCTGATTTAAATGGAAAAGTTTAGCATTAGCTTAAAAATTCCGAAAGGAAATATATGCCTGGGATGTCCACCTGCGGGGGGGGGGGGGGCACCCATGTATATGCAAAGGAAAGTTTGAAGAGTAATACTAGAAATATGCAGAAGCTTAAAACAAGGTATCCTATCCAGCCCCGGATCTATATTTTGGGCCTCCCTGCAACAAAATCTCTATAGCCCCTCCCCAGAGGCAGTGTATATTTGTAACATTAAATAAGTCTTAGTGCTAGGTTTTTTTCAATTTTTTTCTTCAATTTCATAGGCCGTTGGACCCCTTAAGACCTGGGACACCCCCACACTGCGGGGATCTTATCTCACTCCCCCCCCACTTCAAAAAAAAATTAAGAACCTCTGAATATTTCAATGGTTTAGTGGGCACACCTAGTTAATAGATTAATTTGTATCTAGTTGAAAACGAAATTATATTAATCAGAGGTCATTTTTATTTGAAACTAGATGCAGATAGAAATATTCAGAAATAAATTGGAAAGTTAAGGGGGGGGGCGTGTATTTTGACATATATTTTTTTAACATTCGTATATGCATAAGAAACAGATGTCTCCATTGTTTTATATTTATTTCTTGAAAGTACACTATCTATTATTTAAAATTTTCAACAACATTTTTTATACCAAAACAATACTAGAATGAAAGGTAGTTAGGTAGTAGACATTTTTTTAATGAAACAAAATTAAAACAATTCAGAGCACCAAAAAAGGACTTGTACTTATTTTGAATTTTTATGAGAAAACAAAAACTAAAAATTAAAAACAATTTAGCATGAGGAAAACTCATTTATTTCATGCTAAGTTTTCAGATCAATAGCATGATCTCATAGTTATAATCTTGTTGTTGTTGTAAACAACATAGATCTCTGTTGTTCAATTTTTTTTTTTTTTTTTTTTTTTTGGTGTTATTGTATCTATAAACTTTATTTAAAACACAAAGTTTCCAGCATTTTCATCCGAAAAAGAAAACATTAGTTTAATTAAAAACTTCAGTCACTAATGGGCTAATCTTCAAAAAGTGCAACTTTGCTGTCAAATGCCTTTTACAGTTAAAACTAAGGAATAGTTTATTTTAATTTCAGCAAAAATATATCCATTTAAATCTGCCGACAGTTTTTTTTTTTTTTTTTTTTTTTTTGTAATAATTTCTATTTATTTATTTATTTATTTTTGGGAGTTCGCAGCATGTGAATTCTTACCTCCATGTATTAGAATTTAATTAATTCAAAATAAATGAAGTGATAAAAAAAAAAGGTAAGAAAACGAAAATAAATAAATGAACGACACATAATGCACATTAGAAATTGCTTGTTTTTGTTTCGGAAAGGCAAGCGTTATAAAGAGTTTTAAATCTAAAAATATTTCCTGTAACCATCTAAAAAGCAATATTACTAATAAAAATGGTTTGCTATTAAAAAAAATTGCATGTTTAAGTTTACCCTGTACAATTTTCTGATTTAAATGTGATTAAGTTAAACATTAAATTAAAAATTTGAAAGGTAAATATGCAAAGGAAAATTTGAAAACTTAATACTAGAAATAGGTAGATGGTTAAAACGAGGTAACCCCTCCCCCCCCCCAAAAAAAAAGAAAGAAAAAATACCAAGAACCTCTAATTATTTTAGTGGTTCAGTAGGTAATCATGGTTAAAATATTAATTTGAATAAAGTTTAAAATTATTACTTTAACTTGATGTAGATAGAAATATTAAGAAATAAATTGAGGAGTTGAAGGGGTGTAATTTTAAACATTACTTATTTTCAACTCATATGCATAAGAAACAAATGTATCTATTATTATTTATTTATTTTTCTGCATCATACATCTATTACTTAAATTTTGAACAATATTTTCACATCAAAACAATATTACAAAGAAAAAATCATTCACAGCACCAGTAGAGGACTTGTACTTATTTTCAATTTTTGTGGAAAAGCAATGTTTACATTTAATTTTGACAGATATTTTAAATACAACTTAGCATGAAGAAAACTCATTAATTCCATACTAAGTCTTCAGGTCATTACCACATAAAAATTACAACCAAAGTCTCTAATGTTCAATTTATTTTCTGGTGTTGTTACATCTGTAAACTTTATTTCAAATACAGAATTTCCAACATTTTTACACGAGGAAAAAAGGAGGAAACAAAAACATTTTTCTCAACTAGGCAATCAAACTCAAATTCAGGGTACCGAAACAGGATTTGTAGTTTTTATAGATTTTGGGACAAACTATTATTATCAATAACTGCTTAAGTAACAAAATAGGCAAAGATTAATCTTTGTGTTTTCTGAAATGCAACGTAACGTCAAAACATTTAGATGTTCAAAATGTAGTTATTATTACCAAATTTTTAAAAATTCCTTACTCCAAAGTATCATTTCCTAAAATTAATAATTATGGACAAAACATTAGTTTAATCAAAATTTTCAGTCACTTATAAACATAAAGAAAATAAATTTTGTTATAGGCTTTATTCCCATTTACTCAATCAGGGAGTTTTGATTAGACAGGGCAAAATATACTGATGCTTGTAATTTATTTTCTCTTATACTATTCGTGAAGTGAATTTTTATGGAAAAAAACTCCCTTGATTGAAATAAATTGAATTTTTTGTTCAGATTTTTTCATATAGATAGTTATTCCATTCATTACCCCATATCATGGATGGATGAACACGACGTATGTTCTAATATCCTGAAAAATGCTTTCAGAACTCAGTCAGAAACAGAACAGGTGCACTGACAGTCAGAAGTGGACTAAGATAACAGTTGCTACGAATCCCTTCCAAAATTGGAGCTATTAGCAGTTATTCAAATTCTGTCCTGTAGTTTAAGTGGGAAGAAAAATCTCTTTTTGAGAGGGGGGGGGGTTCTGGATAATTACAGGAACAGAATAAGCAGAAAGAAACTGTTCATTTAATGCTGAAATAAGGTATAACAATAAACAAACCTACATCTTTCATAACTTTATGTATACCTAAATTTTTTAGCCTTGCCTTAAATACCAAAAAATTGATTATAAATCTGAATTGAAAACAATATTTTTACATGACAAACAAGCATTAACCTAAAGAAAGCACTTGATTTACAAAACAGATTCAAAACTCCAAATTTAGAGAATCAAAACAGAATTCCAGCTACTATTTCAAAATTTCTGTTGCAAAAGTATTGTTTGTTTAACCTCTTTACATTTCAATATTATTATACAAATGAATGATGATAAATTTGATAATAAGCGTAACAAATCAGAAATACAGCATTGTTTGTATGAAGAAGATCAAAATTTCATTTAATTACACTATTTAGCATTTACACACAAAATTTTCGTTGGTTTGTATGTCGTTGTTGAAAGTCCAAAGACCATTTCGGCAACAAATTTCCTGAAGTTTTCAACATAACAAACATGAATGGTATATTATACATGGAAATTTATTATTATTTTTTTAAACAATTTCATTAAAATTAGTTTTGATAAAGCTGTCAAGCTAAGAAAACTTCGAAAATGATTTCTGGACATCCTTGTAAACTTAATACTGGAGATCATTCTATTATACAATTTTTTAAGCAAACAGTACAATATTATCATGAGTTTTCTAGAACATCTGCATCAGGGCTACAATTCAATTAGTAGTTGAGCTTTCTTTAAGTTGCAGAATATCTGGAAGAAACTTAAAAAACATTAAGGGCAAATAAATTGACAAGCTGAAGTAAAACTCTTCAAATGTGCTAAATCATCAATACGGCTGATATATATCAAAATATTCGATATTTTCGAACCCTGATTTTTACGGATAATCTCAAAAACCCATTATGACAGCCTTTATTTTAAAATGCCACACTAGTTAAAATTTAACTCCACATTAATCGAGGTAGGATTATTTTAAAATCATTTTTCCACCAAATATCGAAATTTTTACGAAATTGATGTGGGGTGAGAGCTTCATGTACTTTATTTTTCTGCTGATCTAGAAGAGTAGAATTCTTCTAAAGTTTGATTCCAAGAAACGGGTTGTGTCATAATGACACACGATAGACGCGAAACATGTTAATTGTTCATCAAACACTTTTGAATAGATTGTATTTCTTATTCATTTTCTTACATAAAATTATATACATGTGTCCACTTATAATGATCATCTTCTTCCTTCTTAAGAAGAGAAATGATCTGTTTACGAAAACTAAAGTAAGTAATTACAAATGTACATATTGATCTCCGCGCTGCCTAAACGTAGTACATGCAACCATACAAAATGAGAAAGAAAGCGAGAAGAGCGCAAGGTCTCACTTTCCTCCAATATCTGAAGGCAAGCAAGCCACTATTATCCTTCTAACCGACATTGCTTATACCCACCACTTTTCATCACACAAAAAGGTTGGATATAACTTCAAAGCCCTTGCATAAAAAGTTTCACTTAAAAAATCTTTGATTCAGCATTTTATTATAAAAGTATTGATATTTCAACCCGCAAAACTTTAAATGTACCTAATTTCTGACAAACAAGAGCTTTGTGGCTGGGAGGACTTTTACGATCTCAAAAACCCATGATAACAGTCCTTACCTCAAAGGTAATTCAAAACTTGTTAAAACTTAACTATGTATCAATCATGGCATAATTATTTAAAAATCATTTTCTCAATAAAAATAGAAATTTTTACGAACCTGAAGTGGGGTGATAGCATGCACTTGATTCTTCAGGTGATAAAGAAATAGCAGTTAAAGGAAATAACAAGGCAACCTAAAAATTTGTAAACCCTAATTAGAGCATAATAAAATGTATCAACACACTACTTGAACCGAACTTAGAACACCTCAGTTTTCTGTTTATGATGGAACACACAGCGACTGGCAAGCTTGTTGAATAAAAAAAGAGTAAATTACCAAAATAACCAAAACTACCTACAATTCATTAAATTTTTAACAAAATAATACATTTTAAATTGGCTTGCTCAACCTAAAAAATCGATAAAAACTGTACTGTGTGTCAAGCAAGTGTTGTACTTCATATCCACCTCAAACGCTTTGGCAAATTCATGTGGTCACATTAATTTCATAATCGAACTGACATTTTTTTTAACAAATTTTAACTAATAAACATTTAGCAGAATATCATAACAAAACGTTTCCATAAATCAAAATGTTATTAAAAGATACTGCCAGCAAGCACTGAAAGTCCTATAATTTATAAGCATTTTATTTCCTATGCATCTCCTTTCAAAAAACAAAAATTTGACACTGTAAATACTTACGTTGCATAAAGTGAAGATTGCTTAAAGGAAAATGAAAAACGATACATTAGTCAATTTTTGTCTAAGAAATGATCAGGAAAAATAAAAACCTTAACAGTAAAAAATAAGTTAAAATGGGTTTTAATATCAAGTCACATTCATTTAAAATAAACATTTCCGCAGCATAAAGCATTTATATACAAATCACAAGTTAAGATCTCTTCACAAGTATATGTTTTGTTTACTTTCACTCGTCGCCAAGCACGAAATTGATCGCGCCAAACCGAATACAGAGATCGATCGTTAAAAAAAATTTAATTTACACAATTTAAACATTTGCCTTGTCTTAAAGTGTTATTTTTCAATAACATTGTGATTGGAATCATAGATTTAACAGAAAAAATAACTATAAAAGGCCCAAATAAAGTGTCAGGATGAAATTTTAGCACACCGGAACACATGTTCTTGATATAATTACGCGATAGTTAAAGAAATAGGAATGGACTCACTCAAGTAAAGCTACACACATATAATTTGAACATTGTAGAACAGTAATATGAGCATAAAAATCCTGGACTCACCTTTAATTTTTCAGATTCTGGGTTTTTCCACAGCACTGTCATACGCTCCATGTTAATCCTACGGGAGAAGAAGAAACCTTGCCTCAGGCGGTCTTCGACCAATAGGAAAATGATACCGCGTTGTCGCAACTCTGAAAACTACGTTTTCATATAGGGACTCTAGGTTGATCAGGTTGCAACCGCTCGCGGTCTCGACGTGGTATGATCGAGGCCTTCGAGATAGGAAGGCCATCCAACTAGCAAATGACGTCATCGTTTGTCGATCCACAATGATATTGGGAAGTGAGCACTTCGATTAATATTTTGGTTAAATAAAACTATTTGGTTTATTTATTATTGACTTCTATTATTTTAGTAGCATTACAAGTTCTACTTTTTCATTTGAAAATATAAAAAGGAACCGATAATCATACATTAAAAAATACACTGAGCTTAATTCATAGTATTTGACATAAAAACATTTATAAGTCTTACAAAGTATTCAAATAACTAAACACGATTTTATTTTACAATCATGTTAAAACAAAGTGATAAATAAACACAGTTTTATTTTTCATTAGAAATTGTTTTTTTTTTTCATTTTACAATTACATCAAAACAAAAAATAATATTACTATTGTATTTGAATAAGAATTAAAAGAAATTTTAAAAAATAAATAAACATTTTTACTTAAGAAAACGGGAAACATGACTGCAATATGTTTCAAAGACATAACATCAAATTCAAGTACATAATACCAGATTATTAATGTTAACTTAGCTGAGCAAATTTATGCTTTTAAAAAGACGTGAATGCTTGGGTGCCATCCCCCAAAGTAGACGGTGCCCTACCCCCTTCAATTATGAAAACTTCAAAAAAAAAACCCCAAAACATCTCCATTTCCCTTAAAATTTCAAGGGCACAGTTATTTATAACTATAGCCGTTGAAAAGCTGTCATTACTATGAGACTATGATTCCGACCTCCCCCCCCCCTCCTTCGGTGGGCACTCTCGAAAAATTACACAGGAATTCAACTTGAAAAACGTTAATTAAAGAATGAATAATACAACATCATGAATACTGTATGTTGTACAACCAAAAAATGTATTCAATATCTAAACAGCCTTTTTTTTTTTTTTTTTTGGAATTCGGCTACTTTTCCATTTTCAGCTTTTTCTGCTGCTAATGATTCTTGTGTGTGTGTGGGGGGGGGCTTTAATAGTTCATCATCTTAGGCTTTTGAAAATTTTTTTTAAAAATGCATTAATTGATGACAAAGTAACCTTTTTCAAAAAACTTTTCATAGAATGACCATTTTAGCAACTTTCTTTAATACTTAAAACTTCATATATGTTAAATTTAGATCAACATTTTGCTGAGTATGCTCTTTTAGGAAATCAATGTGACAGTTTTGTGACAGGGGGGAAGGGAGGGGATAACAAGAAGTGTGACATCACGCGTTGTTTATAACAATATGCTCATGTTGAACAGCGTTACATGTAACAAGGAGGAGGGGGGGGGGGAATTTGTTCAAAAGTTTGCATAATACTTTATAGACAACCCCTTAATTCAATTTATGTTACAGTTTCAGAATTCCTGAAAGCTTATTAACAGAAAATCCAAGGAATTCAAAAAATATGTAGTTCAAGACATTTTGCCCTTTTTAAGCATAAACAAACAAGCACAGAGCATTTGGCAAAAACACGTTGTGTATCCATTGCTCAAAATTAATCTTTCGCAAGTCCAGAAATTATGAATACCGTTAACTTAACCACAATGTATGCATAAATATCATAAAACTTAAAGACAACAGTGAAAAAAAACCATATATATATTTTTTAATTTACGCACAGAACCAGCTTGTTTGAATAACATTGCAGGGGCGTAGTTGGGGGGAAATGTTTGAGTATCGAACCCACGACCTCCGGCGTTCAAATCTAATCTTCTATCTCAGAACTACGGAAGCCCATCAAGGAATGTTTTTTGATCAAAATAACACATGCTAGCGTATGCAACAATTTAATCGAAACGGAAAATATAAGATTAGTTCAGTTAAAAGCCTGTTTCAATAAACTTGTTTACATATTAACTGAATATCAACACCAAGTTACGTTGCTTCTGATAGCAACAAGTATATTTGCAGAAAATTTTGACATATGTATATTGTCAGCTTGGAAAATCTATTTCGAATAAATGCGTGTACAAAGTTGAAAAAATAAAGAAATAAAAAGTTGCAAGTTAACCGTTTCAAATATTAAAGCAGTATACTGAAATTACAAATTACAGACAAAGATATCAGAAAGGAAACTGACAATTGTTTGTGTAATGGAGGAAAACTTAAGTAATCTTAACTGCATAAAATGTAAATTTGTTTATCTGAGAAAAGTACTTACCTCCGAACTTTAAAATTTATTCCATGAGGCGCCCAGCTTTTTTCTTCACATGCAGGTTGTTCGGAAGCGGAAATCGCTGACTCACTTTCCCTCAGCAGACACTTATATCATATATATATTTTTTAATTGCCTCTACATTCCGGTACGTGGAAAGGATGAGATAAATCCAACAGTATTGTATTCAAAAATGTGCAGCCGAAGTTACATATTTCCTATTTCATCTATTTCAACCAGAGCAAGAAGCACTATTGTTTAACTGGTAAACTGCACTGCTTTCAAAGTTTCGCGCCAAGTTCATAGATCGACGACTGGTGGCGTAACGAAGCGGGGGGGGAGGGGAGTTGTCTGGCCTGTTATCACGTGGGTCTCGGTATGATTCGACCAATCCGATCGTGTATCAAATTTTACACTCTCTGTGATTGGAGCGTCCATGGAAACGTCGTCTGCAGCTGAACTAGAACTACCGCGCTGTAACTACGAGCGTTCGGAAACACAGCTGCTCTGACGAAGAACCAGAAAAATTCCAGTGGTGTCATTACCGCAACCTGAGCAACCGCGCGGTGCGACCGGTAGGTCTTCCCGAACTTAGCCTAAAGGGCACTCCCACCGGTGAATGGTCACGGAAGGTCACTGTTTCCTTACGAAAAAATTCCTCACTCTTCGAACTTTGTCTGACAATTCTGCAAATTTGCAAAGGATGGAATTTTTGAAATTTTTTTTTTTAAATATTATTGTCATTATTGTCGTCAAACTAAATGAGGCTTAATGTGCTTACATGCGCTTTTGTGTACATGTTCAAGGCGGCATTACAAACTTGGAGACCCATAAGAATTTTAAGTGATGAAAGCGCCTCATATATATACATTTCATTATAACAAGTCTATATAACTTAAATAGGGGGAGCATTAATGAAATATGAACCCACAATGGCGAATCCAGCGTGGAGGGGGGGGGGGGCTGTGAGCCGCCCCAGAATAGAATTAGACTTTTTTTAAAGCAGTAGCACGAAAAAAAAATACATGCAGAAAAAAAGGAATTTCTGAATGTTTATACGGATATCCCTGAACATTCATTTTACGTCTCCCAAAAGTAGCCAAGAAGGTGCATTTTTGAAACTTTTAAATTTAAAAGACCTCAGGGGGGGAGAGTTCCCTAACCTCCATCCCTCACCCTATTAGTATCTAAAGAGGGCCCCCGAACGTCTCCTGCCTCTGATATAAACAAATATTAACTGCGCTTTAAAAGCTTTATACCTTCACATATTTTCCGATGGAGCGTATACCCCCCCCCCCCCCCCCTCCCCCCCCCCCCCAACATCATTAAATTTTGTCTTAAATTTCATTTTGAGGGTTTCATTTTCGAAAAACTCCGGGAGAGAGCCCCTGAAAACTCCTCTCCATAACATCGTCAAAAGTCGACGTTTTTGGAGCTTCAATTTCGAAATATTTTGGTCAATTAGCTGTTTTTAAAACTAAAATTTCGAAAAGTTTCCGGGGAGAGTTTCGGAACCCCTCTTTCCCTATCGTAATCGAAGATAATCAGCAATTGTGTTTTTAAAGTTTCAGTTTATTTCGAAAAATAAAATAATCGTTAAGAATGTTAAATATTATTTTATAAATTAATGGATGAACTTTTGTTTATTAATAAGGTTCGTAAATCAATCAGAGTTCTTAGTTTGTTTTTTTATTTGTTCTAAAACTTTGTTAAAAGGCTTGAAAAACGAACTGTTCTTATAAAGGGTCCCACTTACCCAGGAGCCACCTAGATTTACTCTCGTTACATGGTAATCTGGAAAATCGGAACATCAACTTTGGATAAGTGAGGATTATAAGCACTTCGTGATTACTCAGAGGAAAAAAAAGGGAAAATTAATAATTCAGACATTTTGAATTCTAATTATGGTTTTTGCAACCACGAACTGCGACAGGACCCTACTCATCTGAAAACTGCTAAATGCTGGGTTCCGGGACAGTAGATTGGTACGCGGATGAGAACTTTGTCGTGTACATCGTGTTACTCTTACAGAAAAAGAACTGGCTTCTTCTGCGGCTGCCTTTGGAGGCGCAAAATATGACTGGAATAATACACGTCATCGCGTGGTTCTAGCAATGTAATTCCAGGGATAATAACCTTACACTATTCCGCCAATTTCCTTGTTTTATGTGATTTCTTCCCAATTTCTGATTCATTGACATTTACTCGATTTGTCTTTTTTTTTTTCAAATTTTGAGATTTTTTAGCTGTTATTCATCTTTTATGCGCAAGTCCCGTTTTTTACGCGTTTCTGCAACACCCCTATATCGCAATCATCTAGCAATGAGACTGAGTTCCTTTTAAAGTACCTTCTGTGAAACTTTCAATGTTGTCGCCTGTGCCATCCAGAGTCCAGCTATTATCTTTTGAATAAACTACTGGGACATAGTTAATAAAATACTAATGGCAGTTCTCTATTGCAGATTTTAGTCAGCAGAAACTTTAGCTATGAGTATACTCCCTTCTAAGAGCAATGGCAACAGTCCCCCCCCCCCCCCCCCGCTTATCTCACAGAGCCTTTCAGCAAAAAAACGCGATCCTCTAATGCAATGTTTGTTAAATTGTGTTCCGCGGAAACCTTGCGGTTCTACGAAGCTCTCTCAGGGGTTCCATGAGACTTGCATGTTTTCATTCCACATCTTTTAAATTTGTCACTTAAAAAATCGATAGAAGCGCTTTCCCAAAATTAAAAATAAATTTACTTTTACTTTCGTAGGAACCTGCATGGGTCGGGTAATCGCGGAACGTTGATTGATTTGAATAGTCTATAACTTAAAACTTCCAAAAATCAACTTAGTTTTTAAAAAACTGACCTGGATTCTTCAAAATTACAATTTAAAATTAGCTTAAAACGAAACGAAGATCACGTGACACTAAAAGAGGAGGAGCGTGTGTCGACTTCAAGATTCAGTCCTACACAATAGAACCGGTTCGGAAGGAGGCGAAACGAAGGGGATTGAGTGAAGCGCGGTTTGCTGTTCTTTATTGAAAGCAAAGGTGTTTTTATTTTTAATCTTCAGAGGAGGAAGAGGTGTATATTCTCGCTGAATAGATCATCCTCAAACAGCAGCGGATTTTAGGGGGAGGGGCGTCCCTAAAAGGAGGAATTAATTTAACTATTTTATGTATTATTTTTTAGTTGACTTCTGGGTAGCAATTTTTTTTTTTTTTTTTTTTGTGAAAAAAAAATAATAATTTCTTTCTCAGCTTATAAAAAATGCAAAATGAAAGAAATCATATGGTGGTTTCTTAGTAAAACCGCGATATTAATGGAAACAGGAATGACTTCTGAATTCTTCAATAAAACTTAAATGATATGAAGCTATGATTTTCTTAATCGTATAGTATTTTGTAGGTAAGATAAATTAATTTATAAAAACTCAAATGAGGTATGGGCTTTTTAAAGAACTTAACCCTCGTATTATAATCATATGACAATGTTCTTAACAATTAAAATCTCTTATTGTATAGCATCAGCATCTAGGTGGCATGTTGGTCCCAGCTGGTGGATTTTCGCCACCAGCCTATGTGATTCCTATTCCGGGCTGATGAGTGCTAAAAAGCACGAAACTGCAGTCCTCGGATGGAATAACTGAGCTGGTGGTGTATTTTAAGTACATAATGTATTAGGTTTATAATTATTCAGTATTTTTGTGCTTTTAAATGCGTATACATGTTTTCAGATTGATTTAAATGCTTACTGAATAAATTTTTGATTGCTTGTTTTGTATTTTGTGAAGTGACATTTTACAGAAAATATCATTTAGTTTTTTATTATTATTTCACGTTTCAAAAACTTTTTTTGAAAAGCTAACACTTAAATGCAAAAAAAAGTACCAGGTACTAGTTTTTTATTATTTACTAATACCTACATTATTGAGATTGTTTTATTCATTAATAATTAAATTACAAATACGTTATCTATTGTGCATTGAAGTTGCAACCAGCGTTTTTTCTCTGTTCGTATGGGGGGGGGGGGGACGTCACGTCTTCGTACGGCGTTTTAAACGCAGAAGTTAGAGCAGAGCAAAGTAATGCAAATTAAATAAATAAAAACTATATTAATCTTTATTGTAACTACTTTCAAATTTTGTATTTTTCAACATGTTTTGTAGTAAAATGAAAGTACGATTTTTAATTTAAAATTTTTGAAAATTTGTTATTTGTTCAACACGTTTCTTCCTCATATTTTATTATTTTCCCCCCTAAAGTATTTTATTTATTTATTATTGTTATTATTCATGAGTTTTTGTTGACTAAAGATTGAAATAATTCAAGGCCCCTTCATTTTCTTTTAAACTTTAATTCTTAAAAATTACTGAAAATTCAAATCTAGATTGTTAATTTGAACAACTGCTTTTAATGCAGAAGTTGACGAAGAGCAAAGTGAAATGAATCTTATTACATGAAAAATAACATTATATCCTCAAAGAAAATAAAATCGTTTCAATTCGAAGAATTAAAAAAATGAAAGAGGAGTGATCAAGGATAGCTTTTATAAAAAGAAAAACAATCTTATATAATTAATACACATTTATGTTCGCTACTATAAAATTACTTTTGCAGCAAAAGTGAAAAACACGAAGTTTAATTTTCTCTCTCTCACTTTTTTTTCACCGTGCTGATGGCATTCACCATTTTCGTCTTCTCTTTTTGGTGTACTAAAAATATTTTATTTGCTGTGGTAGATGTTGAACATTTGCTATGAGATACAGTATAGTACTTGCAGTTCAACATTTTGTGCTTGGAGCCATCTGGAGAATCCTAGCTATGTTCTATACACGCACTTGCGTCCAATACCAGAAGGAGATGGGAGCGGGAATGAATCTTGACGTCATCAGCGGAGTTGGGGAAACTAAGGGGGCGGGGCTAAGCGGGAGATTTTAAAAATTAATTAAAAAATAACTAGCAACCCGATTGAACTGAAATTGGTGTCTATCGTCATAAAATGGCCTGAATTTTCATTTAAAAAAATAAAAAAAACATGCATGCAGGTTCCTCAAACCCATGAAAGGCCAATCCTATGACCTTATGACTAAAAAAAAAGAAGAAAAGTTTTATAGTTTAAAAAAAAGGTATGGGAAAAAGTGCCGCCCTTTTATAATGCCGCTCTGGGCTGTAGCCCGGTAAGTCCATACGTAAATACTAGGGCTCGACCGATGGCATTTTTTGGCCGATGGGCCGATGCCGATTGTTGGCCGATTGCTCAAAGATGGCCGATGGCCGATTGTTTTCCTCCAAATGGCAGATTGCCGATGGCCGATGGCCGATGGCAAAAAAAAAAAAAAAAAAAAAAGAAAGAAAAAGAAAAAAAAAAAATCAAACAGAAATAAATTGATGAGATTGTCAGGGATTTAAAGTATCATTGATTCATTTCACTTTACTTCCTTTTTACGAATAAGGAATTGTAAACACAAAAAAAAAAAAAAATAGATTTCGACTTAAATTTCGATTTTACGATCAACCATATTTATACATATACTCTTGTGATGTCTTCATGCGCGTAAACTTGCGTCCCTCAAAAACGTTATGAAATAGTAAGTTGAAAACTGATACGTATGTAGGTAGCATGATCTAAAAGTTCGAGGACAAATTCTATAAAACCTTATCCTGAATAGTTCACATTGCTGATGCACATCTATCTACAAAATAGTACCTTGAACGACTATGCACTTCTGCCAACGTTCGTATAGCTTTTAGAAGCACTCCTGGAAGACATTTTTCGTAACCTCCTGTAAGGCCTCTTGCGCTGCTGCTTTTAACTTCATCGTGGGGAAGAAGGCGACTTTCATGTTGAGGATGCACGTTTCGATTGGTCAATACTCTGATATGACAAACAAATAACATAACGTTTCGTCGGACTTAGTTCCGTGTGATTTTTACCTGTTCCCAGCAAAAAAAAAAAAAAAAAATGCGCGCCGCTTTCTTCCGTGAGGAGAAGATAAAGATGCATCATAGAAGGTAGCGAAAAATGTTTCCAGGAGTGTTTCCAAAAGTTATATGAACACTGGCAGAAGTACACAGTCATAAGACGACCTTTTTGAAGGTGGATGTGCTTCGGTAATGTGAACTATTCTGGGTAAGGTTTTATACAGCTGGTCCTCGAACTTTTGGATCGTACTACGTACCATCTGTATAGGGTGTAGTTGTGCTTCTCCTTTTTTGACTGCTGTGATTAAAAAGAAAGAACAACAGCAAAAAAAAAAAAAAAAAAAGAGAGACTGTTTAATAACCAATTGATTTGTCTTTTTTTTAAATTGAACATATAGCTAAGATTTCAGTAATATTGTAATAATGTATGGATTTAGGTACATTAAACATAATTAAAAAACATTAAATTATGTTGTTTAATCATTCAAAAAGAAATTAAGAATAAAACTATGAAACAGGAATATTTTTATACTTATTTAAAATTTATGAATAGAAAAGTTTGCATTTTTCAAAAAAACCTATAACAGTGACATAAATTTTGCTGGAAAAAGAAGTAGCTATGAAAAGAGCGAGATTCTTAAAATGCAACTACAATAAAAAAAACTCAATATTTACACCAAGTTAATAACTGAATACATATACTACGTGATCTGATGTTTGCACAATATTGAGCAACTGTTTAATATATTGAGGACTGTTTAATCTTTTATGAAGCTTTACAAACAAGTTCAAATTAATTTTTTCAATTTAACAATAATTTTCTGAAATTTAAAAAAATTGCATAATAGAAAATCCTTGAAATTTTTAATAAAAAAAACTAAAATAACTTATTCATTGATTTTATATTAATACATAAAAATAGTTACAACAGAAAAAAATCGATTGCTATTAATGATGCAAAAAAGACGGCGCATTACGAAATATAAGTGAAACAAGTATGAGAAATACGCAAAATGACACTCCTTGACCAAAATAAATAATCGCTAAATATTTAAAAAATGCTTGAAACGACGAGGTAGGGTTAGGGGATCACCCTCTGATTTTGGAGTAACTCACACTTTGGTCCCAACCTTGGCCTCATTTTTTTAGTACAGAACCGCTACCCCCAACGCCTCGGAAGAGTTTCTGAATCTACTTCAGCACTTCCGAAGAAAAAATTCAGAAGTCCCTTTGGTTTCCGAATTATGTCACCATTGAAAACGTCTTTAATCAATTTCTTACATTAATGCTTTAAATTCTTTCTAAACAATAGATAAAGTTTGGAAAAAAAAATCTTTAATTTTATGAACGGTGTTAGTTTTAAAAAACTCAGAAGTACAACTAGAGTTTAATTTCAGAAATATAGGGAGTGGAAGGAGGGGCACGCAAATGTTCTCGGAAATTCAAAAAATAGTCGTAAAAAATAGAGTTCATAATAATCATAAACATTCAGCAGAAAAACCCTTTCAAAACTTGCACCCGAGTTTGTTTTGACGTGCAGTGGCGGAATTAAAATATAGCAAATGTTGCAATTGCGCGAGAGGCCCCATAACCATAGGGGCACCGTAGGAGTTACAAAAATGCTTATGATAAATGTTTTACAACTTCTGTGATAGACAAATAGGGCCCCAAAATGTATTTCGACGGGCCCCAAACTTGTAACTCCGCCGAAGCGATACAGAAAACACTGCATATCTGTGATTCATATAACAAATACCGAAAAATTACAAATTGCCGTCGGTTCAAAGGGACTCTAATAAAATAACACAAAAACCGGTTTCGCCATCTCATATTTGTTTCCATGGTCTGAGATGCTATATTAGTTTTGCATTGAAATAAGTAATAAATAGCCACAAAAAATGAGTAAACAGGCTTTTCAGAACACCCGAGCGAAAACAAAAAGGGAAGTGCACAACTGGAACGTACGCACACCCCACATGCGAAAATTTATCCTTCTACAGCTTACTATTTTTGAGTTATGACTTAGGAGAGATGCATACGTACATCCAGCTGCAAGAAACAACGCAATAATTAACTTGTTTGGTACCTGAATGCAGTATTAAAAACTCTTTTAGGGGTGACTAAAATAGAAATTCATACTGAAATTTAAGTAAACAATTTTATATTAATAGCAATAACTCCCTTTACTTTGTACTAAAAAATAAAACAGCAAAGGTCCTTTCTTTTTCAAAAACATCGGCCAATTCCATCGGCTTTTCGATGTTTTTTAAGGCCGATGGGCCGATGTTTCCTGCAAGTTAGCATCGGCCGCCGATGCCGATGCCGATGGCTAAATTGTTGAACCATCGGCGCCGATGCATCGGACAGGCCGATGCATCGGTCGAGTCCTAGTAAATACGGCACTGAGTCAGTTAACATTCCATTATTCTGTGGGAAAAAATAGTTACTGAAATACAATGATTACATCAGTTTCTCTTTAAGAAGTTTTTTGAAAAAGGGAGCAGAAACATGTTCACAAAATTCATAATTCAAACATTTTAACAGCTTCTTGTTAGTGTGTGTGTGTACTTATTCTGCTAAATGTTAGACAAATAAGAAATATTTTAAAGTTAAAAACATTTATTATGAAATAAAATATGCATAAGATCAATGATATTGTTAAATGGTTCTTGCACACAATTGAAACTTTTTTTCAAGAACTTTTCAAGGATAAAATGAATTTTTTTTTTTTCAAGGATTAGATAGAACTAAAACCGCGGAATTTTTTAAACAATGATGAAATAATAAGTGCTGATTTGGTTTCAGCTTATATAAAAATGTCAGAGCATTGTCCTATAAAAGCTTCAAAATCCGTCTTTAATAGAGGGATTTGATTGTCAGCCACTGATCTAAATTAACAATAGAGGCCTAGTAGTCAACCCTCGTTATAGCGAGTCCGGGATGTAACGATCTCAACGGCCCTGATAAATGGCCCCAACATTTTAAAAAGCTTGTAACGATTACCAAACGCAAGAGAACCGGCTGAAACGATCAAAATTTTTCTAAAATTTCCTGATTTTTTCAGCATTTGTCCAAGCAACATTCTTATCAATTTTTTCATAGCCGAAACACCACTAATTGACAATTCTTCCCCTTTTTTCACCATATCACCCGGATCCAAACCATTCTTCAACTATTATTTCACTGAACTTCAGGTCTAGGAAGTTTGAGCACCGTCGATTCCAATACCGCGAAAGCAAACAAATGTTGTCGGCATCCAAAGATCTCTGCAACCAATGTTCCCGGAGCCCAATATTCCCGGCGCTCAAAGTTCCCGGCTCCCAAAACGTTTGGCGCCCAAAATGCTCGGGGCCCAGTCTTCCCATTCCGTGTGAGTAGGTGTGTATGTGTGTGTGTGTGTGTGTCGTGTGCGTGTGTGTGTCGTGTGTGTGTGTGTGTGTGTGTGTGTGTGTGTGTGTGCAGGATATAGACACAAACTGGACACAAACTGGAGACTGCTTGCTTGTTAGAGGAGTAGCTTCAGGAGAGGCCGGTCGACGGTGGTGCTGCAGAGGGAGGCGGGGGGAAAATAAAGTCATAGGAACATCAAAACAGTCAAATGAGAACAATAAGCAATGTTATTGCTCTAAAAAAACACCGAAAGGAATAAAGTCACTGAGAGAATGAAATAATATATCTAGGAGAGAGAACTTCGCGGTATGTTTCCCCCCAGGCAAGTTTGACAAGAGGACCTAGCCATCACCGCACTACAGTCAATGCCTGTGAACCGAAAAATGACGTCATCATGCATCGGCCGATCGTCAGCCATACTACTGTGTTACGGAAATCCTGTTAAAGTTTTCACATCACTGCTTCTTTTAATCTCCAAGTATTTGATATTTCAAAACAGAAAATCCAAGTTGGATTCTAAATTCGTAGTAAGCGATATTTTCCAAAAAGAAAATTTGTAAATTATTGAAAATTTTAGAGTGATTTTCTTTGACCCCATTTTCAACTTGGCGAGAATTTTTGATGTTATTCTTTGCCTCAATTTTTAGCCTAAATTACATAGAAACTACAAATCTATGTCCTTTTTTTTTTAACAAAACAATCAATAAAATGAGAATAAATTCTCCAATACAATGAAAAAATATCCACCAAACAATTAAATTAAGCTTTTAAAATCCGCCAAATAAAAACTAATTCATTAAATAACAGAAAAAGTTTATTAAAATAATCCTGAAAACAAACAAACCAACATTAAAAAATCAAACCGCCAAAAAGATTTTTTTTATTATAGGTGCGTCTCTTTACTTGGCAACTTGATTATTTTCTACTTTGGCAAAACAAGAAAATATCGCTTACGTTTGCTCCTCTTTTTCGAGTTTTACGTTTCTATGGAACTTTTAGTATTAATTAATGATGCAACTTATATGGCGGTATGCTTTGTTATTGTGGGAAAAAATTGCAATTCTTTGTCGATCCGGTGGTTCAGTGATAGGTTCAAATTATCACGACTCGAAGTGAACTTAACATGTTTATTGAAGACTATGTACATATTTACATATTGGTGATTAAACCAAATCATTTATTCTAAACAGCGAATTACTCGCTTCCACGGAGCTTGCGCTTCGTGTTTCGAAATCTATCCATCTCTTCCACTGTCAGAGTTGCCACTAAATTTTTCCATAATCTACTTAATTCAATAAGCGCTTGCAGCGCTCTCTATAGGAATAATAGTTGGGAAGGAGCATAGAGCTTAGGTTTCTCTACACACTCCCCACCTAAACTCCTCGAGTTTACATTTCCTTTGTAATCAAAATATATTGAAATGTAACAATAACAATTTTACACAACAAAAAATGAATACAGAAATATAAAATAAAATATTTAGAGAAATAAATAATATCATATTCAAATTATTATGCTTTTCAATAAGTAATGAATATCAAATGAAAAATAATTAGATAAATTCAAAAATCAAAATAACGAAATTAAAGTTCTTAACTATCAAATCGTTTGAATAATATGTGGAAAAGATATAAAAATGAAAGTTCCAAAATTTTTTTTCACTGTCCATTGATCATTTCCAAAGGATACACTAGTTGTATCGGCCTCCTATATTGTCCGTCCTTTGTCTTAACTGTGCAGGCACGAACAAGTCCATCACGTCCTTTAAAGAGTTCTGTAATTATACCTAAAGGCCACAAGAACTTATTTTTGTTACTTCCTTCGAGAAGTACCACGTCCCCTATCTTGAGAGATTTTCCTTCTTTACTGCAATCCAAGCGATGTCCAGTTCTTAAATCTAGAAGATATTGGGTTTTCCATTTCAGCCAAATGTTCTTTAGCAGTTTTGTCTGATACTCCTTTCTTCTTCTCAATTGGTCAGGAGAAGTTTTGGCGATGAGATCAGAGAAGTGAACTGGATAGCTGTGGTCATTCTTTGCATAATTTAAAAAATGTAAGGGAGTTAATGCTTCAGGTTCATCTAACTCGTTGTAGGTGTAAGATAGTGGGCGCGAGTCCAAAACTGTTTCCACTTCTGTTAGAAGCGTTGTCATTTCCTCGAACGTCAGAAGGGCTTTTCCTATTACTTTTCGCAAACATTCCTTAACCGATCTAACAAGGCGTTCGTAGAATCCTCCCCACCATGCGGCTTTTTCGATGATGTATTTCCATTGTGTTCTTTCTTTAGCTATGAAATTTTTGAATGTATCATCTTCCAATATTTTAGAAAACTTTCTCATTTCTTCTTCAGCTTTTTTAAACGTTTTAGCATTATCGGAATAAATGATTTTGCAATTCCCTCTTCTACTTAAGAATCTTCTGAATGCAAGTAAAAAGGCTTGTGTAGACATGTTTGATACAAGTTCAAGATGTACTGCACGAGTTACCGCGCAGGTGAACAAAACAATATACGACTTTTGCATATCTTTGTAGTTCTTTACATATACAGGTCCCGCAAAATCAATTCCGCAAATGGAAAATGGGGGTGACTCTTGGATTCTATCTTTCGGTAAGGGCGCTGTCATTTGATCTGCTGGTTTGGCCAAATACTTCTGGAAAATCAAGCATTTTTTGATGATCTTTTTAATTAGCTGGCGCCCCTTCGGGATTCAAAAGCGAGATCTAATTTTGGCTAGAGTAGCAGATGTACCTCCGTGCATGATTTTTTCATGCTCTTTAAGTACTATCAGTCTTGTTAGCGCGGAGTTTGTAGGCAAGATGACTGGATGTTTATTATCCAAAGAAAACTCTGAGAACTCCAATCTTCCTCCTAATCTCATGATTTGCTTTTCATCGATGTAGGGGGCGAAATTGTACAACGGGGAATTCTTATCAACCGAATTACCCTCACTTAAAGATTTAAATTCTTCTCCAAAGTGTCTCTTCTGTTCACATCGTATCAATAAATTTTCTGCTTCTTGTAGCTCTTCTGTGATTAGAGTTCCTCGTATGCTGCTAGATTTTCTCAATTTCGCGATAAAGCGTTTTGTCCATGCTGTAACCCTCAACAACTTTTCTAAGTCACTATATTTGGATAAATCAACTAGGTCTTCTCTATTTTCGACTATACATTCAAGTTCATGTGTCTCCAGGAAATTTTTTCTATATTCTAGCTGAGATTCTTCTACTATTTTCTCATGGGTCAATTTTGGCCAATGGTCAGGCGAAAGTCTCAACCAAGGTGGACCTTGTGTCCAAAGGGGTTCATTAATCAACTTTGAGATCTTTGCTCCTCGGCTGACTAAGTCCGCTGGATTATCACAACTTCTGCAATGTCCCCAATTATTTGGTGACGTCAACTTCTGAATATCCTGAACACGATTCTTAACAAAGGGTTTAAATGCATCGGGCTGTTTCTTGATCCAAAAATACGTTATGCTTGAATCGGTCCAAAAATAACAAGGAATATTTAAATTCAAAATTCTAACTATATTATTTCCCAATTTGGCAGATAGTAATGCCCCCATTAGTTCCAATCTGGGTAAGGTGAGTATTTTCAATGGCGCTACCCTATTTTTGGAGGCAATGAACGTCGTTCGAATTTCTTTACCATTCGTCTTGAAACGTAAGTACGCAACTGTACCATATGCCACAGTGCTAGCGTCTGAGAAGCAATGTAGTTCGAGATTTCTAATGTCTGAGCACAAACTTTCAAAAAAATAATGTCGAGGGATTTTGAATTTACTTATTTGATGCAACTCTTCGCACCATTTTCTCCATAGGGAGATCAAATCTTCGGGAAGTGGCTCGTCCCAATCTATATGTGATGCCCAAATCTTCTGAATTAAGAGTTTGATCCTTACAGTGAAGGGTCCCAAAATTCCTATTGGGTCAAAAATTCGTCCTAACACTTGTAGAATAAACCTTTTTGTCTCAATTGGCTTCGATAAAAATGACAATAGGCTTCGAATATCAAAACACAGTAAATCCCTCGAATTATCCCACGCCATGCCCAAAACTTTTAAGGCGGTGTTTTCAGCATCAGAAATTTGAAAATTTGCATTTGAAATTATACCCTCTTTATTCCAAAGTTCATGCAATTCTCTCGAATTGGTATGCCATTTGTGCAGTTGCATGCTCGCTTCCTTGAATATCTGGATTGTCTCCAAAGAAATAGTCAAGGCTTCTCTGACTGTGTCTCGACTTAAAATTACATCATCGACATAAACATTATTTTCTAAAATACTAACTGTTTCAGGGTAGATTTGTTTATACTTTTTAAAGTGATGTTTGAGAGTTGCTGATAATAAAAACGATGAACTATTCAGTCCGAAAAGAATTGTCGAAAAACGATAAACAAGAGGCGGGATATTGTCATTGGTGGGGGAGTCAGTGAAGAAAAACCTGGTTGCGTCGCGATCTTCTTTATCTAAGAGAATCTGTAAAAACGCTTGCTTTATATCTGCAGTAAATGCTACTGGATAATATCTAAATCTTAACAGAATTTCGAATATCTCCGGATACAAATTTGGGCCAACGTGGAGACAGTCATTTAAAGATGCGGAGTTTGAGTCATGTGATGACGCATCAAAAACAATTCGTAATTTGCTTGTGGTTCTATCTTCACGTATTACTTCCCTATGAGGCAAATAAAACACGATATTTTCTTTATCCGTTTCGTCTGTGACGGGTTCAATTATATTCTGTTGCACGTAATCTTATATTATGTTTTGGTATTCAGAAAATAGTTGCGGATTTTTTTTGAATCGATTTCTAAGTCGGTTGAACATTTGTTCAGCGATTTCTCTATTATCATCCCATCTTGATGTGTCTCTTTTCCATGGTAATTTAACTTTATACCGACAATCTTCGTATACTACATCAGATTCGAACTGTTTGAGGATTTCATTTTCGGTTGAGTTATAATTTTGATTTTCGCATATGAGTCCGGAATTTTCCAAATCCCAAAATGTTTCTATTTGTTTCGAGATTAAACCTTCCTCTACTATCACATTAAATGATAAAGTAAAGTTATCTTCTCCTTCTCGTCCTTGTAGGCTCCAGCCAAAAATAGTTTCTACAGCGACAAGATTTTTGTTCAAACGTTTAATGTGACCCGTTACTATATTGTAGTAATAATCTGCTCCGATCAAAATGCCAACAGGTTGTTGACTGTCTAGACAATCCGCTAATATCAAATTTCGTAGCAGTTTATTTTGTCTAATTTCTTTTGATTTTGGTGGAGGAATGTCCGAACCTGATATGTGATCGGTTACCAATAATTCAACTTCTATTCTAGAATTAGAGGAACTTCTATGTTCAAGTACTAATCTAATGACGTCGTAAATCTTTTGAATTGGCGCAGTAATTCCAAAAGTGTAAACCGATAACTTTTCTTTTCTAATTACTTCAAGATCTAATTTATTAGATAATTCTTGTGTAATGAAAGACTTCATGCTTCCATTGTCCAAAAGAAGACGCGGATAGCTTATGCCTTGTTTTGTTTTGACTTTTACCGAGCAAGTTTGCAAAAGCATCGAATTGGATTTAGAATGTGATACGGCAGAAATAATTTCCTTATTTTTTTCAACTTGACTATCATTATTTCTCGAAAGTAAACTTGCTTCTTTTTTGTCGGTGTCATTATATTTTAACTTTGAATGGGATTTATAACAAATCGCCTCGGAATGAGCTCCTTTGCAAATTTTGCAACGCTTAGTTGCCTTAAAGTGGCAAGCAGATATTCTGTGATTTTTTCTAAGGCATAAGTAACACCTGCCATCCCCCCGGAATACATTCCTTTTTTCATCCACGTTGAGATTTACGCATTTTTCCGACTCGTGATCCTCTGAGCAAAATAGACACTTGTCAAGATTTATTGACGTTTTAGCAATTAGCTCATGTGTTGAAGGACATCTGTTTTCTGTAATGTGCTGTGATCTGGAAGGGATCTTTCTGAACTGCTTATTATTCAAAGTACTTGTTTTAATCTGTTCACTGCTATTCGAAGGCGGAAGTTTTATACTAGCGATTTTTTCCCGAGATTCTATCTCCGAACGGAGAAAGTTTAGAAATGCATTCAAATCTATATTGGCTGAATTCTCTCTATTGCGGTGAAATTCTAGAGCGATATCAGCAGGAATCACTTTCATCAAAACAGGAATTAACATATTCGCGTAACTCTCGGGTTGGACATTGAGTGAAAAAAGGCTTCTTATTTGTACGTTAATTTTATCATACAATTTTCTTAATTTCGTAACTTCATTTGAGCTTTGTACCGGGGTCAAACTCAAGAGATTGGAAATGTGCGTGTTAATTATCAAGTCGTTTTGACCAAATCTATTTTTGAGAATGTCTATCGCAGAATCATAATTTGTTTCCGAAATCGAAAAACCTTCTATAGCACTAGCAGCATTTCCGCTCAAATAACTTTTCAAATAGTTGAATTTTTCGACTTTTGAAAGTGTCGTGTTCTTATCAATAGTTACCTCGAAAGAATTCCAAAAATTTATCCAATCACCGTAATCACCGTTGAATTTTTGGATGGAAGTTTTTGGTAACCGTACGTTACTTTGTGTTTGGTTTCGAATTTCATCGATAAGAGAGGAATTATTTGATACGTTATTAATGCACGTTTTATTTTCATTTCGCTGCTCTAATTTCTTAAAATAACGATTTATCCGACATTTCGTCAAAGTTATTTTATCTTTATAATTCATGGAAGTTTCTATATCAGAATCTAGTTTCTTCTCGTCTTCTATCAAAATTTGTATTTTTTCATCTAAGTTATCAAGTTCTATCTCCTTGCTATTTAACAGTTCTAAACAATTTTCAAGTTCTTCATTTTGCTCTTCTTCTATGTATTTATCAACATTTTTTACGATTACCGTAGTAGCAGAGCGAAGAACAGTTCTTTTTTGTATAAATGATTTTGGTTCTATTTTCAATGATTTTCTACAATGTAATTAACTCAAAAGTTTCTACCTTTTGCAGTCTTCGCATAAAAATGCTATCCAAATGAGATTCACTTACTAAAAGTTCACTAGTTCATCTTCCCGGCCGATGCACCATGTGGGAAAAAATTGCAATTCTTTGTCGATCCGCTGGTTCAGTGATAGGTTCAAATTATCACGACTCGAAGTGAACTTAACATGTTTATCGAAGACTATGTACATATTTACATATTGGTGATTAAACCAAATCATTTATTCTAAACCGCGAATTACTCGCTTCCACGGAGCTTGCGCTTCGTGTTTCGAAATCTATCCATCTCTTCCACTGTCAGAGTTGCCACTAAATTTTTCCATAATCTACTTAATTCAATAAGCGCTTGCAGCGCTCTCTATAGGAATAATAGTTGGGAAGGAGCATAGAGCTTAGGTTTCTCTACAGTTATAGTGCTTCATTTGACACAGTTTTGCTTTTCACGTCTTTACCTTCAACATAGAATAAAATATTCGGCCCTGAAAATGACCTTTCTTTTGATAAAGAAGGTATTATGAAAACTTAATTTTTCAAGAAAGGTAAAGAGATTTACTTCTTTAAAATAAAAAGTTTGAATGTACGAGCAATTAAATCAAAAGCAAACATTTCTTATTTTTATTAAGAGGAAAACGGAAAATCTTCTAATTTCAAAATTATAAGTATACTACGTATATATTTATACAGAAAATATATATTGTAAAGGTATCTATATATATAATTCTCTTACGTGCCGGCAAATGAAGGGGTGAATTTCTAAACCTCTGTTGGCAACACTTCGCCGATAAATCATGTAAACAAACTTCTACGTTGTTTTGAAATCTTGAATCACAGAATACTCAACGAACTTTTTTTTTTTTTGAGATGAGTTTGAGTCGGGCTGTGGCCCATTTCAACCTTAATCAGCAAAGAAAAGCTCAAAGAAGGCAGGAAACCGTTCTTGAATCCAATTTAAGACGAGCCATTTCCAGAGTTGTATTCTCTGATTCGCTGCCGATAATTTTTAGCGGCTGGGGAATTTTCAGTCAGCAGTTCCTTCAACAGATCAGGTGCGTCACACAATGCCGGTAACCGCACCTTTCCGTCATGGCAACATTTAGTATATTTATTTGCAGTATTACGCTCTTTCTGCCAATAAAGAGCACCACAAAATTCGCATTCTTCACACATTGCTCCACAATCATGTTCATCGGCAATGTTGTTTTGAACGCGTAGGCGCTTTGAGCGTCGTCTATTCTCTGCTTCAGTACGACAGTTCAGTTCAAAATGAATAACCGAGAAAGAATTTACTTTATTCCTTTTATTCTCAGCTGAAAGGTTTCGCCAAATTTGTTTAGGGTTATAGTAGTTTTAGTATTGTGCAAGCAAAGTAGCCTTGGCGAGTTTTCGCGTTTTTAGTTAAACCATTTTTTGTTCGTGACGTGGCAAGGATTCAGAATAACAACAAGAAGGACAAACGTTTGAGAAAATATGTTTGGTGCTCTCTGAGCCTGTTTTTAGTCATGGCCAGCTCTATGTGGCATTATCAAGAACAAGATCTTTTGAAGCAGTGTCAGTTGTGGCTCCCAAACGGGACATTTTTAATTGTGTATATGAGGAAGTTTTCTCAGATTAGAATATATAAGAGTGTAAATATGTAAATATATATAAGAGTGTAAATAATGTAAATACATCCCTCGGGGGAGCCTGTAACCCCTAGAGGGCGCGTCCCCAGGTGGCGGATAGGGGAATGCCTTCATTGGTTTTCCAATGGGTGGTAGAAGGGAAATAAAATACCTTCCGCGGACCAACAGGTAGAAGTGCAATCTCTCCAAAGCAATGACAGACACTTTTGTATCTATAATGGTAAAGTTGTGCACATTGCCAAGGCAGTCATCTTACATACAGCAAAGTTAAACTGTCGAAAATCTGGCTAAAGCAGACAAATTAACATTATGAACGTAATTTTCATATTGGTTAAATGGATGGTGACCTAAATGCAATTACCAACTTTAATTTTTACGGAAAATTTTAGCTAGGCTAATGTATTGGCATACAGCGAGCGAGCGAAGCGAGCATGGATCGCGAAGCGATCCACAGGGAACTGCGTAAGCAGTTCCGGGGGTTGGCGAGCGATAGCGAGCAGGGGGCGATAGCCCCCTAGTTGCAGGTATTAGTGTAATAGAAATACAGTTTCAAAAGGCATATTTTTCATCTTGGCGATTATTTTTCATTTTATTTACTGTTGCCATGTTTGATTAAACTTACAATGAAATTACTTTTTTTTTGGCGATACCATGCATTATTTTGTTCATTAATGGACTTATGATAAAACGAACCATTAAATAAGACTAAATGTTGCTTTAAAATAAAAAATAGTTCTCCTAATGATTGAATTAAGCTATTAAAAAGAAAATTATCCGCCAAACAAAAAACAAGCTAAATGCAAACCGTGAATGGTTCTTCTGAAATAAATCGTCAACTAAATTAAACAAATCTTAAGGATGTGTCTTCTGTGTCAGAAACTTTCGTTTCTAAGACTTATTAGACGTAGCAACAGCAACAACTTTTCAAAATACAACAACAGGTTTCGTTAGCTAAAACTTTATTTTATTTACTATACTATAGAGTTTAATTAGTTCAAAGACTGTTGGCAAGGGATAAAAAATCGAAATTATACTCATTGAGGATAACATGTCGATTGGCAAGTTTTTACTCCTATATGAACACTTCAAAAATACTTACCCAAGTGGATAAGGTAGCACTTTTGAATACCTAATGCTGTAACTATACAAAACTGCTACATTTCATGCGGGATAAAGGTAAATTAGCCCTCTTTATCAGGATTTTTTAATCCAATGATGCGAGGAATTCAAAGATAATTTTCTATCGACGGTCAGTTTTTCTTGAGCTGACATCACACTTGAAACTTTAATGTAAAAAACGCAATGTCCAGTTAACTATAATATAACATAATATAACAGGTAACACAGAATCACATTTTTTTTGTTATCATTATGTGCTTGTACTTGAGGTAAAACATCAATAAGATGAGACAGATTACTTATGTGCATCTCACTCGGCAATTCATCATAAAAATAATTCACAATGCTACAAAACTCCATATGGAGCCATAAAACTCATTTACAGTCTGCTGCAGTCACATTTATGAATCGGATTCGAAGTTGTCTTATATTATTATGATTCAGCTAATTAGCAATATTTCCCAAATCTAGCATCCAATGGATCACTTCGTATAGATCCAGGGCAAAAATGACGTTTTTTGCTCTCCTTTAGAAACGAAAAAGTAATTTCCTTTGCGAAGTTAGACAATCCATTTATGGACCAAAAAGGTTTTCGTTGGACTAAAGAGAAATTTTAAAAGTAAACTGGCCGATCTGTGCTTACGTCATCAAATATATCGTTGCCAGTTAACAGGCATTGACTCTAGTACGGTGATGACCTAGCTGGACCTCTTCAACTCGAAATGGGAAGATTGGGCGCCGAAGATTGGGCGCCGACGATTGGGCGCCGCATATTGGGCGCCGGGAACTTTGGGCGCCGAGCATTTTGGACGCCGGGAACTTTGGGCGCCGACCCTACCCTACTAGCAAAACTTCTTGCATCAACGTTGACAGATCTTGATATTATACTGACGGCGTCAATATTGACGTGTTTCATACTGCATAAAGCTTGCATAAAGATTAAAAAGCAATATTACAATAACAACACGTATGCAACATTGCATTCATCTTAAAATATCAATATTGATATTACCTTACAATAACAACATTGCATACATGTTGACGCCGTCAAGATGATATTGATTTCATGCTGTCGCCGTCAAGGTAATTAGTACACAATAGAACAGGTGGACCTTCGTTGATACTTGCGCATGCGCACAGCTCTTTCTAAACAGCGTCCCTCGCATTGTTGGCACATCTTCCTGCTTCGATCTTCGATGCAGTCAGTTCAGAGGAGCTGCACGTGGCGTTGCATTTTTTTAGGCTTCGTTAAGTTGGTTGCTTAGTTATTAGTGTGGAATATTATTGTTTTAGGAATAACTTATGAATGACTGATAACTGCATTTGTTTATTAATATAGTACTAAACAAATCATATCGCAGACGATGTGCGATCAATGTTAGAAATGGCCGAAAATAACTTTTTTCGTCCCTAGCCTTTGAAACAAAGGACATGAAGCCCAGAATTTCGTATAATCACTTCAATCTCATGAGTAAGATTAATTTTATTCAATGGTTATTTATGTTATTCTTTAAGATAAATTCATATGTTTTGTCTATGGGATATTTTCAATGCTGACATCCATTTGAAAATGTACTTTATTGTATTTATTTATTTATTTATTTATTATTTTGCTATCTTTACTCTTAAATGTGCTGTAAAACCTTCTGCAATCATTCCTAACTAGGCATTTTATGTCTTTATAACACAATTAGAAGCATGAATTTAAAAAATAAGTCAAGTATTACGCAAAACGAAGAAACTTTCATTTTTTAAATTAAATTGCGAGTACTATTAATACTTTTATATGGATTTCCGATCAGATGTCAGCTTTAAGAAAATATTCTTAGGCTAGAAAACTATCTTGAAGAATAACAGAAATAATTAAAGAATGAAATTTAATTTTCGAGTTTAAAGTGAAAATGATACAAATAAATAAATGACATAATACAAATAAATAAATGACAAAAAAAAAAAAAAAAAACCACCTTGCAAACGTGCTGATTTCATACTGTCATGTCAATGTATCCTGACATTTTCCTGTCATATCAATACGTATGCAATATTAGAAAAGCAAGATCATCTTGCCTTGACCTTGATTTTATGCTGTCATAACAACATCTTGATATTATCCTGTCTATCAATACGTATGCAAGATTACAAAAGCAAGATCATCTTGCCTAGACCGTGATTTCATGCTGTCATGACAACATCTTGATGTTATCCTGTCATATCAATACGTATGCAATATTACAAAAGCAGCCTACCTTGATATTTTTCTGATATTATGCTGCATACACCTTGTCAGTGAATATTGTGGCAGCCTGCTGACAGCATAAATGGAGTAACATAACAATATTGAGGCAGCATTAATGCAAGATGATTTTTCTTGCATGTCAACCTTTATGCAATACTGAGGCAAGATATTTTGCTGGGTACTAGCAAAATTTCTTGCATCAATCTTGACAGATCTTGATATTATACTGACGGCGTCAATATTGACGTGTTTCATACTGCATAAAGCTTGCATAAAGATTAAAAAGCAATATTACAATACAACACGTATGCAACATTGCATTCATCTTAAAATATCAATATTGATATTACCTTACAATAACAACATTGCATACATGTTAACGCCGTCAAGATGTATTGATTTCATGCTGTCGCCGTCAAGGTAATTAGTACACAATAGAACAGGTGGACCTTCGTTGATACTTGCGCAAGCGCACAGTTCTTTCTACCCAGCGTCCCTCGCATTGCTGGCACATCTTCCTCCTTCGACCATCGATTCAGTCGGTTCAGAGGAGCTGCACGTGGCGTTGCATTCTTTAGGCTTCGTTAAGTAGGTTGCTTAGTTATTAGTGTGAAATAGTATTGTTTTAGGAATAACGTATGAATGACTGATAACTGCATTTGTTTATTAATATAGTACTAAACAAGTCATATCGCAGACGATGTGCGATCAATGTTAGAAATGGCCGAAAATAACTTTTTTCGTCCCTAGACTTTGAAACAAAGGACATGAAGCCCAGAATTTCGTATTATCACTTCAATCTCACGAGTAAGATTAATTTTATTCAATGGTTATTTATGTTATTCTTTAAGTTAAATTCATGTGTTTTGTCCATGGGATATTTTCAATGCTGACATCCATTTGGAAATGTACTTTATTGTATTTATTTACTTATTTATTATTTTGCTTTCTTTACTCTTAAATGTGTTATAAAAACTTCCATAATTCTTCCTAACTAGGCATTTCATGCCTCTATAATACAATTAGAAGCATGAATTTAAAAAATAAGTCAAGTATTACGCAAAACGAAGAAACTTTAATTTTTTAAATTAAATTGCGAGTACTATTAATACCTTTATATGAATTTCCGATCAGATGTCAGCTTTAAGAAAATATTCTTAGGCTAGAAAACTATCTTGAAGAATAACAAATAATTAAAGAATGAAATTTAATTCTCGAGTTTTAAGTGATTTTAATACAAATAAATAAGTAGATAAAACACCTTGCAAACGTGCTGATTTCATACTGTCATGTCAATGTATCCTGACATTTTCCTGTCATATCAATACGTATACAATATTACAAAAGCAAGATCATCTTGCCTAGACCTTGATTTCATGCTGTCATGACAACATCTTGATATTATCCTGTAATATCAATACGTATGCAAGATTACAAAAGCAAGATCATCTTGCCTAGACCTTGATTTCATGCTGTCATGACAACATCTTGATATTATCCTGTCATATCAATATGTATGCAATATTACAAAAGCAGCCTACCTTGATATTTTCCTGATATTATGCTGCATACACCTTGTCAGTCAATATTGTGACAGCCTGCTGACAGCATAAATGAAGTAACATAACAATATTGAGGCAGCATTAATGCAAGCTGATTTTTTTGCATGTCAATCTTTATGCAATACTGAGGCAAGATATTTTGCTTCTTGGGGAGCATTTTGGGCGCCGGGAACTTTGGGCGCCGGGAAGCAAATTTTGAAATCCTCTCAATTACAGTGCATTGGCGAAATTCGGAAGCAGTCAAAATGGTTGGCGAGAATTTCGCAGTGTTGCTCTTTGCGGAGTGCAATGCTGCTTATGCTCTGCTGAAGCGCCTCTGCTTGCAACCTGTGTTTGAAAACAAAGCTCATTGTAATAGTCGCGATTGTCATAAAGTTCTGTTTTTTTTAAACTCTGAACGATATTCTTGGTCTAATTAAACAATTATTTGAACACAATATGAATCAAGATTTTAAATGTTGCAAGTCGCGTATGGATATTACGCTAGTTAAATTTTGTATTGAGACTTATAAATTTTGTTTACAAATGCTCCGTGTGCAGTCGTGAAAGCTTGGCTTCATCTTCATTCGTTATGGCTTTCATATTTTAACTCGTATTATATTTAAAATCCTTACTTATTTTTTGTCACATACAATCTTATTTTGTGAAACAACCACGAATTTCGTTAGCGTTACTAAAAGTTGTTATATTGTTGACTAATATAATGTAAAAAATATATGGGTTTTTTAGGATATATTTGAAAATTTCTTTTA
Organism: Uloborus diversus; assembly: GCF_026930045.1. NCBI lineage: Eukaryota > Metazoa > Arthropoda > Arachnida > Araneae > Uloboridae > Uloborus > Uloborus diversus. The sequence continues at coordinate 67,886,120 of NC_072739.1, read as the reverse complement.
ATTCAGTATTAATTCAATGTATTTTAATTCGTAAATATACTTCAGTTTGATTCTTCTGTGTGTTGAAGTGACGCATAATTCAAATTGAAGACGATATTCCTTTTATATTTTCCGAAAAATATTAAAATGCATATTACTTATGAGTTAAAAACTAGTTGGGTTGTGGAACAGTCAAAAAATATTAAGAATTTTTCCTACCCTTCCAGCAATCCTACTGGTGATTAAAAAGTTAAAGTTGAAAATAAAGAATGATAACGGAATGTCATATCAATTTATTTTAAATACTAATAAAATCTTGGTTGTGTTTCTTTAAAAAAACCTATACTCTCCCCTCAAAGCAACAGTAAGATATCTGAGTGTTATATCCGTGATTAGATATGCTACTGTTGTTCTGAAGCTATGGTGTATTTTGGTTTTGCATTAAAAAAATTCGAGTTTAGACCAAAATATCTAGGACAGCATCAAGACAAGTAAAAAAAAAAAAATTCTAAAGATGGAGTGGCAGATCTACCATGTTGCAATTGTAAGGGGCTCCCAGGACCATAAGGCTATAAAGATGATTCAAAATTGCAGCCATTTTTTATTTTTTTACTTAGTTCTATGATAGGTAAAGACTTAAACTTTTTAGAAATATCAATATTTTGAAATTTACCAAACTAAACAATGAGATGGGCTGGTCATCTCTCGAGAATGGAAAATGATAGAGCTGCGTTGACGGTCTTTAGTGCGGTCGCATTTGGACAGCGACCAATGTGTAGACCAAAAACGAGATAGGTCGACTGTGTGGACACTGATTTTGATTTCATTAAAACCAAAAACTGGAAGTCAACGACAATGAGCAGGACAGCCTGGCGGTATCTCCTGAAGAAGGCCAAGGCTCGCAATAGGCTATCCAGCCAATTATGATGATAATTACAGACGAAGGGGTCCCCAAAAATATACTTCAACGGGCCCCTTAAACCCATAAATCAACCACTGAAAACTGATCTTCTGATAACTCTGAAGTAATTTGAAGTGAATATTTACCAAATACTTGAACTACCTATAATCTGTGAAAAGGTAGTTTCTTACTCACAGTAATTATTACAATTGGCTAAAATCACATTGGTTTGCTCAAGACATGAATAAGTACAGAAATTCTTAATTTCTTAGTATTCCTAAACTTCTAACACTTCGTATAAGCAAGCTTGTCATTTTGAATTTTCCCAGGGTTTGAGGGGTGGGAGAGGGTGTTTACTCAATGCAAATTTTATTGCAAAAACTACAACCCCTTATATGTAAAAATTAATTTCTCTAAGCTAGGGGTGAGGCAATTGACTCTCCTAAATGACAGGTCTGCTTATAGGAAGTTTAAATTTCGACGGGGTCAACAAGAGGCCATGTCTGCCTGAGGTAAACCTAACCGGCAGCTTTGTAATGCTGTGATTAGCATTTGCGTAGCCTTCACAATATTCCCAGGTTAGGTTTGCCCCAACTATAGTGGGCCAAGCTTGGAATCTATGTGATATATTTATGGAGGGCTGGCAACCCCCAGCTGACAAGGGGGTCTACAGTGACTCCCAAAAGTCCCTGAATTTAAATAGTAAAAATTAATGCCATTTAAATTTAAATCTGTTTCTTATTTCAAAATTTAAAAATTTTTATATCATTGGCAACCTAATTATAATTGAATCAAATTTATTAATTTTGAAACTTAAAATGTACACTTTTTGTATAAGAGATAGAAAAATAAGAGTATTTTTGTACAAAAAAGATTCTTGGGCTCACAAAGGCCTGTTGAGTCAATGAAGTTTCAATGCCATCAGAATATAAATATGCAAGACCTATATAAATTTAACAAATAAAATTGGATTGGTTTTCTGCAAACTAAAGCTTTTGTAATCAAGGATTGTAGTGAGGTGATAGTGTTTCTAATGTTATCCTTATGCATAAAATTTAGGTCTCTTTTCAGAGTTTTGCTACATAATACTAAATATCGTGCATAATACCAAATTTCACAACACAAAAAACAGTAAATCGTGAAATTAAAACGATCTAAAACTTTAAACAGCAATATTTCGCATTGCAATTTCTACCTCACAATTTAAAGGGGCGGCTCTGTTTACGTTTTACTCGGGGTTCCTTTAAGGTATCCAGGTTACCATGCTGTTTAATAGAACGCGCTCGTTTTTATTTCTCGTTTCGCCAATGTATTGGTTTTTATTCGACAATCCTAACCGGTCAACCACTGAGTAACCGGTTGCTAACCGCTACGTTCTATCATCAACCGGTTACCGTATTAATCTGTTGATTAGTTGACTGAAGCACGTGATCATTAGATGTCACGTGATCGATTAACCGGTAGTTATCGGTTGAACTCGTTGAACGCAAGCCTTCCGTGCGTTCGACGAACCTCACCGGTCGACCGGTTACTAACCGCAGCATTCTATGATCAACCGGTTACCATTCTAAACCGGTTACCAGTTGATTGGTTGATTGGAGCACTTGATCATTAGCTGTCACGTGATTAACTAACCGGTAGCTACCGATCTTGCTCGTCGAACGTAAACATTGAGAGAGTTTCAAAATTCGCCGTCCGGAACATTGGGCGCCGAGCATTTTGGACGCCGGAAAAATTGGGCGCCGAGCATTTTGGGCCCCGGGAATATTGGACACAATATGCTCGGCGCCCAAAGTGCATGGGCCGGATTTATGGGGGGGGGGGCAAAGGGGGCAATGCCCCCCCAGTTTTGGGAGGACTTTATGTAGTAGCAACACATCTTCCAAAAATTAAAAAAAAAAATCATGACTTTTTCATTTTTGAATAGTTCAATGAAAATGAAGGGAAAAGCGAATGTCCTTTTCTAATGGGAGAAAAGAAAGGGGGAGGGGAACGAACATTAAATACAAATAGTACAGCTGTCACTGGGGTGCTGAAAATGTGTCTAAATTCACTATTTTGGATTGAAAACCATTTGGGCAAATATATGAATGAAAATATAGGCTAAACGAGCTATACATTAAGATGCAACACTTATAATTGACAATTATTTTAACCGACTCGTTATGATTTGTGTCCACATTTCAAGTATATTTGTGCATAATATTTATGTTCTTAGTTTTTTCCGTTCTCTCTCTCTCTTTTTTTATTTCTATTTTTTAAGAGAGAGAGAGAGAGAGAGAAAATAAATACTACCGTAAACTGAATAAATTTCAGTTATCTGAGTGTTCTGATTAAATGAATATTTTTACTTAGAGGGAGAGTACAATTTTACTTACTTTATAAATACTGTTTAAAAAGTAAGGTAAGTCATAATGAAAGTCTAAGTGAGTCCGTCCTTGTCATTATTGAAATCTAAATAATTGAGTCATCAAAAGTTTTGGAAAAATTCGCTGAAATTTTATAAAAGTCTATAAAAACCTAAGAAAGATTGGTAAAATCGTAAAAATCCATTAACCGTAAAAACTGACGAATTTTCGTAAAAATTACAAAAAATCAAGCAAGAATTTGCAGGTAAGTGTGAATTACAAATAGGGCCGGATTTGCCTATAAGATAAAGAAGCTATTGCTTAGGGCCCCTGCTTTGAAGTGGGTCCCTAACTCCTAAAAAAAATTCATGATTCGTTCCTTAAAAAATGGAAATTGCTTGAAAAAACTAATTTCATTTTCAAGTGCTTGAAAACCTTGAATATTTGGAAACGCGTGGCTACAAACCTGAAATTTTTAAATTTCTAACAAATGGTAGAGAGGGAGGAATGCCAAAATATGTCAAATTCAGCTCCTTGCCACATCCTGTATTCAAAATGTAAAAATCATGGTTCTCACATTTGTAACATATTATTTGAAATAAATTTTAGTGACTCACATGTTTCATATCTTGCTATTTATTCAATCCCGAATGCAGTATTTTGGAAATTCTTTTGTATTGATTGCTTTTATCTTACTTCTTCTACATATTGTCTATCTGTTTAGCACGGAAACAAATACACACTACTTCGATTTCCCTTCTTTTTCTGCCCCACTTTAACTGAAGAAAAGTTGTTGTCGTGAAAAATCTATGATTTGTTTTTTCTTCTAAATTTAAGATAGCTATTTCTCACAAAGTTAGAACAAGACTATAAAAATTTACAATCAAAAGTACTAAAATATCAGAGACTGGAAAGTACAAATGAAGTGCGTTGAATCATTTTATTTATTTTAGAATCCTTGAAAATAATTAAATAATTCTTTGAAAATCCTAAGCAAAGTGGGCTCCAATTACTGCTGCTGCATATTGTTAATCTGTTTAGCCAGGAAAAAAAATGATACACTACCTCTATTCCTTTTCGTTTTCTGCACTACTTATAATTAAAAAAAGGTTGTTGTAAGGAGAAATCTATAGTTTATTTTTTCTTTCAAACTTAAAATGGCTGTTTCTTACAAAGTTTGAACAATACTGTACAACTGTATAATCTAGTTATCAATTTCTAGTCTATCCAATTAACCTTTATAAGGCTTCAAAATGCAGAATTTTATATCCATTTTACAAAATTTCCTCCGGGGGAGAAACCCCCGGCTCCCTAAAATTGGAGATATTCTATTTTCCACTTAATAGGGAGCCCTGCGTCATTCTCTAGATACCAGCTCCCTCTCTTAAGGTCAATTCAAAAAGGCATGAAAACACACATTAATGAAAACAACACACAAAAAAGTAAAGCATGGACTTATGCATCACAGGAAAAAGACAAAAACATGGGAGTGGGTGGGGGGCAATAAAAATGTTGCTAAAAAAAATCCTGCCCCCCCAGGAACTTAGTCCTAAATCCGCCTATGCCAAAGTGATCGGCGCTAAAATTCCCGGCGCCCAAAGTTCCCAGCGCCCAAAATACTCGTCGCCCAAAGTTCTCGGAGCCCAATATGCGGCGCCCAATTTACGGCACCCAATCTTCCTAGACCGTCTTCAACTGCCTCCAGGCACCAGGCAACTGTCAGAGCAAGCGCTTTTGGTCCCTCGGACATTTACAGGGCAAAGTTGTTACGACATTCTGCCGCAAAGCAATGTGGAGTCGCTGGAGTAAATTCTTTTATTTATATATAATCTATGAATACTTAAAACGGGGAGCGCACACGCTCTGTAAAATTTTGCTCCTGTTTCCAGAGAGAATTTTTATTAGTTAAAAACATTAAAAATTTCTCATTCGTTTTATGCACTACAATGAAAAAAAATGTTTTTTTTTTTTTTTTTTTTTTTTTTTTTGTGTGACTGAAAAAGTGCTTTCAACATGAGTTCCATAAAATTTTTAAAATGTAAACATCTTTTCTTGCCATGGGATTTAATTAAGTAATGTTAATAAAGATGATTTATGTGTTTTATCCCAATGAAAAGTTTTTATGCTATTGTCCGAAGAAATGTCTCGGTGAAATTACTCGATTGCAGATACAAATACCTGTGAATCGAAATTAAAATGGTAAACTCTTATTTACGCAACTTACTTTCGCATTAGGAAAACATGACTTTTTAAAATATTTCACTCTGTCATGCCAGAAATCATGACATATTTCAAAAACATTGCTATTGTAGGTGTATTATGAACAATGGCTCATGTAAGTAAACAAGCATTTGTATTGAAATATTTTTGAGTGAAATTTTTCGCATTTCAATTCATTGATTGTATGCTAAAGATAATTTAAACTTTTGATGCATTTGTTTTTAACGTTCCATCTATTGCAAACTTATCTTTTCTGTGTTGACTTTGAAGGTAATTCTTAATTTTAGAATATTACTTTCGATACCCAGCATTTTTATATCTTTGCTTTTTTATGTTATATATTTTAATATCTTTGCTTGTTTCAACTACTAAAACGCAACTCTTAATTATATTTAGTTCTAATAACATTGTGCCAGTGAATTGGGAAAACTGCCTTCATTGAGGCCACAAACATTATATCAATGTAGTTCTCAGAAATGTACTTCATGCTTCAAAGACTGGTAGCCACAGAGATGTACGGAAGTGCTTTTCTGACAAAACCTTATGGAGATACTTTTCTGTTACCCCACCTCTCCCTGTTTTACTGCGATATCGTAGCCGGAAAAAAAATTCAGAGAGAGCCGAGAGGGTATGGTCAGGGTTTGAAATATGTTTTTGTTGCAAATACAAATCTGCCGACCAGCAGCAGGTTCTTGGCCCAGCTGGTGCTAGTTAGTTTATTAGTCTCCAATGAAGATCAATGGCCCTTTTAAAGTTTTCCATCTTCTTTCTCATAACAGCCTCTTCCGGTAAGCTGTTCTAAGTATCTATAACTCTACTAAAGTAGTTTTACATGATTTCCAGGTTATCATGAGATTTAAATAGCTTAAAACAATAACCCCTCATCTTGCTTTCTATGCAAAAATTTAATCCGTTCCTTAGGAAAATTTTCGAACTTGTAGCTTTAAAAAGGTAGTTTTTGACGATCTTTGGCAGTATTATTGGGTGAGAGATTCAGGGACCTTCCACAGGTAGTTTTTAAAAATTTAAAATCCAGAAACTCAACTGCAGATGAATTTTGATATTGTAATTGAAGAAAGAAATTCGCGGTTTTTCAGTGAATTTGTTTGGTTTTTTTTTTTTTTGAAATTGAGCCCTAAAAACAATATAAGACTGTTTTTAATGATGGTGAGGGGGTGCTCTCCTGAAACTTTTTTGAATTTGAAGTCCTAAATACCACCAAAAATCGGTCACACATACAAATATTGACTGTTTTTGGAAATAAATGGTCAAACTGATTCGTCAATTGAGCACACAAATTCGAGAATTTTCATGGATAGAAACCTTTCTTCTATGTATGAGATAAAGAAGAAAGTAAAAATGATTTATGAAAAATAGTTAACATAAGATCAAACTGCTCTACTTCTATCATCGGAGTGCAACATCTTTGAAAGTTTGGTGAAAATCATCTTACGGTAAAATTTAAAAAACCATCATTTAAAAAGGGATACAAAAGATGGAAGTAAAATGAAATGAAAAATTCTTCATAAACTCAAACTTGTTTGCAAATTCGGCCAGTCAAAAGATAAAATATGTTATTTTAAAACTTAGTTCTTATTGATTTTCTCATTTTTAATGAATCCATGAAAGGCCAGAGCATAATGGTCAAAATTCTTACAAAAACAAGAAAAATTTAAAAAATACTTTTATTTTATCCACTTATGACCCCCTCTTTTTCACCGTTGTCACACGCATTCATCATACAGAATTATTTTCTTTCCAGAAAAAATCATAATAATTTTAAAGGAAATCAAACCGTCAGAACCTTTTTGCAACATACTCTGCTGCCATCCCGTCTCTAAGGTGGTCTTCATTAAAAGAGGCACAGCTACTAAATTTTGAAGGAGTAGGTCAAAAAAGTATTATCATGCAACTTACTTTTTCTCGTTGAAGAAGTTTAAATATTTTTGTTTCCTCCAACAATTCCAATTTCAAAAAACAAAAATCCCCCTCAAAAATTCTGATGGCGCAATTTGCGCCATAATTCCCCCCTGTGGGCACCCCTGCTTCTAATTCAAAAGTAGTTCACTAATAAAATTGCAGAGTGAAGCACTGGGTAAGCATTTTCAATCAAGCATGATACACCCTTTCGTAGTAAGAAATTGCAGCACCTTGTGCCTTGTGCAAATCTTGTTATTTAGGCTAGCGCAACCTCAAATTGTATTTACTAAATTAATATTTAATAATTAATATTACTATTGAATGTGATTAATTAATGATTAAATTGATTGGTTATGATAAAAATTGTGATTGATTAATTGTGATCTATTAATACCTACAACGTAATTTGAATTGACTTGGGTGGTTTTATTGTTCTTACTCATACTTAATTAGATCGAAGATCCTTTTTTTCTGAAATGTTCAATGAAAAGAATAAAGTAAGTAGGAAGGAATAAAGTAGAGTGAAAAAAATGTTGAATATTTTGTTTCAATCTAATAAAGTTTATTTTTGATGAAAATATTTCTTTTTGTGCAAAAGGAATGATATCCACTGTTATACACCAAAAATGAATGTATCCGAAATAAAATTGGCAATTTAGATCAGATAAAATTTAGGAAAAATTCCTAGACCTATGCCAACAGTCACTTGTTGTCCTACCAAATTATTGTGAGAAGTTCGAAATTCTAAGTTAGTGTTTGTGCGTAAAACGTTTTTTTTTTTCGTTTTGACAAAAAACATAAAATTGGATATAATCTGTTTTGAAAGTAAACTCCTCATGTATCATGCAAGGGCAAGCCTCATTTTTTATGATCAATGTTGAAGCTCGGGCACAGATCTATAAATTTTGCCCCCCCCCCTGCAAGAAAATCTGTATGGCTCCTTCCCAGAGGCCAGCAGTGTACATTTGAGAAGTTAATGTCTTAATGCCAGCTTTTTAAATTTTTTCTGTCAATTTCTTGGACCATTTGGCCCCTTAAGGACATGGGCCCTCCTGCACTGCGGGTTCGCAAATCCGGGCCTTTTCAAGCTTCAATAATGAAGCCAATCCTGGGAGCTCTGTTCAACATTTCATCACCACCGAGCTTTCCTGAACTGGACGTATTTTAATAAAATTGTTTAACTTCATGTTATCACAAATTGCTGATAGAGTGCTAGGTTATGAGAGCTTATGCTGATTTGCAGTAACGTCTGTTTTTGCAGCAATGAGTGACCTCATTAATTTTTTTAAATTGTGCCTAAGGACAGCATTTGGGCAACTATGGAAAAATAGCTAGGTTTGAATGATGCCAACTTTTTTATCCTAACCCTTATCCTAATTTCATAGTCCCTTAATCTTAACCCCTATCCTTCTGAACCATGGACGCCCATATAGGGGGACAAGTGGGGGCTCAAACCCCCTCTTAGAAATTAGAACGTGCTTGCTTTTAGTACTTTATTCTTTGCAAAAATCTAAAAACATTTTTTCTCCAGCCATTAATGAATAAGTTATTAAAAATATCAAATTTTAATAACTGTAATCTGTATTGAAATCAGTTTCCATGGGGAAAATATCCTACTAAACCATGGGGAAAATGTCTGAGCCCCCCCCCCCCGCCTTATAATTTTGCATATGTGCGCCTATGTTTTGAACCCTTTGGTATCCTAACTTTGTAAAATTGCAGATTACTGCAGACTTGTGTTTTAGAGTTACAAGGAATACCTTCTTCAATGCAAAGTAAGTGAGCTTATGGATGGCAAAAAGACAAAAGCCTCTGCAGTAATCTGCAATTTTTGGGCAATTTTACTTTGTTAATTTTTTATTTTTACTTTTCACTTACAAAGATATTTATTCAAAAGAAAATACTATTCATATTTGTTCCACAAAATTAGCTTAACAAATAGTAACAAACAAAAATAGAAAGAGAAAAATTAATTTGAATTTTGACATCTTGAATTCAAATTATGTTTTTCGCAATCACGAGTGTGTGTATGTAGGTGTATGTGTTTGTGTGTAGGGGTTATGTGTTTGTGTGTAGGGGTTATGTGTATGTGTGTAGGGGTTATGTGTATGTAGAGGGCATATGTGTCTGTGTACAGGCATGAATGTGTGGGTGTCTGTGTGTAATGTGTTTGTATGTGTGTATGTGTGTGTAGGTGTATGTGTGTGGTTGTGTTTGTGTGTGTGTAGTTGTCTATGTATGCGTGTGTATGTGGGACATGGATGCAACCTGGAGACGGCTTTCACTATAGGAGCAGCATCGTGAGGAGCCCGTCGACGGTGATGGTGCGGAGGGTGACGGTGGGAAAAATCAAAAGACGCCAAAAACAGTCGAATGAGAACAATAAGCAATCGTGATTGCTCAATAAATCAAGATTAAAAACTAAATATTGATGAGGAAAGTGAATCATTAAAGAGTAAGATATGGAAATTAGAATGCAATAAAAATTGCAAGGCAGGCAACTACCCTGCAATTCCAAAAGTAAAAGGGCATCTCCCTCTCACTTTTCAAAGTAAAAAATAATGAACAACAGAAAAATAATTTTAACAGGGTGAATTGATTATATAGGTTGTTCATTAAAGACTGATCATAATTTTTTTAAAGTGAATGAAAACATCAAGGCCCAGAAAACAAATAATGTATTTGTAGTGGGATAACTCAAGACATTGCTAAAATAAAGGGCGATGATGTCAGTAATATGACCTTGGCAGCCATCCAAGTACATCCGTTTTGCATACGGAGTGTGTAGTACAGAGTTACATAGTGTTTTGTGATATTTCAAAATCTATTTGTTTCAAGGAATTTTAATGTAGAGAATATATCTTTGCCCTTGGGTTTTGTTCTTTTTTTATGACTAAACACTGATATCTCAAAACTTTCTCCTCTCCTAGTTTTTCTATATGAATTTAGAAATAAGTTGGATTTCTTGGCTCATTTGGGAGGACTGCATGCATATAAAAGTATCATTGTATGTAATCCTAAAAATGAAGAAATCCTTTAAAATGTTAAAGTTACTTTAGACGTTTTGGAACAAATCTGATATACCCCCCTCTTGGCGACTTTTTCCTGTTGGCGCCAAAAAAGCGTCGCCAAGAAAACTATGTATGACGTCATATGTCATACATCGTTCTTAGCGATGCTTTTTTAGCGCCAACAGGAAAAATTCAAATTATGTCATTAATTATTTAATGAAATTAATGCATTAATTTTTTTCCGTTGTTTCTCCGGGATACGAGCCCTCGGTCTCATAGTACTTTCGTAATGAGACCTCGGCTCGCCGGCCCTGCCTCGGTCTCATTACGAAAGTACTATGAGACCTCGGGCTCGCCAGGACCTCGCTGCCGCTCGGTCCGTTATCCCTCCGACTTTTAATATACATCACAGTCGGATATAAGTCACAGATCTCCTCCGTTCAGTATACAATAAAGTCACAGATTTTACGTGAAATTAACACCATTTTTGTGCTACAAAAATGCCAACCAGACCAAAATACAAACTACCAGAAACACACTAAAAACACAATAATTCAAAATCTGTTCACTTACCTTTTTTACTTTTCTTTTACTTCCTCACGTGAGGCAGTGCACATATGTTCCGCTCTTAGGGAAATTATCCCATTTTTTATTATCATTACTTTACAAAAATATTTAAATTTTGTTTGTTTTGACAAAAAAAATTCCAAAAAAAAACAACCTTATTTTACTTGTATTTTGTACTCCACCCAATTAATTTCGCGAATTATTTCCAAAAATTCGTAATCTCCTCTATTTTCAACTTGCTAGAACTAAACCATGACCCACTCCTGATCGTTGCTTCTTTTCCACAAACAACACCCCCAATAACCTTTCTACAAAAAAAAAATTAACCCATCTGAACATTTTTTAGTTTTTTTAATTTTCATAACAGAATTACATCTAGAACATAACATTTCATTCTTAAGTAAACCAATTTCCCTTAAAAATTCTAAAAAAACCTCTTTATTTTCAATTAGTTTAAATATAAAAAATCTATTTAGGACTCCGGTACGTCCAAACGTTGGACGACCTGACGAAAAAGAAGATTCATTCAAAAATTTCAATTGATACATTTGGACAACATCACAAACCGAACTCATAATTAAAATAGAAAATTCAACTAAATTAACATTAAAAAACAACAAGAAAAAGAATACTCTAAAATAAAGTTTGAATTGAAACTTTATTTTAGAGTATTCAACTTAAAATCTCCCTAAGAGCAGAACATATGAGCACCTACCTCCTACCCCCGTGCAAAAAGACAGACTTCGAGAAACTACTTTCCAGCGTTCAAGTTGCAAAACCAGGGTTGCCAAGTTATCACCTTATTGGCGATTTTCGTATCGAGCGAAAAATTAAAATCTCGCCAAGAGGGGGGCATATCAGAGGAGAGCCGACGTTTTTTAACGTGTTTAGCTAACAGTGCTCGTTCCTTTATTTGACTATATGTAGAGACGTACCGAATAGCACTTTGGCCGAGTACCGAGTACTCGGCCTTTCACTACTCGGCTGAGTTACCAAGTACCAATTATGTTTTAAGAAGAACCACCGACACACATGTGATGAATTTTGAACTTATTGGAATAGTAGTATAGACCTCCTTGTCCATATAATAGTTTTTAAATCTTAATTCCTGCTGAAATTTAATTATGCATTATATAAACAATTTTGTTTGTCAAAAATTTTACCAAAAAATGATTTTTAAAATTAAAAATAAATAAATAAAAGGTATGATTAATCAAGTTGGAATTAAAACAAATTACAGTAAAATCCCTCTAATGCGGTCACTAACAGGACAATTTTTTTTGTCCGCAATAGAGAGGTGTCCGCAGGACAGGAGTTTAATGATGTTATTTGCATTGGAACTGGGGAATTAAAAATTGTCCGCATAAGAGGGGTGTCGGTTAGGAGGGGTTTCACTGTATACCAATCAGTTATAGTTCTAGTCCGCCAAACATACATTTTTTTCAAAAGCAGATAAAACAAATGTGCAGGAACACTGCAGACACGTGTTTCTGCCCTCCCCCCCTCCCGTTACAAGGAATGTCTTTTTCAGTGCATAACATGTAAGAATGTAAAGACATTCAACAAAAAAATCCAACTTTTGTCGGATGCCTTTAAATCCACGAGCTCCCATTTTGTGCATAGAAAAAGGAATTCCCCTGTAACGCCAGAACACGTGTCTGCAGTGTTCCTGCACTGTGCTTTTAACGTTGTTTTATTTCCTTTAATTTTTTAAGCAAAGGTATTTTTATATTTTTAATAACTAAGTTTTGTTTGTAGCAACTATCCATTTTTAATACATAAATTCCATATTTTCTATACTTGCCTTTTTTTGCATAATTTTTTAAAAACAAGTTTTATTAACTTTGGGGACACTAAAATAAAGATTTATTCCATTGAAGCATTACAAACTTCATTATTCTCAAAATTTAAATTTGACTTATAAATTTTAATAGTAAATTATTGCCGAATATAATGCTTGCTCTTTTTTTTAATATAAATTTTAGTATCTGTCTTGGACAATATTCAATTTTTTGCAACTACTCGGTATTGGCCGAGTATCTGATCAGAATTTGGCCGAGTACCGAGTACTCGGCAATTTTATCTGTATTATTTTTTATCTGTTATTCAGTACATAATTATATAATTCCAATAATAGGTGAAAGTTGGCATGGTCATGGTTAGTGATGGAAAAAGCAGACCTCAACCAATGCGATTGCAGCTGAGCAGCAGCACTTTGATTCTGCAAAAAGAGGAAATGGTTCCTGTTGGTTTACCATCTACTTCTGTTGGAGTAACACATGATAGTATTGATGCACAAGTGAGTAAATGTTTCGGTTGTTTTAATTTTATTTTCATTATGTTTTTTTAATTTAAATGAAGGTTCTGTATAATTCAGATTTAATATTTTAAATACCTCTGCAATAGGTTAATATCCAGTTTTGAAAAATAAATAAAATAAATTGAAATCTGAATAAAATAAGTAAAATAAAATTTTTATTCATATATAGAGCAAAATTTGTCTTTAGTTTCTATAAAAAAAATTAAACGACTCTTTTTTTAAATAATTTTACTTGAAGCAAGGCAAGCATGCTGTATTTTCATTAATTTTGTTGATAACTTTAGACACAACAAATCACTTCATTAACTCGCTTCTTGTGGGGTTTCTAAAATGTGATGGATAAGTGGTACCATACATTGACATCAAAGCTGCATTTAAAAACTTTCTGGTCCCTTTATATCCAGACAGGGGACCATTGAGTCGCACATAAATCCTTATATCATTTGTACCCACTTCATCAGTCCCATCTTTTGCTCTTAACCTGTGTTTTCTAACATCAGTCACAGACCCCCAAGTTTCAGGTACTGCTTCAGACTGGCATTGATATGAAAGACATTAAAAACTTTAGTTAAGTAAGAACTTTTTCCCTTAGTTCATCATTCGCAATTTTAAAAAGGTGTTTTAAATCTGGTGTATCACTCTCCGTAACAATTTTATGGATTCTATTGAACCGAAAAATATGGTATTGGAACCAGAGTTTGTCATTAGTCCACAGAAGACTCTGCAAAAAAAAAAAAAAACATTTAATATGTCATTGAAACTCTCTTCAGTGAGTTCCTTGTTTATTTGAGTTTCATTGATGCAAATATTGGTTTTGGGATAGAGCACAGCCTTCTATATATCAGGCCTACGCGCTGTATTGCGCAATCGATGTCACGTGACCTCAAGCAGGCGTTGAGCGGGAAAATCCCTTTAGTTCAAACAGTGTTGTGGACCGTAGTAGCTGCTCGTTGCGGATGCAATATTGTATTTCATCTCACAACTTTAGTATCAAATAGCGAAGTAATATTTATTCCAAATGTGTGAATACGTTATCAACTGTCTTTATGGAGACTTGAAATGATGTTTTCTCTTTTTTTCTTTGTATTTGACTGTGCTAAATCGTTACGTTTCGTCAAGTTTACATTATAAGCCGTTGAGATACTTTGGTGGTGAAAATTTAACGTATGAAATGTTTAACATCTCCAAATATGTTTGAAGCTACTATTGTTGGATTAAAAAATGTTAAGAAGGTAAGTGTGGTTACCAATGGTTGTTTTTAAGCAGAATTGATAATAAAAATAAATACAGTAAAATCCCTCCTAACAGATACCCCTCCTATGTGCACAGTATTTAATTCCTCGATTATAAGGTAAAATTAAAAGGTATTAAACCTCTGTCATGCGGACACCCCTCTATTGCGAACAAAAAATTTTGTCTTGTTAGTGTCCGTATTAGAGGAGTTTTACTGTACTTGCTAAATAATATTTTAAGGATTTTTTACTTGTACGGGACGAATTTTTATGTATGTTTTTTCATGCTACATATTTTTATCACTTTGGATTTTAATGACGAAGCTTTTTTGCCCTCAATTTGTGTTATGATTATTTTTTGTAACTATTGTTTCAAGGAACTTTTTTAACATGAATTGGCTGAAGAGTGCTGTTTAATATATACATTAGATCGCGGTTCATTAAAAAGAGCAACTGTTTTAACTTTTAAAGCAGTTTCTATTTCTGTAAGGTACTGTACTCTATTATTGAAAGGTACACATTTTTATTTATGTTTTTTTCATGTAATACACATTTATTACTTTCGATTTTAATGACGAAGCTTTTTGCCCTCACTTTGTTAAATGATTATTTTTTGTAACTAAAATTCCAAGGACCTTTTTAATATGAATTCTCTGAAGAGTGCAGTTTAATAGATACATGAAAACGTGACTTTTGAAAAACACCAACTTTTTCTTTTAAACCCAGCTTCTATTTGTATAAATGTATTTTTTTTTTAAATGTTGTGGATTTTTTTTTTTTTTTTTTTTTTTGAGGAATTCATAGCAAATGAAAATGAATTAAAGCTTTTAACAACTATTAGCGAGCAATGCATTAGAAATGTGGTACATGACCATTACAAGCTTATAGCTCTCACATCATTTTCTTGATTTTGAGAAATATTATGCAAACAATTTATAACATACTGTTGAATAACTTCTCCAAAAAAAAAAAAAAAAAAACTCACAGGTAACTCATGATAAATCTAATTATATTTTTTACTCTGAAATATATGCATCAGTATTGTCCTTTTATACCAATTGTTTAGTTTGTTTCAATTGTTCAGATATTTTGTAATTATTATTGGGTATTGGAGTGGTTTTTTTGTCAAAAATGTATGTTGTTTCTTTTGTTTGTAACAGTTAGAAATATGGCTAAATATTGGTTTATTTTATTCCATCTTATTTTTTTTTCTTTTATTTGTCTGTATTTTTATCAAAGGAAATCAATACTACTGTAAATCATTCGTGTGAAAAATGCAAAATATTTATTAGTTTATGAATAAGAAATATGCACTTCCCGTTTATCTTCCCCGTCTGTCTTAATCATTTTATAATTTACAGTAAGCAAAATTTATTTTGTACTTTCTTTTGCATTATGATTTGAAGTTGAAGTGCATTTTCTTTTTTCACATTAAAATTTTCATTTTTATTCATTATCTATATATTTATTGCGAATATAATATTTAATTGTGTCATGCATGAATTTTAATTTAGTTTACTATTTAAGAACTATTTGTGTCGATATTAAAACTCGAACGATATAAATTTTTAATTTAGAGATGTATCGGAGTATTTCATGTAAAAATTAACTGTTTTTTTTTAATGGATTATAAAAAAATCTAAATTTTTATTCACGGTGGAGCTATTGTGAGATGTAAACAAACCGCCTTCACGGGCGGCCATGTTGAATGAGCGCGCAGGCCTTGTGTTAAGATGGCTGTGGATAGAGATGCAACGAATATTCGGCCGTGGCCGAATATTCGGCCTATTCGGCCTGTCAGCCGAATATTCGGCTTCGGCCGAATACCTAGTTTACTATTCGGCCTTGGCCGAATACTTGAAAAAAAGCTTGTTTGTCACTTTTTCGTTGAAAATTTTACATCTTTAAATTTGTATTCATCATGTTTGTTGAATATTTTCAATGAAGTCAGCCTCTAGCACATTGTCAGGTTCATTATCCAGTGCATTGTCATATTTAATGGTGGACATTAATGAATGGTTACTAAGATATATCTACAAAATTACCTCTGAAAAAACCACACAAAATAGTTTTCCCCTGGCATATTAGGAAGGGTTGATACTTCTTATTAAAGTAATTATAATGTACTGATAAACCATACTTTAAGAATAACTTAAATAAAAAGACTCAAAAAACTTTTATTTTTCTTATTCTTTAAAATACAAAATTTCGTCCAGACATAAACTATTAAGATTCCTTTTACAACATTTTGAAAACCACCTTTGTAATGTCTGCAGTAGTATGATATGTCCAGGTTCAAACCAGATTTTTAATTAGCCGCAAGGGAAAAAAGGGACCTGAAGTCTAAACTACTAGTACTTTGTATAATAGCTAAACTTAATACATAAAAATTAAAAAAGTCTTTTAATCCACTTTTATATACTAATCCAACTAAAACATTAAAAATATATATACAGTGTGACAATGCTATTTTTTAAGTAATAGATTATGAATGAGAAAAAAAAAGTAATTGTAAATAATAAATTTTCATTTTGAATAACATAGAGCAATTGGTTCATTAGCAGTAAATATTGCATATGCATAATCCTGATCCTGACACTGCAATAAGTTTTTTTTTTTTTTTTCAAAGATAATGAAGTTCTGTTTCATATTAAAATAGGATATGATTGTTTAAAAATTAGATTCAATTGTTTTAACCAAATAATGAACATTTTTTAAAGCCTTCACAAGGGAAAAAGAAACATTGCATGATTATAGAGGGACAAAATCATTATTTTAAAAATAAAAATTTAAATCAAGGGACCAAGAATAGGTGTAATGGTCAATTGTGAATGTGATATTTACAAAATAAAGGAAATAAGACTTATCAAGTTTTAAAATACAACTAACTAAAGGATTCAGAAATTTTGGTATAAACATATTTTGGGAAAAAATATCAATACAAAAACAGAAGTACACTGATTTATAAACACCATATGAAAAATTACATTTCAGCTAAATAAAAAAAAAATTATGATTGCAAAAGTGGAACTGTTTTCTTTGGATGTTTTAGAACAAACGAAAATAAAAAATTAAAAAATATTGCAAAAATATTCAGTGTCGTGAAACTTTACGAAATCTCAAAATGCATCATTATTTTAATTAGAAAGGCAGAGAGAAAAATAAAAATCATTTAGAGTACAAGTATTTCTAATCTAACCTAGTATTCTATCACTTAAAAATGGAATTTTTTGCACTAAACAAAAAAGGGGGGGGGGGGTGGAAACTGCCCCTCTTGGCATTAAGCAATAACTATTAGTGTAGATTGGCTTCTTCAAAAATAATTGAATGGACACAACAACTAGAGATAGAGAAGTGGTTAAAATGATAAACATAAATATTACACAATTACTTAGAAAAAAGAAATGCGGGAAAAAATGAATTGAAACTTGAAAAAAATAATTTTGGGGACTTGGGAACATATCATAATTTTATCATATGTTATCATAAAACAGTTACTTATTTTTATACGCACGCAAATTATGATGTAAGAACAATAATTTTTCAGCATTTTCAGGAGAAAGTCTATTTCTCTTTTTCTCATAAATGTTTCCAGCTTCTGAGAACAATCGTTCACTATAAACTGCTTCCTGGTGCTGAAAGGTATTTCCTGGTTAACTGAGATAGATTAGGATAAGCTTCAGTGTTTTGCGCCCACCATTTTAAGGGACAGTCAGTTCTTCGCAAAAGTGGTTGGGAAAGATATCGGTCAATTTCATTTTGAGTGGAGGTTACTTCTGGGGCTTCACTTAGTGGTTGCGTTGCAATTTCATTGAAACACGCCCACAAAGAATTTTGTGCTTCAGATGTTGGAAGGAATGAACTTGAAATATTTTTCTCCAGTAATTCAGCTGGTTTAGTGGTGGTACTTTTCATAATAGCTATAAGTTTTGACTTAACTTCAGTGTCTTTTGCTTCAATTTTGTTGAAAAAAAATAATTTAAATCTCGGATCTAACACTGTAGCAATGCAGTAGTGTTCATTGTTTTGAATTGATGAAAATCTCTTCTCTAAACTTTGGCTAAGAGTATCCTTCATTGTACCAACTCCAGAAAAGTCGCTTAATTTATCCAAATATAATTTTAATGTTGTAAGTATTGGGATGACTTCAGAAATAAATGATTTTGATAGTGAAATTTGTTTTGTTATTTCTTCGAATGGTTTCAGAAGATGGAGCACCTTTTCCAAAACTGTCCACTGATTTGAACTTAAGTTGCTTATATCCCCAAATTTAGAGGCATATAGAGAAACTGCGTTTTTTTGATCTAATAATCTTTCCAGCATGTAATATGTGCTGTTCCATCGAGTAGACACGCTTTGTATTAGTTTTTTCTCAGGAACTTTTAACTCATTCGCTTGAATGCTTCTCAATCTTGAACATGCTAAGGGAGAATGACTGAAATGTTTAACAATCTTTTTTCCTTGAGCAATTAAATCGCTTATTGATCTTTGTGATGCTAAACCATCGCATACAGTCAAATGCAAGGAGTGTAAAAAGCAGGATTCATTTTTCTAGTTTGAAATACGTACTCCTTTCTTGATATTTGATCCTTCATCACGTAATACTATGTGGATTTTGTCATTCATTTTCCAATCGTCAACCACTGTTTTGACCATATCACAGATAGCTTCACCAGTATGGCTTCCCGGAAAATGCTTCGCTTCCAGGGCAGCGTGATGATAAATAAAATCCTTTGATATCCAGTGGGCAGTAAAGCTCATGAAACTTTCATTGCTGACAGAACTAGTCCAAATATCCGATGTTAGTGATATGAATTCTGCATCTGATATTAATGTTACAATTTTTTTTTTGCAATCTTCATAAAGAGAAGGAATAACTTTCTGTTTAAAATATTCCCGGCTGGGAATTTTATACTGTGGCTGAGCTTTTTTCATTAAATTAATGAAGCCTTCATCTTCGACAAAACTAAATGGTTGATTGTCGCATGCTATCATTTCCGCAATTAAAGTGTGCAGTTCTACTGATCGGTTGTCATTAATGTCCCATTTTTTTTTCTTTTCAAAAAGTGAATCAATGGTTTCTTGCTTCCTTTTTACGCCTTGACTTGTACTGGGTGTAGATGTAGATGGTATATTTGCTTCCACAACTGCATCACAAGTTTGGTTTTTGCTTTTTTCATTATATTCTTCTGGATGCTTTTTAGCCAAATGGTTCATCAGTGAGCTTGTAGTTGCTTTTTTTCCAACTCCTCCTCTTGACAGAATACTTTTGCACAATTTACATCTTGCTTTTGTGCAATCATTTGGTATAGGTTCAAAAATGCTCCAAACAATACTTCTTTTATTGACAGAAAAATCCATTTTGCTTTCTTTGAACTCAGAACAGAATAAAATACTTGCTTAGAGCAACTAATATTACTGACCCTTATCAGTTAGAGCTATTCCACTCTTTTGAAAGGGGTTCTTATCAGTTAGAACTAGTCCACTCTTTTGAAAGGGGTTAGGGTAGTGACAGAACAACTATTGAGCCTATTGAAAGAACAGGTTTGTAAAGTAAAAAAAAATGTAATACCAGATTAAACCAAAACCTGGATCTGCACAGAGCTACTGCCTTCTTGCCATTTACAACCCTTATCAGTTAGAACCAGTCCATTAGTTAGAAGGGGTTAAGGGGGAAAGGATACAGAACAAGCTTTGGTAGGGAGTCAAAAGAACAGATTTTGAAAGTAAATGAGGAATGTTGAAAAAGGAAGTTCTTATGAAAGGGAGGTAAAAAAGAAGCTTATTTGAATAGATTCTTTATTTTTTAGATTACCAGTTTAAAAAGAAAATTAAATAGGTTTACATAAGATGAATAGGATTGCTCTTAGTGCCTGCTATTAGTAATTATTCGGCCGAATATTGTTAAAGATAATACTAATGCTTTCAAAAAATAATTAATTCACTCCAAAACATTTTTTTTCTAGTGTGATATAGTATTTTAAGCTGTTTAATGCACACAAATGTGCTTTCAATACAAACTGTGCTTTGTTTTTAGACAAAAACAAGTTAACTATTCGGCGGCCGAATAGCCGAATATTCGGCCTTGACTATGGCCGAATATTCGGTATTCGGCCAAATTACTATTCGTTGCATCCCTATTTTGGGATAAACCAAAAAGTTATAGTTGAACAAAAGACTGCTCTTGTCAATGAGTGAAAAAGTGGTTGGTTTACACCTGATTCAAATATTAAATAAATTGATAAGCTATACAAATAAAGTTTTATAAATGAGGCAGATAACATTGATTTCAAACTATTGTTTCAATTATTTAAAAATTTTAAAATTGAAATATATGTTTTTAGTAATTTGTTTACAATATTTTTGGTTAATCTGTCATTTGTTTACACGAAAAGGTTTGATGGTTTTCCCACACGTGAGCAGGTGACATGTAGTGGCTCATGGGATTTTCCAAGTCCAAACCACAAGTATACATTGTTTGGCCATCAGATCTATTTATGGTTATCGTGAAAGCTAAGTGAGGCGGAAAATGAGGCCTTCTAAACGGTATTAGAATTCTGATGATGTTAATGGAATGCATTGCAACAGGATGATTTCTCCTTTAAACTTTCCCATCAAAATTGTTGCTTCAAGAACATTTCCAGTGATCCTTTTGATACATGTATATTTTCATAATCTAGGTGGGTTTAAATTATAGAGAAGATTAACTTGTGAACCAACTTTCAACTGGAGATTGTGCTTTGTCATTCCTGGTATATCCAGAGAATTTAAAATTCTGTTAGAAACTTTACCGATTCGTTCTGATCAACAATTGTATCAACTGATTTAAAAGACTTCAAATTATTGGGCAACAACTGTTGTATCTAAAAGTTAATTTCGTCTGCATTAAAATTTCTTGTTGCCAAAATAGCACCCTTGCAGAGGCAATTATGCTAAAAGAAATTAAATTTATCCGGAAATTCATTCACAATTCACTTCTCGTCTTGACAGCAGTGCAGAAATTGTCTAGCAATTTGATGCATTCTCTATTTTGATACAGTTCAGTTTCACAGTTTCCAACTACTTACGTGAATGGATTATTTTGCGTTTGTTGTCAAATGTTCGTGATCAATCGTGGTTTCGTGATATTTAGCCATAAAAACAATTGTTATAAACATGCGTTAATTTCATCGGAATAACTGTTATTGTCTGCCGGAAATCTCCCAGTTAGTAGTAAGACAGTACCATTGAAAAGTTTATCCATGCCTTCAAATCTTGCATACTCCTATGATGTGCTTTGAGTAAATGCTTTTACTCATGTACCATAGTACACTTATCCCAAATCATAATTGCCCTGATTTGCAACCCTACAGCCATTCCACGTTTGTTTGTTTTTTTTTCTTTGTTGTTACACATTGCGTTTGGTTTGTCATCAATGGGTCTCATAGGCAACTTTAAAGCTGAATGTGCTGTTTGTCAACCATCTAAAAAAAGCAATGCCTGACGATGCAATTGCCACTGCAATTTTCTGTTGCAACCGTATCTTCGCAAGAATAAATGACATTAAAAATGTCAAAATTTTAAATGAAATTCAGTAATCTTTGGGAAATTATCCAGAAATCTTTTTGAAGAATTCAGTATTCTTCTCGGTTAAAGCTAGTCATGTCTCTAGCACCTTCCAAGCAGATTAACGTAGGATTAATACAATAGCTTGGCACCATCCTGTTTTTCCAAAAAGGCTCTCAAAGCATTACGTGAATCACTGTGAAAGCTAATCCAGACTCGCAAGAATGTAGCTGGAATCTAACTCGTCTGCAATTCTTGCAAAGCTACCGAACCCAAAGGTTTTTTCACTCTAATTGGGAGGTTAGTCTGAAACTGATACACTTATTAAATATGCTTAGTTAATCTTTATACTGGTGGCGAAAAATATTTTTCAAAACAGTGAGAAGTCTGCATTTGTGCAATTTGTGACATTTTTTGACAAAGATAGTTGATTTTCTCAGGAAGTGAATAAACGCCTGTAAAATCCAGAAACGTTCAACGGAAGTAATTAGTAAAGATTTGGAGTTTTTTAGAGTAGTGTTATCGCAGTATGTCAAACGATGTTAGTGTTGTATTGATTAATTAACTTACACCGCCATATATTAGGAATTTTTAGAACTAAACAATTAGTACGTACTATTATTGTATAATTAATATTTAAATTACAATAAAAAACTATAAAAACTATCCTATCTCTTAAGTTGGACCAAATTACACATAAGTATAAAATTTGATATAAATCGGTTAAGTAGTTTTAGAGTTTACTCCGAACAAACATTGTGACACGAGATTTTTATATATATACAGTATAACATCTTGAATTTAGAATCGCCGGGACTATGGCCATTCCAAATTATGGAAATTTCCGAATTATAGAAATTATGAATTATCGATCGCAAAAATGACAAAAATTTGTGATTAAGTAGTATTCTAACGAAATAATAATAATAAAAGCAATTTGTAATAAGAATCTTTCGCATAAATAACTAATTTAAACATATTTCAAAGAAATTTAGATCGTGAACGGTAGCGCCATCTGTTATCTCCGAAAAACAATTCCAAAAAAAGATAAACATTACTTACAAAAATACAACGTCTGAGCCTTACAAATAAATGAGAAATTCTTACTTTATTGGAAAAAAATAAAAATTAATTTCGTACTGCTATTTTGAAAATGCAAAAAACTGATGACATGATATAAAGGAAACACAATTCTTCAAATTATATTTGCGGGGGAAAATGTGAAAAGGCACATGTTTTTCTATAAATACAATACAGATTCGGACAAAAATTGACAAATTTACTTCATCATATCAAATAAAGATAGTTGCTTCATTTTAGGTTTATGGGAAACCAATTTCTCGCGAATTTTATGTACAATCATAATTTTGTGTTCATCTATAAACGATCTTTTTTCAAGGCCTTTTATGGCGACATCTATCGTTTTGATTCAATCTTCGGTCGAAATTGCCTCTTCTTCAATCTGTTCACAGTCACTCTCCTCATCAGTGCTGTGGGTTTCTGGATTTAATGCGTTCTTTAAAATTTCCGCATCACTTAATTCGTTTATTGTCGGTGCATCGTTATCGCATTTGAGCACTTCAATGAAGTCCGATTCTTGTAAGTCTATCTTTTGCTGCTGTGCATAATCCAACAATTCAGAAATTTGCGCTTTTTCATTCGGGATATTGAATCCTTTGAATTCGGACTCGCTTTCATCATCAGCAAATAAAGTCTGCGGAATTAATTTATGCCACGCATTTTTTCAAGTTTTGTTCGATATGCTGTCCCATGCACTAGCTGCACACCAGAGTGCATCTTTGTTGGATATATTTAGATGTTATAGAGTTAATAGCCTACAGCTAAGCTGAAAATTAGGCAACTCATTTCCAACTGAATTTTGAGGGAGTGGTCTGCCCGAAGAAAATAAAACATGAATCACTTTTTAACATTGAAAACATTTATTTAACATGTATTATAAAATAGTTACATTACAATAGTTTAGTCCTCCAAAAAATATTAAATTATGCTAAGTCAAAGGATCTTACAGTAAGTCCATGCAGATGTCAAAAGTTCTGTTGGCTTTCCACAGTGAATTCCACACAGGCAGAAGGACGGCTTCGCAATTTCCCCATAATTGCACGCAGGTCAGTTCATACCTCAGGCGTCAAATTCACCATATCTAGGAAAATATTGAAGATGGACTCGCTCCTTTTCTTTAGCATTGAAGACCAAACAACCCACTTAAGTTGGACTATAACTTTTAATTTTTATGAACATCATAACAGCATGCGCTTCCAAAACTGGGGGCATCAATGACGAATCATTCGGAAAAAATCCGACCTCCCCTGAGAGGCCAGTAGCAACTTTATGAGGACATGGACGAACACATACACAAACAACACAAAACGAAAAGACCAGTGAGAGAGAGATCGAGCTACGGCCGGTCCGAGTATTTATTGCCAGATCCGACCGTGCTCGTAACAATGTGACGTTACCTCATTTGCATCTTGCAAGAACAGCTCAACCCCGGAAAAACACAGCTTGCAGGTTGCACAATTCTTATCTAATTTGACATTCAGCACCCAACACCTCAACAGATTATCTTATGTGATTGACATGTGCTTTGTCGAAAATTTACCGACTTCTGCCGAATGGCGGCAACCAATCATAGCGTGCCACAAATTTTCCGAATACTTCCGATTCAAACTCAAACATTTGAGTGTCAGTGGCAGGTGGATGGGATTTCCCGTGCAAGGTTTTTCCCGGAATGGCAAAAGGTAAGTTACAATTTTTTTTTTTTAAACAATATTGGTGAAATCCTTCAAGAAACAAAAATAAAGGCATTTAGCCCAACAAGTTCCCCCCTCTTGAAGGAATTTCATCAAAAACCACATTATATACATTAAAAAACACTTAACTACATTCATATTATATTTACAAAAGATATATTTGAAAAATAGTTCAAAAATTTGATACGCCCCCCCTCCCCTCTTTTAAGTTAATCCCAATTAAATATAATTTTACAAAGCTTATTTAAACAATTCTTAGATATGGGTTTAGTGAAAATCTCCGCGATGTTTACATTCGTCCTCACATATTTAATCAAAAAAATCTTTTGCTCAATTAAATTTCTTAAAAAATGGTACCTTACATCAATGTGTTTTGTACGGGAATTTTCAATGGGAGACTTAGAAAAATCAATTGTTGAAGCGTTATCACAATAAATGACTGTATCCCTAAGGTGGAGGTTTTCAATATTTAATTCACTTATTTCTGCAATTATCCTCTTCAGCCAGACCATTTCTTTTGCAGTTTCACCAAGTGAAATATATTCTGCTTCCATTGTGGATAACGCAACACATTTATGTTTAAATGTCCTCCAATTAATTGGGACCCGATCAATACACAAAATTGATCCCCCCATTGAGACTCTATCTTCTCGATTTGCGGCGTAATCGGAGTCGGAAAATCCCCATAGATCTACACTACTGATTGAGCTTAAATTTAGTTTGTATGATATTGTATACTTTAAATATCCTAGCAATCTTAATAGAAAATCCCAATGCTTCCTTCCGGGATTTGCTTGAAATTGGGAAAAAATGTTCACCGCATAAGAGATGTCAGGCCGGGTCTTTCCCGCTATGTATGCCATACAACCCAACAAATTTCTGTATGGGAGCTTTTCTGCTTCCCTTTTTTCTTCCTCAGTTTTCGGGCAGTCGTCTTTCGACAAAACTGTACCCTTTGAGATTGGGAGGGTTGAATTTGGCACATAGTAATCTGAGAATAACCCCAAGACCTTCGAAATGTAAGAGCTTTGGTGAATAAAAAGATTATTTTTATCTTCCACAAATTCAATCCCCAGTAGCTTTCTGGTTTTCCCCCATTTCTTTTATATCATACACACTTTTAATTTCATTAATTACCTTTTTAATTAAATTTTCATTTTTTGCTAGAATTATTATATCATCTACATAAATAAGAAGAAAAGTGTCTTTGTCTCTGTGATATACACAATTACATCCTTTTAATTTTTGAAAACCAAAACCACAAAGAACACTGTCTATTTCTAAAAACCAGTTTCTTCCGGACTGGTGTAGTCCATAGAGAGACTTCTTCAATTTACAGACAAAATTAGGGTGACTTTTACTGACAAAACCCTCTGGTTGTCTCATGTAGATTTGTTCCTCTAAGTCAGCATATAGGTAAGCATTTTTTACATCAATTTGTGAGTGACACCATTTTAAAAGACATATAAAAATAGAAAAGAAAACTCTCACAAGCGAAAACTCAATTACTGGGCTAAAAACTTCAGAATATGATTCAATTGACTGACGGTCCCCCCTCACAACCAATCTGGCCTTGTATCTTACAATTTCACTCCTGTCATTTACTTTGAGGTCGTAGACCCACCTATTTCCCAAAATTGGTTTCCCCTCTGGTGGAGGTACAAGGTCCCACACCTCTCTTTGCTTAATGACATCTAATTCAGACTCCATGGCCAGTTTCCAGTTGTCCACCTCGGGGGTAGCGATACATTGCCTATACGAATTCGGTATAGAAATTTCCACTAAACTTTCTTCTTCACCTTCTCCCGAACTTTCACTCTCGTCACAGATTTCCCCTACTGTTGGATTTTTAGTTGAAAAGTCAAAAAGTTTTGGTTTATATTCTATTTTATTTTCACTACAATATTTTAAAACCTGTTTTAGTGAATTTAATCTTACTTTATTTTTACCGGCAATTGTATAAGAAATATCAGTCCTATCCCCGGTCTTTCTCTTTTTGGCTTCTCTAACCCATTTAATTTTTTCACAGGGAGTCTCCTCAATGCTCTCCTGGATTTCCTGTTCAAGTTGAACTTCACTCATAGGCCTGATAAAGTTAAATTTTCTCTCATTTTTATTTTGGACTTTTAATTCCCCCCATTTTTCATTTTCATTGAACTTTACGTTAATAGTCTCTGTGACTGTTCTGGTTTCAGGATCCCAGATTCTGTACCCTTTGGTACGTAAGGCGTATCCGACCATGATCCCCTTGGTAGCCATCATATCTAACTTTTTTAGTTTAGACTTAGGCTGACCTACATAGGCAGTACACCCAAAAATACGTAGGTGTCTCACTGAAGGTTTACGCCCAGAAAACAGTTCAAAAGGGGTTTTGTCCATATTTCCTATTACTGTCAGATTCCTTACATAATTAAAACAAAGAGCGGCTTCAGCCCAAAACTCATCCCCCAATCCAGAATCATTGAGCATAGACCTCACACCATTCATTATGGTTAAATTGTATCTTTCTACAACCCCGTTCATTTGTGGGGTGTAGGAGTTGGTCCGCTCTATCTTTATTCCCTGATTGGTGAGATAGTGCTCAAAATCTTTGTTAATAAATTCTGTTCCGTTATCGGAACGGATAGCCAAAATTTTTGAGTTCAGGAATCTTTCAGTCCTTTTTTGAAAATTGACAAAAACATTGAATGCCTCACTTTTTGCTCTTAAAAAGAAAACATATGACTTTGAGAAATCATCTATAATTATAAAAATATATTTCTTTCCCCCCAAGGACTCGGTCTGAAGGGGTCCCATCAGGTCCATGTAGAGCAATTGAAGTGCAGAGTTAGTACGTCTTTCTGGCATAGATTTAAACGAGCACTTCCTCATTTTTCCCAATTGACAAGGGTCACAATTGGGTTTTTGCCCCTTCTTAATCTCTAGTCCCTGGACTGCACCGTTTACTCGTTTTGGTGATACTCTCCATATTTATATGGCAAAACCTCCTATGCCATTTTTCCATATCAACACTGACCATATTGGCCCCTTCAGACGGGTCTTTGGTCTTAAAAACTTTTGTATAATTAACATTTTCACAATCAATATAAAAATTTGGTTTAACATGATAAAGTTTATTTATTAAATTTGCTGTAAATAGTTTAACATTCTCTTGATTAAAAACACAGATCTTTCTGGGCAACCATTTAAGCTTATAGCCCTGTCTGTCTATACAAGAACCAGAAATTAGGTTGCGTCGCAGTGTTGGAGCATAGAAAACATTATTGAGGGTGATGGTAACTAATTTTCCATCTGATTCAATTTTAAAAATTACTTTCCCAATGCCCTCTACTTGGCTCTTCACGTTTCCTACGGCTACCTCCATTTGTGTGTTTTGTACAGGCTCTAGTTCGGCAAACAATGACTTATCTCGACAAAAATGAGATGTACTGCCGCTATCCAATAGCCATGTATCCTCACATTTTGGGTAGGTAGTGTTTGCAGAAATTTCGTTTTCATCTACGGAACAAAACATTCCTGCCTGAGGGTCTTCTTTGGTTTTGAATTTAAAATTCTTATCCTGTTTTACTTTGTTTTGGCTCCAACACCTCGACGCAATATGCCCTTTCTTTTTACAAATGTAACAAACTTTATTTTTAACAAGAAATTTACTCCTACCATTTGCCATTCCGGAGTTTCCGGGTTTTGAAAACATTGCCGAATTTTCTACATTAGGCTCTTCGGCCAAATACCTAATCCTGCCTTCCTCAGCCAGTAGTTCGTCTTTTACTTTAGAGAAAGTAAATCTCTCTTCTTCCCATCTGTAGATGGCTTGAATATATACTGCTGAAACTTGAAGGTAAATGCCGTATCAATTGAAAAGTTCTGATTTTTTCTTCCATCCGACCTCCCCTGAGAGGCCAGTAGCAAAAACTTTGAGGACATGGACGAACACATACACAAACAACACAAAACGAAAAGACCAGTGAGAGATCGAGCTACGGCCGGTCCGAGTATTTATTGCCAGATCCGACCGGTGCTCGTAACAATGTGACGTTACCTCATTTGCATCTTGCAAGAACAGCTCAGCCCCGGAAAAACACAGCTTGCAGGTTGCACAATTCTTATCTAATTCGACATTCAGCACCCAACACCTCAACAGATTATCTTATGTGATTGACATGTGCTTTGTCGGAAATTTACCGACTTCTGCCGAATGGCGGCAACCAATCATAGCGTGCCACAAATTTTCCGAATACTTCCGATTCAAACTCAAACATTTGAGTGTCAGTGGCAGGTGGATGGGATTTCCTGTGCAAGGTTTTTCCCGGAATGGCAAAAGGTAAGTTACAATTTTTTTTTTATTTTTTAAACAATATTGGTGAAATCCTTCAAGAAACAAAAATAAAGGCATTTAGCCCAACAATCTTTCAGCGTAAATTCTTTCAGAAATTTACAAATGTTCTTCTCTTCGTTGATAGAGTCCAGCATGCGTTGCAGAAAATTGTTTTTGTTGTGAGCTTTAAGTGCTCGTAGCACGCCATTGTCTAACGGCTGTATGAGGGAAGTGCAGTTGGGAAGAAGAAACATAACTTTGGCATTTTCTTCCGCCAGTGATTCAGCCTCCGGATGAGCTGCGCAGTTGTCTACGATAAGCATTATTTTTGCTTCGGCTGGTAGCTTGACTGAAAAAAAATGCTTTCGAGCTTGCGGCAGGAAGTGGCTCGCGTACCAGTCCGAGAAAAGATCTTTCGTTATCCAGGCCCGCTTATTATTTTTATAGACAACTGGGAATGTTTTGATCCCTTTAAAAGCACGAGGTCGAGCACTTTTACCAATAACCATAAGCTTTAGTTTGTTAGTTCCAGCTGCATTAGAGCAAGCCAAAACTGTGACCCTTTCTTTCACGTCTTTAACGTCAGTCGTGTTCTTCTCTTGATGTGTAGCGAGCGTTTTCCTCGGCACATATCGCCAGAAAAGTGCGGTCTCGTCAGCGTTATTGATGTTCTCGAGCGAGATTATTTTTTTCTTGAATGATTTGCATTAGATCATCCACGAAGAGCTCTGCTGCTTCATAGTCGGCACTTATTTTTTCCTCATTGATTCGTATTTGCCTGATACCGTGACGTTTCTTGAACTTATCCGACCATCCAGTTGTGTACTCACACTGGATGTTGGAGCCCCATTTCCATATGATACCTCTTCGCCTGAGCCATAATAATGGGTCCAGTTAAAGGCACATTTTCCGATCGCCTTTGTTTGAACCAATCGATCATTACTTTATCCAGGTCCGGATTTTTAGCACCTTTCATTGTTTTCCTTCTCATCATTTCAAGTGGAGAATCGCTGTTGGAAAAAAAAGCAAGAATTTCTTCCTTCTGCTTTATGATGTCATAAACAGTTGATTTTCCAACTCCATAGTCTTGGCATAAATTTTTAACAGACGTCCGTTGGTCAAATTTTTTCAGAATTTCGACCTTTTTTGCAATCGATAAATTGCTATATTTTGCCCTTTTCTCTTTCCCAAAAACAGGAGAATTCAAAGCTCTCTTCTGACTCATGGTAAATTATAACATCAATTCAATCGATCGAAGATAGAAAAATCACAAAATCAGTAGCTAAATCGGATGAAAACAAAATGGAGAGTGGAGCAAAATTTCGAGCTACTTTCAACCGCTCTTTTAGATTTTGGAAACAAAAATGTAACAACAAATACGATTGGTTCTAACAAACCAATTATATTCTCTGTTACTTTTCAAATTTTTCCTAAGTAAATCTCCGATCATTTGTGGCGCCGTCTATTGAGAGGCAAAGGAAATAATTGATTTTTTTTTCTGAAAGGTCAAAAAATGTCCGAATTACAGATATTCCGAATCACAAGTCCGAACTAACGATGTTATACTGTATATAGATACTGATAAGATAATTCAATTTCCTGTGTTTTTATGTGCAAGATTTATTGAGTCTATCTTTAAATTCTTCAATATTTTACTTTATCTGTTCACTAAATAAGTGCTTTAATGTTCCTTTTAAATCTTCTGATCAATAATTTTTGCATTTCTTAGTATCGATAATGTTTGGAATGATAAATATCAGGGATACACATCTCTCCAAAGAATCATTGAGCCCCCCTCCCATACCACAAAGGTCCCAAAATATAATAACGCAACCCTCTCCCTAAAGAAAGAGGGAAAATATACCTCAAAATACCTTCTCTCCCACCACCACCACCTAAAAAATTACGGTGCAGCCTTTGCTATGACCCCACCCCTCTCCCAGCACCCCTATCAACTCTAAACGAAATGTAGATTGGCTTGTGTTACGTTTTGAATTTTTTTTACCTAAGTGTGATCAAGTGTGATCTAAATTTGCCAAAATGGCTAATATCGGCCAAACCTGGCAGCCCTGGAGTCACACAATGCCTGTTGTCACTGACTATCCTTGCACATTTCAGCAGGGGTGCCCACGAAAGGGAAGTTACATGTCCTTGATTTCAGTTTTAAGGCCTTTGCTGCCAGGTGGGATGACAAGTGCATGTGTTGAAATCAGGGGCGTAGCTAAGGGGGGGGGTTTTGGGGACAAAAACCCCCCGAAAAGTTAGTCTCAAAAAAAAAAAAAGATAAAGAAGAGAGAAGAGAAAGAAAAAAAAAGGAAGAAAAGGAAAAAATTCCAAGCGATTATATATATATATATATATATATATATATATAAAAAGAAGTAACCCCCCCCCGAAAGTCAGGTCTAGATACGCCACTGGTTGAAATGACTTACTTTTTGACCTTGCTCGTACACAAAATAGGGAGGATAGATAATTCCCTCAAGGATACAATACAGAGCACGATAAGGAAACAAATGAATATCCCAGTTCTGAAAATAAGAGGGTAATTATCCATTGAATTAAAGAAAATGTCTCTTTTGCTGGCGCATCATTTCAAATTTTTCCAGAGGCCAAAGGGAATCGATTCAGTGTTGACTACTATAACAAAAAGCAGCCCACTTACATGTAAATACATAAATTTCTCAGAGCCTTAAAATCAAAAAAAAAAAAAAAAAAAAAAACAAGGGGGGGGGGGAGAGGTTTGCACAATTTAATCATTGCTTCATAATCTTACTTTTTGAGTAAATTTAGTTTTAGGCGCTTTAGGTTTCCAAGATGGGTTTTTGTGTGCTGTATCAAATCGAATTTCAAATGCCGAAAAGCAAATGGCATAATGTCCTCAGCAGTTAAATTCCTCCTTTACTAAAGTCAGAATTTACAGTTGCTTGTGACAAGACTTTAAAAATTTGGCTCTTTCAATCCAACATTTGTCCTCATTTGTGGTAAACACAAAGGTTGCTTCAGTGCTTTTTTTCATGAAGAGAACTTTATAATCATTCTCATTCAGTTTAAAACCTGCCCAACATATTTCTTTTTAGACTTACAAAAGGTGAATTGGACCACAATAAAATCGCCCGCTGTCACTCAGGCGCATGCACAGTGTCGAGCGGTTTGAAGGCGAGGGTGTTTCGTATTTCATTGAAGACTAATGATGTAAGCACATAGATGTTTTATTACTGGACGGAGTTACAGCAACACACAAGTACACGGAAGCGCGAAAAACAGAACAACAGAATAGCCACGCACTCAGATAGCCTTAGCATACATCAACACAGAGCGGGGCGCCGTCTAGCGGCCAAAGCTCCCGCGACATCCCCCCGACGAAGTTCGGAAAAAGGGATTTAAAGATCTAAACGTTCTGGTGGTTTGACAACCCTACCAGAACGAGTTTGTTTATGGGTCTTTGGTGTAGGACAGTCCTGAATTGGAGGAGTCTCTGGAAACACAGTTTCTAGCGCCTCTGATGCAGCCTCGGGAACATTGATTGTTTCCTCGGTCTCTTCTGGTTCGGGCATCGGAATTAGGTGTTGGCGATTTCGACGAATTTCACCTCTGGGAGTCAGGACGTTGTAGGACCTTGGTGTCTTTGCCGGAGAAGCAATGATTCCCGCTGTTTTGGAGTCTGGAATCCAAACTTTCTCACCTGTGCTTAGAGGACGCAATTCATAAGCAGCATGTTTTCGATCAAAGGTCGCTTTTTCCTTTTCTTTACGAGAAATGTCTTTTTGTAAATGTTCTTTCCCGTTTGGCCATTTTGGACGTAATTGTTTAGGGTGAACTGGAAGTCGAGTTCGGAGAGATCGTCCCATACATAGTTGAGCAGGGCTATATCCAGTTGGCCCCGATGTGTTACGATAGGTTAGTAGAGCAATGTTGAAATCTGAAGACTTTTCCAGTAAGTTTTTCATCGTCTGTACCATTCGCTCTGCTTCGCCGTTTGCCTGCGGATAGCGGGGACTACTTGTTTCATGCTTAAAGCCGTAGTCAGCAGCAAATGATTTAAATTCTGATGATGAATACTGTGGACCATTGTCGCTAATCACAAGGTCAGGTATGCCATGTCTGGCGAATATGGGTTTGATACTGTCTATGGTTGCTGAAGAAGTCAAGCATGGTAATTCACAAACTTCTGGGTATCTTGAGTAATAGTCTGTGACTAATAGAAAGTGTTTACCTCTAACTTCAAAAAGATCTGTAGATACCTTCTCCCAAGGTCGAGATGGAGGAGTAGATGGAATTAAAGGTTTTTTATTTTGAATTCTTGTTTTGACACAGATCGGACAGCACGTTACCATTTCTTTTATTTGTTGAGAGATACCTGGCCACCATACCGACTCCTTAGCTCTGGATCTACATTTGTTTATACCTAAGTGTCCGTCATGGATTCGGCGTAATATATCTTTCTGTAATTTTTTTGGAATTACCAACCTAGGACCTTTTAGTAGTAGTCCGTCAGAAAAAGTCAGTTCGTCTTTACTCTTCCAGTATGGACCCGCTTCAAATGGCATGTTGCCGTGTTCTGGCCACCCTTCTTGGCAAAACTTGATAACCAGAGATAAAGAGCTATCCTTCAGAAGTTCTTCTTTTATTTCTTGTAATTTCTCAGAAGAAGCAGGGATGGTTTTTATGATATAATTAACATAGGCTTGTTCTTCCCTGTCCGACAACTCACGACGATCTTGATAATGTATCGGCAGTTGCAATTAAGTCACCTGGAACGTAAATTATATTGTAATCAAAACGCATGAATCTGATTCTGAAACGTTGAATACGCGGTGGTAGATCTTCGATGTTCATCTTGCCTAAAAGAGGGACTAGAGGCTTATGATCAGTCTCTAACGTGAACTGAAGTCCTAGCAAGTATTGTTGAAATCGTTCTGCTGCCCAGGTCGCAGCCAAAGCTTCCTTTTCGATTTGCGAATAACGCTTTTCTGTGTCACTTAAAGATCTTGAAGCGTACGAAACTGCTCTTAACTCGTCATTGGGTTGTTTTTGGAGCAAGACACAGCCTAAACCAAAGGATGAAGCATCAGCCGATAAAGTAGTTTCATATTCTGGATGATATTTGGCTAAGCAAACTGGCAAAATAATTAATTTTTTTATTTCTTCCATTGCTTCTGATTGAGGAGTATCCCATTGAAATTCCACATTTTTATTTAAGAGTGACCTTAAAGGTTCTGTTAATGATGATAAATGAGGGATGAATCTAGCAACGTGATTTACCATTCCTAGAATTCTTCGAACACCGGATATATCACTTGGAGCACTAAGATTCTTTATTGCACTAACTTTCGCAGGATCGGGTCGAATACCATCTTTATCGATGACGTGCCCAAGAAATTTTACACTAGTGCATGAAAATACACATTTAGATAGATTAAGAGTGACTCCAGATTTGGATAATTTTATTAAAACTTTTTCCAGCCTTTCGTCGTGTTCCTTTTGATTTCTGCCAAAAACTAGCGTATTGTCGGTTTGATTGACCACTCCTGGTAGCCCTTCTAAGATTCTTTGCATGCGGTGTTGAAAATGTTCGGGAGCCGATGTAATACCGAACGGAAGACGTGTGAAACAGAATCTTCCGAATGGTGTTATGAATGTAGTAAGATCTTGGCATTCTTCTGTCAGGGGAATTTGAAAAAACCCAGAGTTCGCGTCAAGTTTCGAAAATATTTTAGCTTCTCCGAGTAGTCCTAATGACTCTTCCACAGTTGGCATTATGGTTTTTTCACGGGCTACGTATTTATTGAGTTTAGTGAAATCGACGCAGATTCTAACTTCTCCGGTTGGTTTGATAACTGGAACTAAAGCTGCACACCATTTCGTCGGACGAGTTATTCTACGAATTACCCCCATTTTCTCGAGTCTATCGAGTTCGAGCTTCACTTGTTTTCTTAAAGGCAATGGTACTCTGCGAGCAACATTAACACTAGAGGGAGTAGCATCTGAATCTAAAACTATATGATAAGTTTCCTTCATTTTACCCAGTCCGCTGAACAATTCCGGAAATTTTGATTTATAAGGTTCCTTTTCGTTGCAAGACTTTCCTACTGAACTGGCTATCTTGATAATGCCTAAAGCTTCTATAGCAGGCCAACCCAACAAGGGCTCAGAAACTGAATCAACTACAAAAAGTGTTTGTTCAGAATCTTCGTTTTCGAACTTTAAGTTTGCACAAAATTTCCCTAGAACTTTTAGTCGTGAGCCATCAGGACCTTTCAAGATTTCATGGGCTTTACTTAACGTTTTTGGAATCCCTGGTGTTTCTGGACCTACAATTGAAACTTCTGCACCAGAATCCACTTTAAACTTTACTGAACAGTCATTATATAATATCTGAACATGGAGAGAATTTCGATTTTTACTAATTATACCCCCAACTGAATATTCCGCATGTTCTGTTCTGTCACATTCGGCCACAGAATTAATTTTTGGACGGGCTTTATAATTATTTAGCTTTTTCCGGCAAACTTTTGAAAAATGTCCTTTCTTATTGCACGAATGGCAGATAGAATCACTAGCTGGGCACATTTTCCTAGCGTGTGAAGAACCGCCACAATAGCCACAAGTTTTGTTTTCAACTTTCTGTTTAGAATTTTCAAATTTATTTGATTTCGGTTTATTTACCCATTGCTTATTATTTACATATTGCTGTTTCTTTACAAAATCAATATTAGATGACTTAACATTCAATTGAGCGAGATCATGTTGTTGAGCTTTCACAGTTTCTTTTTGGCGCGCTTTTTCTATGGCGACCTCAAGAGTTAGATTTGCATCTAATTGCAAGGTTTCGGATAAACTTTTATCACGTAATCCAACCACAAAACGATCTCTGATTAATCTCGTTTTCGAATTACCAAAGTTGCAATGAGCTGCCAAAGAATATAAAGCAGTTGCAAATTGATCAACAGTTTCGTTCTCATATTGATACCGTAAATTAAATTTAGCACTTTCATATACCTCATTATATCGAATTACGAAATGAGAATCAAATTTTTCTTTTACGGTTGTATATTTATCTTGATCACCAACTGGAAGGTCGAACGATGCAAGTATTTTACAAGCTTCCCGCCCCATTGTATACAACAGCATGCGAACTTGAGTAATCTCAGATTTGTCACTAAGTCCCGATGCATACAGAAAGTCCTCGAACTCTTGAATCCATTCGGGCCATTCAGCCGAATTTTGGAAATTAAATGGTGACGGAGCTCTGATTGGAATACTATTGTTGGAATTTACTTCCATTGTGATGCAATCGAAAACAAAACTAGTACTTACATTCAATGTCTTCTATTATAGAAACAAAAACTTATTTTCTTTTACTTGAATAGACTTCTGACACCATGTCGAGCGGTTTGAAGGCGAGGGTGTTTCGTATTTCATTGAAGACTAATGATGTAAGCACATAGATGTTTTATTACTGGACGGAGTTACAGCAACACACAAGTACACGGAAGCGCGAAAAACAGAACAACAGAATAGCCACGCACTCAGATAGCCTTAGCATACATCAACACAGAGCGGGGCGCCGTCTAGCGGCCAAAGCTCCCGCGACACACAGGGCCCATCACAAATGACTTTTACTGGCCCTCTTCCATATTGGTTACCCCTACTTCTCCACATATATTTCACCTCTCATTTTACTAATCTCAAGGCCCGCTTTAGGCTAAGGTCCGGGTCAACAGGTGTCCCTCCCCCCCCCTTGTGCATGCTTCTGCTGTCACTTTTCGTATATTGGAGCAGTACACGAGAATTTATTTCTAAATCATCAGCAGCTTCATCTTCCACATTTTTCTTTTAAAACAACTTTTTTTTTCTGGTAATATCATCCCCTGTATTTTGCTCTACAAATAAATTTTAAATTTTCCCATATTTAGAACACATTGAAAAAGTGAATCCCGTAGAAGGCATTCAGTCATCCCGAATAATGCTTATTACTCTTTCTTCTTTTCAACCATGGCATTTTCACTCGCAAACCAGAAATTTATCTTAGACTCTTGCTTTTCTCACTCCAGAAAGGACTCCTTTGCATTACTTACCATAGCTTGTAGTCTAAAACTCTGCTCCGCATATGGTGCTTCTGCTTATGACACCTACTCCATGTGGGTCTTTTCTGTGATAACATTCCGTAAAATTCAATGACCTGTAGATGCTGAAGAAAGTTAGGGTCATCTTAAACTATCTGTTTTTAAAGTGAGCACCAGCTTCCATATGTCCATACGAACTCTGATAGCACAGTATTCCTGCACATTGCCATAAAATAATTTCAAATTTTTTCGTTGGAAGATTTTGACTTCATACACCAAGTTGCTTACTTGTGCCCAAAATTACGGCATAACATTTTGACTCAAATTTAACATTAAAAGAACTGTTTCAAAAATAAATTACCATTATCATACTCTTACCATAATTTCTATATATGGTCGCACTAACATCTGCATTCCAATGTGCTTGCATTGCTTCAACTTTATGTTTATTACCATAATTCTTGGCAAAATCAGTTTGCAAAATAATTTCTCGGATGCTCAAATTTTCTTTTTATTTATGCAGCTCCTCAGCTTGCTTACAAGTATTATAAGAATGCCTTACAATCTTTTCTATTTGCTCAATCAGCATTCCTTTTAGTTTGTAATAGGTAACAAATAACAGTTCAAGTTTTGCATTTTTCCACCGATGAATAGATGTGGAACAGAAATGGATGTGTAATAGAACAGAGTTTCCCAAACTGTGGTCTGCACCGCGGACCCCCGGGGGTCCGCGGTGCTATCCAGCTAAAACGTTATAAAGTAATTTAAATTGAAGGACCAGTAACGATATTTTAATTCAAAAAAGAAAGCACATTTATGAGGAATTAAGAAGTTCATGCTTAAGTACATGCAGAACACAGGCACCGCCCCCGAATTCTCTGAAGTAAACACACTACACATTAATTTTGTGTACATGACGAAGTTCATATTGTTACTAAACTATATTAAGTAAAATGCAAACATTGGGACACATTTTTACAGCTGGGATATTATACTTCAAGTAAAACATTTTTATTCCTAATTGAATTTTAAATAGAATTTTACTTCTGTAACTCAAAATAATAATGAAAGAAATAAAAACCAGACAAGAGCTCTGAAAAATATACAGAACAATGAATGAATAAATGAAAAAAAAAGTGTAAAAATGTATTAGAAAAAAATGGATTTAATTGTGTCAAACATTTTTTTTTTTGCGCTCGAAATTCGTAATTTTTCTGGAGGGGGTCTGCGGAAGTTTGAAGTTTGGGAACCTCTGTAATAGAATGTAAAATAGCTGTGGAATAGAAATTATGTGCAGGCGGCAACATTATCATGTAATGGATAATGTGGCTGCTTGCAGAAATTTCTTGATTTTGCTCAAATTGGAAATCATAGAAGGGAATAAAAATACTTGTAATACGAAGCTCAATAAATTTGTTTGTTCCTAAAATACATTCAATGTTTGCTTAAGATTTTAGAATTCCTAAATATTCATATTATGTTAATCACATTCACTAATGTTCTGTTAGTCACACACAATGTTAGTCACATGTACTATCGCCAGAAAAAAGAAAATTATTTATGTAGAACCTCATCAATCTGACTGTACCCGTTATATAGCAGAGATCAGGGGAAAAATACAAAATATATTACTTCCAGAAGCGAATCACCAACTTAATTTATGTTTTTATGACTATCATAACTATAAAATCAGATTGAATACTTGTTACCTTTGAAGTATTAATTTTTTTTCTTGTTACAAAAAAAAAAAAAAAAGTTGTTTTGTTGTAAAAAAAATTATTTTTTTTTGTAAAAAAAAAAATCATGCTTCAATTGCAAAAAAAAAAAAAAAAATTGTCATTTGTGGTGTTTTAAAGTATAATGAATTTTAAAAATTAGAAAATAATGTGATATTTTGGATAACTGCATGTGTTATCTTTACAGATATTTTTTATGGGTTTGGAGTAATATTTTGTGAGAACTGAAGTTAAATTCTAACAAAGAATTGAGAAAATATCTTTAAAATAATGGCAGATGAAAAAATTATGTCCAAGTTGACATTTACATGGAATTACCCATCAGTGGCTTTTAATGCATCGCGCCATAATGGCATTGGTATATCTTCGTCTTTGTTTGAGCTTGATGCTCCTTTTTCAGAGTTTAAATTTCTTATAGTGTTTTAACAACTTCTAAGATATCACTGTCTTCCAAATGCCCTGAAGTGACTCATTCAGAGTTGATATCAACAAATTCTTCTCAAAAAGTCTTCGACTGCCATATCTGCTTTCATTACTGTCCACCTCAGATGATTTTAAGGCAAAACTTTCTTCATATAGGTTGGAATAAAAACCAACAGTATGGAAACAGTTAAGCATGGTAACAGCTGTTACTGATTTCCATGCTAAATTAATCATTTCAATGGCATCCAATATAAGAAAGAAGAAGAAAAATCATCATTGGTCTGTGAATTTTGTTCAAAAGCTCTTGCTGCTCTGCGGATCGAAAAATGTTGAAAAACACTACCCTAGTCCATAGGATGATGCATTAGCTGTTACTACAGACGGTTTGCTTTGTTCAAAAACTAAGTACAGGTTCAGATGCTCAGATGATGAGTCACCTCTAGTGGGGAGAGCTGCTTCTTCACCAGTCCCCTTTCTTCGCCTCAGCGAACTCTCTCGGGATTTTTTGTATGTTAAAAGATATTTAAAGAGATCCCTCCCCTCTCCTCCAAATCGGAACAATAATAATGGAAGATGGATATAATTTTAGAAACAAACGTTTGCTTTGAATATTAACTCACTTTTTTTCTGAAACTAATTAAAAATATATGTAATTCATAGTATTCTGTAGTAACTCACGTTCGGTCATAAATACCATAAAAGTTATATGCATGTAAATAAGGCAAAAATACGAGACAATACCATTGGTAGTAAAAATAAATTTATTTCATTTCTCCTTCATACATAAACAAATTGTTCCAAAACCTAAGGCTAAAACATTTCATTTTAATGATCTCACAGTATATTTACCACAAACAATTATTTCTCTTAAAAAATATCTGAACAACAACAGTGAAGAAGAACTTGAGCAGTTCTGCAAATTTTAGAATGATTTAGTGATCATTATTTCATAATAGCTTCTGCCCACAATTAAAGGATTCTTAAAAATTTGTTTTGCAATTTTTAATACAATATTTACACATATAAAAACACATGATTTTATTTTTAAAGTGCACTGTAGATGAAAAAAGATACCTTAAAAACTATGGCCAGTGTAATTGCTTTTTTAGGTGTAGAACATAGAGTGGAGTATGATGTATCATTTAACACCAATATTGTACCTGTGGGTGAATTAGATTTCTTAGAATCATTGCTTAAAACTATTTGAATTAATTAAATATTAATTAATTATTAAAAATCAAAGTTATCTTTAAATTCTTTTAATTCTAAAAATTTTTAACAGTAATGTGCTTTTCAATGGCCAAAAGTCAAATTTTCAAACTGAAATTAAAAAAAAAAAAAAATTCAAAGCTGCCTCAAAGACATTTAAAATAAAATATAGAACTTTCACTTTAACTATTTTGCTAAACTCCATTTTGAAAAGTATTTAAACCCCTCATGATATTTATGAGTCAGGATATTTGTGAAACATTTTTCATTTGTTTTAATGCAAAAGGGAGGGACAGTCAAATATTTATATTAACAGTAATCTTGAAAATATAAATTTCAATTACAAAAAATTAATTTACTTCTAATAAACCGTAAACACAAAACGCTTTCTGTTCTTTAGTCATCATCTTTGCTGCAAGCGCTTTCTAGCGGATTGCTGCAGAAACATTCCACGCGCATGTGCACTGATGCCAACAACCAAAATGGTTTGAGTTTCTCTTTCATTTGATCTATCACTTGTGGCTGTAAGTTTGGTGTAATAAATATTATAACATGTTAAAACCCCGCTATTCATTTTGAAACACCCTGTATTACAAAATGTACTATCGTAAAAGTTGATTTCTTTACCTTCAGTTTTTTTCGGAGCTATCAAGCACATCCATTGTTATGTTTCCCTTTGAATGGGATGCAAGTTTAAGCTGCTTGCTTAATCGGAGCTTTCCCTCTGTCTCATAAACTTGTCTAATTGAAACGTGGTATTGATCACCTGCCATGCTCGATATTGATCAAAACGTGACTCTAATTTATCAGTTTGTAATTTCCCAAGTAAAATATATGATGCATTCAAATCCTTGCGGCAATATTCTGTAATTTCCAAAAGAGCTATAGAGTAGTATGGACTAAAGCAGAATGCGTTTCGTTGCTTAATTTCCCATTATTGCATTCCAAACTTTGCCACTCATTTAACCAAGCTAAAAATTTGTTCAAAAATTCTGTTTTTATATCATTGGGATCAACAGTAAATGGTTCACACATTTTGTTACGTTTAAAATGTACCCCTTTTGAAGGATTTTTGACATTTACAATATCCCACCAAGAGCAAAAAATTTTAAGATACTTAGAAGTTTCTTCATAATTCAAAATATTATTTTTACTCCCCATTTCAAGCAAGGCCATAATAGTTGGATTAAACACTTTGACAGCCAACTTCACATTTTGTCATTCTAAATTTGATGGTCAAAGAGCTTTTCTTGTTAAACCATAACCAAATTTTAACAGTTTTCCACACTCTAAATCATACAATTTTCGAATTGCTTCAAAGGATGCACACTAAATTTGGTTACTTTTTTTCTCAAAATCAGGATAGTACATGAATTGTTCATTTTTTTGGTTTAACCAATTATTCCTTACACTCTTTATTAAATGAACGTATCCAAAATATAAAATAAAGGTCTGGTAGGATCTGAAATAAAGGTCTGTGATGGGTGATCATATTTAATTTGCAATTTTGGTGAACTAGAAAATTGGGACATACTTTTTCGATTTATTGAGTTGTTGTCTGTTACGACCACTAAAACCTTGTACACTATTTCTTCGAGCCCCATTATAACCTTCTTGATTAAAATAAATCTTCAGCAATCATATTATTTACTGGAACAATGTGAACCACATCCTTAAAAGTAGAAAACAAACTATGGATCATAAAAACATGAGCACTAGTAGCTAAATTTTCATTATTGTATGCAAATCCAACAATGTTACCTCCTTTAAAATCAAAATATGGTTTCAAATGAATTTCATCAATCATTAATGTAACATAATAATCACCGCTATTTAAATTTGAAAATGATTGTTTTGAGCGTAAGAGAAAATTAAAATCTTGTTCTAATACTGGTTTTGAGTGAAATTTTGAACTTGATTAGTAACTTCCGAATAGTACTTGGATCTGGTATAATAATATTATTTGAGTTCCTTATAAATTTGTAGCATTGGGAAGAAATACAAAACAGATGGGAGGAAAATATCATCATATTAAGTGAATATCTATATCTCTCTGGTTTTGCTTTTAATAATTTCAACTGTTGTAACAAAAATTCAATTACCAATTTAGATTTATCACTAACTAAATTAATACATTTTAGCAACATACATTCAATATTCTCAATATACTCTAACAAAGTTGTATTTATAGTGTTGTCATCTTCATTTTCATAATGCTCAAAAATTTCAACAATTTCATTAGTATTCTTTACTTTAAAAGGCAAGTTTTTACCTTTATAGCAACCAATATTTTGCCCTTTAAATGTAATCATGTTAAATGTAACTATCATCAATGATTAGGACTAAATCATTGTTGATAGTTATAGCATGAACAGTTACAGGTACATCATCATGTTAAATTAAATGTAATCATTTAAATGTAACTATCATCAATGATTAGGACTAAATCATTGTTGAAAGTTATAGCATGAACAGTTACAGGTACATCATCATGAATTTCAATATTCAAAATTAAAAAAAAATTCATTCTTTACCACTGAAGTCCATTGACTTGTACAGAAAGTCCCAACAGGCATTTTTCTATTTCAGAGAAAGTTTTAAAGTAATGTTCATTCTCGTAATCAGTTTTTGTCTTTAAGCTTTCAGATATTGCTTTTGCAATATGACTTTCCTCAATAAGTCTTTTTTTCTATATCTGGGTCTTCTTCAGGGGCAGTAAAATACGACAAGTAAGATGGACAATTGGGGAAAATACTTGGAACAGCATCTTCTTTCAGTTTTGGTCGTTTATGCTTGGCTTTCAAGGTCTCCCCCATCTTTTCGTTATAAAATGTTGTCTCAAACAGGATCTCCCCGTTTTTAAAATGCCTTTCACAGACCTGAAAAAGACAATATATTTTAAATCACAAACAAAATCTTAAATATTAAAACAGTAGTACTAAATTTTAAACAAGCTGTAACTTATTTAATAAGCTTGCATCAGGCTGTGAAAATTAGTTTTACATTTTTTTTTCTTTGATAAAACTAAGAATGTTTGGATTTAAACAGTATAATAAATACAATCTCTAATTTTAATTTTCAATGAAAATGCTGCTTCATTACTTTGAATTAAGTAACTTTAAAGCATTATTTTTTAAATTGATTTTTTAATTATAAAATGCAGCTGCTATAAACACAAACATTGTAGTAAAGTGTTGTAGAATTTAGACTTGCTCTTCCTTTACAATCAGGGTTGGCAGTTTTTGACATGTGACAGCCCTAACCATGTAAAATAAGAAAGAACAATGTCAAGAAGCACAAATTGCAGATTATGGCAATTTGTGCTTTTTGACATTGTTTATTTCTTATTTTACTTTTTACGTAC
This sequence comes from Uloborus diversus, assembly GCF_026930045.1. NCBI lineage: Eukaryota > Metazoa > Arthropoda > Arachnida > Araneae > Uloboridae > Uloborus > Uloborus diversus. Next base: position 67,842,190 of record NC_072739.1, on the reverse strand, counting down.
AAAGGTATTTATTCAATTTAGTTTAAACTGTCAGTCCAAAACTTCCTGATCAAAAATATAAAAAACATATTGAAATAAATTTTACACATAAAACAAGAAAAATTTATTTGCTACTACTATTATAAAATTCTAAATATAAATTCATAAACTGAAAATTTGAGAATACAGGGTGTGTATACCAAGTTTTATATAATATCTAAATATTCAGCTGCTGATTAATTATTCCCACTATTACTCGTTTCGAAGATAAACATTTTTAACTTACAGGATGCAAATATTCAGTTTTTCCTATTGATTTGTGTCAAAAAGTATCTCGAGTTATGCATTAACTATGTCGAAAATGCATGCTAACTTAACTTGAGTTCTTACACATTCAGGGAAAAATGTATTTCACATAAATCTGCGAATCAAATTGAATCCTAGCCTTTTATCTTCTTTTTTTTTTTTTAAATTAAGTCTTTCTAAGTGCCTAAAAAAAACCTTGAGAAAGGAAAGTAATACGTATAACCTGTGTTGTTAATACACTAAAAGACAAATGAGAGTAATATTAACTATTGCTTCATATTGAAGATTTTCAATATTTTTTTTTTCAATCTTAGTCACATAACTCAGGGCTAAACTGGTAAACTTGTGTAATTTTTTATTATTTTTGAATACACAAAACTAATTTCCTGCTTTCTAAAGCTCAATATTTATCTTCCAAGAGTTGTTTGAAAACTTGAGCACAATTTTAGCTTAATTTACGGTATCTCCAGAAGTTAGTTATTGACTATTATTTTAAATTTGCATTCGAAGATTTTCATCAAAAGTGAAAATGTCTTACCTTAGAATTTTGGATAGCAACTAAATCTTTTCTTGGTATTGCTTTTACCCATTTCTGTTGTTCTTCATCACACTTTGGGAAACCAAATACACAAACTTGGTTTTCTTTGTTATAATCATCATTGCAGTTAGTCACACAGCAAGTATTAGGCATCTAGAGGGAAAAAAATAGTTTGAATATATTAATATATAAACACAGGTATAACAACAATAGTAGCACTTCTTTGTGAAAAAAAAAAAAAAAGAAAAAAGCAGCACTAGAGCAAATAATTGCCTTAGTTTTGGCTGTTTTAATTGATTTATGTTCAAATACTACACTAAAATATGTTATGATAATAAACAATAATTACAACGTGTAATTAATTTTGAGAAGGGCCATTATTGTCACAGGTATATAAATATATTTAAATAAACATTAAATTATTTATACATAGTAAACTAACCCACCATTTAATCTAAATGCTTATTATACTTATATTGAAATATTATTTTAAATATTAAACGGATGCATGCTGTACATTCAAATAATTTGATTTTAAAAAAATTGTTGTAATAAACAGTTCTATTTTCTTAACCTACAATGTGCGGAAATTATTTGGAATTAAACGACTGTTTGGCTCGATCTATCGTGGTTCAGTGGATTTGTTCTTTGGTGCAAAGATACATACATTGTTCTAAATCAAAACTTGTGGAAGGGTAAGCAATTCTACTCGAAATAATATGGAAAAAGCTTTTATTTACAGCATGAAAAACTTAGCTACTACATTCTATTGTATCCATTTCTAATCTACAGTTGCCAGAAAAAGTTTTTAAAAGTCTAATTTTAAAAGTCTGCGCATGCGAGCGTTGGAGACTGAGGCTTCGCTCGCGTCAATCACAAACAATGACTGTAATGCTTAGAATTTTCTGGTTCATTTACATGGTTGAATTAATTATGTATACAATTGCAAAAATGATTTAATTACTTGGATACTTTAGGAGTAAAATTTGAAACATAAAAATAAAATATTTTAATACAGCTCTTCAAATTCTAAATGACTAAAAATATTTTCAAAAACTTCAATACATTTTAGAGTTATTCAAAGTTTTATCTGATAAAACAATTGCTAAAATACATTTTTTAAAGCGAATGTGTTTTTTTTGAAGCTCTTCTATTGCACATCTACATACGTGAGCTTAATTTTTAAATTTACTGATTGATATTAATTTATTGAAAAAAAAAATCGTTTAGGTTCATTAAAAGCAAGGCACAAATTAATAACTCTTATTAGAGGTTGGCTATACAGGGTCGAAAAAAGGTGACGTTTTCAAAATCATCTGAACACCCCCTATATTTGTTCTACTCATCACCCTGATTATTTTGGTGTATTACATGTCATGGTGCAGGCCGATTTCAGATGGTGCAGGCCGATTTAGTAGTAGTAACGTAACTCTTCTATTTTTAAAGCATGATATTGATACTTAGTATTTTGTGTTTTCGGCCATAACTGAACCAATTTTTGAGCTAGGATTATGATTTTGGTGTCTTTGCATATGTTTTCATGGCCAATGAATTCAATAAAATTATAATATAAAAGTTCTAAACATATTTTAATATCAAAATTTGCGATTACACAATTTACTTTACATATTTATTTCTTAAGAAAAACTTTGAATAGACTGTCAATAACATGGCAGTTATCCAAAATAAAAGAAGAATTACGACTGCATACCTCCCATGAGCCTATTACATTGCATGGGATAATTTGCTCAATCACTACATTTAGAACTTCTGCTTTCTGTGGATAACGCCATCTCAAATGGTGGCTCTCACCCTGTTTTGGCCAACGTTCTAAATGTTCAATCCTGTACTTATTGATTTGTTCTTCAACAATATGTTCTAAACAAATTCCCACATACCACTCCCTGTTGCCATTTTTGTTATCCCAAATTACAATACAAGGCTCATTAATAATAATATTAACTGAAGCGTCAGGAACAATAGCTGTGATTTCACTGGTAGAACTATCATTTGATATAGGTTCAGTTAAAATTCTCAATGTATCTTCTTCAGAATACATGTCAGGAATTTGAGAAATGTCATTTTCTTCATCATTTGTCAGTAATATTGTCAAATTCATTTTCAAATTTGCAACTTCCATTTGATTCACCCTGTATAAGTAGGGACGGAATTGGAGATCACGAGGCGATGTATGGCGACGAAAGCATAATTCTGTCCTGAGTATGTGTTTTACTCTATTCTTATTTTCAGCATTGGCTTCAAGGCATTGTTCAAGATCTCTTATTGCTGTAAATGGACCATTCCATGATTTACATTTTTGAAGAAGGATATTTCCTGCTTCAACATACTTTTGAGCACTCTCTACACATTTCTGAAGTTTATCCGCCCGCATCTTGTTTTGTTCTTGAACCCATTTCTGCTCTTGTTCATCTAAAATTTGAGCAATATTTTTTGTTGTTTTAGATATAGATTGATTGGCAGATTTGAATAGAGTCATATCATCTCAAATTCCCTTCCCTGTAAATTTGTAATTAGAACATGCAGCTGAACGAGCTGCTAATTTGTCGAATTTCGCTAAATCTTTTTCACATTCCAAATTATTTGTTGGCAATCCAACAAGTAATGCTTCGTCCAATTTGTGAAGCCTAGTTGCTCTTTCATTATCACCAGTGATTACAGAAAATCCATACTCCTTACCACGTTGAACAGCAAGATCTTTACTGGCTTGCATGCAAAATTTATTTAAGAGAAGCGACTCGATTGGTGAACAATTTTGATCAGGCTCAAATGAGTATTTTACTTCATACTTGTTCAGAGTGTTCAAGGAATTAGACATCAAATCTGTGTGCAACTTTGGTAGAATATCTAATAAATCTTTTTGCGAAACCTGCTCAACCATATTTAGGAATGGCATAGTAACCTTATAAGTGAAAATTGAAAGGGCTTTCAAACCAGACAAAATGAAATCGCAGTCAAGATACATTTGACATGCCTGTACTAGTTGGTTGTTACACTTAGTTTCATGTAAAAGTGACTTATACTCATCCATATGGAAAATAATGCAAGCTGCTGTATACCCTAACAAGCCAAAACGACGTTCTTTAAATTGAGAGTGTTTCTTTTTCTTTCCAGCATCTATAACATGCTTCTCAAATGACTCCCATAAAGAAGACTTGTGACCATCATTTGATACAAGCTTTGTAAGAGCTTCCAGAGCCACCTGCACAATGCATTTCGTCGGTGACAAAAATGACTTTATATTTGGCATCCTTGCTATTATTTTTTCACGCAAAGCCAGTTTTTTTTCACAGTCTTTTAGCACAGTTATATTTCCTCGGTCAAATACTTCACATGTGTGGGAAACACAAAGCAGATGTAGTGGTATATGTGCAGATAAAAGAGTCATAGCTACGGACTCTTCAATATGTAGATTTTTAGAAGCAGAATCAGTCATCAAAGCTGAGATTTTTTCCCACAAAGTCTTTGATGTTGTATTACCTGCTACAGCCAAACGACTGAATTCTTCTACCAACAATTTTGATATATTTTCACGGTTTTCAACTGCTAAAGACAATGGTCTCAAGCGAAAAGTTCTTCCTTCTTTTAGCCTAACAACAATGGATGTCCATTCTCCACGGATTCGTCTCCTTGTAGTGGAATCATAATGAACTGTTATATTGTCGCTTCGCTCAGTGTCAAGAATAGCAAGAGCACAGTTTCGTTCCTCTTCAATTGCTAGTAAGTGTTTCACTCGCTCAATGACACGTGATGAAGGTATGACATTTTTGTATAATTCATAATCATCTGCCATTCTTGGCTTTTTCATTCGCTTCGGTGTTTCAGCTACATAATTAGGAACACCTTCAACTGTTAAGTAATAGCACTCATCTGTTAGAGATTCAAGTATTGCTTTGAAAGCTTTGCGGGATTGTTCAATAGTAATCCCTGCTTTGCTACTACATACTGCGAGAGACATTTTAATTTTAGGATTTACATTTCTAATTTTTCGTAATGGTGGTATTATTTCGTTCCATGTTTCAGAACTTTCAGTCTGTGTTGAAGTGTCTATTAATGTCTTGGTAAAACGGACCAATCCTGATCTGTTCTGAGCTTGAACTAGAGCTAAATCAAACTGAGAAGTACTGCAAGCTGGCTGTTCATTTGCTATGTCTGTGTTGTCTTCTATTTCTAACTCAGATGTTTCATCCTGTAACCTAATACGTTCTTCATATTCAATATCAATTTGGTCACTAAGATGTCCTTGACGTAGAGCCTTTTGTTCAAAGTAGAATGCCTTCTCATCAGAATCAAATTTATTTGGATCTAAAGCAATGTAAAAACAATAATTATAATTTATATACCATACCAACCAAGAAAAAAAACAATAGCAATAAAATAATAAATTAAATATAATTATTTACCTGATGTTGGCTTTAGAAGGTCCAATAAGTCACTTGCATGGTTGGCACGCCAATTTCTTACGTTAGCTCTGCGATTTCCTCGTTTTTTTTTGCACATTTGTCCGAAATAACTTTAGATGTTGATTAATCTTCTTTTTTATAGTAGTTAAGCAAATTACATGTTCCTTTGTAAAAGCTTTGTGCCACAATATTTCCAATTCAACAGCAAAAGTATGAACTGCTAAATTTTGCTTGGAACTTCCATACGATGGAGCACAACTATAGTAATGGCCAACACACATTCACTAATAAGAGGAAGTTTGTCCATGAAAACAAATCTCAACTCCTTGCCACTCATGATTTTGGTTAATAAAAGTGCACAGATTTGTTCTGCTTGCTTTTAAACATGAAAAATTTAAATTCAAAAAAGAATTAAGGAAAACATAAAAAGTTTACTGGTCATTTTAACATTAACAAACATGCATGTGGAGATGTTTACATTTTTCCATGGGTGAGGTTACAGTTAAAAACAGGGTTAGTCATAATTGTAAAAATTAAGACCTAAAAGAATATAGGTGGCGCTATGAAAAATTGTTATAATAATTTCATTTAGGCTTTAAATAAAAAAAATGTAAACATCTCTACATGCATGATTGTTAAAGTGATCAGGATACTTTTTACGCTTTTCCTAATTAATAATATTAATTAAATTTGTGCATATGGTGACATTTTAGGCAGAGATTAACAGTTAACATTGTAATTGCATTTATTATTTATTAAAGGTGCTCAGGAGTGAAGTCTTAAGCTTAATTCTTCTATTGTTATGTTAATCAATGGGAAATCGTAGTGTCGCCTTTAATTATTCTTTTTTTTTTAATTATAGAGAAGAATTAGGTTTAAGATTTCACTCCTGATGCCTCTTAATTATGAAAACATATGTAGAGACATCAAAATCATTGTCTTAGCTGAAAAATTGATAAAGTTATGGCCTAAAACATATAAATTATTGCCGCAATACAAAAAATGACAGTTTTCTTCACTAAATTGGCCTGCACCATCTGAAATTCCAACCAAACATGACATGTAATACACCAAAGTAATCAGGGTGATGAGTAGAACAAATATAGGGGGTGTTCAGATGATTTTGAAATATGTAATTTTTATAGCCAACCACTACTCTTATTACACAGTTTTAAAGACATAGCCTTGTCAATAAGTTTTGTATCGAACAAGCTAAGCTAATAAGAAAATATTTTCAAAATTCAGATAAACAATTAAATGTTTTTTTTTTTTTTTTTGCACCTCTCACTATGTTTTAGACAAAAACAAAGTAGAAGTTCTGTTGGTGTTACTAAAATCTAATCAACAAATCTGCAAAAAATTCTTCAAATTCAAAAGAAGCTGGATTAGGCTAAACAGTTCTTTCAGTAAACAAAGAAAATAAGAGCGAGATATTGAAATGAATATTTCTTGCCTTAGAATGTTGCTTCTTACAAAGTTGTATTCCACTTTAAAGCCTATGAAGTGAATTTTGAGTAGTATTTTCACTCTTAAAAAAAAAAGGGTAAAATCATCGTGGACGTCTTCAATCCTTCACAAACAACGTGGTTGGTATCCACCGCGCGAATGAATGCTGCTTCTCTCTCGTCCTTGTGTCCCCAAATCTGATGACTCAGACCCCTTATCAGCTGGGAGCAAGAAGGCCTTCCCTCTCGATTGCCACGCTCAGATGCCTTGAACTTTCTTAATGCATTTTCATGAGGTATATCCAAAATGAATTGGATTTTTTTTAAGACAGCAATGAAATTAAGGGGGATCATGATGTTTGAAATATTTGGAATAAGTCTTGCTAAATAATTAACCATTCCAAATAGCTGTTTAATGTCTGTCTTATTTGTAACTTTAGTATGGTATCTATTTTATTTGAATTTAGGAGTGTGCCTTTTTTATCGATAACATGACCTAGAAATTTTATTGATTTTACAGTGAAGCAGCATTTCTCTTTGTTTAGGGCAATTTCCGTCTCTCTAAGGCGGTTCAGTTGATCATAAATGTTCATAATGTTCATTTTGATTGGATCCTGATATCAGGATGTCGCCCATATAATGCGTGATAAACCTTCTAAAGTATGGGATATCCAACACTGGAAATGTTCCGCCGTTGAAGAAATCTGTAATAAAAATAATGGTGTAGGTAAGAAACAAAATCTGCCAAAGAGAGTGATGAAAGTCATAAAATAAGGTGATTTTTTATCTAAAGATTCTTGCGAAAAGCCCAAATCGGCATCTAGTTTGGAAAATATTTTAGCTCCTGCCATCAAATATGAATTCTATTTCGTAGTCTGTAAGGGATGCCATTCTCTCATACTTCTATGAAGTACTGTTAAACCTACACAGATCCTTGCATTTCCTTCTGTTTTTCTCATCACTATGGCTGGTGAACACCAATCCTTTTCTACTGATTGTATCACATTTAGAACTTGCATTCTATTTATTTCTTGTCTAGTCTTTTCTAGCAACAGTATGGGTATTCTGCGTTTAGATGTTAGCGCGTAAGGTTTATTATCACTACTGAGTTCTATATGATAATCTCCTTTCAGTTGCCCTAGTCCTTGAAATTATCCAGGGAACTCTTGAATAGAATTAAAGCTGCTAATACTTTGCCCTGATTTTACGTTAGAACCATGCTGAAAAACGTTGTTTGCAGGTGTAAATAATTGGTACTTGGTCTATATGCATCTTTATTTGATGTTTTCAACTTGTTTTCCTACAATTTAAAAGGTGTTTAGTCTGGTAAAAAAAATATCTTATCAGATTAGATAAGATGTGCATTCGTCAGTACCCATTCATCACCATCTTGGATACCTGCCATCAAGCCTATAAAGCTAACTTCATGACAAATTTTATTTACTCTTTTAGTAGGAGAACATGAATAAACCTTTTCCCTGTGGCCTTTATTTTTCTGCATTTTTAATTTTATTTCTTGTCTAGTCTTTTCTAGCAACGGGATGGGTATTCTGTGTTTAGATGTTAGCGCATTAGGTTTATTATCACTACTGAGTTTTATATGATAATATCCTTTCAGTTGCCCTAGTCCTTGAAATTATCCAGGGAATTCTTGAACAGAATTAAAGCTCCTAATACTTTGCCCTGATTTTACGCTAGAACCATGCTGAAAAACTTTGATTGCAGGTGTAAATAATTGGTACTTGGCTATATGCATCTTTATTCGATGTTTTCAACTTGTTTTCTTACAATTTCAAAGGTGTTTAGTCTGGAAAAAAAGGATCTTATCAGATTGGATAAGATGTGCATTCGTCAGTACCCATACATCACCAGCTTGGATATCTGCCATCAAGCCTATAAAGCTAACTTCAAGACGAATTTCATTTACTCTCTTAGTAGGAGAACATGAATAAACCCTTTCCCTGTGCCCCCTTTTTTTTTCTGTATTTATGACAAACACTCCTTTGCTGGACAGAATTTTCTGTTGTGTTTATTTCCAACACCACTTGCAATTTTCGGTTATCTTTGCTTTGTCATAATTTTTTTATCTAATCCCTTATTTACGGATGCTTTTGGTTAAGAAAAATAATTCTCTCTCTATACTTTTTGTTGACTTTCAAAAATTGCTTGAACTGACAAGTTTTCACTAGTCAAAATTACTTGTCGCTTTTTAAAAGATTTGGATGATAATTTTTTTTTTATTGTTCTGGTTAGTGTAAGTTTATCATCCAGTGGAAGTCTCCCTTGTTTTTCTCACGGATGTCAACAACTATCCTGTCACGAAACAGTTTGCCATACAGCGATCCATTTTCACATTTTTACGTAGAATATAATGTGATAAATTTGTTCTCCGATTCCTTTTCTATCTGAATTCTTTGATTGAACTAGACTGGGTCAAAAACTGTATTCCTTTCAAAACAGTGATTGTAAATCTTTTTAAAACAATTTTGTAATCTGTTTGTACTCCTGTTAACAAATTAAATGAAGTATATATGTCTTCAGCTTTGCCTCCCATAAATAAATCAAAGAATTTACTTGTTCTTCACCTGACTGTTTATTTAGTCTGGATGCACAAAACAAAATCTTTCAAAACATTGTTTTCATTTCAACCTACTAGAAGGAACCAGTGCAGACTATGAAAACATATCTGGCAGAGTCACGTGATATGCAGGTACCAATTATTCTTCGACATTGTATTGTTGTCTGTATCTTGTTTGTAGTCTGCAAAGTTTCTGTCATTTTCATTGCATCATTCTGTCTGCCCAGAACCTGTTGCGGGTCCTCACTTTTGTATTTGTCTTACACTATGTAACCAACAGATGTTTCTCCTAGAGAGAGAGTGGGGTTGAAGAGTAAATTTTTGTTATTTTTCAGGGTGAAAAAGAAACAGCAATAAAACTGCATTGGTGCAAAAGTTCAAAGAAATATTTAATAATTGACTAGAGTGCTCTGTTCCTGCTTGATTGGCTCACCAACACCCGCTTGCCACCTGTGCTGCTGTGCTAAGCACTGTATTTCTGCAAAAATAAATATTGTATTTTCCTGCATATTATCTGTTAAAAAAGTTAAGTGCGGATCATACGCTGCTGTGGATTATTTGTGCTTTTTTTCCCTCTCTCTCTCAGCGCCAATGCATTGAAACTCAATTTACAGCAGGATTCACCAAAAGAGACAGTACCGTAGTCTGTAAAGTTTGTTTATTTTACATAGCTTGAATTTTCCTCTTATATGATTTAGGCTGTATAAAATAAAAAACCATACAGTCGGTAAAAGCAGTCTCCATTTTCAACCGTTTACTCATTTGTCTTTTAGTAATTAGCATACTGTGATCATGATATTAAGAAGAAATCGTTTTTTAGATTAATTTTGCACATAATTCCGAAAAAACAGAAATAAAATGTGGGATTTTTAAAAAAATTCCTTCCTTTTTTCTTTTAAAAAAAATTAACGTTAGTAGTGTCATGTTCTTTATAGTGAGAACAATAATAACATTCCGTCACTTGAGCATTTATTCAATCATGAATTCAGCATCATAACAAGATTGCAGGCGAACGCCATATGCGGTGGTTCCGCATGCATGTCTCCTCGTAGACTGTTGCCAATCTCGTTATACAAAAATGAAATATGATTACAATTAATGATAACAAATAATATTAAATAATACAATAAACATTGGGATTTTTACTTTTGTTAGCAACTACAGCTGGCTCCCACATTTTAAGTTGCCTGTTCTGAATACACACTTCATCCCCAGGCTTCAACTCTTTTGAATCCTTTGCTTGTCTGTCATAGTAAGACTTTTGCCGTTTCTGCCATTGTTTGAGTTTTCTCACCGGGTCCTCTAACACCTCAGCATTTAAAAGTTTCGAACAAATTGACAGTTTGGTTCTCCGTCTTCTGTTGAACATTAATTGAGCTGGAGATAACCCCAACCCTGAGATAGGTGTGTTACGGTATTCTAATATGCCTACCATAGGGCTTATATTTTCTTCAAATGATTTTTTTAATATCAATTTTACAATTCTTACAGCCTTTTCAACTAGACCATCGCTTTGTGAATGGTAAGGGCTTGTGAAAACCAAGTCAATGTCGCAATATTTTGCAAACTTTTTTAATTCGAAACTATTAAAGGGTACATTATCACTAATTATTGTCTCGGGAACTCCAAATCTGGCTATTAACAACTCTAACTTACTAGTTATTTCACTAATTGATTTACTTGTTACTTTTTCAAATTCAATCCAATATTTGAATAATAATCTACAACGACTAAGTAATTTATGTTTTTACAAAGCATTAGATCAATACCAATCTTTTGATAGGGTCTGTTAGGAACACTATGAGGCATTAATATTTCTTTAGTTTGCTTTCTTTTAAAAGCTTCACAAATTTGACAACCCTCTGTCATTCTCTCAATGTCACTACTCATTCCTGGCCAATACATTATCTCCCGTACTCGATTTTTAGATTTTTCAATTCTCAAATGTGACTTATAAATTAGTACTAACATTTTCTTTCTTAAAGCCCGAGGAATGTCAAGTTTATCATTTAAAAATAGAAGATTATCAGCTATATACAAGTCTGCTTGTAAATTGTAAAACCTTTTTAGATATCCTGACAATTTATGCTTATGTGGCCAACCCTCTTTAGAGAACTTGAATACCCACCTCAATTCTTTATCACTCTGCACGGCCTTTTGGATTTCTTTTAATCTCTGCTCACTGATTGGAAGGTGTCTAGAAACAGTATAGATCATATTTACCATATCTGGGTCCTCCAGCACTGTATCATTAATAAATACCCTTGATAAATATCTGCAATATACATTCGACTCCCTGGCACATAGTGAATTGTGTAATCATATTTTGTAAGTTTTAAAACCATTCTCTGTAATCGAAGAAATTTTATTAAGTGGCTTTGTAACAATCACTGTAAGTGGTTTGTGATCACTCTGAACATTCACTTTACGCTCATAAACCAAATTGTGATATTTTTCAAAAGCGAAAACTATGGCAAGCATCTCTTTTTCAATTTGAGCATAGTTTTTTTCTGTTTCTGTCAGACTGTGAGAAGCAAAAGAAACAGGATGACTCTTGAATTATACATGCCCCCAACCCATCTTTAGAGCTATCACACTGTAAGACAATATCTTTAGAACTACTAAAAACCTTTTACACTGGAGTGGAACTCAGCAACTCTGTTATTTTGTTAAAAGCCTGTTCTTGTTCAAATTCCCGCTGAAATTCATTGCATTGTTTTATCATCTCTCTTAAAGGTGCAGTTACCTGAGACACATTTGGTAAAAATTTAGAAAGAAAATTAATCATGCCTAACAATCTTCTTACATCTGTTTTACTGTTTGGCTTACTCATGTTCATGATTGCTTTTACATGACTTGAATCAGCTTTAATTCCCTCTTTAGAAATTATCAAGCCCATATATTTCACTTCCTGAACACAGAACTGAAACTTCTCCTTATTATACTTGATATTATTCTCTTTAGCTCTGTCTAACACTTGTCATAACACCTTATCATGGTCATCTAAACTTGTCTCTGTGATTATTAAATCATCAAAATATATTTCCACCCCCTGTATGTCCCCAAACATTTTCTGATTACGCTTAGTAAACACTTCAGGAGCTGATGCCATTCCAAAAGGGAGACAGTTAAACTTGTATCTCCCATAGGGGGAGTTAAAGGTGCATAACTCTGAGCTACCGTTATCTAATGTGGAATCTGCCAGAACCCCTCTTTTAAATCCAAAACTGAAAAATATTGTTTCCCTTCCAGTCTACTGATAATTTCATCTGATGAAGGGATGACATGATGCTCATGCTTAGTTGCCTTATTTTAAATTTCTAGGATCAGGATAAATCCTCAATTTTTCATTGGGTTTTTCCACTATTACTAAACTATTCACCCAATCAGTGGGTTTGTTGACCTGGGAAATTATTCCACTAATTTCAAGCTCTAACAATGTTAATTTTAACTGCTGGTGAAGAGCATGGGGAACTCTTCAAGTGGGGGTTATGATCGGTTTCATATTTTCGTTTAATTCCATATGATATGGTTCTCCTGGAAATTGCCCCAACTTCTGAAACACTCTCATACTTATGTATTATGTTTTCTTTGCTTATTATGACTTGATCTATCCATTCCACCAGTTTTAACAATTTACAAGCCTGCAATCTTGTTATGATGTTGAATTTATGATTGTGAATAAATAATGTTCAAGTGATGAAGTGTTGTTATTGTTCTGACTATAAAGAACATGACATGGTGTCAGAAGTGTTGAAAGCAGTCTTGTGACTCTTCATAAATCACGATTGTAGACTGTGTGTCTAAAATGGAGACGTTCAAGCTGCCATCAGAGATGAGCTTCTCAAATGGTAATGTCTGTGAAAACTGGAAGAGGTGGCTTCAGAAATTCAATAACTATATGCTGGCTACCGAGAAAGATGGGAAAGCTGACAAGACGAAAATTGTGATCTTACTGAATCTGCTAGGAGACCAGGGAGTGGAATTCTTCAATATGTTCAACTACGAGGCAGACGCAGATAAAGAAAAATACAGTGTCGTTATTCAAAAATTTAGACTTCTGTGTGCCTCGGAAGAACATAGTTTTTGAAAGGTTCTTGCTTTTCTTGTGCATCCAACAAGATGGGCAAAGCATTGACGCCTATGTAACACAATTGAAAACATTAGCTCCAACTTGCGAATTTGGCTCGCAGGAGGAAAGCCTTATTAGAGACAGGATCCTTCTCGGAATCTACAGCAAGAATCTCCAGGAGCGGTTGCTGCGCCAACCGGATCTCTCGTTAAAGCAAGCAACGGAGTTTGTGAGAGCTTTTAATAAGTAAAGAGCAGATAAAGACGATAAATGATGCAGGAGAGCCGTCAGCCAGAGTAGATGTTGTGAAGCGGAGCAATCAACAACGTAGCAGCGATCGAGAAAGTGTTTATGATTGCCGAAAATGTGGAAGAGCTCATAAGCGTTTGCAGTGTCCTGCATGGAATAAACAGTGTAATGTGTGTAGGTGAAAAGGGCATTTTACATCTCAATGCTTTATGAGTGGGAACCCATCCACTGGATTGAAAAGCAATACGGTAAAACGTGTAAATGAAATATGATTATGATTAATGATAACAAATAATATTAAATAATCAATACAATAAACGTACATATGTTACAAGCAGTTAAAAAAAAACTCTGCAGAGCCAAATGTTTTCCGCGAACGCCGTTTGTGCGTTCGTCTATATTATGCAAGATTGCCTTTATGTTTCTAGGGGTTAAAGGAAAGGAAATGATATTTAATATTGTTTTAAAAGACTTATTGCATCTGCTCACATTTTTCTACTGTCATTCACATACAAGTTACAAGTTAAAAAACATAAATGTTGTGAAACCACAATCTGATAATATTTTGTGTTCTACTGTAATATAAACTTGTTTATTTTGAAGGTGAAGTACACAATTTTCTTTTATAGGAAAGAATTGTGAAAGTAGTGAGGCAGGATGTTGGTGGCTTAGGCTTAAGCATAAAGGTATTTAAGTTTTTTTTTTTGTGCATGAATTAAGTAATTTGAACCTTTTTATCTCTTCCTACCTTTTTTTGAAGTATTAACATTGCTTCCAACCTCCTCATTCTTTCAATTTTTTCTCTCTCCCACTATATCTTGAGCATGTTAGGTAAATACAGGATGCCTTTTTACCTTATTTTTATTATGTTTTAAAAAAATATTCACTGCCTTTCTTTTATATTTAGGGAGGTGCTGAAAATAAGCTCCCAATTTTAATATCAAGAATTTTCAAAAGCCAAGCTGGTGAGTAGTGTTTAGTTTATAATTACATACATTATAGATAAATATCTGTAGTCAAAATCTTGCTTTTATTGTAAAATATTTCCATTCTTGATCTTCCTTAAATTTGGATAGATTAGGGTTTTGTTTGAGATAGTATAAATCACATTCGAGTTACTTGTATATGAACTGTGAATTTTTTTAGTTTTATAAATGTGAGATAGTTTCAGCATTCAATTTATTAAGATGTTATAAAAGAATTTTTCTTTTTAGCTGATCAGACTGGCAATCTTTTTGTGGGGGATGCTATTCTGACAGTAAGTCACATAAATTTGACTCTTACTTTTAAAATAGTTTCCGACAGCACTGGAGAGAAACATTCAAAAAGCATAAATTTGATACTTTTTTGTCTAATATTGTATGCAGCTTCTCTTGGAAACGTGTGCTTTATTTTTGTTATTTTTATAACTATTACTAAACATATTTTCCATATGCTTTACTTTGTAGGTAGTTTCTATGTGGGTTGTACAAATAATTGCATATGGTGAAAAATAGTAACCTATAAAATTAAATTCACATCTTTCAGTCAAAATTTATACCAAATAAGCTTTACATTATGTTCCTACACATTACAAATAAATCGAACATCTATTTTGCTAAGTCTGATACTCTTTTTTGTTACGCCAAAGTCTGTTAAGTTTTTAACTTTTAGTCAGTATTTAGTCAGTATTGGTCAGTATTTTACAAATTTTGGTCAGTAAAGTCAGTATTTTTGACCCTCCAAACTGTTTTACCCCGAATGGCAAATTAAAAAAAAAAAAAAAAAAACCCAAGACCATCAAGTTAGGTCCCTTGTTGAATTGACATGAATTCTACAATATGACATAGCTCTCAAAAACAAGCTCCAATGGTGCTTCCTGCAATTTTGGGAGAGTCAACCTTTTACTGTAATTAATGCTTTTAATTACTATAATTATGTAAGAATATGTCAGTATCTATTTCTTTAGTGTTTAGTTAAAGGAGGAAGTCTAAAATCACAGCAATAAAAGAAAATCTATGACAAGCTTTGCATTGGCAGAAAAGAGGCAGTTCCAAAAATTTTAACTCTTAAACACCAGGATGTTTCTTCCGGAAATTACTGTAGCATCAGTTACATCTCCCACTAAATTCATACTCTTCAGACTTTTCACTAGATTCTGTTGTTTGATAATAGAAATGTTTGCTTGTTTTCATGATAGTTTAAGTCAGTAGTGCTCAACTGCAACCTGTGGGCCACATCTTGCCCGCAAAGCTGACCCGTGTGGCCTGTTGCTTGTTCAACTTTATAAAACGAAAATCGTGATCTGCTCCTTTTTCCTCATTTGGAAAACAAATATTCGATATTTCTTTCTGAAAAACATGTACAAACTTCGCTTTAATAAAATCTGCATAGAGTAATGATAACAATAATTCTTGGTTTGTAAATTTATTTTCTATGTTCTCAAGAACAAGTTTAAAAAAAAATTACAGGTATTCTGGCCTGATAAACAAATCATTTTAATATAAGGTGTGGCCCTCGGGTAGAAAAAGGTTGGGCACCACTGGTTTAAGTGAATTAGTAAAATGGGCAATTTGACTGGACAATTATTGTCAAAGCTGGTTCCGACATATTTAACAAGTCTTAGATAAGTAAATGCCAGAGCTGTTTTAGATTACCTATGTTGTGAAACTGCAGCTGCACAACCTTAAATATGTTGATAGGGTAGTTTTCCCACCTATTTTATTCTTTATATTCCATGAACATATTTGCATTCATTGATAATTAATTTAAATATAGTGTTGTAAAATAAAAATAATAATATCTGCAATTGCCAAGTGGTAGTCTTTTACAGAGATACGCGTTTTGCGGCTTGTAACTAGCATTCTTATGATTTTTAAAAGGTAATGTCACCAGTTAAGTGATTTCATGTGTGCACAACTGTCAGTAGTATTAGTATGAAGCATTGTTCGCTTTATTTATATCTGCAGGAATCGATACTCGTAATTCTTTCCCTAGATACTTTGACATACCATTTCGTTTGCACCATAATTAAGCATTGTGCTGCAATGAATCAATGTTTAAAATGAGTTAAAATAAGCCTATAAAACAAATTAAAAAAAAATAATTAAAATTAAATTCTTAGGTAAATGATATCAGCCTTGAGCATGTGAATCATGATGATGCTGTAAATGTCTTACGAACTGCTGGTGATGAAGTTACTTTACGGGTTAAGCACTATAAAGCTGCACTTCCATTTCTTGCAAAAAGTTGTAAGTACAATTTGAATTTTATTTTTAAATTTTATTTTAAGTGAAGTGTTTAATAAAGAAAAAGTCAGGCAATAGCCTATGCTATTAAACTATTTATTACTGCATATATTATTGTGTGTGTATATATATACAACCCAAATTCAAAATAATAGAATACTTCCCACTTTTTGGAAAAACATTTATTCTAACCAAATATAAGTGAAAATTAGGTATTTAAATGAACGTGGTACCTTTCTTAGATCTTAAAGTGTGCATTTCATTTCAAATATACTCAATTAAAAATAGTCTTAGACAGAGTAATCCAAAAATTTATAGTGAGGAAGTTTTACATTGAGTCAAAAAATTAGAATATTCATATTGAAGGGGGAAAAACACTTCCAAAAGAAACAATATCAATACTAGAGTGCGTTATTTTTTGCTGGACTCAAAATGCTTTAATCCTTTCTCACACGGATTTTACCACCTATTTACATTAATTGTTTCTGACTCTGTTTCCATATTCTCTTCAATACGGCGCCAAGCACAATTTTGTTGGCGGGTATCAGGTTTTGAACCGCTTTTCTTAGATTTGACGGTGCCACAAATTCTTGATCAGGGTTGGCCGGATCGGACCCAATTGGGTTGGACCCAATGGGTTTTTTTGAAAAAACCCATTTAAAAAAAACCCATTATTTTACCCACTTTTGGGTTTTTTAAATTTTCTGAGAAATTTTTTAAAAAATTGATTAACTTAAATACTTTTACAATTTAAACTTATTTTTTAGTTGTTCTTTACCACAGGCAATGTACATAAAAAATGAATTTTGAACTTTAATAGTATTTCTTATAACTCTTGACGGCATTAAAAAAATACTTCAAAGATTTTAAATAAATATATTAAACTTTTTTCTTTAACTGGTCAATAAATAACTCAAATTATCTTGACTTAGTCCTGTCCTGTCTGATTTTCTCAATATTTGTAGATTGTACAAAGGAAACTACTCTAGCTAAAAGGCTTTCATGTGAATTATTTTCTGCAAACCAACACGTCACAAATCTCGTATAAACAAGGTATATTTTTTAGAAATCAACAGGTTTCTCAAATGGTCAGACACAAACAGAATAGGATGTACAGTATTTTCATTATCTTACGAAAAAGTTTAATATTTCTTACTCTGTACACAGGAATAGAAAAATAGGCAACATAAAGTTCAAAGAAATGTCTTGTTTAAGCTGGAATTCACTAAAAAGGGATTTTTAAACTATTTGAGGTTCTACAGTAGTTTTGCATAACAAAATGAAATAGAATAAAGTAAAATGCAAAAAAAAAAATCATAGTAATTAAAAACGAACAATAGATTTTATCACGCAAGAAGTAACTTTGACTTAACTGTTGGTAATCATGGAAACTAAAAAATCTGAAACTTCACCATTTTTGGGTTTTGTAGTCTTTTACTTTTCTTCAAAAAACTCTGAATTTTAACTAGTTTTCCAGCTTTTTTACCCCAAGACAATTTTTGCACTTTACCCATATACTTATGCTACAATATGTTACAAGTACTCCACATTTTCCCCAAAAAAAGACAAAAAAAACCCTCATTTCTTTTAAAAAACCCAGCTTTAGTTGGGTTTTTTTGGGTTTTATTTAAAAAAAACCCAAAAAAACCCTGGGTCCATGGGCTTTTTTAAAAAAACCCGGGTTTTTGCCAACCCTGTTCTTGATCGTATTGAGATTGGTAAAGTTGCTTGACCAATTTAATACCGAAATTCCGCTTTCTGTTTAAAATCTATGGCTCAATTTAGAGATGTGACACGGAGTAAAATCTTGCTGAAAAATAAAATGTGTCACTAAATGTATAACTGCTGTGCCTCAGATGAAGTCTCATGCAGTATTATTGATAAACAGCGGAAGTCACACATTGTTTTATTTTAAGATATATATAACTTCCCAACTCCTGCAGCCCTCATGCACCCACAAACTAAGAAGAATGTGTCAAAGTGAAGATAACGTCTGTCTTCTTTCAAATTATTATATCAGTATATAGATATTAGTAATGCACAACAGCAACTTTTTAAACTTAACTTTTATTAAAATGGCAAGAATCAAAGCACACTACTCGTGCATGTTACAACAACGAGCATGGCAAGTAGGCTAGCGTTGCCAATCATGAATACAAAACATATGTTACATCCCCCTTTTACATCAAGTGTTATAATCTTTCAAATAAGATTTTTTCGATACACGCCCAGATCTTGTCCGCACAGTTTGATTATTATTATTTGATAATGTAAAACTTGGGTTATTGTTGGTTCGATTTAAGTTTGATGAAATTATGCCCTCATTAGGTGAATTTTCATCAATATCAAAATCCATATGAGAGTTAAAATTAACATTTGATGGTATTAAATGTTTTCTGTTCCTCGTGAGAACCTTATTAGATTCAGTTCTTATTTTGTATGATCTAAGGTTTTTCCCATAAGCAATGACTTTTCCTGGCTCCCATATTTTCTTAAGGAAGTTTTTAACAAGTTCTTTCTCTTTTAACTTCAATTGCCTGAGTGGTTTTGCTGATTTATCATAATAAAACTTTTGTTTTATTTGTCGCTGCTTTAAGCAATCACTAATATCTTTAAAGATTTCCGGATTTAATAGCTTATTGCAGATGGGAAGCTTAGTTCTTAACCTGCGATTGAACATCATTTAGGCTGGGGATAACCCTATGCCTGCTATTGGAGTGTTTCGGTATTCTAACAATGCCACAAGAGGACTTATTACTATCTTCATAGGCCTTTTTGAATAAGGCTTTAGCAATCCCAACCCCTTTTTCTGCCATACCATTGCTTTGTGAGTAATATGGGCTGCTGAATGAAATTGTTATGTCCCACTCTTTACAGAATTTCTTAAATTCCCAGCAGTTGAAAGGGCTATTATCACACACAATTATTTCAGGAATACCAAACCTGGTCAATACCTTTTTCAATACTTTAAGAATGTCCTCAGCTGATTTACTTTTCAGTTCTTCAACTTCAATCCACTTAGAGAAATAGTCGGTTATGACAAGATAATTAATGTTTTGAAAATACATGATATCCATCCCAATTCTTTGAAAAGCTTGGTCAGGTATTTCATGGGGTTGTAATGGTTCTTTAGTTTGATCTTTACGAAATTCAGCACATATTACACAGTTCTCTACAGTTCTTTCAATGTCTTTTGAAATGCCTGGCCAGTATAAGATCTCTCGTGCCCGACTTTTACACTTTTCAATACCCATGTGAGCTTCATGGATAAGTGTGAGCATTTCAGATCTAAGTATTTTTGGGACTACTATTTTATTATTTACTAGTGGCACCCGTACGGCTTTGCCCGTAATAGAAAAATTAAAAGGTCTTTTGGTTCGCCTGTATATTTACAAATAATGTATGGTGAATTTTCTCACCAATTGGCTTGTACCCACGTTACAGTTCCACTTTATGATAATTTCGTATCTCGCCAATTGGCTTGTGCCTATGTTACGGTTCCACGCTATGATAATTTCGTAATTTATCATAGTTTTTTTCTTAAAATTGGAATAGAAAAAGAACCACATCGAATTTTCGAAAAATCGCTTCGAGGTGCACACCCCCATGCTACAAACTAACTTTGTGCCAAATTTCATGAAAATCGGCCGAACGGTCTAGGCGCTATGCGCGTCACAGACATCCTACAGACATCCTCCGGACAGAGAGACTTTCAGCTTTATTATTAGTAAAGAAGAATAACAAATCATGATCTAGATACAACTCATTTTTTAATTTGTCGTATTTCTTTAAATTGAAGGGAATTTTCTTTTTGTGTGGCCACCCCTGTTTACAAAAACTAATGATAACTTTTAGTTCATCATCCCCCTCCAACGCTTTTTAAAACTGTTCTTTTCTACTGTCATTCATTGGTAAGCATCTAGAAATAGAGTGTACAGTATGCAACATGTCAGGATCATCAAGTACCTGATCTTTAATAAATGCTTTAGACAATACATCTGCCAAAAACATGTCTTTTCCTGGCAAGTAATTGATAACTAAGTTGTATTTTAGTAATTTTAAAATCATTTTTTGTAAGCGAGTGGTGATTTTATTATGAGGTTTTTTTACGATTGTGGTTAATGGTTTGTGATCACTTTGCATTTGAACCTTATGCCCGTAAATAAAATTATGATATTTCTCACAAGCAAAAACTATTACTAATAGCTCTTTCTCCATCTGGGCGTAGTTTTTCTCACATTCGGTTAGACTTTTAGAGGCAAAGGATACTGGCTGTCCTTCCTGCAGCAAACATACTCCTAGCCCATCCTTTGAGCTATTGCACTGAATTGTGATTTCTTTAGAGCTGCTAAATACTCTTAAGACTGGGGCAGTACTGATCAGTTTTTTTTATACAATTAAATGCCTCTTCCTGTTCAAATGACCATTGAAACTCAGATTTATCCTTCAACAGTTCTCTCAAGGGTGCAGTAATCTTTGACACATTAGGGATAAATTTTGCTAAAAAATTTACCATCCTCAAAAGTCTCCTTATATCTTTTTTGCTGGTAGACTTTTCTAATTCATTGATAGCTCTGACATGCGATTCCTCAGGCTTTACCTCTTTTGCCGAAATTATTAACCCCATATATTTGGCCTCATCAGCTCGGAACTGAAATTAAATTTAAATTAAGGATTAAATTTAACGTTATGAGATTTGGCTCTCTCTAATACTTTAATTAATGTGCTGTCATGATCTTGTTTGTCAATTCCAGCAATTATTATATCATCAAAGTAGATTTGAACACGTTTTATATCACCAAAAATTTTTTCATTTTGTTTTTGGAAGACTTCTGGAGCCAAAGCAATACCAAAAGAAAGTCTTTTAAATTTAAACCGTCCAAAGGGAGAGTTTAATGTGCCAACAGCGCAGGCTGAGGGGGCCCGGGCCCCTTCCAAAATCTGGAAAAAAATTAACTAAAGGTAGTTATTTTTTGGTTTCAGTTTGCTCACAAATAATTTCCAAACTTTAGGCTGCAAAAAAGAAAAAATAAATAAATAAATAAATAAATAAATGAAAAAATAATGAAAGTGCTAATAATAATTATAACTGGTTATTTTTAATTATTTTATTATTAACACGGATTTCCGAACTGGGTGTCACAGAACGAGATGAGGGGTACCGGGAAGTACCCATGGCAACAATAATATGTATATAAAACTAGACTAGAATGTCGTGAGAAAATTCTAATTCTTTCAAAAGGTGCTGCGAATTGTTTGGGAACCCTGCGTTAGAAGTCGCCAGGTAATGCTGTGATGTTCAGAAGGGGTCAGGGGCTGCTTACCCCTTACTCAAGAAAAGAACGTGTCTTGGGGAAGCAAAGTTATGTTACAAAAAGAAAAGCAAATAATGTTGAGGAAAAAAACTCAATTATTTCAAAAAGAAACCTTTAAATTAAAAATATTTAACAGATGCAGTTTATTGCTTAGCAAATTAAGTTCCCCTTTCTCCTTAAGTTCTCCCTCCCCCTTTTTTTTCTTAGTCAGTCTGGAAGGGTTTTCAAATTGCTTCCCTCCTTAACTCTCGTCCCCTGCAAGAAAATTAAAATAAGTTTTAGTTGTTCAATTGGAGTAATAATGGAAATTGATATCCTAAAAATTCATTTATTTAGGCGCTTTTCGGCCATCAATTTCAAAACATTTCTGGAGGAAGGTTTCCTAACCAACATCCTTTCACTAAGATTACGACCAATTATTTAAAAGAAAAACCACCTCTAAAAAACACCCAGGAACTAAAAAGCAAAAAATAGTTGATCACATTTACATAGAATTTCTTTCCCAAACCTATAAATCAAATTTATTTTACAATTACAGTTCAAAAATCAATTAAACTAAACACCCAATTATAAAATAAACACAGATTTTAAATAATGTACGACAAATTATTTTAATGCCTAACTAATTATATACGATCTCTTAATTTTTAATCACATGTCAAGTCGATGCCTCTTATCCTATAAACTACTACCTAAACTAACTGACAACCCACCGAATCCTGAGCCCTTCGGAGAAAGATCCCTTACCACTCCTTAGTTCTAAACGTCTCCAAAACACTACCTGAAATTGAGTTTTACCTTTCAGGGGAGGACTTTCTCTTCCTTTTCAAAAATTGCCTAGTGTTAAGAAAAAATCTGAATTGCTTTTAAAAAGAACCTTAAAATAAAAAAATTCAAAAGTTGCTGACTATTCTTCAGGTAATCACGCTAACGTTACCAAAACCGCTAACGTTTCCAAATAGGGTCCACATTCACGTTTTTAAGACTTCAATTACAAAATATTTCGGACGAGGCTCAGACTGCTCCCGAATGAAATCTGAAAATGAAAAACCTAAGATTTCGAAAAGTGGAGAGCATTTAAATCCCTCCATCTAGTATCACTGAATATCCCTTTAAAACTTCGTTTTTTAGGACTTCAATTTCAAATTAGTTTTGGGGGGAACCCTAGAACCGTCCTGTCCATAACATCATCAAAGTTAATCTGAAACTGCGTTTTTAGCTCAGGGTTCGTACGGGTCATGGAAATCCTGGAAAGTCATGGAAAAAAATTTAGCGAATTTCAGACCTGGAAAAGTCATGGAAAATTGAAATTTTCGTTCAAAGTCATGGGAAATTATTTAAAGTCATGAAAAAATGTCCTGGGCAAGGAGAAAGTTACAGTTGCTAAAAGAGCATCAGAAATATTGAGTGGTTTAACAGTCTTACATATTAAAACTGGAAAATTGATTGATCGCAAAAACAATTCTGAATTTTGAAATCTCATTACATCCACTTCTGTAGCAGCCGCTCGTCTTTTTTTGCAATGTGATTTTACTGCTTGGACATCACTCGTTTTGCATTTACCATTATTTTCAAGACTTTTAATATTCTGTAGTAGCAAACTTGCACATTCTTGATTTTGCCACGCCCACTTAAAAAATGCAATTCAATTGCATCCGAGTTTGTTTCCATCACTCGTAAAAACTTTATTACTAAATTTATCAGAGTTTATCTCAATTTGTTGAAAGTTTCAGAAAATGTAAATCTTTAGTCGGGTGATAAAACACACAGAAATAGGGGAATTCTAATACTCTAAAACAGTACTGCCCAACATACGGAAGGCAGAACTAATCCATGCGACCCACTGCTACGTTCCATGTCAGGAATCAAACCCTATGTTCAGAAATTTCTGAACCTATTAATTTATATGCATTTGCAAATGTGCAAATAAGTAAACAAGTACATTTGAATCAGAAGATTTATTCGCTACTGAATGTTTTTCTTTCTTTTTTTTAAGTATAAATATTTGGTTTAGAAACATGAATTTACTGAAGAATGGCTTTTCTTCAATGAACCAAAGTACTGTCAAGCTATGTGTATGCTTAAATGCACTGCTCATGCTAAAAGGCAACCTTTGAAGCAAATTTATTGAAACTTAGTTTTAATGACTCATTCAACCTTTGTCCCATTCATTATCATTTTACCTGTTTATAAAGATTATTAGACATTTAAGCACCGTTATATTTCATTCACTGTAGTTTTACTAAGATGAAGACAAATAAGAATAGAGTTTAGTTTTTAGGTGTACACTGATATTTTTTCAATCTCAAGTAAGTGTTTCAATGAGGTAGAAGCATTCACGTAGAAGTTTCGCTAATGCTCATTTCCAAAAAATTTCCAGTTTGAAATTAAATAGTACTATTCTCATCATGTAACAAGGTCATGAAATTTTTTTATGAAGTCATGAAAAAGTCTTGGAAAAGTCATGGAATTTTTTCATCCGAATAGGGTATGAACCCTGTTAGCTCTTCAATTTCAAAAAATTGAGCAGAGGGGGATGGATTTCGTGCTCTCTCTCTTTTTTTAATCAATCGGTCTGGCAATTTAAAGAAGCCCGTTCTTTACTTTATTCTAATGTCAACAGTCTATAATGGCGTTTTTAAGATTTCAATTTCTAAAAATTTTAGCTGAAAGCCCTCCAAATTTTTCCTCCCTGTAGCATCATCAGAGACCGTCTAAAACTGCGTTCTTAGGTCTAACAATTTCAAAAAATTTCCGATCGAAAACACTCTGACCCCCCACCCCCTCGTTGGAAGCGAGAGTTTTTTTAAGAGTGCCCTCCTAAAACCTTTTTTTTTTTCGGTTGCGCCACTGGGTGACAATATGAAGTTATTGTCCCACCTCGAAAAAAAAGAGATGAAGGCACTGTTGCCACTTCTCCCAAGAAATATGGAAATTGCAAAAAAAAGGGGGGAGGGGTGCTGATCTTGGTTTTGGGTCCCGTCCAAAGTAAAAACATATATATGCCACTGAAATGTGCATAGATCAGAGCTTTTGCTATCCAATGGGATTTGCCAAAAACCCTCTTTAAGATCTAGCACAGAAAAATATTTCTTTCCCTCTAATTGACTAACTATTTCATCACTAGATGGAATAATATGATGTTCCCTTTTTATAGCTTTATTCAGATCACTTGGATCTAAGCATATCCTCAATTTCCCATTTGTCTTTTCAACCACTACTAAGTTGCTCACCCAATCTGTAGGTTTATTTATATGCTCTATTACTCCCTTATTTTCCAACTCAAAAAATGTTTCTTTTAGATTTGCTAAAAGTGTCTGGGAAATCCTTCTAGAAAGACTTATTACCGGAGTAACATTTTCATTAACCTCAATATGGTGGGGCTTACCAGGGAAAGTACCAAGTCCCTGAAAAACATCACCATATTTGGTCGAAATTTCATCCTTGTTAAGGATTTCTACCTGATCAATTCTTTGAATTAATTCTAACATTTCACATGCTTGTAAGCCTAATATTGGATTTGAATCAACATTTACAACAATAAATTTTAACAATACAGTATTTACATTATTATTTACAGAACAAGATAAATTAACGTAACCTTCAGGTTTCAACTTGTGGTTACTATATGATGTTAGCAGTACATCAGTACTGATTAGTACGCATAATTTATTGAGTTTCCTACCTTTGTAAACAGACAGAGGTAAAATATTTGCCTCTGCACCTGTGTCCAATTGAAGGAAATTACTTGACCATTAATGGTCACATCTTTTGACCAAGATTTCTCTCTAGGCTCTGAGCCTGCACTTACAACGTCAATGTAGAGACTCAATATATCGAGCTCACTGTTAGACTGTATCTCGTTCACGTGACGAGGACCCGATTTATTTCTTTCAGGATTTTTTTTCCCTTTATCGTTACCCGATTTGCACATTTTTGCAAAATGATTCTTCTGTTTGCACACGTTACACAGCTTGTTGAACGCAGGGCACTCTCTTTTCTTGTGTGTTCTCCTGTACCTGCCACAATCTAACTCTTGGTGTGATTTTGCTGAAGCAGTGCTCTTTGTAGGCCTCCTCTTCGCTTTCAGCACATCCACTTCCGTTTTGAAGTCGCCCGAGTTGCAGATCGTTTTGTACTGCTACTTGCTGGCTTCCACTGCCCGGATGAAATCGGTAGCCTTCTTCAAAGTCATGGCCGGTTCCCGAAGAAGTCTCTCTTGGAGGGATTTCTCGCGAATACCCAAGACGACTCTGTCGCGAATGAGAGACTCTTCCTGATCTGTGAATTTGCAAGTTGCTGCGTACGTCCTTAACTGGGTGACATATGAGTCGTGTTGGCAAAAGCCATTATTTTGGTTCTTGGAGAGATTCGTAAAAAGCTTGACTGTATTTTAAATTGTTTAAAACTTACCTATAAATACAAACCTATCCGAGAAAAATAGATTCCCGGTTTTAAAAGACGTAAATTATTCGGCGGACGTATGAAATCCCCAAGTGACTAAACACCCAACAAGTCAATCATGTGTTTCGCTCATCGGCGGACGTGACGTCAGGCCTCAAGAGTTGAGGATCTTTCTGCTGAAAGCAGTGAAGAAGATTGAAAGCAGTGAAGAAGACACAGTCAACAAGTCGATTGACTGTCCTTGTTGCGAGCAAGAAAAGAACTTAAATCACTCAAATACCACATTTCTGCACGGTGCACAATAATCGGTGAATTTACTTACGATGTCGTCCTACTTATCTTTACTGGCTGTATCATCAAACTTAAATGTATTGAAGACGGAGACTCCTTTGTCGCCTAGAAAACTGAGGAGTATGGCGATTTTTGTCTTGTCACTTTTTCCACTTTTTTCCGTCGCCAACATAAAATTCTCAAACTTTTGATACCACAGCTTCCATGTTTCTGGCACATTACCAGTTGAGAAGCTTATCGGAGCTGGTGGCTTAAACATCTCCATCATATCTGTTGTTTGAACACAAAAGTTCCAATGCTCAGAGAGGTCTACTGCAAGCGTTTCCACCTGACACCATGTCTTGTTTCATATTATTATATCAGTATATAGATATCAGTAATGCACAACAGCAACTTTTTAAACTTAACAACTTTTATTAAAATGGCAAGAATCGAAGCACACTACTCGTGCATGTTACGAGCATGGCAAGTAGGCAAGCGTTGCCAATCATAAATACAAAACATATGTTACACGTCTGATACAAGATTTCTCATACGCTTTTCTTTTTAAACGTCAAACCCGAACACCTTTTTTTGTTCACACATATTTTTAAAAAAAAGATTCATCTCTGAATATAATACTTTTCCAGCCTTATTGCCCTGTTGTCTCGGGCCCAAGTCTGTAGGGGGCTTAATATTTTTAAAACTAGGTGTGAAATATAAGGGTAAACAATATGGAGGGGGGGCCAGGAAAAGTCATTGTTGAATGCCCCAAAATTTCTGTGCACGCCCTTGTTGTAGACATATTCAAAGTCCGCATGTACTCTGATACTTTTCATGGTTAAAGTGATGCCTCGCTTCAATATGTTTGGTTGGTTTATGGACTAGGTTTTCAGTGGTTTTTTCTCCATGTAATTAAAAAATCTTAACTGGTTAGCCTTGTATATTTATGTACGTAATAGAAAAAGTTGAATTGGTTGGAAATATTTCATTAACTATAAGAAAAGAAAAGCTATTAAAAAACTTAAATTATGTTAAATAAACAAATAAATGGATCATTTTAATACACTCACTGGCCAATGAATTAGAAACTTTTGTTATTCAGATTTGATCTGGAGGGTGTATCATGATATGTAGCATGTTCTGCTAGCATGGAAGTGGTGCCCCGGTGTTCCTCGAGGGTAAGCAAACAGCAATGCGGTACCTAGATATAATGGCATGTCAAGTGCACCCTGCAATGTAGAATTTTTATTAGGGATGCACCAGATATCCGGTAACTATTCGGTATCCGGCTGATTTTTTAACTATCCGGAAGTATGAGGTATCCGATCCGGCAAGCCACTCCGGATCCGGATATCCGACAGTTTTTTGCAGGATATCCGAGCAGTTATCCGGAGCATAATTCTAACGCCGATCTTAACTTGAGTCCATTGGAAATTTTAGAATGTTGAATAAAGTAATTATTGCTTTTCCCAGAATAATTATTTTAACTAAGACTTTCAACTGATATTTAGCATTTAAAATAGACGGTGAGTATAGCAGTGAGAAATAACAGCTATAAGTTATTGCTTCATTTTCTTCTTTCTAGTTTTTTAATTGTATAGTATGATTTTTAATAATATATTTAAGAATTTATTTTGTATTTTTTAAGAATGTGTATTTTTATTTTTTCTAGAATTAAAGTAAAATTTAAGTTTATTGTTCAAATGTAAATTTATAAATTCATTTAAGAAAGATTGAACATGTTTAGCAAATTTTTTAATATTATATATAAGATGTTAATTTGCATCATTAAGAATGTGACTTTATTTTTTGGAATTCAGTAAAATTACAAGTTGATTATTTAAGAATTGGTTTATTAATTTATTTTTAAAACCATGAACGTGTTTAACACGACTCTTAATAGTTTGTTTAAAATGTTAATTTGCATCATTTACGAATGTGAATCTTTATTTTCTGAAATTAAAGTGAAATTTTCAGTTGATTATTTAAGTATAATTTTATTCATATTTTAAAAAGATTGTTAACATGTTGAGAATGACTTTTAATAATATATTTAAGATATTAATTTGCATTTTTTAATAATGTGAATCGTTATTTTCTGGAATTAAAGGGAAATTTTAAGTGTGATTATTTAAGCGTAAGTTTATTCATTTGTTTTTAAAAAGTGAACGCGTTGAGAATGACTCTTAATACTGTATTTAAGATGTTAATTTGCATCTTTTAAGAGAGTGAATCTTTGTTTTCTGGAATTAAAGAAAAATTTTCAGTTGATTATTTTAGCATAAGTTTATTAATTTGTTAACTGGGGTGCCCACCTAGGGGGGAGGGATGTTTTAGGGGCGTTTTTCTCTCTTTTGGGGGGCTTTCTATTTGGGGGGTATTTATGGTTTTTAGGGGGTGGGCCCTTCTCTTAGGGAGGCACCCCTGTATTTAAGATGCTAATTTGCATCTTTAGAGAGAGTGAATCTTTGTTTTCTGGAATTAAAGTAAAATTTTCAGTTGATTATTTTAGCATAAGTTTATTAATTTGTTAACTGGGTTGTCCACCTGGGGGGGGGGGTGTTTTAGGGGTATTTTCTCTTTTTTGGGGGGCTTTCTATTTGGGGGGTATTTATGGTTTTTAGGGGTGGGTCCTTGCTCTAAGGGGGGGGTGGCACCCCTGTATATAAGATGCTAATTTGCATCTTTAGAGAAAATGTACCTTTATTTCTGGAATTAAAGTAAAATTTTAAGTTGATTATTTAAGAGGCCGCATCAGACAGATTCCCGGTTTTCGACTCCCTATGTTAATCTACGGGGCAGAATATCTTCTCATTCTAGCGATAGCTCATCGGGAAATTTAGATTTTCAAACTTTTTTTTTTGTACTTAATCTATGACGATTATGGCGTGTTTCTATATTTACGGTTTTTCATTAAAATAATTCAAAAATTTTTTATACGAACTTGAAGTTGAATTTTGAGAAAAGGTGAATTTTTGACGAACCAGGAGGAGTATTCGGATTTTTAAAAATATAGAAGCATAGTGTATAATCTCGGCTTTCTAAAAATGTTAAAATATTTTCGATAGCTTTATTAGAACAACAGTAGTCACTCAAATGGTGAGCCTATTTCAATTCACAAACTAAAAATTTCCATCCCCCTTTGCGAAAGTACGAGATGATCCTCTGCGCGAGTGATTTATGGCCTTTTCGGGGAAACGGTCGTCAGCTCCCCACTTGTGGGCGGGTTTCTTCTCCACCTGCTGTCCACAGATCGAATGTCCTAAAAAGCTCTCTGGCAAGCATTTTTTTTCCTTCGCTTGAGAATTGCGAGGAAAAAACTTGGCGAAAATGACGCTCTTTGATAATTTTAATTTTCCTTTGTTTTTAACAAATAATACTTTTTTTTTTGTTAAATTATGTATATAAACACAAAATTTAAGCTTTAAAAAGTATTTATTAAGTACGATTTAAGTGCAGTAGCGAAGCGTTTTGAGGGATTTGGGGCTCCCCTCAATGGGATAAAATTAATTCAAATCATCCATTAAATAATTTTAATTAATTTCTCCACAATGTAAATATATATATTTTAAATTATTATATCATATGAAAAGGAAAGACTATTTGAACAAAATCCCTTTTATTTGCTTTTCGAGTAACATTAGAGTTTAAGGTCAGTGCGAAGAAGACATGTAACTCACTGGTTTTAAACCCAAGAGCATATAATGTCACAAAATGTCCATTTGTTTGGTTTTTTCCCCCATAGAATCAGTAATTAACATTAAAAGAAAAAATAAAATAAGTATGCACTTACGTAGAAAAGTCATGGCGGACAAGAAAGCAAATCATAAGTTTATGATGGCTTTTTTTCAGCTTATAAGAAACCGCATAGTAAATTAAAGTGGTTCAAAATAGGTACTTTTGAAATTAATTCAGGGGCGCCCCGATGGGAGGTCACAGTAATTTCCTCAAAAATTCCTTATTCTTAAAATTTTGCTGACGATCCGGCAAATTTTGCAATTATATTGCAACTTAGAAATTCATTTTTTTTTTATTTTTAAAATTGTTTTTAATGGTGCCTAACGTTCCTTCTCATTAGATGTTATGTACGTATGTATGATACGCGTGTAAGCTAGTGTTTTATCATAAGGTAAAATTGGAATTTTCCTCCTCCCAAAGGTTTTAGTTCGATGCGCCTCTGTATATTAAATTTTGTTCACTGTTCATGGCTCAAGTACAAACGATTTATGAAAGACCAATTTTAATAATATTTACAATATGTATATTTGTTTACAATTATCAACTAATACAGCATGGTTATTAATTTTTTATTGCCGTATAGTTGCATAAAACATGTTTTCCTTCATTCTTAGAAGTTTTTTAACATTTCCTTGTAATGGCTATGCAGATGAATTATTAAAAATTATATAGAGACATGAGTTAGACCAGTGGTTGGAGAAACTACGTTTTTTTTCGTAGCGAACTACAACTACTTTACTACAAATGTAGTTAATCACAACTACTTTTTTTTAATGTAGCAACTACAAACTATTTTTGAAATGTAGTCACTACTTCGCTATTTTTTAAAAAATAAATAAGCATACACACACACCGTTTGAGA
Source organism: Uloborus diversus (assembly GCF_026930045.1). Classification (NCBI taxonomy): domain Eukaryota; kingdom Metazoa; phylum Arthropoda; class Arachnida; order Araneae; family Uloboridae; genus Uloborus; species Uloborus diversus. The sequence goes on along the minus strand of NC_072739.1, from coordinate 67,810,783 downwards.
ATTGAACGAAAAAATTCGAAAAGTTGCTCAGATTAATAAATTAGCTCGTTTGAACATGGAATATTACTTCAAATTTTCATTTCTTTACTTCTTTTCTTTTTTAAACCATTTTTATGAATATTCGCTGCAAGAAAGGTTTAAAAAACTGAAAGATTCAAATTTTATTCAAATTTTAACTTAATCAGTTATAACTTGATTTGAATTTTACATCGGCATACACATACATAACATTGATTAAATGAGGAAAACATATTTTAAACAGAGAAAAACTTTTTTTTTGAAATTAATTGTGTGGGAACTTATATTTTGTGGGATTTAAGTAATTAATTTTGAACTTCAAGAAAGGGGTCTGGATCTGGACACCATCCCCTTTCTTTCGATACGAAGATTTGTCTCGAGTGCTAAGCATGTTAGTATGTTTCACATAAGACAGCACCTTTATTTTCAGAATAAATTAACAGCTTCTTTGATGTTTCATGATTTGTCTTAGTTTGCTCAAAAAGACATTTTGATTTTAGGGGGGAAAAAACGATTGCATTAACAATTAATTCTGTTATTATAATTTTTTTTCAGTTACGTATTTGTTCTTTTGATCAAAACCATGTTTTTAAATCGGAACTGTAGCTTAGTTATTTAATATCTAAATAACTTAATCTTTGGTGAGCACTGAACGTTAATGTCTTACGCGTTTACAATTTTATCAGTTGTCAGCGTTATTTAAAGCAGCATCCTTATCTTTTTTTCTTTTTTTTCATCAACAAATTAACGATTTGATTAACGATAACAACAAATTAACGATAATTCCCAGTGTTATTATGTTCACTGACTTGCGTTCTTACCACCCCTCAATATTCGATGGTAGTATTTCATTAGTAAATTATAACAAGATTACATTGAAAAGAGTCCATTGTTTCCGCTTTTGAAAGCTGCCTATTTGAAAAAAATATCACAGTTCAAAAACTTTTGAAGACTCTTTTCGTTTTTCGATTTTTAATTTAGCACGTTTTCTTTATTTAAAATCATTCAGCCTTTTTCGCCTCGTCGCTCATTTTCATTTGCCTCCGAGACTTAATATGAACAGAAAATAATTTTTAAATATTAATAACCTAAAAAAGAAAATAAACGTCAATGACTCAAGAAACAAGTACTGAATAAACTTTAATATAGCACTAAAAATCTTAGTCTAACTACAATCTTGTTGCGACTTTTGGTCAAACGTAACGAAACTGTTTGACGCTTTTCGTTTCACTTACTGTTTTACGCTGATCTATTCATGATTGAAAAACATATATGAGATTTTCGTAAGATGTGTGAAAACAATTATTGTTAAGTTAGAAGAAAAAATTGTGAGTGTGGAAAGTGAAAGAATACCAGTATTTCACTTTCAAGAATGACAAATCAATTTTAAAAATGTGTGTTTGAAGCAAAGTTTGTCACCCCTGAAAATTTTGCAGCCCTAGGCCTACTCTGCCTTGTGGGAAATTGGGCCCTGCGCATAGTGATTAAAAAGTGACTCCTTTTCATGACAATGGACAGGGTGTGGCCACTTGTAGGTGGAATCTGATACCCTCGGAGAAACAAGGGAGCAAGCTGGACCACCCTGGAGCAAACTTCCCTTGTCTTGTCTAAGTTTTCTTGAAAGGATGTACACGAATTTTTTTGCTTGTCTTTGAGAATATGAGACGAACACTTCTATTATGTGTTGATGTGTATGCTTCTTAGTTAATTTATGTTTGCTTCATATTGAATAAAGAGTAGTTCTCTTTAGCTCTTCTTAAATTATGCATTTAAGCACAAAATTTTAGTTTCTACAATATTTTAATATGACGAAAGTGAACGGAAGACAAACTAAAACCCGCTTATACCTATCTACTCAACGCAAGAAACGTCGTGGGGAATATCTAGCACGATGGAGGGAAACGAAAAGGTATGTTCATTTAATAGTCTTTTTTAGTTAGTTTGATTTTAAATATGAGGCAGTAAGAAGCAAAGGGTTGTAAGTGGATATTTTCAAATTTTGTGTAAAACGTGTTAAAAGATAACGTCCTAGGTAGACTTTCATTGAAAAATTTTCCTAAATCCTGCTATATAACAGCACCTACCAGGGCTACTAGTACTATCCCAAGACAGAGGAGAGGTTCACCTACGATGTGTACTGGTTATCTCCAATTTTTAATTTTGCCACATACATCCCTTTCTTCTCACTGCCTCATATGTATAATAGAGGTGTGAAATCGATAATTAAACATCGATGTTTCAAAACGAGACACCATGGAGCACCACAAAATCTTTAAAAAATCGCAAACAATGGCAGTACCAGTTCTACTTCTTGATCTAACTTTTCAACTTTCAACTTTTCAACTTTCTAACTAATCAAGGAGCCAGTTTATGTTCCTGTGGTGACAACTTCGTTTTCGCAATAGAATTTTATCACCCACATTTTCATTTAAAAACGTATTTTAAGTTAACTAAGCTAAAATCAAATACTGTAAACCATCATTTGAACATTCAAGTAAATTTAAGACAATATTTAAATTTTTAAATTAAATTAAGAGTTTTTTGTTTTTGAAAATTACTTCTAAGGTAGATGACGGCGTACCGAATGGTTATATTATTCTCCGAAAAATAATATAAGTGTAGGTTTACAATAATTGTTAAGAAAAAGGTGTACAGATTTATAATTATTATTTTTGTACAATCAGCTTGTAAATTTTAACTGTTCACTATTATTACGTTATTATTAAATTGGTTTATTCATTTATTATTTTTCATTTTTAGCCTACTTTCCCAGTTAGAAAAAGAAGAAAAAAGCATGAAAGAAGGCTTCAGAAATATCGCGAAAAACAAAAGAAAGTCAAAAAGAAATAAAATAATTTAAAAAATATCGAAAAATTAAAAATTGGAAAGTAGGGTATTGAGATGGGGGAAAATGTCTGTCTGTCTGTCTCTCCCCCCTAATAACTTTCGAATGAATAGTCCGATTCGAACAAACTTTCTTTTGTTCGAAAGATCTCGGCGAGGACACCTCATTCCCATATTTCACTTTTTGATTTGAACTATTTTTTGATGAATTTTGAACAGTTCAAAAAAACTTAACATTATCGCTTACGGGGAAATTCAAGGCAATTCCGAACTGTGAGGCGAATTTGCTTGAAACAAACTTTGCAGGAAAAAGGTTTTGATAAAAAACTTGTATATAAAATATCTTTTTGACTTGAACAATTTTCCGTTCAATTTCGAACAGTTCAAATCCCTTAACATTAGCGCCTACGGGGAAACTGAAAGTCAATGTGATATTTATCTCTGATACAGAATAAATCATCTTGATCGGACATTAACATTTTTCAAAAAAAAAAAAAAGTTGATAATTCAGCGAAAAATAAAATGGCTGATATTTTTTCTTTCTTAAAAAGTACATTCTTGAGACAACTAAATACACAAAGTTCTTTCCAATGAGATGCATGTTTAGACGTTCTGTAAAATTTTAAATAACTGTTCCATCAAAGGTATAGTAATTATGAAATTTTTATGAAACTTTTTTGTTCAAGACATCGGTATCGAAAATGACATCGAAAGCTAAAAATAGTAGCTTGAAAAACATTTACACCGCAAAACATCATTGGTAGAAACATCAATGTTTCCAATACATGAGTATCGATGCCGCACTTCTTGTGTATAACAAAGATACGCATGGAAGCTTATAATGTTATTATCAGTAAAATTTCCAAAAACTCAAGAAAGGGTGGAAATAAAAGTGGATAGGTCTATAGCAGGGTAAACCTCTCCTGGCAGCATCGTAATGTTGTGATTAGGATCTGTGTTGCCTTCACAATCCTGCCAGGTTAGGTTTGCCCCAACTATAGTGTGTAACAACATGTTTTTGTGGCACGCAGGATGGCTTTGAATGATTTTTGAAAAATGAACTGTGGTGTGTCTACGTTCGTAAAGGGCCTGGATCGGAGATGGTGAATTCCAGCTGAAAAAAATATTACACGGAGCTCAGATTTTTATGCAGTTATTTGTCAATTCTTACAAAGTTCTTAGTGCGATTACTTTGTAGTTCTTCATTATAATTTGCAATTGGAATTTGAGCTAAAATATTTTATGATGGAAATGCAGCGAAAAATTATTCAGTAAAAAGTTTGGAATTTGGATTAAGGCACACCAGTGGCCTCCGCACCTACCAGTGTAATAGATTTTATCCTGTTTAAATGGAGGACAAGCTGTGGCACGTGAGTCACTGAGACCTTCACAATTTCAGTATAATATTAAAATTGAGGGAGTGTTCACAGTCGGTTCCAGGAATTTTCCAAAGATGTACTCTGCATGTACCTAGAATGCTTCGATACAGAATTCAGCATCTTATCCATTCCGTAATATTTGGATAATTTCGACCAAATAATAATGATTTTGTTCAATGAAGTATCAGGGCTGACCCTATCGATAGTGCCACCGGGCCGCCTCCGAGCTTTGAAACAAATCTAAAAAGCATACAGCTATGTTATTCAGAAAATGGCATAGGATTTAAATAAGTTATTTATGAAGTTCCTAAGTGTTTATGTAAATTATAAAAGATTTTTCAATTGTATTTTATACATGTATTTGGTAACCATTTGATTTAATTTTTTTATTTTAAAGGATTAAAACTTCCCAGCCTGATGAATTAGAGAAAACCTTTTCTCAGACAGTTTGAAACAAAACAATATGACTGTTGATGCCACTGAACTAGCAGAAAGTCAGATACCCGTGAATCTCACTGAAAATAATTTCGCCGCCACTGCTTCAACTTCCATTTCTCTTTCAACTCTAAGTCCATCTTCAGCTCCAATAATTTCTTCAACTCCCATTCAAGCAAATAACAAAACAACAAGTAACAGAACAAATTATACAGAAGAGTTTAGCTTAGCTGGAAGGTGAATAGTAGACATTACTTATTTTATTCAACAATTACAACTTTTGAACAAGCATAGCCCGTTTTGTTCAATTACTGATATGAAAATAGTTTCGGAGACCAGGAAAGGTATAAATAGTGGCATTAAATTTAAATGCTGCATGTGTAATTTAGAGAAGGTTATATGGACGAGTGCCAAAGATAGTTCTATTGGCGTCAACATTGCTGCAGTAATTGGAACACTAGGGATAGGAGTAGGATTTTCTAACATGGAAGAGTTTTTCAGTGCTTTGAATATTCCCTCAATGTCCCCAAATACATATGCCGCTGAACACTAATCTGTTTCTGATGCGTGGAAAAAAGGGGAACAGAAGAAATGAATCAAGCTGTTGAAAAGGAAAAGGAATTAGCTCTGTCAAGAGGAGATATTGATGCTGATGGTGTACCACTCTTGACGGTAGTTGTTGACGGCACATGGGCTAAACGGTCTTACAGAACGAATTATTCTTCATTATCAGGAGCTGTAAGTATACTTTTGATTTCTTGAAATGTTTTATTTTCTATAACTTAAATATTATAAAGTATGTGAAATATATTTCTTCTATTTTGTAAAGAATTAGGGAAGACCAAAACCACTTAGGGCCTCCCTACTTTATTTCAAATACGATAAGTTCTAAATTTTATTATTAAGTTGGGTGTAACAGACCAATTGTTATTTTTGTAGACATTTTAAAATCCTCATATGTTTCATTATACATGTCAGTCGTACATATCATGATAAATATCACAATAGGTATTCGACATTTATTTTTCAAACTTCGGCATTTGCATTATAAAAATTATGTGTACAGTTGAATCTCAATAACTCGAATATTTATCTCGAAGCTTTCATTGGGTCCTAAACTCTTGAGACTGTTGTGGAAACTTCCCATAGCTTGAACTATCTATAACTCGAGCGTTTTAGCCGCTCAGTTGGGATTTCGAGTTATCGAGAGTTGACCAAAAGATAAATGACCAAAAAGTAATGTAGTATATTCATCTGATTTATTAATATATCAGTAATATAATGTAATACTGTAATATTTATTCTTTATTTTACACTAAATGCATCGCCCGGCATTTCACGGTCTACTTCGAAAATATAAATTATCAGGCTTGAACAAAAAAAAAAAAAAAAAAAATCTAAAATTTTCCTACACACACAGATTGCAGAACAACCAAAAAGAAAAAAAATTTAAATCCCCCGATTACAGAAAATGCTTCTAAACAAAAGTCAGAATTTTATTTGTTCACATTCGAGAAAAAATGGCAACACATCTTTCTTCTCAATGATTTTCTACGCGCTACAAATTTTAATGAAAGCAACTTTCAACAATGACTTTTATAACCAATGATTTTCTAATTGAAGGCTTACCTACACTTCAGCATGAAATTTGTTAAAAAACAGTTATAGTTCACGTTCTAATTAACTTGAAATATTGGAACAAATTTAGTTCATGCAGAAAAATCAGGGGTTTCTATGGATATTTTCTTTCTATAGGGATAAACAATATGGAGGGGGTCTAGGAAAAGTCATTTGTGATGGGCCCCAAAATTTATGTGCATGCCCCCTGTATATATACACATATATTATCTATTTTATTTACATAGTTGCAAAAAATTATTAGCAACAAAACAATTTTAATATTGATTAAAAATACCTAGTTAAAAGTCAAAAGTTAATCAGAAAGAAGGAAAATGTGTTATTGCTGTGCACTGACTGATGCTTACTTTTTTCCAGAATAACGTAATTTTATAAAAGTAGCTAACAACACAAAACGTATATTCCTTTATAAATAATAAACTAGTGATTGGAGGATGCAGTTAGACTTTCGTTGGCGCTGATTGAGAATTTTGGATGTGTACCGAAATATCGGATATTTTTTACACTTTCGAAAATTGCATATTATTTTCGAACCCTGTTGAAGCGTGTAGGTGACTTATATTTTTGTACACGATTTGTCAAGTCATTTATTTATTTATTTTTTATTTTACAGGCTACCATAGTGGGCTACCACACAAAAAAAGTGCTTCACCTGGGAGTAAGAGACATTTATTGCTCAATGTGTGCTGTACACAAGAGACGAGGAACCGAAGCACCGGAACATAAATGTTTCAAAAATTGGTGTGGTAGTTCTTCAGCTATGGAAGCAGATATAATTATAGATGGCTTTCTTCACAGCATGTCACTGTATGGCGTGGTATGTTTGAATGATTGGAGACGGTGACAGCAATGTTCACAAAAAGATATTAGATGCCATGCTTTAGGACAACACAACAGTGGAAAAAATTGAATGTAGAAACCATTTGCTAAGAAATTTTTGTAACAAGCTAAAAGACATCGTACGAAACAGCAAGTTTCCAATTCACTTACGCAAAATTGTTGGCGAAAGACTTTTGCGTTTGCGTTACGTAATTACAAAAGCTGCACAACATCGAAAAACTACATCGGAACTTAGTGATGACATTATGAACGCACCCATGCATGTTTTTGGGGAGCATAAGAACTGTGACAAATATTTTTGTAAAGAAGGGGGTGGCACAAATTATGTTCAAGAATTGAAAGACAGCGGGATCTTGTACAGAATAATGGAACTGATAAGTGATATGGCTTTTCATGCCAAGAGCATTTTATATAATGCTAATAATAATGCTGTTGAGCACTTCAATTCCATTATTGCAAAGCACAATGGGGGAAAACAAATTAATTTTGCCCTCAAACGATCTTACCAAACTAGATGCAATGTTTCGGTTGTTTCGCACAATACGAAGCAAAAGTATAACAAAATTTTCAAACTGATGTGCAAAAACAGTCCTGGCTACTTTTGTAAAAAAAGAGAAAACTGACAGATGGTTAGAAAAGCAAAAGAAAGGAAACGCGATCGACTGAGACAAAAAGTACTTTTTGGAGATGAATCCTACGGTCCAAATGCACAGAAGCCGGACATGCCAGAAGAGCAATTTGAAGCAAAGAAAAGAAGATTTTTAAATGATTTTAATATTACAGACAAAGAGCGTGAAGATATCGAAAGAAAAACGATTAGGCAGTCAGAATGTGCAATTTGGCGAGAGGAGCGAAGAAAATTAATCACAGCGTCACATTTTGGCATGATTTGCAACAAACTCCCAAGGACGAGGTGCGGAAATATGGTGAAGAAAATTCTGTACTGTAGCATTGATACGCCAAGCATGCGGTATGGCCGAATCCATGAAAAAGATGCAATCAGAGATCTTGAATGCTTCGCAGGCATCAAGATTCAGAAATGTGGCTTGTTTATTGATAAAGATCTCAATTTCTTAGGAGCCACGCCAGACGGAATAGTCGAACAGGATACTGATTGCATTGTGGAAGTTAAGTGCCCAGCATCTTGCTCTGAAATATTTCCAATCGAAGCAGTACTTCAAAAAAAATTCACATTTTGGAAAACGAATAAAAATAAGACACAAATAGAAGGAGTAAACAAAAACCATATTTTTTTTAATCAAGTTCAAGGCCAATTACACATAACAAAGAAGAAAAGCTGCCTCTTTTCCCTTTGGACACCCAAAGGAATCAAGGTGGAAAAAATTGACAGAGAAGAAGATTTTTGGAACAGCAAAATGGAAAAAAAATTGAAGGAATTTTATTTGGAATGTCAGTTACCAGAAATCATCGACCCAAGATTTCCAAGGTCGATGCCAATCAGGGACCCGCCAAGAATTTTAGATGCAATTGAAAAAAGAAAACTTAGTATTAAAAGTAAAAAAGTTGACAAAGTTCTAAAGAAAGGAATCCGATAAATAAATATGGAAACAAAATTTTTGCTGTCAACAAAAATTATTTTTAAATTAACTCCAGCCACAAAGTAAGAATTGTAAGTAATGCAAGTATTATTTCAGTGTAATTTTAAAGACATTCCTTTGTGAAATTTGTGGCAATTTTTTTCTTTGCAGAATAATAATTTTTATTTGTCCTAGACGCTCGACTGTTGCATCTTTTTGATTTCCCATGAGTAATTTCAATGAATTAAAAACAAGATTTTCTATGAATTATTCAAACAGTATAGAAATGATTATTTATAATTAGATCATGTTTTACTATTGTTTCAAACATATGCCTCTTTAAATAATAATGTTCAAAAAGTAAAATATAGTATTGTAGAAGTAAAGTAGCATTAAAATGTAGTATAGTAATAATCTCTGTAAATATTAAATCTTCTTTATAGAAGTTATTATTGATAATTAGATAATGTCTTACTTTAATTTCAAACATATGTTACTCTACAAATAGTAACATTCTGTAGAATTAAATATTTTCATATGTAAACAAACGTTTTGCTCAAAATAATAATAGGTGTTAGAAATTCATCATAGTATGCCAGAAAGAATTAATATCCAACATACTTCAATGTTTGCATGGATATATTTCAGGGTTTAAAAAGTATGACTTGATGAACAAAGTGGAAATGCATAATAACGGTGAAAATGTATAATCGTTTTAGCAATAACTTCAAACACATGTGCTTAAAATGATAATAATAATGTATAATTTCAACTGTTTTAGTATAATTGCCTTGTTACAAACAAAATAAGAGCTCTTTTAAAAAAGAGCCTTCAAGTTCCTTCCGCAATGTTTTCCAAACTTTTTGCATTTCTACTCCAGAGAATTCCAAACTCTACAAATAAGAATTGTAAATAATACAAATGTTTTTTCAGTGATATTTTGAACACCTTCTTTTGTGAACTTATTGGCACTTTTTTCTTTGCAAAATAATGCTTGTATTTTTTTCATCGTGACTCGACTGTTGCATATTTTTGATTTCTTATGATTAATGTCCAGAAATTAAAAACAAGATTTTTTATGAATATTTCAAACTGCATAGAAATAATGGTTTTTAATAGATAATGATTTACTGTAATTTCAAATATATGTCTCTGTAAATATTAGTAATATATATATATATATATATATATATTCAAATATGTAATAGTAATATTCAAACAGTAAAATATGGTATAGTAGAAGTAAAGTAGTTGTAGTAAAATGTATAGTGCAGTAGTAAAAAAATGTGTAGTATAGTATTAGTAGTAGAATGTATAGTATAGTAGTAGTAGAATCTATAATATAGTGTTAGTAAAATGTAGTATAGTAGCCTCTGTCAGTAATATTCTATAGTATTAAAGATTTTTATATGTAGACAAAATTTTCGCTCTCTACAAAATAATAATGGGTATTTCATCATAGTATGCCAGAAAGAATGAATCATGTTTTTCCCCCAAGTATCTCAAAGAAGCATCCCATGTTTGTTTGCATGGATGTATTTCAGGACTCGAAAAATACTACTTTATGAATCAAATGGGCATGCATAATAGCGAGGTATACTGTACATAATTATTTTAGCAATAACTTCAGAAATATACGTTTAAAATAAAATTCAGTAATTGTATAAAAATCTTAATATTTCAGTGTAATATTTATAATTCTTTTGGGAATTCATATTTGTTGGCAACTTTTTTCTTTGAAAAATAACATTGTTTATCAGTATGACTTGACTGCTGCATATTTTTGATATCATGTGATTAATTTCTAACAATTACAAACAAGATTTTTTATGTATAATTCAAACTATAGAAATGATTGTTCATAATTGCATAATGATTCACTGTAATTTGAAACATATACTCTGTAAATAGTTACATTGTATCGTATTAAATGTTTTCATATGTGAACACAAGTAAGAAATGTATATTTCACAAATAATATTTCAGAGTAATTTTGAACTCATTCCTTGTAAATTATAGTTATTTATGAGCAATTTTATTCTTTTCAAAGTAATAATTAACAATTATTTATCATTGTAACTCGATTGCTTTATGAAAAATATGTTTTGTTTTCATGTGATGATTTCAAGGAATCTGATCCAGACTTCTTATGAATTATTTAATTGATTGATAATAAAATAGTGTTTGAGGTTAATTAGAACTTTTTAAGTGCTTATGCAGATGCAGAAAAAGCATCAAGTTAAATGTTTCTGTGTTTTAACAGGATGAAATTTCCAAAAAATAGGAAAAGTTAGTGAATTATCTTGTTAATATGTTTTTAAAAAGTAGCTTGTTGTTTTGCAGTTGTTTTAGTGTTTCATCCCTCACGGATTATATGAATGTGACTCTGTGTTTTATTAGAATTAGGTCCAATACCTGAAACTTGGTTGAATTAAATGCTTACATGAAATAAAAATATTTTTTCAAATACATTTAAAAATTGTAATGGTATTTCTTTAAAATTAGGAGGTGACTAAATTATAATTCGTTCTACCATTGTATTTAGAGAGATTGATCGCATGGATTGAAGCAATAAATGTTTACTCCGCACCATCTTCTTCAGTGTTCAATTTTCAAATCATTGAAAAGCAAACTAATGTACAAATTAAAAAACATTGGACTTTTAATTTTATTCAATAATTGTACATTAGCAGACAATGTAAAACCAGTCTTTAATTTGCTGTCAATCTGCATTTGAAAAATCTTTAAATGTTTGTAAATATCTACAGGGGTGATTGTGTTCCGGTATTTTACCGAATTTCCGGTATTTTCGGATGTATTTTTTGTATTTTTATGTCCGAAAATACCGGAATTATGTTTTTTTTTTCTGTGCTTTTAATTCCCTACCTCCGTAATTTTTTTTAATTATATAATACTCATCAAATATACCTGCAAGAGCCTTAAGATGAACACCTTTCCCTTAAGATGAACAAATGTCAAGATAATTTGTATAACACCAGCTCAAAAGTAACTTTGTAACCCATTAAAAATTTAATCAAATGTACACACAATATTTTGACTCAGAACTATTTAATACTGTGGCAAAGGTGCACGTAAGTAATAGGGACCAAAGATTACCCCCCCCCCCCCCCCCCCGTTCTCGCTTTGAAACTTTCAGGTATTTTTTGATGAACTCACAATCACCCCTGTATCTATCATTTATAAAGCTTATATTACGATGACAATGACTTCTCGATTTGTATCATTTAAAAAAGAACACGGGCCACACGTATCAGCTTCGCAGGTCGTATGTGCCCCGCGGGCCGCAGGTTGGGTGCCACTGTTCTTACGGCATAACTTTTACACTATACTAATCTGATTCATTGGTGGCTCATTTCGTGAAACATTTAGGGTAAAAAAACAATTTAAAAAGAAAACCTGAAATTTATTTCAAACTATTACTTTTAAAAACATAGATAAATTCGCTGTAAGATGTATAAACTTGAAAAGAAAAAAAATGGGCTTAAGATGATTCAAGAAGGCAAAAACTTTGTTAGAAAAAAATTTGATTTTTTTTCGAACAGTTTGCTTATTCTAAAACTTACTCTGAAAAATTTGTCCCTCTTCAATGAATTATAAAAACCATATGTTTTAAGTTCAAAAAATACGATCCCTGAAAATTGAGGGGGGGGGGGGGCGTCTGTCGTTTCCATAGAGCTTGACGAATATGGAAATTAATGCAGAGAACTTTTCATAAATTTAGATTTGTTGCTTTTATTTTGATTCACGTTTCTACAAATGCATTTATAGTTAATCATACCAGTGTGTTTAATTAAATCAGATAAAATTTAATCCATTATTAAAATTACTTACTTTGTTTTAACATCTTACAATATTATAAAAATAATGATGATGTCGCAGCGGCCAATAAAGTTATAAAAACGTAATCACGTAGAACTTGGAATGAATTTCATAATCAACTTTTAAAATTTTAAGCAGAGGCTAATACAAATCAAATGCTGTAGATTGCAAAAGATTAAAACAATGCTGGAATAGCACTGTTATACACAAGTAATAGTTTATCTTTTATTCTAAAATATCATTTCAAGTTAAAGTGAGCTCTTGAAGATTTGGGGGGAGGGGTGCACGTATTTTGGCCATTCCTCAAGTTTTGATTAATTGTTTCATTCTGGTGAGTTCAGCCAGACCGAAGGAATTTCGCGCCCCCCAAACTTGGCACTGGACAATAATGATGCAAGTAATATTTGTTGAATAAGTGCGGCAAATTCGAATCGCTAAGTGATCTGTAATCCATGTGTGCCCACCTGGGGGGGGGGGGGTTTGAGGGGAGTTTTTCTTTCTCCTTTGGGGTTTCTCTGCGATATTGAGAGGGGATGTGCCCTTGCCCTCGGGGGGGGGGGCACCCCTGTGTTGTCAACTTTATCAATCCTGCGCCTGCTTTTGATTTGCAGATTGATAATGCCCCATTTCGAAGGAAAACGTAATGTTTATGATCCTACTGCATATCCTTCTTGTGCATAAAAAGTAGCTCGTAAAAGCATTTTAATGGATCAAATTTAGAAAAAAATGAAGAATATAATAATCAACAAAATTTCGGGTTGCAATTCATAAGGAAAGCACAAAACACCGATTGTAGAAGATTCCGGTTGGTCGAAACCAGAAACCACAATGCGCTAAAAAAGATCCAATGCAAGAATTGTAGAATCTCCTTACTATCGGTTTCCCTCTTCCCGGGCCAATAAATTTTGAGCGTTGACAGTCGTTCAGAGGGGATGAAGATATCCCCCAAAACCTGTCAGCAGATCCACATAGGGGGGGGGGGGAGAAAAACTACCGCTCTCTCACTCTCTCTCTCCCAAAAGCTAGAAAATTTCTGTCTGATGAGTCCTCTTAAGTTTATTTATTTATTTTTTGAGTCAAACTGGCCCTGTTTTAATATTTTCTTTTTTAACTTGTATGTTAGAAAAATTTTACATGTGTATTATCTGTAATAAAAATGATTTCAAAGCAAAGTTTTATTTTTTGTTATTTCTAAATTGGAAACAAGAAAATTTATTACTTTATGATGAAGTTTAAAGAAATTTCTACACGTCATGCAAATCTAATAACAAATACGACTCATTATACGACCTTTAAGATTTCAACTATGAATAATTAAAAGTTTAAACCATGTGTACATTACATACAGAATTTTTGCTAAAAGTTTGTCTCTTTCGAAAAAATCTGTCGAAATAAAACAATATTTTAATGTTTCAGTTTATATATAGCACAATTCCTAAATTAAAATATAGAGGCTTTGAAAAAGTACATTTGAACGTACTTAACATGTTTTTGAAGAAATGATATGTGGAACAAGTTTGATTTATTGTTTTGAAACGGCATTGTAGAAAAATATGCGAACATGCAATGCAATCGAAATGCCGGATATCCGAATCTGGCAAGTAAAGGGGCATCGGATATCCGGTATCCGGCAAAATCACTATCTGGTGCATCCCTAATTTTTATCCTGATGGCGACGGATATTTCATGGATGATAACGCATCTATACATCGTGCCAGAAGTGTTGAAAATTGGTTCGCTGAGCATCAGTCTGACTTCCAACACCCTCCCTGGCCACCATATAGCCTGGATTTAACCCCATAGAAAATGTTTGGGATATGGTTGAAACAAGCATCTGATAGCACTATCCTCTTCCATCTAATTTACAAGATCTAAAAAGCTGCATAGTCAATGCCTGGTATTCTCTGAATGTAAATGCACTTCAGAAGCTTTTAGACTCGATGCCCAAACGAATCAGAGTGGTTATTCGAGCAAACTTGGTCCAATTAAATATGATGTTGTGTTTCTAATTCATTGGCCAGCTACTGTAAAATGACTTAAATGAAGTTAAAATTTGTTTTAATTAAATGCTTTTTAGTTGTATTTATAAGTTAGGATTGTGTTGATGCTTAAGAAATATGCCTAAATGCTGTGATTTTGTATTTTTTAGTGCAGAGACAGAAAGAAAGACCAGTATCTGGAGAAGATCCCACCTACAAGCTTAAAGATGATGATGAAGATTGGAAAGGCGTATGTTTTGTAAATATGTTTGTATAAATTATTTATTATTATTTTGGTTTATTTGAATTAACTGTAAAAGAAATTTTTATTTTTTTAAAGCAGTCAATTTTTAGAATCGATCTCCAGTTTTATGTTTTTAAGTTTGTTTTGAATATGAGTTCTTAGGGTGTTTTAAAATTTGTACAGTTGGTTATATCAAGTATTGTTTTAGCTATCCAATAATTTCAAGTAATTATTTTTAAGTATTGAAAATAAATATTATATAACATATAGAGTAGAGCCCCATTTTTTGATCAGGCCTGAAAGGGGTTCAGGTCGTCCAAATTAATAAATTTATGGATTTAATAAAATAACCTATAAATTGAGCCATGGTACATAAACAAATTACTGTATATAGCAGGAGTTCCTTACTTTTTTGATTTGTGGCATCCTTTGAAGAATTTGAATTTTCTCATGGCACATTTGCCTATCCCTGTTACACTAGCTGTATTGTTACTATGTACATTTTGGTGCATTCCTTGCCCCTCTCTGTAGCACTCCATTGTGCGGCAACATCCTTTTTTGTGACCCCTGGTGTACAGTAAAAATATATTTTGAATTCAAGAGAATCTATACATATATATATAGAAAAATTAGATGTTGGTAAATATGTATGTGTGTATGTTGCCACAAAACTCAGAAACTATCCAGCAGATTTGACTGAATGTTTCACATTTTGCTTTTATTAGTGCGTGGAAGGTTTATACACTAGTTCAAAAAAAGTTTTGATTGGTGGTTCTTTCTTTTTTTTTACAGTAGACCCTCGTTTTACGCAGGGGTTACGTTCCACGGAAATGCTGATAAATTGAGACCTTATAGTAGTGTTAAAATAGGGGTTAGGTTCCGCAGATGGTTCATTCTAGTGATGACTAATTGTATACTAAGTTTAATGTGTACTTATATCGATTTTTATGCAAAACATGCATAAAGAAAACATAAACTAATTTCGTGTTCTGTTTATGAAGAAGAGCTGGCTATGATAGTCTTTTGGCAGTCTTGAAGAATTTTTCTCTGTAATTCTTCGCAGAGCATTAACGCATCCATGAGCACTTGCGTCTTTTCCATGATAGAATCCTTCACTCACAAATCAGAAAGATCATTTCTATTGTCTAGGAATGGCTCAAAATTGAAAGAGGGGAAAATGTTATCTGGTTGCATTGCCACATCCTCGTGAAACCGAAACTCATCCGCATAAAATAAAATAAAGGTGTCAAATCTTAAACCGCGTACAATAAACCCGCGTAAAACAAGGGTCTACTGTACTTCCTTTTACGAAAAAGGAAGTATTGTATTCGCAAAAAAATTTTCACTTAAAAATCAGCATTAAATTCCATTTTGCTCACCACCGAATGAATGTTGAGTTTTTCCGACCCGACCACGTGCATATATACTTAAAAACGTATAAAAGACGCACAAAATATCCATTTTGACAATTCTGAATTGATTCCGAGTTTTCTCGTGACGTATGTATGTGCGTGTGTACCTTACATAACTCAAAAATCGTTTGTCCTAGAAAGTTGAAATTTAGTACATAGACTCCTAGTGGGGTCTAGTTGTGCACCTCCCATTTCGGTTGCATTCGGATGTTTCTAAGGGGGTCTTTTACACCTTTTGGGAAGAGGGAAATAATTGTTAATTTCAATGCAATCTCAAGTAGTGTTATAATTTGGCAAACACTTGGCGATATATCGCCAAAGTTTTGGTTGCCAAGTTTTGTTGTCAACTTGGCGATACATTTGGCGGGGGGGTTTTTTTGGGGGGGGGGGGGTATCAATTTGGCTATATAGTAAAAGACCATTATAACACACACCTTGGGACCAAAGCTTTTGCGTTATATAGATCATTTCACAAATTTTGAAACATTCAAAATATATCAATATATAGCACTTTAGAATGAGTTTTATCTTCAATGAGTATTAACGTACTAATATAGCTATTAGTCATTTACAAATGAATATGTTTCACAATCAAAATAAAGTGAATTATCCTGCACTTCTGCTAGTTTCATGATTTGCATAACAGTTGCATTTTCAAGAGCCATCTGGTATTTTCTGTTTACTGTAAATACGAATTTTCATTTAAAAGCTTTGAATTAAGATGGAAAGATGAAAAACTGTTTCAAAATTTAATATGCCTGACAAGTTTTATGCTTGCAAAGCAAAAGAGAGGGATTTTTCTAACTTCAAAACCTATTGTTTACTTCTGAAAAGTTGTGCGGTTTATGGAGAATTGTGTTATATAGGTCGGGGTTATAAAGGTATTCTACTATTTAGAGAGTTAACCATTGAATCAAATTAAAATTGCCAATATTGGGAAAATTTATCTGTATAAAACGTTTTCTTAGCTTCGGTTTGCAACAAACTTGGGTGAAAATATTTAAAGTGTTTCTTTGCTTAAGTCGAGGTACTATTATCATTAAATTGGTGTAAAAGGAAGTCATCAGCTCGCTTTTTTTTGTTCCTATTTTAGTTTACTAATAGCCTTTGTATTTGAAACAGTTGAATTAAGAGACATAATGCAAACTAAGAAAGATAATTGAGCATTTTTTTTCCTAGGGTAAAAAAAAAAAAAAAAAACTGGTCCTCTTAAGAAAGCTATATATAGATTGTGATTTAAAGGCTTTAAAATTGCAGTCTGTCATGTTTTAGTTATTCAATAGCACCGACATCTTCAAAGAGAGTTATTGTAGAAATATGAATTTTGGATTACTCATGTCACTTTTAAATGCAGAAATCAGTCTGTAAGAATTAATATTGTGTTAAAAAAGAATTCTTGATATCTAAACATCAAATATATTAAACCAAATTATATTTTTGCTGTTTTGATGCTTCTATGTCAAAAAAACTGTTAAGGAATTGTTGACACATATTTCATGTAGCAGAGTATTAATTTTGTTGTTCTTGTTCTATAGCATTGTAAAATTGTACTACCTTATGAATCATCCTCTGTATTTCTTTATTTCAATAGATTTTCATTTTTAGGCTCAGAAAAGTCCAAAAACTCCTCCAGGGGCTTCCAGAATGGAAAGGAGATGGGTTGATGTAATGACGATACATCTACTGATGGCTTATCTCACACGATATATGTTGGATACAGATAAACTTAGGTATCTGCATTTAGCAAACTTTTCCTTGTGGGATACTTGCTTTAAATTGGATCTAGTTATTTAAGAGTTTTCTCTGTGAAACCAGCTTAAGAAATTCTTGCTTAAGTAGTTAGTGTTTCCGATTTAAAATTTTCTCTTACTTACTGATTATTTTTTGAGATTTTTTTTAGCAGCGTGCAGCTTTGTGCTGCTGTGCAGGTCCATCAGTTAGGGGTTGTGTTTTTATTTTGTTAAATTTTTTATTTATTATGGTGCAGTTATATAAATAAGTAACGTGTATGCTGATTTTTTCAAAAGTTACAATTCCTTTTCTTTTATAATTTGTTTTATGTTTATATTAACTTTCTTAATTAAAAAAGTGGTAAAAGTTGCTTGAATCTACTTCTACATAAACATATATATTTAAGTGTATAAATATATGTATTGTAATGTATTACACCAGTAATTAGAACACAAACATTTATTCATTTCGAGATTTGCATGCAGCCTATGTACAAATAATTGTTTGTTATATGTCGTTAACCCTCGTATTAATATCCAAAGAAGATCTACTTTGTTGCAAAGTTTAAGTAAGTGGCTTTGGAAGCCAGATAGTTAGAACATTGCCTTCCCAAGAGAATTAGGAAACCCAGCCCCCTGTCACATCGTAACGATCTCTCCTGGTGATGCTTTTCAAGCCCCTGAGGAATATTTCTGTTCCCACCACAGGGTAGTCCGAGCTCTAAGACAAAAAGATGGAGCAGCGCCTTAGTAACAGCAACTTTGCGTAATCTTGGAAAGAAATTTTGTATAAGTCCGCGTGACAATTCATGTTTGTGTGTAGTCACAAAAAATATACCTTGCCTCGCATTTCAATCTTCGAGTTGAACCGAACCGTTGCTTCGGTCACTCGTCTGGTCTGCTAATTCTATATTAGCTACCAGTTTGTTTCGCACTCTTGGCTTCCTTAAGAGGTTTTCCATCTCCAGCTCACTCACTTTCCTATGCCGGGCTGATGAGTGCGAATAAGCACGAAACTGAAGTCCTCGGCTGGAAATGACTGAGCTGGCGGTGTATTTCACGTATATATGAATAGGTTTGGTCAACTCCTGGGGGCCATGTTGTCCAGGCAATTAATAAAAATAACTTGGCTACTAGGTTTTTCAGAAGCCATGTTGCATTGAATTTTTTTTAATAACTCTTAAGAAATCATTTGTTTAGTGCCTAATATTTTTTCCTGGTTCTTAAGTTTTTGGAATTTTTGTCCATCCCTGTGTGTATATTAGATATATATCATTAAAATAACCTATAAATAATTATACTGCATACATTTTCTATGGCACTAATTCTGGTGATATATTTTAGGCCAAATGCTTTTGAAATTAGAAGTCAAGAAGGAAAGCCTTCCGCTGTAGTACACTGTGATGATTCTAGCATGTTGTCAGAATGGATAAAACATATTTCAACAAATATTTTACATTTGACAGCACAACAAGTAATAATAATGTTTTATTCATATTTTATAGTTGAATATGCAATTATCTTTTCAAAAATCATGAATTTTTTTTCAGAATCATAAGTTGTTAACAAAATAATATATGGTTCAAATTATACTAAGTTTCAACAGTGTCAAAAGATTTTATTAAACTTTTGAATTGGAAAATTTAAGCCCATAAACGTTTATTAAAGCAGAAAAAATAAATTGTTGCCTATGCATAATTTGGTGTTCCAAGGAACCATTTTTCAATCAATGCTGAAGATGTAGCTTATGGATAAAAAGGGGTCCAGTAAATCCGATGAGAATAATTGTTAAACAAGATTATAAAGTAAAAGCAAAGAGGAGAGAGAGAGAGAGCCTTGCTGCTTCAGCATCAAGTCCTGACAGGGAAAAAACTTTTATTTCTTTTCAAAAATTGGATTTATTACTCAGGAGGTATTCCAATAATATTAGTGATTTTATTATGTCCTTTTCAAAAAAAGAAAAAAAAAAGAGAACATTTATTTACTGGAATTAATTATTATAATGTGAATGGTTAGCACACCATTGGTTAGCACCTAAAGAGTGTCTGTATCACTAAGTAAGTGATACAGACACTCTTTAGGAATTAAAATTGTGGAACCTCAGTAAGTTCACATCCACTTAAGCAGATATGTTTTCTTATTCCTTTGAGATGTCGAGTTATTAAGGTTCCACTGTATTGATATTGCATGTTTATGTGTTAGCATCCTAAGAGTTGGCTACATGACTTGCCAAGGGGTTTAGGAGAAGAGGTTAAATCTAAAATTCCTCTGGTTGTGCCCTTGATCAGTTGGAAAGGAAAGGGTTCTTAGTTATTACTTTTTAATACTTATCAGCCTGTTGGTTTGCCAATTTTGATATTTTTTGTTTGCTGTAATATTTTATTTCATTTATATTAATATTACATGCATTTTATAAATTTCAGATAAAAAGTTTCAACGAATCTTTACCTCAACCTGATCAGGTAGGCTTTTTTTTAATCATCCATCTACTGCTTTTATTAATACTTGTAGGCCTGTATGTGAATATATTATATAAGAACTACTTTTAGAGTCGATGATAATGTTTCACAACTGATTAATAGCATGTGTTTGAATAAATGCTTAAAACACAAACGTTTTCCAATTTTTTCTCCTGAAATTATTCCTGTACTCTTCTCTCTCTCTCCCCCCCCCCTTTATTTTTTTCTTAATAATTACAAGTTTTTGTGACATTTTTAATATTCATAACACATTTCACATTCTATGAAACAGCTATATATTTATACTTTCCGCCTACGCTTGTTATATAACTGGCAAACAGCTAGTTCAGACAAATCAATCTGAATGAGGGAGGGAGGGGGGGAGATTTGATGTGTTTCATTCATTTCAAGGTGACTCTACTTAATTGAATAGCTGATACACATCTTCAAATGCTGACATCCCTGAAAACCAATAGGTGCATCCATTTCTTCAACTGGATGTTATCCTTTCTGCCTCATCGGTGGTCAGGCAGTATACAGTCGAGCCCCAACTTACGCGAGGGATGCGTTCCAAGACCACTTGCGTAAGTCGAAATTTCGCGTTGTTGAAAAATGTATGAATACAAATTTTTTAGAAGCATACAAGTTCTTTTAGACATTTGTAAGCACCCCTCAAATTGCTTTAAAGCATTCCTCAACTGTACATTATAGTTTCTTGCATAAACAACTGAACTTTTACTGTATTAAAAAAATAAAAAAGCTGTTTCATTTAACATAAAGTACTTTAAGATGCACAAAATGAATGATCGATGGGAGGGAAAGACATAAAATAAAACAACACGGTATGCACAGTGTGTAGTAATAATAAAATGCTGCACTATAATAGTACTGTACTGTGTATACATTAATAATATTTATGAGTTAAAAATGAAGATAAGATGATTTACGCTCCATGATCAGATCAATAATCTTATCTGATACATTTTAAAATACGGTTGCTTCGCCTTTTCTGTTATGAAGTTTTCATTTATGGCAACAGCCTCTCTCCCTGATCTCTTAATCCAAAATACAACATCAGCTTCCATTTTCATAATGCTTACTTTGCTTAGATTCTACAAGTTTCAATATTGAAACTGAGTTCTGAACTTTTATGGATATCTTTTTGTTTTGACTTTTAATTGTATGTATGGAAGATTCACTCAAACTTATTGATGTGTGGTTATTTGATGCACTAACAATGGGATGTGTAGGCTAGTTTGATTTGGGAACTTTCGCTGTCAGTGGTGCTAAAGGGATGTAATAACATTCACGAAATCAATATTGAGTAGTCAGTAACAAAGCCAATAAATAATTCCTTCCCAAAAAATGCGTTTTGTGGACGAGGAATTCGCATCAACTCTAAAATTCGTTTCTCCTAAAAAAATTCGCGTTACAGCCGTTTCGCGTAAGTTGAATCGCTTTGTAGCGGGAGTCGACTGTATGTGATTATCTACATCTGTGTATACAGACACATTAATAAAAATATATTTTTCAAAAATTTTCTTGAACACCTCCACTAATTGATATAATTTATATATTAAATCAGTACTGTAATTGCATTTACGATGTTAATGAAAACATTAGCAAATATCCCTAAAATTTTCATTCTTTTCCTACTTTTCCTAATTTTAATTATATATAGTTGACAAAAATAATTTCAAAAGCATTTTATAGCAAAAATAAAGCTTTGTAGCCACCTCCGCTGACAGCTTGCTGCTAAGTTTTTAGGTTTAAAACAAAGGCAGGACTTTAATATCTTTCAAGTGCAGATGAATCTGAAGGACTTATCATTAAAGGTCGATCTATATCCAACATATCCTTCTGACAGAGAACTTGTACTATTGTTTTTTAATTTAAAATATATTATTTCAGTTGTTAAGCAACTTTTAAATATTAATATTAAGTTGTAAGTTTTAATTTTTACATTTAAAAAAAATGGAATTCAGACTGAGTTTTATGATTTTTATATTTTATCCCAAGAAATTTTCCTTTGTACTATTTTATTCACACATTATTTAATATATTTTCCATAACGTCTGAAATATTTTCCTTTGTTTCCTACACAGATTTTATATATGGGTTGGGTAAGTGAGGGTTTCCCAGCTCCTCAGCCTTGGTACAAATGGCAGCCCCATTTCCTGGCCCTCAAAGGGGCTGAACTTTATCGTTTTGAAGCTCCTCCTGTAAGTATTTTTTGTCTTATGTTTCAAAATTAGTTCATATTTTATTTATAAGTGTTAGACATGAGTGCTTCTGTCTTAGGACGGATTTCCGTCTTGGACAAAATTTCCGAGACGGAAAGAAATTCGATGACTTCAGTTTTTACTTAAAAAGAAAAATGGAGTGTTTGAAAAATATGGTTTAATATTACTGGACCGTTCCATAACCACAAATTTACATTGACATTCTCTCGAATTTCAACCATGGGCTTTTTTTGTTTGCGTGCTTTTGGAGGAGTGGCTTTTAGACTCGCGCGGTTTGACTTTTTTTAGGTTGCTTTATTTCCAACTGCAGACCGCGAAGTTGCTCGCTATTCTCCCTGATTTTTCAAAATAATCGTCTTTTACTTGAAAATTTAGTCTTTTGTCTTGCATTTTTTTATCATCCTTTCGATTTTTCTTCATTTGCGTTTTATTTTTGCAAACTTTATATGCATAAATAAAAATTATATGTGCTCTTAAAATGTCTTAAAGTTGAATCTGGATCACCAATTGAGAGTGATTGCTGACGGGATGAAATGGTTACGCCACAGCAAAGGGCGTTCACAGCCCAGGTAAAACGGAAACTATCGGGGATTTTGAAG
Source organism: Uloborus diversus (assembly GCF_026930045.1). Classification (NCBI taxonomy): domain Eukaryota; kingdom Metazoa; phylum Arthropoda; class Arachnida; order Araneae; family Uloboridae; genus Uloborus; species Uloborus diversus. Next base: position 67,787,585 of record NC_072739.1, on the reverse strand, counting down.
ATTTTAGTCAAAATGGGAATTTTGGTAAGAATCGGGGGGAAATTTCAAGCTGGTTTGAAACACCAATGGGCAACTGTTTCTGCATTTTTGACATGTTTCTGGTAAAATATTCTAAAACTTGAGGAATCACTAAATTCCATTGTCTTTCAATCTAACACCCGCTAGAATGGAAATATGGGGGGGGGGGAGGGGGGAGAGAGCGTGAAGGGAAACGAAGAAAATAACGGCAGCACGAGTTTGCGAAAAAACGCTGCTCTTGCAATAAGTAAGGGTAAGTCCGCAAATTAACCCAAGATACTGTGGTCTTAAAATGTTTATATTTTGGACAATCTAAGAGGGGGGAGGGGGGGTTACTCAAGGGCTCTAGAATAAAATATCGAAAAACTGAATTGAAAGCCATTTTTGAAGCTAGGAGTGGTTCGGGATTTCTGCTCTGCAAACTATTAAAAGTTTAGTCAAAATGATTAGGCTGTTTTAATGATGTAAAAGTGGGGAGGAGGAGGTTAAAAAAAAATCGAAAACTGGAGTCCTAAAAACGCTAGTTTAAGCAATCATTGGTGAATTTATGAGAGATGGTTTTGGAGGTTAGATTTGACATAATAGAACGAGGAGTTAAATTCTTGCAAAACTCTGTTGATATAAAATTGTTTACAGATGATAGCATAGTTATTGGCTGCTTTGTCGATTGGAACAAAAATAAAACTTTTTTCAAATTGTTTATATATTCGATGACTTCTTTTTTCAAATTTTGGTAATGGTATTCTTTGCTGTTAATTTGTTTGGCAAAAAAGGTTTTAAACTCTGCAATTGACTGCTCTTTCCATTCCTGGAAAGTCTCAAAAGGTGTGGCGGGGAAATATGCAGTGTTCTTAATAAATTGTAGAACGTTTTCCCTAAAAACAAAAATTGCTTTGCGAAGTTTGCAGGGATTGTTCAATCTGAGTTTAGTTCCAAAATTCATTAAATATCTGATATTTATGTTTGCTACGATATCCAAATTACCATTTATAACATGCTTGTGATCTGCATTAATGAAATTTCTAAAATTGGCATCATTACATAAACATAGATGTTCATCACTGTGCGAAAAGCAACATCACGTAATTAAAGATCCTTTTGCAGAAGGGCTTAGGATATTTAAAGGCGGTTATGTTCTTATTTTGTATAGGAAAACAATATGACAACTTATTTAAAATTTTATGAAAAGGAATATTCTCAAAGCTTTTTGTTGAAAAGAAATTGTGAAATAAATGTTTTCTTTTGTCGTAGATTCAAGCCCTATCCTAAAGTTTATCAGATCAGAAATTAAGTCTTTGCATTGATCATTAATGAAATTAAATTTGGAAAGATACTGTTTCAGTTTTTTAAGAGTAACAATTTTTAATTTGAAGATACTGTTTTTAAGATGTTTGACGTTAAAAGATTTAAGAAATGTTTCTTCAACATCTTTGCACCAGAGATTAAGGTTTATACTGTTGATGATTTTACTGTTCTTGTGTGAGCCTCTGTGTTCCCTTGAGATTCGAGATTTAGAGTTGAAATTATAAAAAAGTCTGTCAACATTTCTAATATCCTGCTTATTCAGCAGTCGTATATGTCCACGGTAAAGTTTTGCTGAAATCTGTACTATTATTGTATAGATTTATCATGCTGAGTATTTAGGTACTGTTATTCTTCACTGTAGAAAGATAATTTCCAAACAATTTCGACCAGGTGACGTACACAGAACATTTATTTATTTACAACACAAAACACATTCTACACACATGCGGAACACATCAGCTCAGCGCAGATCAAAACAATCATCTCCTTCATTTCTCGAAACTTCCCACCAGGAGGCAGGGTTACAGGAATGGACTATCACGATGCCAGCTTCTTTTCTACAGATTTGGCCATCCTGTTGGAACTGACTTCAGTGACTGAACAAAAACATTTCAGTATGTGAAAACAAACAAAATTAAAACATTTTATGTACTGGAAAACATCACGGCAAAGTCGGCAGATGTGAAGTATGAACTGAAATTCTACTTGAATAATCATATAAACTTGTCAGTATAACTTTGATGAAAATTTAAATAAACTAAAATTATATTACGCTTTCAAACTAAAAAACATGCCATCCAGCAATACGCACTTATGTGCACCTACCTGCGAGTAGCACTGCATAAGATCGAAGGGAAGAAACAATTGAAGTTTTATAACTTTGAATCGCTACTGTGATTGCTCAGTTGTATGTAAAGCAAAATGCCTTTCTTCTATTTAGAAGTGAAAAAAAAAAAAAAAAAAATAGCATATTTACGTAGATGCCAAACCAAATTTAGTTTTTAGGAAATATTTTGCATGGAGAACAGGAAGCACATGACCAGGAATGCTACCCTTTTTTCAACATTCGGCCCCTTCTTGAGCCTCCTTTCCTTTACAAAAGGTACACACAAAATAACATTTTTTTTGGAAACAAACTGTGAAATAGAAAACACCTCTCTACAAAATTCAACTACTTTCTCTTTAACTGGAGGTTGTGTGAAAATATCATCTTTATTAAGTTTACTACTTATAGGTTTAATGTCCAATACTTTGTCATTCAGAAGATTTCTATTAAAATGAAATTTTATGTTTATGTTTTGTGGGATGATTTTCTACAGGTGACTTTGAAAAACTAATGGCAGACTGGTTATTGCAATACAAAACTTTAGAGTTTAAGGAAACATTCAGAATTTCAAATTCTTTCTGTAAATTTGCCATCCAAATCATTTCTTTTACAGCTTCTGTTAAAGCTTTGTATTCTGCTTTCGTGGTTTAACAGTTTGCCAGAATGCGGAATCATTATCAATTTGAAAAAAACATTCCACTTACTGAAACGCAATCATCTCTATTCGCTGCAAAATCTGCATCGAAAAACATGCAAGATTTAGATTCTTAATAATTGATAAATTTAGCATTTTTGAGTATCATTTTAATTTCTTAACAATTTTAATAAAGTATCCCAGTGATTAATTCCTGGGTTTTTCTGAAACTGCAACAGCATATTTACTGCAGAGCATATGTCAGGTCTTGTTCTATTGGCAATAAAGCCAAACAACCCAGCAAATTCCGGTATGGAAATTTGGCCATTGATTCTTTATCGTATTCACTAAAAGGGCAATCCAATTTGGACAAAATTGCACCTTTTGCAATTGGGAGTGAGGAATGCGGATATTTAAATTCCAAAAACATATTACAAATTTTCTTAATATATTGGTTTTGATGAATGAAAAATTCATTGTTACATTCAAAAAATTCAATACCCAATAATTTCTTAATTTATCCTAAAACTTTTATATCATGTTTACTTTGAATTAAGGAAATAACAAAATTTATATCTTCTTGGGTTTTACCAAACAGAACTATGTCGTCAACATATTCGCAACTCCAACGAACTATAGGGGGCACTGAAGTCACTGTCTAATGGCGGACTTAAAAACCAAAACAAACGCACATGGTAACGAAGAAAATGCTAATAGTGTTGTGATTTTTGTTCGTACGTATGATTTTTTCGCTTTATTCTTTTTAAATTAATTTTCAAAGTCTTGTGGATATTCTGGCCCACGTAGAAAGAAATGAGAATTCAAGAAGCATTACTAAATGTCAAAGATTAATGCAAACTACGTAGTTCGTAGTTCTAAGCAGCTATTTCCACGATGTTGAATTCGATATTTATCAATTCTTGATAGAACTAAATAATAATTGTGGCCTGACAAGAATAACAATTAATGCTAGAAAATTCAATATGACATTACAAATTGTTATCGAAAGAAGATGATACTTCTTTGCCTTGCTTGGCTAGCACTTATTGTTTTGCATTTGTTGACTGAGTTATTTCTCTCGAATTCCCGAATCGGTTAATTTAAAAATTTTCTGTTTTGATTTTTCTAATTTCTGAGTTACGATTTAATTGTGTCATGTTATGCAAATCATCAACAAAATTCTCACGGATATATGGTGGTAGTTTTCTTTTCAGTTGATTGACCATTATTTCTTTTCACTTATCGAATTCTGTAATCTTACTACCATTTAATTCCACTCATGATAAAAATTAAAAATGGTTTAACTAAAAACGCGAAATCTCGCGAAGGCTACTTTTCTCGCACTATACTATAGAACTATAACCCTAAACAAATTTGGCGAAACCTTTCAGCTGAGAATAAAAGGAATAAAGTAAATTCTTTCTCGGTTATTCATTTTGTTCTACGATAATATATTCAAGAAAATATTTTGCATACTGTCCATTCCAACTAAATGCTGCTGTAAAATATGGTAAGTTTAATTAATTTAAGATTTAAAAAATCCCCATATTCTTACAAATTCATACAAAACAATAAAATTTTTTACCTTGTATAACGTTATCCAAGTTTGTTAATCCAGAATTTTCGCTTTCACCAATTATTAAGGAAATAATGAAAACTAACATTATTTTGAAAAGCTCGAGAATACTACTAAGGGACGAATTAATTTCTGTAGCTGAAAGCAAACTAAGACACATCGATTGCGTTAATAAATACTCAGAACAAACTGCCTGTGTTTACGTCAACAGACACCGTGGAGCGCAACGTGGCAATGTTTTAGTTGCATTCGCAGTTTTATAAATCACCGCAAGGTATCGTATTCGAGCGCTGGAGTTCCGAATAGTAATATAATTACCCTATCTTTTAATGTGTAAGCACAACTGCACCATTTTAATTTTGCAAATTCTAATTCTTCCAATGTTCTAACAAATTTGTGGAACCATTCGCTTCCACTCTGATGGAGTCCATAAATTGTTTTTTCAAAAGACATACATAACCTGGATTTTTAGAATCAATAAAACCTGTGGTGGTTGATGCATATATATAGTATAATTTAATGTGGCGTAGAAGTATGCATTCTTTACGTCAAATTGATAAGGAATCCATTTATATAAACACACAAAAATTGCAAAGATTATTCTTATGAGTGAAAGAAAAATTACTGGCGTAAATACTTGATCATAGGATTCGTTCCAACGTTGGGTATGCCCACTCGCACACAACCTTACCTTATATCTAGAAATCCTTTCTTTTTCGTCCCTTTTTAAGGTATAAACCCATCAGGAACCAATAACTTTAGTTTTGGGCAGCAAAGGAACCAAATTCCAAACCTTTCTAGAATTCATTACAGAAAATTCCTGCTTCATGGCTTCTTGTCATTGACTTGATTGTGGTGATTTGAGAGCAGACTCAGTGTCGGAAGGAATATCTACTTCTAGATTACAAACCTCAGGGGTATGTCGCAAATTGTGGACTGATTCTTTAATATTGAAATACAATCTGCCTAATACAATATTGTTTACAATACAATACTTTTCAATATCTTTGTGTGAACGTAATCGGGTATTAGTATCTGGTGGATAATATACATTTATGCTACTACCATCTCGGCAAGGAACAACTTTTCTAATCCAGTCAATTTCACAACATTGCTTTACTTATGAACAAGAAATTTTATTTGAAAGGTTCCCCCTTTACAGCAGTAGAATCTGCCAATGGTTTAGTACTAATTTCCTCTTTTCCCAATTTATTTCACACATCTAAGAGACTTTCATCATCCGAGTCTAACAAATTTGAACAATTATCATTAGAAAATTTACATGATTATTTACTGAAGGAGAAATTAACAGTTCTTTGATTTTTGTTGAAACGAACATTTCTAGTTTCTATTGTATGATTTTCATCAAATTTTGTACCCACTAGTGTTTTGTGGCTGTCACGATGCGTCGCGTTTGATTTTGAAGAGTTATTCAAAAGCCAAAAAGATAACAATTCTAGGCTGTGGAAGTGGAAGCATCGCAGCCGCACATAACCTCAGATCAACGACTGCCTTGAATGCCAAAGAACAAAAATTTAAAAGACTTACCCCATGTTGAGTGTATGTAGACCATAGGAAGGACACATTGATTACCGTACGTTCTTTATTTCATGCTAAATTTCAAAGCAGACAAGATGACAGGACTTTTGTATGGTGATCACCAGAAAAAAACATTATTCACTTAATAAAAAAAACAAATGCGCGGGAGACATATTAAAAAGTGCGAAAAAAAAAAACCGTGGAGCTAGAGCTTGCAAAGTTCGTTAAAGATCAGAGTTCATTCGGACGGGTTGTAGAACATTCGAGTTAAAATGGACGGAGGACGGACAGTTCACTTTGAAGATGTTGGGGTGTATTCAGGGATGAAGTCTAATCAGCGATGTCAGTTGCAAGCCACGCCGCGTTGAAAAAAGTGGCGCAGCAGTTGGTAATTGCCTTGGCGGCGGCATTGAAATCTGATAACTTACGATGTTTAAACGAAAAGCCGAAGGGCTAAATTTCGTAAGTCAGTCAACAATGTTACATGCTTATACAAGCAGAGATAATATCACACAGTGGAAGGTGCAGAATCAAATGTTAATGTGAAGAAATGAACATTGGAAACTTGCTAAAATCTTACCAAAAATTTATTGGTCCATAGTAACTAAAATAAATAAACTAACAAAAATAAGTTCTTAAGAATAAAACCCGGCCATAAGTGGAGGCGGAGTTCGCAACTCCCCAACACCTATCGTACCTAACGCACAAGAGGCTGACGAACACAAAAGAAGAGAGAGAGAACGATTGGAATCGTTCACTATTTATACTTGCCTCATTTGCATATGATTGGGCATCAAAGGATGCCAACCTAAAACTGAAACTTTACACGTGCCGAAAGAGTTGAGAAGTTAATCTAATTTGAATAAAGTTAATTTTATATTACATTACATTAGGAATGAGAACGCGGATAAATATCGTTTACCGATGTCTATCATATCCCCCCTTCTCATTCAGTAATGTTATTAAACTTTAAATTTTTATACAATTTTAATAGATTCAAAAATAACCCAAAAAAAAAAATCCACAAAGGGCCAGGCTTAATCTTTTACAAAAAATTTAACAATTCAACAATAAACAAATATGGATATATATCCATCATAATACATCATCCATCAGCAGCTGCAGCTCAATACATCACCGCTTATTTGATTGAAGTCCTTTCTCAAAAAAGTCCTTCTTGCCTATTGATGATACACAGTCCAAGGAAATAGTAAGTCCAAGATTAACATTTCCGCTGCAAACTATCTTGTCAAACTGTAATTGACAAAAATACTCGAAACAGTATCTTTGAAAGAGATAGGCACAATGATTTTACAAAAAAATTTTTTTTTTTTTTTTTCACAATGACAAAATTATTTAAAACGCTTAGTTTCCAAAAATAAACTCTTGTCATTGAATCAAATTCCTCCATCTCAAAGATTAAACCAACGAGAAATTTGAAAAAGAATTTCAGTTGTTACAAAAATATTTATACTTTAATATCCCATTATATTTATTATACTAAACAATTTCATACCATTAAAAATTAACAAAATATTTGTTCACAAAAACGATTCAGTTCAAAACGGGTCTGCGGCTTCGTAAAAATATCGGCCCTGTTGGATTTACTACCTACATGTTTTACGGTAAAAATGTCCCGTTGAATCAAATCACGAACAAAAAATAATTTTACATCAATATGTTTTGTACGGTGATTTTCAATCGGAGACTTAACAAAGTCAATGGCCGATTGATTATCAACGTACATTACAGATTTAATTTTACTTTTTCTAACAATTCCCCAGCGTAAACATTCGTTTAATACACAGTCAAACCACATAAGCTCTTTAGACACTTCACAAAGGGCCACAAACTCACTTTCCATAGTGGAAAGGCTAATACAACGTTCCTTGAAGGTTCGCCATTCAATCGGCGCATTATCCAACAAAATTAACTGCCCCCCGAGTGAAGTTCGATCATCTTGATTAGCTGCATAATCGGCGTCAGAAAAAGCTATTAATTGGGTTCTATTACAATTTAATTTAAGTTTTAAATCTTTTGTTTGAAAAACATAACCCAGAAGTTTTAAAAGACCGTTCCAATGAATGACACCAGGGTTGCTTTGAAATTGACTGAAGATATTGACCGCATAACAAATGTCCGGTCTCGTTCTGCTCGCAATGAAAGAAAGACAACCCAACAAATTACGATAAGGAATCTTTGACATTTCAAATTTTTCATTTTCTGTATTAGGACAATTCGATTTCGAAAAAACAGTACCTTTACAAATCGGCAATGATGAAACCGGAAAATTAAAATGTTTGAACTCTTCAAAAACTTCAATGATATATTTCCTTTGGAACAAATTCAAACCATTTTCAGTTCCTTCAAATTCAACACCTAACAGTTTTTTTCGTTTTTCCGAGAACTTTTAAGTCAAAATTTTTCCTAAGTAAATTTAAAACATGATTTAAATTCTTTTCTTTCCGTGCGAGCAAAACAATATCGTCAACATACAACAATAAAATGACACATGAATTATAAATATAAACACAATTACATTCTTCAAATTTCTGAAAACCAATTTTCAATAAAACACTGTTTATCTCAAAAAACCACATACGGCCACTCTGGTGGAAACCGTAAATTGCTTTATTAAGCTTACAAACTAGATTTTCTTTCCCTTCTATTGCAAAACCCGGTGGTTGTCTCATAAAGATGCATTCTTTTAGAGGTGCATATAAATAAGCATTCTTCACATCGTACTGCAAATCGAACCAACCTTCTGATATTTTCAAGGAAAAGAAAAATCGAACCAATGAAAAATGAATCGTCGGACTAAAAGTCTGATCGTACGATTCAGGGGATTGTGCATATCCCTGAGCAACAAGTCTCCCACGATACCTAACAATTTTCCCCGATTCATCTCTTTTAACATTGAAAACCCATCTTGATCCGATTGGTTTTTCATTTGCAGGCAAAGGTGTTAAATCCCACACTTTTCTAGAATGCATAACCTCTAATTCATCCCTCATTGAATCTAACCACTGGTCCTTTTGCTTAGATTTAAGAACCTGTTTGTAATTCTTAGGAATTACAATTTTATCATCTAGTCATAAGTTACATAAATTTAAATGAACAGTTTGATCAGAAATTTCACCTTGATATAAATTTTTACCATTAAAATCAAATAAATGTGGCTTAAACAAAATAGCATTTTTAGAACAATATTTTTCAACATCATTTAAAGAACGTAATCGTTTAGAAGAATGTTTCTCATAAAAATAAATATCAGTACGAGATTTATCTGACCTTGGGATTGCTTTCCTCACCCATTCTGTTTCACGCAGCTGGGCGCGTGGTGGGTTTTCCCCATTTTCACTCAAGTCAGAATTCGAATCTGATTCATCCCCGCTCGTCTCGCTTTCACTCTCATCAGAAGATAAGAATTTAGACGGCGTACTCGGGCTTTCACTTCCGTTATCAGATTCGGAATTCGATTCATTTTCTGAATTTTGAGAATCTGATTGAATATTTGACCATTTGAGACAGGGACCCGACCCAGCACAGCTCCACTAGAGTCACTCTCTGATATATTTTTAAAAGCTTCTTTGTAATAAACATTTTCATTAAAATTTACATTTATACTTTCAAAAATTTTTCCGCTTTCGGGAATCCAGATACGAAAACCCTTAGTGTTAAATGCATAGCCCAAAAATATACCTTTTTTGGCTTTAACATCAAGTTTATGTCTTTGCTGACGGGGTGTTCCAAGATAACACAAAACACCGAAAGGTTTGACGTGCCTAGCACTTGGCTTACGTCCACCAATATAACTCAAAAAGTGTTTTAGTTTGTCCTGAGTGACAAATCCTATTCCAAGTATAATTGAAATAAAGCATAGCATCCGGCCAAAATCTTTTACTTAGCCCGCTTTCTTCCAATAATACTGTTGCAGCATTAGCGGCTGAGCGATTGTACACTTCGGCCAAACCGTTCATCTCTGGACTAAAAATATTGGTTAACTCATGTTTTATACCGTTATCCAAACAATAATTGTCAAAAACTTTATTTACGAATTCTCCCCCGTTGTCAGTTCTAACAGCTTTTACTTTAAGATTTAAAAATCTTTCAGCACGCTTTATGTGCCTTATAAAAATTTCTGGTACTTTGCTCTTTTCACTAATTGGATACAAAGCAGATTTACGTGAAAAATCATCAATGATTGATAAATAAAAACGTTCCCCTTTATTTCCCTTAATATTACATGGACCTCACACATCAGCATGAAGTAATTCAAGGGGACATTTAGACCGTATTTTACCTATTGGTTTAAATGAAACACGTTTAAATTTACCAATTTTACAATTTTCGCAATCTATTTTTACATTTTTGAATTTAGGCAGGCCATGGACACACTCAAATTCACCGCTCTTTCTGATACTATCGGTGTTAATATGTGCCAGGCTTCTATGCCACAATTCTAATTTTTCTACATTAGAGCATTCAATTTTCTCATTTTCGAAATGATCATTACTTTTATTTGGTTTTATACTTTCTTGATACGATTTATTATACAAAATTTGAGGTTTTACAAAATAAATGCCATTTCTTAAAATTGCTCTAAATATAAATCCATTTCGACCAGATATCGTCACGGAGCCGTTTCCCCCTTCAAACTTAGCACCCCCCTTATCGAATTTTGTACCCGATAACAAATTTTGACGTAGATTAGGAGAGTACATTACATCTTTTAAAACAATGATAGTATCATCAAACTTTAATTTCACAGTTCCCATCCCCAAAATGGGGAAAGTTTCATTTCTAACGGCTACAGCCATTTCTTTGTTTCGTAATGGTTTAAAGTCCTCAAACGCACTACGAATGTTGACGAAATGATGGGTGGAACCAGTGTCAAAAATAAATTCATTTGGGTCTTCTGATACTTCATTTAGATGTACTTCGGAAATGAAAAAGTTCTGGTACTCACATGTTTCCTTTTCCACTGATGGGGAACTGCACCTCGCAGTTTTCTTGTTCGTCTTCCTCTTATTCCGGATTGGTGATCTTGACTTTCTGTTACGTTGTTCGAGGTCCTTGTCAACTTTATTTTGACACACGTTACTTTTATGGCCGGGTTTATTACAGTTAAAACAAATTAGTTTCCCTTTTACTCCTTTCTTGTCAAAATTACCCGGTTTCTTTACAAAGTTAGCCCTGCCGATAATTTTATCATCCTCATCTTTTAGTCGAATTCGCGATTCCTCGGCAATAAGTTCGCTGACTACTTTATTAAATGTGAATTCCTGTGCAGTAGTTCTAAGAATAACTTGACAAATATTGTCAAATTCTGAGGGCAAATGACGCAAAATCTGAAAAATCAAATAATTTTCAGAGGAATTCTCGTCTATAGCCTTAATTCTTTCGAAAATTTGCCGAGTACGGGCAGCGAAAAGATTTATCGACTCTTCCTCTTTTATACGACATTGGGATAACTCTGAAAACAATGTCATGTGCTGACAACGATTGTCAGGAAAGAAGTGATCTTTCAAAGCCTTCCAGGCATCAGCCGCGTTGACCTGATTTTCGATTATCTTTTTGAAATTTTTCTCCAAATTTAAATAAATTATGGATAGAGCCACATCCTGTAGATTTTGAAAATTGCGAATCTCTTGCTCAGTAGCCTTTTTTTCATCATTAGAAAAAGGTTCTTTTTCAATGCCCCTTATAATATTCCACAGACCTCGTTCCATTAGGACAAATTTAATATCAGATGACCAACTCACATAGTTGTCAGACCTTAATTTTTCGATAGGAACACTCTGGGATGCCATGATTGATAAGAATATGAAAAACGCCAAAAATAAAAAAAACCTAATTTCAAAAAAAACCAACAAAATCTCAAAATATCCCCGAAAAAAAAACCTAAATAGTGCAACTGTTACAGCTTCCCCCCTGGAACAAGTCCAGGTCTTCCGCTGAATTTAGCAGCCACTATTCTGCCTAACACCAAACCAACTATATCCCCCCATAAAATGCAAACGAAACATCTGAGAAAAAAATTTACACTACACATGGCTTAAAGATTCGATACAAATTTCCAAAAAGTAAAAGAAAAGCTTCTATTTTCACAGTTTTCATTCAACGCCGATGCGGGGAAAACAAATTGAAAAGATTTCCAAACACTTGTCATCTACCGATTCAGCAAAAAGACAAGTCAGTTACAACATTCCATTTCATCACAAAAACACGAAGTCTAATACTCTACTCTGCTGACAATTCGAAAACATCTTAATACATCATGATACTGAACACATAATTGTTATGATACAATTGGGTAGGGCTGGGCCCATAACCCTTATGATAACTTACGATGTTTAAACGAAAAGCCGAAGGGCTAAATTTCGTAAGTCAGTCAACAATGTTACATGCTTATCCAAGCAGAGATAATATCACACAGTGGAAGGTGCAGAATCAAATGTTAATGTGAAGAAATGAACATTGGAAACTTGTTAAAATCTTACCAAAAAGTTATTGGTCCATAGTAACTAAAATAAATAAACTAACAAAAATAAGTTCTTAAGAATAAAACCCGGCCATAAGTGGAGGCGGAGTTCGCAACTCCCCAACACCTATCGTACCTAACGCACAAGAGGCTGACGAACACAAAAGAAGAGAGAGAGAACGATTGGAATCGTTCACTATTTATACTTGCCTCATTTGCATATGATTGGGCATCAAAGGATGCCAACCTAAAACTGAAACTTTACACGTGCCGAAAGAGTTGAGAAGTTAATCTAATTTGAATAAAGTTAATTTTATATTACATTACATTAGGAATGAGAACGCGGATAAATATCGTTTACCGATGTCTATCAAAATCCTCATATACTTAAAATTGGATTGGGGTAATTGCGGCTCCGTATCATCGCCACTAGTTATGCTGGTCATCAAAAAAAGGTCGTTAACGAAGGGCTCGATTCCGGTAAATTCTGCGTGCCCCCATCAGAAGCTATCATACACGCAGGTGATGCATTTCCTCTGCAATCGTCATTAGTTGCGATGAAGTTTAACTTGCTTGGCTAAATGATTTAACAATATAAATAAAAGAATTTTCACCTCATTTTGAGGTCTTCAAAAATATGGCGGAGAGCCACGGCCGTCAACGGACGCCGCGCATTGATGCTTCTTCCTCGCCATCCTTGGAGAAAAAACGGAGCCGCAAAATGTACGACCGAGCAGACTGGAAGCAGCAAGCAGAGTGAAGTGGGGTGGAAAAAATGAATCGGCGAATGAGCGATTAGATCTGGGTATGTGAGCATAAAGTGTAGTGAAATTTAGACTTACTACACCGCTAGTTGAAGTGAACTTGCAAAAAAAATGTCCACAGCCTGATGTTGGAGAAAAAGAAAAACACGTGAAGCATTTTTCCTCATGGAAAATCTGTATTTATTATCCTCAAAGGATTTCTAAAGTTGATGAACAACATCTTCATTGATATTTAAAAAACATTTTGAAAAATAAACAAATATTAGCCGCTAATATACAACGAAACATTAAGTTTACGAACATGCTGATTCCAAGGAATATAAGGCATTACCGTAATACACAAAAATAGGCCTAAAGGCGTTTTATAACTTTAAAATTGACATCACGTTGTATAACGCCCTGCCAGGAGTAAAGAGCACTGGCAGACATCACAAAATCACGTACAACACATTGCGGCTATGTGAGGTGAGAGAGAGAGCGAAAAAGATCGCTCGAAGTATTTAAAGTCTTCACATGGCTTTCAAATTAAGAATATGCAAAACACAAGATGTGTTGCCAATGCAAGAAAGTTAAAGATATGTTGCCAATCAAAAAGTAACTCAATCAAAAAAATAAACTCGCGGTTATAAGATACAATGAACTGGTGACTCGGTTCACCTGTTTGACTGAGTTATTGCAACTGATCGCACACATGACGTCACAACGTGATGCAATGTTTACATCGAAAAAGGATTGATTCTGCATGATGCAAAAACGTATTTTTAATGATTTTTTTTTTTTCAAATTAAGTGATTCTTTCACTTTTTGTGAAAGTTTAAATTAAAAATCTAACAAGCGGCCCCATTTTTGCAACATGCACAACAATCAGAAAAATTCACAATAAATTCAAATTGACAAAGTCACCATTGAATTTCACAAAAATTTTATACACCCAAAAAGTTCAAATTTAGTTTATATATTTTTCCCCCCAAAAATAATGTCACAAAAATGTCCAAGTTGATATTTGGTAAAAGGTTTTGTCAAAGCATCAGCTAAATTTAATTTAGAACTCACATACATTAATTTAAACAATTTTTCATTTACTAAATTTCTCAAAAAATGATACTTGATATCAATATGTTTACTTCTTTGATTTTGTATAGGACTTTTGGAAAAATCTATTGCAGCAATATTGTCACAAAATATTTCACAATTTTTCAAAATTAAATTCAAATTTTCATTTTTTAAAATTCTCATGATCCAGACAAATTCTTTAGCAGCCTCTGTTAAAGTGACATATTCGGCTTCCATAGTGGAAAGAGCAATACATTTATGCTTAAAGGTTTTCCACATGATAGGTGTATTATCTAGCAAAATGATGTAACCTCCCATTGAAACCCTATCATCTCTACTAGCTGCCCAATCTGAATCAGAATAACATTTAATATTTAAATTTGAAATATTTGATAGCTTCAACTTAAGATTTTTCGTATACAAAACATAACCAAGAAGACGAAGTAAACCATGCCAATGTTTTTCACCATAATTAGATTGAAATTGGGAAAATATATTCAAAGCATATGTTATGTCGGGGCGAGTTCTACTAACCAAAAAGGACAAACAGCCAATTAAATTTCGATATGGTAAAGAATTACATTTATCTATTTCTAACATACTAGTAGGCGAATCAATTTTTGAATAAACCACCCCAACCGAAATAGGAACATTACTAATTGGAATATTATAACTAGAATACAACTCGACAATTTTATTAATATACGTTGTCTGATGAATATACCAATTACCATCAATGTTTTGAAATTCAACACCCAGAAGTTTTCTTATTTCACCCAAAATTTTTAACTCAAAATGATTTCTTAAAAAATTTACAATTTCATTCAAATCAGATTTTAGTTTGCCAAAAAGTATGATATCATCAACATAAAAAAGAAGAATAACCTTATTTTTATATATGTAACAACAATTACACCAATCTAAACTAGTAAAGTTCATTTTCAAAAGTGTTTCATGGAGTTGATAGTACCACATTCTACCACATTGGTGTAAACCGTACAAAGCTTTCTTTAACAAACAAACTTTACCAGGCTCTAATACATATCCACTAGGTTGTTTCATATATACATTAGTATCCAAATTTGCATACAAATAAGCGTTATTTATGTCTACATGCAGATGACACCATTTAAAAAGACATACAAAAATACAGAAAAACAATCTGATTATAGAAAAATCAATGACTGGGCTAAAAACTTCTTGGAAAGATTCTCCAGCTTCCTGAAGATAACCTTAGGCACATAATCGAGCGCGGTATTTCACAATATTCCCTTGCTGATCTTCTTTTACCGTATATACCCACCGATTTCCCAAAATTTTACTATGTTCAGGTGGATCCACTAACTCCCATACACCACGATTATATATGGTTTGTATTTCCTGATCCATCGCGTTAATCCAATGTTTAGATTCCCTAGAATTAATGGCTTCTTTAAAATTTAATGGAAGTTTAATTTCAGCAAGATTTCCCCCTAAAATTTCTATTACCTTTCCCTCTTTTAAATTTTTGCCCGAAAAGTCAAAATATAATTCATCAAATTCAATTTTGTTAACATTACAATATTTAATAACTTCATTTAAAGAACGCAAGCGAATATTTGAACCTTCAATCCTATAGTAAGTATCAGTTCTATCACCTGATGGTCTAGGAACAGCTTGACGCAACCAATTAATTTCAGAACAAGGTTTTAATTCTTCACTAGGACTATCACTGGAAAGCTCATCCACTCCCTGATTTGAAGTTACAGGATATTCATAATCAAAATTGTCAGGGAAGTATTTGATAACCCTTGGACTACTTGATCCAGAACCTAGTACAACATCTGCCCCTTTAGTTCCCTCATCAAAACTGACATTACATGTTTCTATGATTCTTTGTTCGTCTTCCAGCCAGACACGATAACCTCTAGTATTTTGAGCGTAACCTAACAAAATTCCTGGTTTAGATTTATCGTCCAATTTCTTTCTTTTCTGACTTGGAACATTTACAAAAGTTAAACAGCCAAAAGTTCTGAGATGTTTCACGTTAGGCTTTTTATTGAAAAACAGTTCAAACGGGGTATGATTGCTCCCATGACAAGACCTATTCCAAACATAAGAAAAACAAAATGCAGCTTCCCCCCAGAATTTCGAAGGTAAGTTACTCTCTTTTAAAAGTGCTCTAACTCCCCCCATTAATGTCTGGTTAAACCGTTCAATTATGCCATTCATCATCGGTGTGTAGGGATTAGTTTTCTCATGCCTAATGCCACGGTTATTCAAGAAAATTTCAAAATTTTGATTGCAAAATTCTTTCCCCCCATCTGTACGAATTGATTTAATTTTCCTCCCTAAAAGCCTTTCATTACGATTTAAAAATCTTACAAATATATTGAAAACATCCGACTTCAATTTCATAGGGTATACAGCAACGCGTTTTGAAAAATCGTCCATAATGGATAAATAATATTTCTCTCCCCTCAAAGTTAAATTTGGGACTTCACCTACATCCATGTGTATAAGCTCTAAAGGTTTAGAAGATCTCACGGCCCCAATCGATTTAAAAGAAATACTCCTAGCTTTAGTATATTTACAAATTTCACAATAGTTAACATTTTTATTCAATTCAGGAAGACCTCTAACACTATTGTTTTTGCTAGTTCTAGAAATATATTCATAATTAATGTGACAATATCTCTTGTGCCATAAATCTTCAGGTGAAATTTTACCAATTTTTTCAGAAATGTTACAAACAGGCTCAGAATTATCACAATGTTCACTATTTTTCAAATACAAATATCTATTAGGCTTAAAGAAATATAAATTTATGTCATTTCTACGCTTTGCATAAAATAATTGATTCCAATTTTTGTCATAAACTTTAAGAATGGTATTATGACCAACAAATTTGTTACCTTCCTGTTCCAATTTAGATAATGACAATAAATTACGACGGATTTCAGGATTGTACAGAACATCTTTCAAGATAATTTTCCTATGTCTACCATTAATTTTGACCAACAATTGAATTGTACCAATCCCTAAAATATTGCTTTGTTTACCGTCAACAGCCATAGACATTTTTAAGTTATTAACTGGTCTAAAATCAGAGAAAAGATTTTTATTTTTAGTGACATGTGACGTAGCTCCAGAATCGGCAATCCACGTTATATCTGAATCAGATGAAGTAATATTCAAAGCTTCTGACTCATTAATTTCACTCACATTATGTTGAGAATTAGAAGACCCTTGAGATAAATTTTCAGAATTTAACTTTGCCTTAAATTTAAAACAATCAACCTTTTTATGCCCAAAAATCCCACAAAAATTACATTTCCCTTTAAATCTATTTTTACTAAAATTTGACACAGGTTTACGATTACTTTTACAAGGATGGATCTTACCGGCAGGTAGCGAATTCGGAACGGTCACATACACAGCAGGTATCTGTAGTGGAATGTTCATTTCAGAAATTCTATTTGCTTCGAGCAACAGTTCTTGTTCTATTTTTAATGGGGTAAAGTCCACATCAGACCATCTGTAGATTTTCTGTACTATGGATGCAAATTCAGGGGGTAAACTCCGGATATACTGGAAACCTATGTAAAGGTCGGACATTGCATGGCCAACTTCTTTTAATTGTGACGCAGCTGCTTTCACTCGGCAGATGAAAAGACCAACAGTCTCACCTTCTTGAAACTTGACTTGAAAAAATTTATCCAACAGGGATATTAATCTGGCACGGGTGTCAGGTTCAAAATACTTGCACAAGATTTCCCAAGCTATCTTTCCTTCAGTAGTGCATTCGATGAGAGGCTTGAATTCTTCCGACAGGAACTGATAAATAGTAGTATAAGCTCGAGTTCTTCTAAGATTCATTTCCGCTTTATCTCGGAACGTCAATTTTTCTTCTTCAAGTTTCTTTTCTTTTTCGTCAGCTTCGATGAATTCCCAGCTGCCCGAATGACGCAGGACAACTTGTATGTTTCTCTTCCAAGTATTCCAATTATTGGCATTTAGTAAAGGTATTGTAGGGACTACCATACTTTCAAAAATTTCACGATGTTTTAAAAATTCTTCAGAGCATAAAAATTCAAATTTTCCAAGTTCTTCAGGTTATGGCCAGGAATTGCAAAGTCCAGGTGACCTGGGCCCATAACCACTTGTGAGCATAAAGTGTAGTGAAATTTAGACTTACTACACCGCTAGTAGAAGTGAACTTGCAAAAAAAATGTCCACAGCCTGAAGTTGGAGAAAAAGAAAAACACGTGAAGCATTTTTCCTCATGGAAAATTCTGTATTTATTATCCTCAAAGGATTTCTAAAGTTGATGAACAACATCTTCATTGATATTTAAAAAACATTTTGAAAAATAAACAAATATTAGCCGCTAATATACAACGAAACATTAAGTTTACGAACATGCTGATTCCAAGGAATATAAGGCATTACCGTAATACACAAAAATAGGCCTAAAGGCGTTTTATAACTTTAAAATTGACATCACGTTGTATAACGCCCTGCCAGAAGTAAAGAGCACTGGCAGACATCACGAAATCACGTACAACACATTGCGGCTATGTGAGGTGAGAGAGAGAGCGAAAAAGATCGCTCGAAGTATTTAAAGTCTTCACATGGCTTTCAAATTAAGAATATGCAAAACACAAGATGTGTTGCCAATGCAAGAAAGTTAAAGATATGTTGCCAATCAAAAAGTAACTCCATCAAAAAAATAAACTCGCGGTTATAAGATACAATGAACTGGTGACTCGGTTCACCTGTTTGACTGAGTTATTGCAACTGATCGCACACATGAAGTCACAACGTGATGCAATGTTTACATCGAAAAAGGATTGATTCTGCATGATGCAAAAACGTATTTTTAAGGATTTTTTTTTTTTCAAATTAAGTGATTCTTTCACTTTTTGTGAAAGTTTAAATTAAAAATCTAACAAGCGGCCCCATTTTTGCAACATGCACAACAATCAGAAAAATTCACAATAAATTCAAATTGACAAAGTCACCATTGAATTTCACAAAAATTTTATACACCCAAAAAGTTCAAATTTAGTTTATATATTTTCCCCCCCAAAAATAATGTCACAAAAATGTCCAAGTTGATATTTGGTAAAAGGTTTTGTCAAAGCATCAGCTAAATTTAATTTAGAACTCACATACATTAATTTAAACAATTTTTCATTTACTAAATTTCTCAAAAAATGATACTTGATATCAATATGTTTACTTCTTTGATTTTGTATAGGACTTTTGGAAAAATCTATTGCAGCAATATTGTCACAAAATATTTCACAATTTTTCAAAATTAAATTCAAATTTTCATTTTTTAAAATTCTCATGATCCAGACAAATTCTTTAGCAGCCTCTGTTAAAGTGACATATTCGGCTTCCATAGTGGATCTAACAGGGTACGCGGCGATGCGCGGGAACCAATGAGTGCGTTTCGTGCCCAAACAACGAAGGAGAAGAACACAAGCACCATTTTAATGGTGGACAAGAAGATGAAAAAAATCGGATCGACGACTGAAAAATTGACAAAAAGCAAGACGATTGGAAAAATGAATAAATCACATATTTGATAGCATTAAGTGTGCGAAATTTAAAGGGGAACACAGGAAAAACATGGAATGCACACGAAAATAAAAAAAAACAACCAATTGGGGGGAAAAACGATTAAAATGACTGAAAAATGGGAAAAAAAATGAATGGGTAAAAAAAATGTGATATGCATTATCACATACACTGGCAAAGCAAAAGAAGAAAAAAGAGAAAAAAAAGAAAATTTTAAGTCCAGCTCCAATTAACCAAAACCTTACACAACAAATTCATACGTCATATATGTTGAAATGCATAAAGAGTTGTAACATCCAAAAAAACATGAGATACAGTTTTATACTATTGTCACGGTAGAAAATGGGTAAGTCAAAGAAAATGAAGTGTTTGCATTTTCTTTTTGCATGTCATGATTGCACCCTGCTCACAAAACAATTTGCCACACATGACCAACCAAAAGGACAAAAAAAGGTACACACAGTTGTGATTACGTGAACAACACATAGCATACCAAGAGTTAAAAAAATATAAACATTCAAAAAAGCTACACAACTACCCAACACATGTAGAAGGTATGAATACAAAAAAGTGCAATAACCATCAAATATGACCATTCTCGATATGCATTAAATTATACGGAAACACATTAATGCAAAAAAAATGAGAAAAAAAAACATTACAATTATTATATCTTGACTAACTACGTCAAGTGTTACACATTAGAGTAACATGAGTAAAAAATTTCAGGTAGAATTTTTATTTTTTCCGGTACATTCTGCGTGCCTCCATCAGAAGCTATCATACACGCAGGTGATGCATTTCCTCTGCAATCGTCCTTAGTTGCAATGAAGTTTAACTTTCTTGGTTAAATGATTTAACAATAAAAATAAAAGAATTTTCACCTCATTTTGAGGTCTTCAAAAATATGGCGGACGCCGCACACTGATGCTTCTTCCTCGCCATCCTTGGAGAAAAACCGGAGCCGCAAAATGTACTGTTGGATATATTTAGTTCTTATTGAGTTAGTAGCCTACAGCTAAGCTGAGAATTAGGCAACTCATTACCAACTGAATTTTGAGGAAGTGGTCTGCCCGAAGAAAATAAAACACGAATCATTTTAACATTGGAAAACATTTATTTAAACATGCATTAGTAAAAACAATTACAACACAATAGTTTAGTCCTCAAAAATGTTAGGTATGCTAAGTCAAAAAAAAGTCTGACAGTAAGTCCAAGTTGAATCAAGATGAACACGCAGGATGTAAAAGTTCTATCGGCTTATTACCGTGAATTCCGCATAGGCAGAAGGACAACACCGCAATTCGTCATAATCGCTCGGTAATCAGTTCATGCCTCGGACACCAATTCACCGCATCCAGGTAAGCCATGTAGATGGACTCGCTCCTTCCCTTAGCACTGAAGACTAAACTACTAGCTTAACTTGAACAATAATAACTTTTCATTGTGATGAACATCACAACAGCACGCGCTTCCAAAGTGGGGGCATCAACGAGGAAGCAATCCAAATACCCGACCTCACCAGAGAGGCCGGCAGCCAAAACGTTATCAAAACATATGGACGAACACAAACACCAAACAGCACAAGCGAGAGGATGAGTGAGAGAGTGAGCTACGATCGGTCCACATATTTATTGCCAGATCCGACCGTGCTAGTAGTAATGTGACATTACCTCATTTGCATCTTGCAAGAGCAGCTCAACTCCGGAAACACACAGCTTGCAGGTTGCTCAATCCTTATCTTATTCGATATTCGCACCTAACACCTCAACAGGTTATGTTACGTAATTAACACGTGCTCTGTCGGAAGTTTGCCGACTTCTGCCGAATGGCGGCAACCAATCATAGCGTGCCACTAATTTTCCCGATCACTTCCGATTCAAACTTAAACATTTGAGTGTTGGTGGCAGGTGGATGGGATTCCCCGTGCAATGTTTTTCCGGAATGGCAAAAGGTAAATTACAAATCTTTTTTTTTCTCTTTAACAATATTGATAAAATCCTTCAAGAAACAAAAATAAAGGCATTTAGCCCAACAGGTTCCCCCCTCTTGAAGGAATTTTATCAAAAACCACATTATATACACTAAAAACACTTAACTACATTCACATCATATTTACAAAAATAGATTTGAAAAACAGTTCAAAAATTTGATACGCCCCCCTTTCTCTTAAGTTAATCCCAATTAAATATAATTTTACAAAGCTTGTTTAAACAATTCTTAGATAGGGGTTTAGTGAAAATGTCCGCAATGTTTACATTTGTCCTCACATATTTAATCAAAAAAGTCTTTTGCTCAATTAAATTTCTTAAAAAATGGTACCTTACATAATGTGTTTTGTACGGGAATTCTCAATGGGAGACTTAGAAAAATCAATTGTTGCAGTGTTATCACAATAAATGACTGTATCCCTAACCTGGAGGTTTTCAATATTTAATTCACTTATTTCTGCAATTATCCTCTTCAGCCAGACCATTTTTTTTGCAGTTTCATCAAGTGAAATATATTCTGCTTCCATTGTAGATAATGCAACACATTTATGTTTAAATGTTCTCCAATTAATTGGGACCCAATCAATACACAAAATTGATCCCACCCCCATTGAGACTCGATCCTCTTGATTAGCGGCGTAATCAGAGTCGGAAAACCCCCGTAGGTCTGCACTACTGATTGAGCTTGAATTTAGTTTGTATGATATTGTGTACTTTAAATATCCTAGCAATCTTAATAGAAAATCCCAATGCTTCCTTCCGGGATTTGCTTGAAATTGCGAAAAAATGTTCACCGCATAAGAGATGTTAGGCAGGGTCTTTCCTGCTATGTATGCCAAACAACCCAACAAATTTCTGTATGGGAGCTTTTCTACTTACCTTTTTTCCTCCTCAGTTTTCGGGCAGTCGTCTTTTGACAAAACTGTACCCTTTGAGATTGGGAGGGTTAAATTTGGCACATAGTAATCTGAGAATAACCCCAAGACCTTCGAAATGTAAGAGCTTTGGTGAATAAAAAGATTATTTTTATCTTCCACAAATTCAATCCCCAGTAGCTTTCTGGTTTTCCCCATTTCTTTTATATCATACATACTTTTAATTTCATTAATTACCTTTTTAATTAAATTTTCATTTTTTGCTAGAATTATTATGTCAACTAAATAACAAGAAGAAAAGTCTCTTTGTCTCTGTGATATACACTATTACATCCCTTTAATTTTTGAAAACCAAAACCACGAAGAACACTGTCTATTTCAAGAAACCAGTTTCTTCCGGACTGGTGTCGTCCATAGAGAGACTTCTTCAATTTACAGACAAAATTAGGGTGACTTTTACTGACAAAACCCTCTGGTTGTGTCATGAAGATTTATTCCTCTAAATCAGCATATAGGTAAGCATTTTTTACATCAATTTGTGAGTGACACCATTTTAAAAGACATATAAAAATAGAAAACTCTCACAAGCGAAAACTCAATTACCGGGCTAAAAACTTCGGAATATGATTCAATTGACTGACGGTCCCCCCTCACAACCAACCTGGCCTTGTATCTAACAATTTCACCCCTGTCATTTACCTTGAGGTTGTAGACCCACCTATTTCCCAAAATTGGTTTCCCCTATGGTGGAGGTACGAGGTCCCACACCTCTCTTTGCTGAATGACATCTAATTCAGATTCCATGGCCAGTTTCCAGTTGTCCACCTCAGGGGTGTTGATACATTGCCTATACGCATTCGGTATAGAAATTTCCACTAAACTTGCTTCAGGAGCTTCTTCACCTTCTTTCACTCTCGTCACAGATTTCCCCTACTATTGGATTTTTAGTTGAAAAGTCAAAAAGTTTTGGTTTATATTCTATTTTATTTTCACTACAATATTTTAAAACCTGTTTTAGTGAATTTAATCTTACTTTATTTTTACCGGCAATTGTATAATAAATATCAGTCCTATCCCCTGTCTTTCTCTTTTTGGCTTCCCTAACCCATTTAATTTTCTCACAGGGAGTCTCCTCAATACTCTCCTGGACTTCCTGTTCAAGTTGAACTTCACTCATAGGTCTGATAAAGTTAAATTTTCTCTCATTTTTATTTAGGACTTTTAATTCCCCCCATTTTTCATTTTCATTGAACTTTACGTTAATAGTCTCTGTGACTGTTCTGGTTTCAGGATCCCAGATTCTGTACCCTTTGGTACGTAAGGCGTATCCGACCATGATCTCCTTGGTAGCCCTCATATCTAACTTTTTTAGTTTAGACTTAGGCTGACCTACATAGGCAGTACACCCAAAAATACGTAGGTGTCTAACTGAAGGTTTACGACCAGAAAACAGTTCAAAAGGGGTTTTGTCCATATTTCCTATTACTGTCCGATTCCTTACATAATTAAAACAAAGAGTGGCTTCAGCCCAAAACTCATCCCCCAATCCAGAATCATTGAGCATAGACCTCACACCATTCATTATGGTTAAATTATATCTTTCTATAACCCCGTTCATTTGTGGGGTGTAGGGGTTGGTCCGCTCTATCTTTATTCCCTGATTGGTGAGATAGTCCTCAAAATCTTTGTTAACAAATTCTTTTCCGTTATCGGAACGGATAGCCAAAATTTTTGAGTTCAGGAATCTTTCAGTTCTTTTTTGAAAATTGACAAAAACATTAAATGCCTCACTTTTTGCTTTTAAAAAGAAAACATATGATTTTCTTGAGAAATCATCTATAATTATAAAATTATATTTCTTCCCCCCCAAGGACTCGGTCTGAAGGGGTCCCATGAGATCCATGTAGAGCAGTTGAAGTGCAGAATTAGTATGCCTTTCTGGCATAGATTTAAAAGAGCACTTCCTCATTTTTCCCAATTGACAAGGGTCACAATTGGGTTTTTGCCCCTTCTTAATTTCTAGTCCCTGGACTGCACCGAGTTTACTTGTTTCGGTGATACTCTCCATATTTATATGGCAAAACCTTCTATGCCATTTCCCTATGTCAACACTGACCATGTTGGCCCCTTCAGATGGGCCCTCGGTCTTAAAAACTTTTGTATAATTAACATTTTCACAATCAATATAAAAATTTGGTTTGACATGATAAAGTTTATTTATTAATTTGCTGTAAATAGTTTAACATTCTCTTGATTAAAAATACAGATCTTTCCGGGCAACCATTTAAGCTTATAGCCCTGTCTGTCTATACACAAACCAGAAATTAGGTTGCGTTGTAGTGTTGGAGCATAGAAAACATTATTGAGGGTGATGGTAACTAATTTTCCATCTGATTCAATTTTAAAAATTACTTTCCCAATGCCCTCTACCTGACTCTTCACGTTTCCTACAGCTACCTCCATTTGTGTGTTTTGAACAGACTCTAATTCTGCAAACAATGACTTATCTCGACAAAAATGAGAAGTACTGCCACTGTCCAATAGCCATGTATCCTCACATTTTGGGTAGGTAGTATTTACAGAAATTTCGTTTTCATTTACAGAACAAAACATTCCTGCCTGAGGGTCTTCTTTGGTTTTGAATTTAAAACTCTTATCCTGTTTTACTTTGTTTCGGCTCCAACACCTCGACGCAATATGCCCTTTCTTTTTACAAATGTAACAAACTTTATTCTTAAAAAGGAATTTACTCCTACAATTTGCCATTCCGGAGTTTCCGAGTTTTGAAAACATTGCCGAATTTTCTACATTAGGCTCTTCGGCCAAATACCTAATCCTGCCTTCCTCAGCTAGTAGTTCGTCTTTCACTTTAGAGAAAGTAAATCTCTCCTTCCCATCTATAGATGGCTTGAACAATACTGCTGAAATTTGAAGGTAAATGTCGTATCAATTGGAAGGTTCTGATTTTTTCTTCCATGTTATATCCATTTTCGACTAATTGGTTAAAAATTCCCCCCAACCTTGCAGCGAATAATCCCACCGTTTCACCTTCTTGCATTTTGCAAGAGAAGTAGGATTCCCATAGCACGGCCACTCTGGCCAAAGATGGGGGTTCATAATTTGTCTTAAGGGCTTTCCAAGCTTCACTAGGATCTTCCAAATCATCAATTAACCTTTTTAGGTCTTTTTCTAAATTTAAATAGAGATGATGGCTAAAGCTAGGCCACATCTTTTTCTGTCAGCACTAGTTAATTCCCCTTCTTGTTTCTTTTGGGTAACCTCCCATAAATTCCTTTCTATGAGCACCATTTTTATGTCTTTTGACCAGGTAGCCCAATTATGGGAGCCCAACTTCTCGACATTTCGATAATCCTTCTCCATAATAAAAAAGATTCAATTTTCTCCGGGCAGATCAACCACGACTCTGCTACCACCTGTTGGATATATTTAGATCTTATTGAGTTAGTAGCCTACAGCTAAGCTGAGAATTAAG
Source organism: Uloborus diversus (assembly GCF_026930045.1). Classification (NCBI taxonomy): domain Eukaryota; kingdom Metazoa; phylum Arthropoda; class Arachnida; order Araneae; family Uloboridae; genus Uloborus; species Uloborus diversus. The sequence goes on along the minus strand of NC_072739.1, from coordinate 67,761,459 downwards.
CAACTCATTACCAACTGAATTTTGAGGAAGTGGTCTGCCCGAAGAAAATAAAGCATGAATCATTTTAACATTGGAAAACATTTATTTAAACATGCATTAGTAAAAATAGTTACAACACAATAGTTTAGTCCTCAAAAATGTTAGGTATGCTAAGTCAAAAAAAGTCTTACAGTAAGTCCAAGTTGAATCAAGATGAACACGCAGGATGTAAAAGAGAGGCCTCACCAGAGAGGCCAGCAGCCAAAATGTTATCAAAACATATGGACGAACACAAACACCAAAGAGCACAAACGAGAGGATGAGTGTGAGAGTGAGCTACGATCGGTCTGCATATTTATTGCCAGATCCGACCGTGCTCGTAGTAATGTGACGTTAACCTCATTTGCATCGTGCAAGAGCAGCTCAACTCCGGAAACACACAGCTTGCAGGTTGCTCAATCCTTATCTTATTCGATATTCGGCACCTAACACCTCAACAGGTTATCTTAACGTAATTAACACGTGCTCTGTCGGAAATTTGCCGACTTCTGCCGAATGGCGGCAACCAATCATAGCGTGCCACTAATTTTCCCGATCACTTCCGATTCAAACTTAAACATTTGAGTGTTGGTGGCAGGTGGATGGGATTCCCCATGCAAAGTTTTTCCGGAATGGCAAAAAGCAAGTTACAAATCTTTTTTTTTTTCTCTTTAACAATATTGATGAAATCCTTCAAGAAACAAAAATAAAGGCATTTAGCCCAACATGTACGACCGAGCAGACTGGGAGCAGCAAGCAGAGTGAAGTGGGGTGGAAAAAATGAATCGGCGAATGAGCGATCAGATCCGGGTACACGGCGATGCGCGGGAACCAATGAGTGCGTTTCGCGCCCAAACAACGAAGGGGAAGAACACAAGCACCATTTTAATGGCGGACAAGAAGATGAAAAAAATCGGATCGACGACTGAAAAATTGACAAAAAGCAAGACAATTGGAAAAATGAATAAATCACATATTTGATATCATAAAGTGCGCGAAATTTAAAGGGAACGCAGGGAAAACATGGAATACACACGAAAATAAAAAAAAACAACGAATTGGGGGAAAACGATTAAAATGACTGAAAAATAGGAAAAAAATGAATGGGTAAAAAAAATGTGATATGCATTATCACAGTGACTATCCTAAAAGAATTTCTTTCTTTACTTGTATTTGAAGTTTATTTCTTAACTGCATAGGTGTTCCTACATATGCTACACTGCAAAACACTTTAAAATGTGCAACAGAAGGTTTGTGACCATAATGAAGTTCAAAGGAGATTTTCTTTTAAACTTATGACAAATTCTGTTTTTCGCATATGTGAAACAAAGCAAGGCTTCGGCCCAAAAGCAATTTTCTAGTCCACTAGAATTTAACATTGCTTTAATACAATCTAAGGCACTAAGGTTTAATCTCTCGCTAACTCCGTTCATTTCCGAACTGTTTGAGTTTGTTCTCTCAACTTTAATTCCTTGTTTTACAAAATAATCATTAAACTGTTTATGACAAAATTCTAACCCATTGTCTGTACGAACATTTAAAATTTAAAAATTAATAGTGAAGTTACCTGACACAAATTTGGTAAAAATTTAGAAAGAAAATTAATCATGCCTAATCATCTTTATACATCTGTTTTACTGTTTGGCTTACTTATGTTCATGATTGCTTTTGCATGACTTGGATCAGCTTTAATTCCCGCTTTAGAAATTATCAAACCCATATATTTCACCTCCTGAACTCGGAATTGAAACTTCTCCTTATTATACTTGCTATTATTCACTTTAGCTCTGTCTAACACTTGTCATAAAACCTTATCATGGTCATCTAAACTTGTCTCTGTGATTATTAAGTCATCAAAATATATTTCCACCCCCTGTATGTCCCCAAACATTTTCTGATTACGCTTAGTAAACACTTCAGGAGCTGATGCCACACCAAAAGGGAGACGTTTAAACTTGTATCTCCCATAGGGGGAGTTAAAGTTGCATAACTCTGAGCTAGCTTCATCTAATGGAATCTGCTAGAACCCCTCCTTTAAATCCAAAACTGAAAAATACTGTTTCCCTTCCAGTCTACTGATAATTTCATGTGATAAAGGGATGACATTGATGCTCACGCTTAATTGCCTTATTTAAATTTCTAGGATCAGGGCAAATACTCTCAATTTTCCATTGGGTTTTTCCACTATTACTAAATTATTCACCCAATCAATGGGTTTGTTGACCTAGGAAATTATTCCTCTATTTTCAAACTCTGACAATGTTAATTTTAACTGCTGGTGAAGAGCATGGGTAACTCTTTGAGGAGGGTTTGTTAATCACTGGTTTTACGCTTTCGTTTTGTTTCATATGATATGGTTCCCCTTTAAATTGCCCCAACCCCTAAAACACACTCTCATACTCATATATTATGTTTTCTTTGCTTATGGTAACTTGATCTATCCGTTTCACCAGTTTTAACAATTTATAAGACTGCAACCCTAAAATTGGATGGGAATCAACATTAACAAGATTAAAATCTAATTGAACATCTTTACATTTGTCCGTAGAGCATATAAGCCCTAGTTTACCTTCTGGTAGGTGCTTATGATTACCAAAAGCTTGCAGTACAAAATTTACTTTACTTTACCAAGTGCTTTATCTTTAAGCAATTTTAAACTTTTATACACTGATAAGGGCAACACATTAACCTGTGCTCTTGTATCAAGCTTAAATTTTATAGGCTTACCGTGAACATGTATAATTTTGTACTATGTAATCAGACTTGTCACAAATTTCATCTGCATTTACCGAGTGGATATATAGATTATACGTATCAGAACTACAATTATTTACATTGAAATCCACAATTTCATTTACGCGTTTTATCTTATTACTTTTCATTCCAGTGGATTGGATCCCACTCATAAAACATTGAGACGCAAAATGCCCTTTTTGCCTAAACACATTACACTGTCTATTCCATGCAGTTTGCAGTGTCCTGCCTATGAGCTTTTCCACATTTTCGGCAATCATAAACACTTTCTCTATCGCTGCTACGTTGTTGATTGCTCCGCTTCACAACATCTACTCTGGCTGACGGCTCTCCTACATCATTAATCTTCTTGATCTACTCTTTACTTATTTCAGAAACTCTCACAAACTCAGTTGTTCGCTTTAAAGTGAGTTCCGGTTGGCGCAGCAACCGATTCTTGAGGTTCTTGTTGTAGATTCCAAGAACAATCCGGTCTCGAATAAAGCTTCTTTCCTCGTGTGCGCCAAATTCGCACGCAGCAGCTAATGTTTTCAACCTTGTTACATAGGCGTCAATGCTTTGCCCATCTTGTTGGATGCACGAGAAAAGCAAGAACCTTTTGAAAACTATGCTCTTCCGGAGCACACAGCATCTTAGTTGAACGTATTGAAGACTTCCACTTCTTGGTCTTCTAGCAGATTCAGCAAGATCGCAATTTTTGTCTTGTTTGCTTTTTTGTCTTTCTCGGTGGCAAGAATATAGTTCTTGAATTTTTGCAGCCACCTCTTCCAGTTTTCACATACGTTTCCATTTGAGAAGCTCATCTCTGATGGAGACTTGAAAGAAGCACTTATTTTCTTGAGGCTTTAATTTTCTCAATTAAGAACACTAAGCACATTTTTTTATTTTTTAGAAGCTATGCACTCCAAGACTAAAAAAGTAACATGTGTTTTAATTCATAAGTGTTTAATTTTTTATGTCTGTGGCTTATTTCAAAATCGAATTGCCCTCAAGCATTTCAGATTTTTATACAAGTGGTTCAACTTGATGTTCCAGTCATTCCTCTTGTGTTCTGGACTAGAGACCTGAATTTCAAGATGCCAAGTTTAAGCAAATTCATAAATTTTTTTATAAATTTGTTAAGTGATGTAATCTGAGCAAAAAACTTCAGGAACACCATGGTTGGAAAAAACTGTTGAGGATGATATATTGCCTAGAACACAAAAATCAAAATGGCAGAATAGCTCTCTGCTATTACCAGATAATCTTTTTTGTTGAGGTGAACTAAAACTGTTGCTACAATTTGCCATGGTCTCTATTATTTTGTTTGAAATAATCGGGGTTCTTCCATATTGTTTCTTAGGTGTTATTAGCACACTTCACGTTGCATGATATATTCAGTGATATCTTGGTTCATGCTAAACCAATAGATATTTTCTCTTGCTATGTTCAGTGATCGTTTAATTCCCAAGTGTTCCAAATGAATCGGTTTCAATGTTGTAGCTTTAAGCTTAGGATGCATGACCACACAATCACCTCTATATATAATTCCTAATAAGAGAATTCATTTTTAAAAAACATTTTCCAAAGTTGAATTTACACCAGACAGCGGTTTTTCTCTATCTACACATCACGATGAATGCCAACAACAGTGCAATCCATTACCATGCTATCGTGCAGTTCATCGAAATCACAGGATTTACTTTTTGTCATTAATTTATTGAGAAATTTGTCAAACATTTTGCTTGAAGCATGTATTGCTACCTTAAAACTTAATGGTTTATAAGAGATATTCATTTTAGGCAAGGAATGATTTTCAAACACCTTCACAATTGCTTCTAGTGTAGATTTAGTTTTGTCTAAAATGAATTATACAAATTTACCGCTTCTGGTCCAATAGCAGACATAAATAGGATTTTCAAATTTTTCTGCTTCTTTTCCAGCACTACAACGATCGAATACCTTTTAAATTGCTAACACCATATTATCCATGACCTTGAAACATCGCTTGAAGACAAGATCAATGGCAAGCCGGGAGAACGAGTACTTATGCTAGTATCTGTGTTACTTTCAGAAGTTTCACTTGGAGAGGTCAATATTTATGCCTTTACTAATCGCATAAACTTTCAAGATTTAACTTTCAGCACCATGTAACATTTCAACAACATTTCATTTTTTACAAAATTCTCTCCCCCATCTGTTCAAATTGCTGTAACTTTCAAACCCAAAAGCCATTAATTAGGAATCTTACAAAATTTAAAGTTTTGTAAGAATTTAAATCTTACAAAAGCATTAAAGACATCTGAGTTTTTCTTAGGATTTACAGTTACACATCTTGAGTAGTCATCTATCACAGTTAAAAAATATTTATTACCCACATTAGATAAAGTAGGAACTTTTCCGACATCCATATGTAGGAGTTCAAGTGGTTTAGAAAATCTTACAGCCTCAATCCGTTTAAAAGAAATACGTCTTGGTTTAGAAAATTTACAAATGTTACTACAGTCTACATTTTTATGTAATTCAGGCACCCCCTTAACACTATTATTTTTACTTGTCTTTTGAATATATTCATAACTGATATGACAGTATCTCTTATGCCATTAATCTTCTGATGACATTTTACCAACTTGTTCAGAAATATTACACATTTCATTATTTTTCGTAATTTCACATCATGCCTACTTCTTGCATTAAAAGTAAATTCCAATTACTATCAAAAATTTTAAGAATACTATTATTTCCAACAAATTTATTACCTTCTTCCTCTAGCTTTGACAATGACAATAAATTTCTACGAATATTTGGATTGTACAACACATCTTTCAAAATTATTTTTCTATGTTTACCATTATTTTAACTAAAAATTGAACAGTACTAATCCCTTGTATAGGGCTTTGCTCATCCCCGACAGCCATTGACATTTTCAAATTACTTACAGATTGAAAATCAGAAAATATTATCTTTCAAAAAATGAGAAGTTGCACCAGAATCAGCAACCCAAAAATTGTCCAAGTCCAAGGAAGTAATATTATAAACTTCAAAATCATTTATTTCAGCCTAACTGTTTTGCTGAGTATAAAGAGGCACTTGAGGTGAATTTTCAGAACTTTATATAGATTTTAATTTAAAACACATACTTTTCTTATGCCCAAAAACACCACAATGATGGCATTCCACCGTTAAGTTTATTCTTCTTAACAGCAAAGTGCTCCTGAAATTTTTTAAAAGAGTGTAGTGGGTCTTGCCAATTTTTTCACGCCACTGTACAGTATCAAATTCCATAACCTGTCCCATAAAAGCAGAAGGAATGCTCGTTGTAACAGACATATCCAAAAGTCTATTAGCTTCTAACAGAAGTTCTTGTTCTATCTTAATTTGAGTAAAGTCCACATCAGACCAACATTAAATTAGTTGCACAATGGACGCAAATTCTGCAGGTAAGCTTCAATGTACTGGAAACCAACGTAGAGATCCGATACTGCTTGGATTACTTCACGAAGTTTGGACACAGAAGCTTTTACCCTACAGTTGAACAGTCTAACAGATTCACCCTCCCAAAATTTGATTAAAAAAAAAAGCATCGAGATGCGTAATTAGACGAGCTCTTGTATCTAATACGAAATATTTGCACAGGATGCTCAAGGCTTGTTTCCCATCAGTGGTACTTTTGAGTGATGGCCAAAACTCTTTCGAGACAAATTGGTAAATAGTGGTGTAGCACAGGTTTTCTTCAAGTTCAATTTGGATTGTTCCGGAATGATAAAGTGGTATCCTCTAATTTCTTGTCCGCTTCAGCGTCATTAAATGATAAATTCCCAACGCCAGGAGTGCATAAGAATAACTTAGATATTTTTCTTCCTTGAGTTTCAGTATGCGCTAGTCGATGTCGAGATTCCAGGCACTTCCATTTTCTCAGACTTTTATAGAACTTTAGATTTTTCAAATTCAATAAGAAATTTTCTGGTTATGGTTGAATGACTGGGCCCATAATCACTTGTGGGTCTGAAAGAAGCATTCTCGAAATGCTGTTCTGTCTGAAGAAGCATTTCAGACCACAAAAATTATGAAGCAGAGTCTCATTGGTTAAAAAAAAAATTACATTACAAAAATGTCCTAAGAAATATCCATTTTTATTTTCTAGAGCTTTAAGAAAAGCTATTTAAATCTGTATTGACATTGAATCCTGTTCAACAAGAACAATAAAGCAATTAACAAAGATTTACTTTATAAACATTATCTTCTGTCTTGTTCAATGGCTAAATGCAAAGATTTTCAGAAAAAGCATTTTCACTAAACACTTCAAAAGACTTCGCCATGTACTTGAACTAAGCTAGAAGGACACGGACACAACACAAACATTTAGAGACAAGAGATAGATATCTCAAAACCTCAACATTATGTACCAAATTCACACATGGTGGAACATTCGAAGACTCAAAACTGTTGCCACACAAAAACTTTAGAAAAATGACTCCCGTGGTCATCACAAAAAAATCTCTTTAATCCCGTGCAGTTTAAAAATTGAATCGTCCGAATGACGTCATGTTACCGATGAGATGCTTGTTTACATTCAGAATGATCATGCCTGATCCAAACTGCATGGGGCGAAAATGCATTTCAGTTTAAGAAATAACAACAGCAGACTATTATTTCTTTTTTCTTTTTTTAATTTTACAGAACATTTAATTGTTAACAGTTCTTACAAATCAAGTTCTTAAAAACCTGCAAGAAGCTCCAAGTGGGACCGCCTTGAAAGTTTTCAACGTTCATCTCCAAAACCATAACTTTGGCAACGAATCCTGACCGTCGACACAGGAGCTCTAATCTTGTATTCTTCTAGAATCCACCAAAACAACCTGTCCTATAGTTCTTGTTGACTTCTTCCCATTGCGAAAATATCTCCCTCTTTCACTGCTGGAAAACTTTTTATTGTTCTTCTGGAGGGGGGGGGGGGTATTCCCAGGGATTTCTAGTTATGCAGTTTCCATTTGCATAACAAAAATGTGTGGTTTACAGAGAATTGTACTTCATAGATCAGCAGTTACACTATCAAATAGAACATTTCTTTTGTAGCATTTGCCTTAATTTATGTATAGTTTCTTTTTCAACTGAATTTATACATACATAATTGATGCAGTACTGTTTGGAATTTCATAAAAATATTGTAGCAGAAAAGTATCATTTTTGGATTTAATGTTGATCAAATCAGGAAAGAATATGTGCAGCACTAAATTCCAATGAGAGTATCGTGCCTGAAAATTTTCAAGGAGTGCATGTGTCCCACTCGCTTTAGTAAAGTTAGACTAAATTCTAAAGATTTTTCTGATTCTTAAAGAATGTCTTCTCACCTGTATAAATATTCTTTGCTGTAGAAAAGTGCTAGATATTTTTAAATAATCAAAATTATTTTTAAAATTCTGTAAAATTATGATCTTGTATAAAGTTAGGGTAAAATGTTAATTTTCCTGGAATTTATTTTGATTTGCCTTATTTCCAAAAAATAAATAAATAAGGGAATGTGTTTCTGTGTAACAATCTTCATGGATATGTTAGTATATTTAATGTTTTCCCTTCTGTTGGTGAAATGTTTTTGAATGTAACTGAAGCTTCTTTTTGTTGCACTTTGAGTTTTTTTATTTCTTTATTTTTTCAGAGCAATGTACAGTCGTTTTCAAGTTGTCCAAATGTGTTCAAAGTTTATCAAGCTATGTTAAAAATTTTAAAGGTATGTATTACATTCCAGTTGATATTAAAGTATGCATACACACATGTAGTGCAAGTGATTGGGATAATTGTAACAAATATAAATGCAATTACATGAAGCATAATTCAAATGTGACAACCAGCAACAGTTTCTGGATCCAACTAGCCTGTTCCTAGTCAAGTTGTTAGTTCCCAATGAAGATCAATGGTACTCTTAAAGCTATTGCTCATTACAGCCTCTCCCTGTAAGCTGTGCCAAGCACCCATAACACTTCTAAAGAAGTAATTTTTCTAATTTCTTGGACAGGGAATAAAATTAATTTAATGACACTGTAAGGTACAGAGGGGGAGAGGGATAAATGAAGTAAAACATTGTTTCAGATATTTTATGTAATATAAAGTGTTTTTATATATTATAGCTCCTTTAGCAATGTTTTTTTTCTATATGTTAGCATTTCTCATGTTCATCGTTGAAAATGTTCTGTATGCTAATTGAAAGTCTTGAACATATGCAATTGTTTCGATATTCAGATAAAATTGTGTAAAACAGGAAAGCATTGAGTGCAAACTTTTACAATGTGAGAATACGCAAAATATTAAGATAGACGAATAATATTTTTTGCTACTTTCTTTCTCCCTTAGTTAAAAATTTTAAATCTAGCCTCTAATCTCAGTTCCCAAAAGTGACATTCAGTAATTATCACTAATTATTCGTGAATGAAAGATTTTATTATTCCATGTTTTGAAATGCCATACAAATGCATGGATGGAATGTTGTAAAACATGCTGATATAGAAGAGCAGTTTTACCTGTTCAAAGCAAAGTTGCGCTGCGTTCGGAAACAATCCACCAGCTACACCGCGTGGTTAGTCCGGTGTGTTTGTGACGTATCTGGTATTTCTCTGAGGAGCCTGCTGGAACAGCTGTGTTTCCGAATGTTTGTGGTTAAAGCGTGGTAGTTCTAGTTCAGCAGCAAACAACGCTGAATCAAACACTTAACTTTCGTGATGGGAAATTCATGTGCGTTACATGCTAATAACGTCGAGACAGCGGTGCAACAGGTTGCTACCTGTTCAACAGCCAGAGAATGACCGCAGCATTTCCGAACTTGTTTAGGTGCTTGTTTACGAATGCACTCCTAAAAGGACAAATTAAAAATTTTGTTATAGCGGTAATTTTGTTAGAAAAACATAATACATAGTAAAACATGAGTGAATAATAAAAGCAACTATAAAACCTAATTCAGCAAATATCAATGACATCAAATACCAATATAACGAACTAAATGTTTAGTCCCCTTTTAATGGCCGTAACATTGCTTGAATTTCGTTTCAGTGAACAAAATTTGTGGTTTCCTGAAGTTCATGATTGAACTGTATCACATTATACCGATGAATTAACTACAGTAGTGTCTCTAAAATCCGAAGTAGTTGGAGCTCACGCCACCTTTTGAATTACTGAAAACTCGGGTTATCCAGAAAATTCTTCCAAATTAAAATTTTAAACTTTTCGGATGACATATAAAGAAACACCTTTTAATTACTCGTACAAAGAAATTTAATGTCTTCATGAAAAATTTCACTGAAATTTCAACACAAATTTTCTTTTAATTACCTCCAAACAACTTTCTTTCACAGTGTCTTTATGAATTTATGTGTGCAAATTCGTTGGCAACCAAACATGCATTTTGACAGTGCTCAAATCAGAATGGCGACAGATCAGGGAAAAGTCAGGGAACTTTTTTAATCAAAGAAAAGTCAGGGAAATATCAGGGAATTTCAAAAATATAATAAAAAATTTAGAGAAGATTAATTTAATGAAGAAAAATATATATTTTTTTAGCTTTGCAGATGATACACTGCAGCATATTTGTGCATCTTTTTTCCTTAAGGTCTAAGTATTGAATTTTAACTTATGAACCACAGGATGAACTTCCCAAGATAGCATCTGTGTCTGTAAAGTTTTCTTTTACGTAGTTTGAATTATCCTACCAGGTGTTCCATGCTACATTAAATAAACAACCCTACAGGCAAAGAGGAAGCTATCCTCAAATGCCTTAATTCCCTTGCCTTTACTCATTGTCTTGAAGTAATTAGCGTACTGTAATCACCATTTCAAGAAAAAATCTTTGTTTTTTAAATTAATACCGATAAAAGCTTAAAAATTACATTGAAGGCATTAAACTTGCTTAAAACTTGGCATTTTAAATTTAATTGCTAAAATTGAATGTTAAATGAAAATCAACTTAGTTTTTTGCCATTGTATTATTTGCTGTTGCCTCAGATTCTACAAAGTTTTTTTTTTACTGTAAAATTCTTTTATTTTAAAACTAAGTTATATAGGTATATATTTTGAAATTAATAATTGTTTTTTGCATTTAAATGTTGTTTGTTACAAAACTAAGAATTTTTTTTCTACAAATAATAAAATCACTTAAAATTGACTTGTGTACATAAGTAAATATTTTAATTATTTTTTAATAGTTAAAATGCTGTAGTCATTCATTCATTAAAACCCAAGTTCTTGATCAGATAATAGCTCAAAAGGTTTCAATTTGTTTTACATAGATATGTCTGTCTATTATTTACGTAAATAAAACTACATAACTTTGTTATTCTTCCAGCTGCTTGAAAATTCAGTTAAAAATATTTTCACATAAACTTTTTAGTTTTATTATGATTAGCTTTGTCTTTAAGAGTGGTCTTAATAATTTCCTAGAACTCTTATATTAACTGGTTACTGGAAGTAAAGTATTTGTTTTAGATTTCCTATAATATTTCCTTATAGAAAATTTAATGTACTATTTTTACTTAAAAAAAGGAGCATCTTTACAAAATATTTTTTTAATTAACAGCTTAAAATGCTTTAAACACTGTATTTTATTTATTATGCAGTGGTTTTCAGGTAGGGCAAAGAAAGGAAACCATTAACATTGGTAACGTAAATCAGGGAAATTTGGTGAATTTAATCGGGGAAAAGTCATGGAATTTTTTTTCATTGTTTCTGTTACCACACTGTCAATTTCATTCTTATAAGTTTTGTCATAAACTCTATGTGCTTGCAAGCAAATGTATGCATCTCTCATAATGCAAACAAACATTTAGTTGTGAATTTAAATTTTTTATAAATGACTCATTTGGAGCCAAGTTGTGAGCCTTCCTTTTTTGTTACAATCAGGTATTCTATAAGACATCTCTAGACATTTTCTGTGGCAAATCAATATTAATCTTTACTTTTCAAGTTATTATTTCCAAGACCATATTTTGTCCTCCATGAATAGTTCCGTCACTTAGGAAGTGTTGTTGACACCAATTTCTTAATGCATTTCTTATTATTTACTGTTTGTAGTTAAATAAGTTTAACAGAAGCGAAAGATTTCCATTTTCATATTTTAATGAAACTGAAAATACAAAGAGTACATCTCCATTTAAGTGGAACTTCGAACTTACTAGACTCGGATTCTTGAGACCTTATTGCATATACATACAGCCTTGCTCAATAAACACGACTATATTTAAATGAGTTTTTTTTTTTTTTTTTTTTTGAAACATTTTAACACATTATAAATTATTGTTTTTAAATGGAAATAAAATGTTATTATGACATTGCATTTGTACTGTATATTTTCTTCTTTTTTTTCATGTAGGAGTCACAATACATTGATGAAAGACAGCATTGTTTCATGTTGCACACTGGGGTTTCTGACACACATTACTTATGTGCTGAGAATAAAGCAGAATTGCTCAGGATAGAAAATGGATGGCACAGAGCCACTTATAATGCTGTTACCAGATTAGGGGTACACTTTTTGAAATTATTTTACTTGTACTATTTAATGTTTTTAACAACAAGAAATATCTATTGTATTTTCAAATGTTATTAATTAAATTTTTTTGCAAGTTTTTATGGCTAATTTAGCCTTTTTGCATTCCCTCTTGTAATATATATTTTTCTATCAGAAAATCAGATCCTAAAATCTAATATGGGATACTACCCTTTACTTTCTTCTTTCCAGAAAACTTGAGAGCGTTTATTCTAAAACCTTTTTGTCAGAAGTGTTGAATTCTATAATGATGATCTGAATTAAAATTCCATGATTTTTTATTTAAAATGTTCATTTGATCTATGAATTTAATAACTGTTACTATAAATAATAATAATAATGTTAGTAACAAGGATGCAATTTTTAAGGATCAACATCCCCCCCCCCCCCCCCACACACACACATCCTTTCCGGGAATCCAGGTATTGGGTATTTAATTTGTTAATTTTTCAAATTGCTTCTTATGAACTAGCAACAATCCTGAGCAATTTATTCTGTAATTTTGTATTTGTAAATGAATATTACTGTTTGATATAAAAAGTACATACTTAGAATTTGTGGTACAGGATACTTTCAAGATAAGTTTGAGCCATGCCAGTTAACTTTATGCTGCTTCAAATTTTTTAATGCGCTTGACTTTTCAAAAAATTAAAAATAAATAGCTAGAAACCCATATTTATGAGACTTTATTTTTATGACCTACTGCAATTGCTTTTGCTGTGTTTACATACAAAGTTTAACTGTGCCTTTAAAATTATCTACTAAAACTGTTCAGTAAAATGAACTAAGTTATGCGTAAAAACCTTAATATCTTCATATTTAAAAAAAAATAGTAAACTCTTATTTTCTTTTTGTAGAGTAAAACTTTTTCTGTGGTCTATAAAGGGAAAACCGGTGGATTGACCTTAGATTGGACTAATGGTTTTGCTTTATATGATACTGAATCAAAGGTAATGCTTATTGATATTCAATTTATATCCACTAGAACATTATTTAACAAAAAATGCCAAAATTTGATCTTACTTGAAATATTTTTATGTTTTATAAACTTAAATTTTATGATTGATAAGCAAATGTATTATGAAGACCCATTTTCAAGGGAAAATATATAATGTAACAAATAAATTTGTACTTTAGTTTTCACTTCTATTTTCTTTTTTTTTTCGGCTTTATAGCCCAGGGCAGGCCAAGACCGTCTTCAAAACGTTTTTGCCATCTGGCCTGGTTAAACATCCCTGTTCTCCATCTTCCAGCACTTATCACTTGGATGTTCTTTTCAACGTCATCCAGCCACCTTCTGGGTGGCCGTCCTTTCTTTCTGGCTCCATCTGGTTAGCAATTCGTAATTTGTTCCAATTGACATCAGGAGACCACGGATTCACTCAAAACTATTCCAATTAGTTTTTATATTTGTCTTAGCTGTATCACAAGGGGAAAAAAATTACTGTAATTTACCTCAGTATATGAACTTTATTGAAATGTAGGCTTCTTTCAATATCACTGAAATTGCTACATTTTCTTTAAAAATGTATTATTAGATCAAGAAATTTTATCATCACTGTTTAAAAGAAAAAGATATCATGCAAAAGGTTTCAAATCTATTATTATTTTGATAAATTGATTTTTTTTTGCTACTGAATTCGAATGTAAAAGCCTTTTTTATGGTTCTTTTATGTGTTGAAGTGGTCAGTTTCCAATTTCATGACCTAAACGCCATTATTCTCAAATCGTAACATTTTCAAAAAATTTCTGGCAAGTTAAATATTTGATCTGTTTTAGAGTGAAGTAGGCATGCCAATGTCAGAACTGTTTTTTTTTCCTACTGTGTGTGTCGGATTTTTTCTCAACATTGTATGTGAATATGACTTCTGTGATGACTTTTCATGGGAGAGTGCATGGGTCATTCTCCAGAAAATGGTAACTTTTGAATGCAAATACTTTTTCCATTTCGAAACCTTGTTTTCTTTTTTTTTCATTCTTACGAAAAAGTGTTACCTACTTGAAGTAACCATAAACAGTAGCCCAGCTAATTTGCAATTATTTTACTCATAAATAAAAAAAAACTTAAAAATGCCGCGTTCATGGAAATAAGAAAAAAGAAAAAAACTTTTAATGTGTTTGAAAATTGAGGCTTTTATTATCAAAGTAGTTATTTTGTTAAGTGTGCAAACAATGAGCTATTTTAATGATTGAATGGAATCTAATATTAAGCTCTCTTACATAAAATACGGCTTTGCTTTAAGTTAATTCTTTTAGTTCAAATGGTTGTTAAAAATAGTATTTATTAAATTTGAGAATATAATGGCAGTTTATAATTTTGGTAGAATGCCTAATATTGATGTATTTCCGTTCCATCATTTATTTTCACCTCAGAAATAATGACATTGATAAGGTCTGTCACGGAGGTGAAAAATTTTCTATTAATATAGGCCTAATGGATAAATTTTTCAGGGAAGTATTTTTTTTTCTTTGTTGCTACACTATGCACATGTTAAGCATATGAAAACATGTTCCACTTCTTCTTTTACATTAATTTCCATCCCTGAAATTCAAGTTCACGGAGGTGAGAGTTCACAATTACCACACTTTGTTTTTCAAAGAAAATCTATCTTTTTTTTCGACAAAAATATCACAACTTCTTCAAGGCTGAAAATAAACAAGGGAGCTCCCTTGTGGAAAATAAAATGTGATGTATAAACTGCCACGTGTTACTGAGAAATGGCATTTTGTGTTTAGGTAACAGAGGTGAGAATTTATTTTGTGTCAAGAATCCTTATCCCACTAAAATGAACTAAAACACAATATTAAGCTATTAAATATACTTAAACAATTAATACTTGAGACACTTGTGAAAGGAATAATAAATAAATAAGTTTATACTTTTAATTAAACAAGTTATTAAGCAACATAAACAGTCACACCAGGTGTGTGACATGCCACGGAGGTGATAATTCACATGTTGTGAACCAAAAATATGTTAAAATGAAAATTAATATTTAAAAAATGTTGGCAGGTTTAAATAGATATAATTTTGATGAAATTAAAAAGCATTGTAAATGAATTGTTCCTTAAAGTTTTTACAGTAAAAGGCGTGTGACAGAAAAGTAAAATAAAGTTAAATAAATAATAACAATAAGGAATGTGAAATAATTTAGTGTTTATTAGAAACTTGGATTTTTTTTTCTTTTTTGGTACTATGTATTAGAAATGGAAAACAAATTGAAAAAAAGTTGAAAATTTCAGGGAATTTTGAGCTGTTGGATTTTTTTTTCTTTTTTTTTCTGGAAAAAATTGAAGGAGGGGGGGGGGGACTTTTTTTTAGAAATTAAAATGTATTTGATGACTCTACTTTCTCAGAAAACATAAAAAATGTTAAATATTTAAAGATTATGCAATCCATGTTATTTTTTCCTTTCCTCTGAAATGTAGAAAAAATTCATACCCGGGTTCTCAAACTTTTCACCCTTTGAAGAGTTAGAATTTTCCCACAACAGCCCAGTCGTTTATCTATATGACATGCATACACGCAAACATAGAACCACAAACATATGTACAATGTATGTAGAGACAGGTGGATAAACATCAGGTGTCATATTTGTATGATTTGGCCTGAAAAATGAGAAGGTTTGTAATAGAAACACAAAACTAAAAATTATAGTTCAAAATGAAGAGGTGCAAAATTACTTTCATAGTAATTACTCGGAAAATAGGAGAGAAAAAAACTGACTTTCCATATGCTTTTGCTGGCATGTGAGAGTTTAATGAAACGGGTGAGCTTAGTGCTCATTGCAGAGTGCTTCAAATCAAGGAATAAGGGTTGATACGGCCGCACACATTTCTTTATCTACATCAATTTTTGATCCATTTTTTGTCTTCATGACAGCAACTGCTGAGATTGTGGCAAAACAAATGAGGATTTTCAAAACCTTTGTACATGGAATGGGATATTTGTATTTTACCATTATCCAGAATTCAGTCAGATGCAAACATGAAAGATTTCATTCATCTGAAACATGAAATTTTTGATCTGAATGAACATAAATAATTTTATTTTTGCACTTTTGTCACTCAACAATTCAATTAAATTTACTTCTTCTTGTGAAAGTTCATTCATCTGTAGTATTAGCCCGAATGAATCTTGGATCCAGGCAAATTTGTATTTTGGTTTCCTCAAAGTGCTTTGAAAACCAGCTGCTTTATTGGGGCTAGTGTTCTGTGAAGACTGCAAGTAGGTTGCTTGCAACTTGATTTCCAATGCAAGTAACGAATTGTTGCAATCTTTGCCTCCATCGTCATTCATTTCACTTTTCCATGTTTGAATTTTCTTCCTAAAAGCCAAAATTTTCTCAGAAAGCTTCAGTATGTTAATATTGAAGAGTAGTACCCTGTAGAGACACATTCAATGCATTCAATTTTTCAAATGAGTCACACAAGTATGCTGAGTTTAACAGAAAGTCTGAATCCTTGAAGTTGCTAGCATTCATGTGATCCTCTTCTTGCAGGAAAGTGTAAATTGTTTGCCACGGTTCAAATGTACAAGACACTACATTGCCTTGTGAGAGCCTATGCAAGTTATAGTGATAGATCTGAGATGTGTGCTTGGCCCCCCAAATCCTTCCATGTTGTTTGAAAGAATCTAACTTTAAGTGATCTAGTTTTTATGTAGTTCACCACATTTATCACACTTTCCAAAATAAGATTCAATTGAGGACTTAGATCTTTCAATGCAAGTCCCTCTCTATGAATGAAACAGTGCGTCTGTAAAGAATTTGGAGTTTTGCAACAAATTAACACCTGTTTGCCTAAAGCGTCCAGGCATTGATCGAGCACTATCAGCACACACACCGATGTACTTAGTCCAGTCCAATTTTTTTTGCCCATTAACTTGTGATGTGGAACATATTTTCCCCTCTAATACCTCTAGTAATGTGTTTGCAAAACAGAAGATCTTCAATGATGGTAGAAACATCAACATAGCAGATGAGATATGCTTTTTTTGTTGCTGTCCTTAGCCTCAGTTGCAGTCCAAATTGATTTCCTTTCAGTTTTTCAACCAGTTGATTGTTCAGATCCTGCGCCATAAACGCTATTCTTCTACTGATGGTGCTATCTGACCAAGGAGTTCTCGAAAGAAGAGGAATTCCGAGCACTCTTTCTTCCGCAATAGTATAATGTTTTTTGTACTTAGCTATTCTGTATGCCACCTTGAACGATATGAGCAAGGCATTGTTTGGAACAGTCGCTTGCTTGGCAAGAACGCCTTTTTGTTAGTGCAAATCTTTCAATTTTCGGGTGAAATATTTGCGTAGTTGACAATGTAGACCATGTTTTAAGGTGTTGCTTCATGCTCTCAGAAGATGGTACTTTATCACAGATTCCATATTGTGGATTCTCTTCACTGTTAACTTCATTTGAAGTGTAATCAAAACCTAAAAAAATCTCATATTATTGGCATTTACATTTTTTCCCTTTGTGGGCCTCTTCTTACTGGTATAGCTTGATTATTTGTTTCATCAAATATCGATCCATTTTTAGAACATATGACTATTTTGTGCGCTACTTAAAACATAGCTGCGGAATACAGACACCTTTAGCGAAAAACTATTGTATATATCAGAAAATCTATAAAAAAGGTCACATTAAATGCACAAATTGTTAACCAGAGAGAGAAACGCAATTCAAAGAGAGCATTGCAGAGGAGTTGACGAGAATCCGTTACATGCAATCTTTGCAATGCTATTGAAAATCTTTGCATAGTGTTGACAGATTTATGTATCTAAAATGCAAAAGATAAATTTGACAAAAAAAAAACTTTTAATTTTCATTAACCGTTTACACGCCCAACTATTAACGGAGGTTCAGATTTGAGTAATTTTTTTAAACTGTGTCTGTATATGCCTATTAAATAAACAAATACCATAAAATTTCGGGGGAAAAAAATGTTTCCTCTGTTTTTCAGTGTATTCCATTTTTAGAACATTTGCATTTTGGATTAAGTTTTTTTTAAATTTTTTCCTATTTTAAAGAAATATTGAAGCTAAAGAATTTGCTATGCAGTTTTCATCTTTATATATTTATAACAGAAAAAACAAGTTTTAAAGTATTTTTATACATTTACCTGAATTTAAAAAAATCCGCTACAGAAATAAGTAATGACCATGATATGAAAGGAAGAATTGCTAGTAAAGTTGTTTCTCACACTGAAAGCTTTTTTTTTTTTTTTTGTATTTTTTTACACATTACACAACGTCCTTTGGATTCAGATACAATTTAATGTACATCTGACATTCTTGATTGTTTATTTAAATAACAACAAGGTTCTGGAGCAATGGCGCCCATATAGGGGGGCTCAAGCCCCCTCCCCTCTAGAAATAAGAATTTCCTTACTTTTAGTGCTTTTTTTTCTTTGCAAAATGTATAAAAATTTCTTTTCCTGCCATTAATGAATAAGATATTAAAAATGTCAAACCTTAATATCTCTAAGCTGTACTGAAATCAGTGTCCATGGGGAAAATATTCTGCTAAACCATGGGGAAATTTTTTGAGCCCCCCTTAAAATTTTGCATATGGGGGCCCTTGTCCTGGAGGACTTTCTATTCTCACTTTTCTTCTTAGGAGGTGAGTAGTTATTTCCCTTCGGAAGTTTAAATGCATCATTTTGACTTCAGGGTGGCGACAGATCAGGGAGATCAGGAAAAAGTCAGGGAACTTTATTAATCAGGGAAATGCCAGGGAATTTTGAAAAAAATAACAAAAAATCAGGGAAATTTGATTTTATGCAGATTTTTTTTTTTGCTTTACAAAATTAAGTACTCTAATTCACTACGCATTTTCCGCCAAGTATCTGTTCAAAAATAAAAAAAATAATGAGGTGCGATTATACACTGCAGCATATTTGTGCATCTTTTTTCCTCAATGTCAAAGTATTGAATCTTACTTATTAGCCACAGGATGAACTTCCTAAGATTGCTTCTGTGTCTGTTAGGTTGTTTATTTTTACCTCGCTTGAAATTTCTTTTTACGCTTTCAATGCTACGTAAAATAAACAACCATACCGGCGAAGAGGAAGCCTTCATTAATGCCTTAGCTCCTTTGCCTTTATTCCATTGTCTCGAAGTAATTAGCGTACTGTAATCACGATTTCAGGAAGAAATGTTTGGTTTTTGAATTAATACTATAAAAGCTTAAAAGTTATTACTTCTTCGCATTTTTAATTTAATTGCCAAAATTGAACTTTCAATAAAAAAAACTTTGTTTTTTGGCATTATCCTATTTGTTGTCACCGCAGATTATAAAGGTTTTCTTTTCTTCAGACTTAAGTGATTCTTTAATTTCATAACCAAGTTGTATTCTTCTTTTATATATTTTGAAATTAACTAATTGCTTTTTTTTTCTTGCATTTCAAAGTCGTTTGTTACAAAAGCAATCTAAGATTTTTTTCGTTACATACTGAAATCATTTGAAATAGAATTAACTTGTGTACTTTAGTAAATATCTTTATTTTTTTAATTGTTAAAATGCTGTATTCATTCATTAAAACCCATGTTCTTGATTAGAGAAAAGCTCCCTATGAATGGATGTCAAATGGTTTCATCTGTTTTGCATAAATATGTCAATTAGTTATATAAGAATAACTACATTATTTCTATTCTTTCACTATTACTTGTTATTCTTGCTACAATTATTATACTGTTTGAAAACTTAGTTCAAAATAATTTGAATTACCTTTTACTTCTATCATAAATACACATATGTTTTTAAGAGTAATTTTAATAGTTTCTTAAAATTCTTATGCTAAGTGGTTTCTGGAAGTTAAGTTTTTTTTTTTTTAATTTTAATTTTCTATAATCTTTCCATGTAGAAAAATTTAATATACTGTTTTGTGGGGGTTTTTTTCATCAAATAAATTGACTTTATGGTTTTTTACCATTTTATTTGAAAAGTAGCATCTTTTTAAAATATATCTTTAGTTCGACAACTTAACACAATTTAAAACGTTTAAAATACTGCATTTTATACAAACATACAATGGATTTCAAGTAGAGCAACGAAAGAAAGCCATTATCATTGGTAACGTAAATCAGGGAAATTTGGTGAACTAAATCAGGGAAAAGTCGGGGAACTTTTTCTCACAGTTCCTGTCGCCACCCTGGACTTCATGCAGCTCATAATGGAGTAACCAACTAGCCACAACAGAAATATTTAGGTCATTACTAAAAATGTTTCACGGTTTTTTGCTTCTCAGCAGAGGTCTGTTACTCCCTAAAAGTTTGTCCAAGACTTCAACGTCCTCCATTCCTTCATTGTGTTCCTTGATAAGATGAGGTTGTTGTATATCTATCCTGCTTTTTTGTACACTTGAGTAGCGTTTTACAGTTTCAAGTTGCTCATCAGTGTAACAGTTAGATGCTACAGTAACCACTGTGTTATCATTCCCGCAGCACATGTAGACTGATCCATTGGACTAATAATAAAAATTTCCATGGTCTTCTTTCAATAGTACTTTTTTGGCTTTCAGTGGACAGTGATCAGTATGGCGTTCACGAATTATTCCTGTTGCTCGTACACCTTTTTTTGATAATTGAAAAAATAAGTCATATGAAGTAAAAAAGTTATCAAAGTATACTTTATGCTTAGATGTGTCTGATAAAACTGTTAATCGATCATTTACAACTCGGGATCCTAACTACACATCCTTCAATCCTTCTTTTTTACCTGTATAAATTTCCATGAAATATGGATATCCGTTAGAGGAGCACAGCATCCAAATTTTATATCCAAATCTCATTGGCTTTCCTCTGATAAACATTTTACATGAGTGCCGACCATAATAGGGAACCATTGATTCATCTATGCTTAATTTCTCATGAAAAATTCCAAATTGTTGAAGGTTTTTACATAATTCTTTGTAAATAAGGCCCTGTCAGCTTTTTTAAATTCATGGTTGTTCATCAAATGAAAGTAATTTTTTATTTTTCGAAAGTGATTTCGAGGCGTAACTGTTACTACAATCAGAACAGATGTATCTTCTGCACTCGGAAAAAGCAAACCAAAAAACTAAAATTTCAACACTGTCAACATCCATTGATTCTCCTTTTTTCAATGCATATAAGTTTGTCATGCAGGTCAAGTGCTTGATATATTGCAAAGGTAAAATTAAAAAAAATAGATCAGTGGGGGTTAAATCCAATAGATTAGGAACTGCATGTCAGAGAGTTTCAATATTTTCTGATTGAATCAACTTATCAAAATTAGCTTCCTTCCACCAATTAATGTCAGTTTTCATTCTTTTCCTACTTTTATGTCCTAATGATTCTAACTTTTTCTTTTTCCTCAATTTCCTAGATGAAATTTCACCAGAGTTGGTGGAAGGAATGTTCACCTTTCCGCATATATACATCAGCTGGTGTAATCGACTGTAAATTATTTTCTACAATTTCTTCCTCTTCAGTAATACTGCCTGGTTCATCAGGGGGTTACTGGCATATATCTGCGTCTGATAAATCCGAATCGGATAACATTTTTATCCAATACATCTTATTAACATTTTAATAAGAAGCCTGTAGATGTTGTTTACATTGATTTTCAAAAAGCTTTCGATAAGGTACCGCATGTTGCTCTACTTAGCAAATTAGCTGATATAGGAATAGGAGGGAAAACTTTCATTTGGGTAAAAAACTGGCTGACCGGAAGGAAACAAAGGGTAGTTGTAAGGGGAAATTATTCTAATTGGAGTGAGGTTTTAAGCGGGGTTCCTCAAGGCTCAGTGTTAGGGCCTGTTTTGTTCATTGTTTTTATGAACGATATTCACAAAAATATTTCTGGGAACATGAATTGTTTTGCTGATGATGTCAAAGTTATGGGGACTGTAGAAAATGAAGAACAAGCAAAACAGCTGCAAGAGGATCTATATCATATTACGGAGTGGGCTGATAAATGGGGTATGGCTGTTAATGTTGGGAAATGTCAAGTGCTACATTTAGGGCATGGAAATAAGTGTACAAGTTATTATTTGCAAGGTTCAGTCATTAGTCAGGCAGACAAAGTTACTGATCTGGGGGTCTTAATAAGTCAGGATTTAAAGTTTAGCCAACAATGCAGCATTGCTAGTTACAAGGCCAATAAGATGCTTGGGTTTATCAATAGATCTTTTTCAAACAAATCTAAAGAAGTTCTTCTGCCCTTATATAGAAGTTTGGTAAGACCTCATTTGGAGTATGCTGTTCAGTTTTGGTCTCCTTATCTTAAGAAAGACATTAATGTATTGGAAAGGGTTCAAAGGCGAGCTACAAGGCTAATAAATGGATTTTCTCACTTAGACTATGATTCCAGGCTTAGAAGGCTAAAAATGTACAATCTTGAGCAAAGAAGAGACCGAGGGGACATGATTCAGTTGTTTAAATTTATTAAAATAAAAGATGTTACGGGGCTGAAGTTTAGCACTGGAAACAGGACAAGGTGTCATTGTTTTAAGCTATTTAAATCTCAGACTAACATGGATGTTAGGAAAAATTATTATTTTAGCAGGGTAGTGGAACCTTGGAACAGTTTACCGGAAGAGGTGGTAATGAGCAAGGGAGTAGATAGTTTTAAGAGGGCCATTGATCTTCACTGGGGATTGTAAATTGGCTAGGACCAGTCTAGCTGGGCCCAGAGCCTGTTGCTGGTCGACACTTTTGTATTTGTGTTTGTATTTATAAATACGCCACAGCTTGTTCTACAGTAAGAAATCTCTTCAGCATTTTTAAACATTTATGAACAGTTAATACACCTCAAATGAAAGTGCGAGTTGCGAAGAGCTTCTAAAATATGTGGCATGAAAAGTCGACCAATATTGTTTTTTCAAAATCAGGTGACATTGCAGCTGTCCGAGCAGGTTGGATTTTGTTCAATATCCTCTCCCAGTTTGTTATTGTTGTTTTTCTAGCGAAACCTCATACCTTTTCAAAATATAAACTTATTTGAATTTGCAAACATCTACACTTGGGTACATTGAAAACGAAAAGATAAGAGAAAATTATGCGAAACTTGAAATTTCCCAATGAAGACTAGCGATTCACTTCCTGGAAATTTGGTCACCGAAAGTGCCAATGTTCCAAAGTTGGAACATGCTATTTTGAATGGGAATGTCTTTTTTTAAAATATCATTTTAAATTTCTACAACTATTTCAAAATCATACATTGAATGATTTTTTAAGAATATAATAAATACCATCACATTTTCTGAAAAGCTTTTTGATAAATTTTATGAGAGAAAGCACAAAAAAAAAAAAAAAAACACTAGTTTTTGAAAATAACAATAAAAAATTGTATATACATAAACAATCAAGCTGCAATTCAAAACATACTTCATAATATGACTAATAAGTGTTAACAAAAACATGTTTATTTAAACATTATTTCTTGGTAAAATTTTTAGTTAAATATCATGTTCCATTTTTGGAACATTGTCGGTTAGACGATTAATTAAGAAAATGTTAAATACTGTTTAAGGCTTTCACGACCGGCGTCAATATGTTAGTCGAAAACTAATCACTGATCTAATTCGCCGAATCACTCAACCCATTGCTATGCTGCTGACTAAAACCTACTAACTTTTTGGAAAATTAAATTGATGTTTCTGTCATTTTTGTTCCATTTTGGTGCTTCTATTAGTAGAACAAAAAAGTATTCATTATTTTACTATTTTTAAGTATCGTGATGTATTTTTAGTGCTATGCATGGAGGTATAGGTTTTCACAGTTGAAAGGTTCCTCAGATGATGGCAAAAGTAAACTTACTTTGAACTTTCAAGATCCTGAGAAAAAAGAAGTTGAATCTGAGGTAAATTTCTTTTTAAAATTGTGTTTTAATGAATGAAATGTGTAATCCGCGCTTAAATTTCAGCCAAAACAAGTTCAGTGGCTCCATATTCTTCAAAACTTGTATTCATGCATAATTTATCTGAAATTCTGACTACTCAGTGAAAATTCTTCAAAAAAAAAAAAAAAAAAACACAGCTGCTAAGATGCCATGATATCTCATGTAAATGTAGCCCTTTTTTTATGTTTTTGAAGCATTGACTTGGAAAAAATTTCTAACATAGGTTCAACTACTTATACTTCTGCCCGACTTTATATAACTAGTGCAAAATTGGCTACCTAATTTCTCACAAATAAACATTCTTTCTTCAAAATCATAAATCTGGACATTTATATATATTCTTAAAGTTTACATAGCCAGAATACTTGAAAGGCTGAATGCTAGCAGCATTCCTCAAAAGGTGTAAAAACTATCAGTGTTCATTGGGTAGTGAAGGTTCCATGGGAAAGGATGTAATTCCTGTGCAAACACAACTTCAATTGACTAAACCTTTTCATACAAGTATAACTATTCAGTAAGTTACCGCCCAATAGCCAGGGCTAAGGCAGAAATACATGAAATAACCGAACCATTGTTTCGGTCGCTCGTCTGGTCAGTGCTAATTCTACATTAGCTATCAGTTTGTTTGGCACTCTTGGCTTCCTTAAGAGGTTTTCCACCTCCAGCTCATCACTCCTATGCCGGGCTGATGAGTGCTAATAAGCATGAAATTGCAGTCTTCGACTGGAATTGACTGAGCTGGTGGTGTATTTCGAGTATAACTATGTTTATCAGATACAGAAAGTTATTGATAATACAAGAAAAATTCAGCCATGTAAAGCATATTTTATTGGAAAGAAAGTTCACAAACACTAATAATCTGGAAAGGTAAATAAATGCTTTTATGCTAAAATTTTAAAAGTAAAATCTCCAATCTTTAAAACAGCATTACAGTCGTCCCTCACTACTTTGTGCTTCGACTTTCGCGACTTCACTACATCGCTGTTTTTTCTGATTTTTTGTTTCAAAAGTAGTAATTAGTCTTTTTTATGCGCTCGTGTAAACATTTTTTCTACAAAAGAATGATAAAATATGTCTATTAAGTAAGTTAAGCTCTTTTGAGGGGCTGTAGTTGTATTAGTTGAAGCAGTGGAGGTATAAAATATTCAAAGAGAGTATAAGGAATCGCTATGTATTTTAACCGTAAAACACTTCCTGGAAATTATAAATCACTGTACTATTACTAGAGGATAAATACATGTGTAAATGGTGTTCAGCAATGTACATGTTTTTTAAGTTTTGTACGTAATACCTTTAATGAGGATAAATGTAGAGGAAGAATGAAGGTACATGGCTATCATTAACTGACAATTAATTCATCGAACATGTTGAGATATTTTCATAGATTAATAGTAGTGTGTAAGAACTGCATGTGCGTGTGGTTTTTTTCCCAATAATTAACAATGTGATATCTATTAAATCTAATGTATCTCATTTTCTCATATTTTGTACAATATATTAAGTAATGCAAATGTAATGGTGGGCTAAGGGTGCTGTTTCATGTCTAAGAAGCTTTAACTATGTTAAAAACCGATTTAAATTGTTGTAAGTTTTTATACGCTTTAATTGGAAAAATGTTCGGTATATAAACACAGAATCCTACTTCGCGGAAATTCAGCTATCGCGGTAAAGCCTGGAATGAATTAACAGAGATGAACGTGGGTTGACAGAGATAGACTGTATTTTTTAAAAAGTTGACAATGTGTTTTGTTGAATGTCTTTAAATCTGTAAGCTCACATCTATTTTCGTATTGGAAAAAGAATTGCTTGACAGGCAGTGTATAAATTGGAAAGGATAGATGGCATAATTCATTTCAACACTATACTTCAAGCTTGTGATCTTAACAAAGGTTAATTCATCACACATAAATCACTTCTCTAAATATGGAGTCAAAATAGATATCACATAGCAAAATAGTTTTAACAATTCAGCTACACATGCCTGAATCCAAGAGCTAAACAAGAAGGTGATTGTTTCAACCTGTAAAGGCTTGCAGTTATGTATTGCAAATGCATAGTTCCATGTTGATTAGCAGTTTCTAAACTTTTTTTTGTACCTGTGCCCTTTTTTTTCATACAAAAAGTGTTCTGACCTCTTCAAGTTTTAATAGTAATCTGACTTTGTAAATGTTATCCTGGTACTCCACTTTATTTAATGAGGCTGCAAAAACAAAAATGTTTTTTGTAAACTAGTTTCTATTAACTGAAACATATTTAGTCATTATATTGCAATGGGAGTATTGATAGTTTTACTATATTTTACAAATTGTGTAAAAGAACAAAAACATAGATGTCTAAAATAAAACCTTGGTGAAATATTAGTGCAATAATTGAACTTAATGCCATAGCAATGGCATTTTATTGTTTCTTATTTTTTGACCCCAATTTAATTTGTGTGTGTATTAAAGACAATGTCAGTAGCAGCTGTGTGCCTTCGTAATATTTTACGCCTCTCTGGGGAGGCTCACCCCATAAATTGGAAACCACTGCTGTAGACTAATCACTGTTACCTAAAAACCTCAACACTTCTACACCAGTGGTTCTGAACCTTGGGGTGACCCCCACAGTGGGGGCTTAAGAGGGCAATAAATTCTTGAGAGGCGCTAGGGAGGCAATGAGTATTTGAAAGAGAAAATAGTTAAAATCCAAAGCCAGATAATATTGAAATTGAAAACTTACATGAAACCCCTGTAGCAGCTTCAATTTCCTCAGCCTTTTCTTTTTTCATTATTTATTTCTATTACATGTAACTAACCCCAAGCAAGCAGCGCCGACATTCTGAATGTCTGCAGTAGTCAGAAAAGCTGCATTCTTTGGCTGCTGTCAGAGCTAAAGCCCTGGATCCGTCTCTTAAGTGGCGACACACTTTGATCCATGCACTGCGCGCCGCTTTCGACTGCAATTGGAGACGGGCAGTCACGTGGGTTCAGTCCGCCATTTTGTGTCGTTGCCTGTGTGATTTCACTGTGCGAAATACTAGATATTTTCTCTTTGCTATTCGTATTTTTCATCAAACGCTATCTTTAATGTGAAGATGCCTTGGTGTTTTGCATTAAGATGTTCTAACAGTTCAAAATTACTATATCGAAATACATTGAAAGATTATTTATGTATTTTAAATGTTTTCATCAATACAGCTGTGGAATTTCAGATACTTTTTGAAACTCTTGTTAAAATTGTAATATTTTTTTTTACTTTTCATGAAACTGTCTGATGGTTTGTTAATTTTCATGGGATAATTAGGACATTCACTTAAATCATCATAAATAGTTCTTTCAAATATTGTAAAGCTCAATTATGTAATGGCACCTAATAAATTGCTAGCAGTAGTAAAATATTTGCCCTGTTTTTGAAACTGATTTTTCTGAGTTTAAGATAACAAAGCCGTCAAAATTTAAATATACTAATTATTTTATTTATTTTTAATGAAAATTTTCCATTGTTTAGTTAGTTTTAAAATGTCTCAATAACTGTAGCAAAATTATTTTAAGAACATGTTGTTTTGCTTTTAATTGTGTCATAGCCGTGAGTTTCAGTGTGTTGCCAAGTTAATTATTTATCTATTTTGCGCTTAAAAATTAAGATATTAAAAGTATGAAATTATTCATTAAAAAAAATTAAGCGTCTTTGAGATTATAGTAACATGTATCTCAAGCCAAGTTACATAATTACGTGAAGATTTTTTTTTTTTTTTGCCCGGAAAAAATCTGTTTTCGTTTAATTTTGATGTGAAAAACTTTTTAATTAAAATATATATATATATATGATTTATCCCAGTATCTGTTAACTTATAAATTCATTATTACTACTTATAACAGTTCGTCACAGATGTAATCTGCACTCTTTTATTTGAATTCCTATTGGTATCAAATAATTCAATTATTATTTTTTTTTTAATATTGATTTAAAACTAGTTACATTTTATTATCAGTTCGTTGAATTTTAAAGAACTAGTAGTATCCTTAAAAATCAGGTTTAAATGAAAGGCATTTTTTAATGTAAAATCATCATGGAAAAACAAGAAAGTGTTGGTAAAATGTTAAAAAAAAAAAAAAAAAAAAAACATGGATGAGTCCTGTTGAAAATAAAACCTTATTAGTTAAAAGAAAAAGAATTTTGCAATTTTTTAGAAGTGCATAATTTTCCATAAGAAAACTACACACCAGTCTAGCTGGGCCCAGAGCCTGTTGCTGGTCGTCACTTTTGTATTTGTATTTGTGTAAATAATACTGCTTTGCAAGAATAAGTTCAAACTGTTGCCCACAAATAATTTATGACATAATTAATTTAGCTCACTACTGTTCTACTCAGTAGTGGATTTAAGGAATTAAGGGGGCAGGAGGCTCGTGCCTCCCCCAAAAAGGATGAATTTATTTAACTATTTTATTCACTATTTTTTAATTGACTTCTCCAATGCATTTTTTATATAGTTAATTAAACAGAACACAAAACACACATAGAGCATATTTTGAATAATAGCATTTTTGTTTGCTAAAGAAGTCATACTGGAGTCCTAGAGTGGCAGAATACATTTATACATTTAACTTGCTGGTTTTGAATTCAAGGGAACGTAATATCGCGATTTGTCCATTAATTTTTCTTTGATGGAATCAATAACTAACATTCTTCAAAAAATGTGCAAGCGTGCCTAAAAGAATTATTTTGATCCAGGAAGCTATTTGCAAAATAATAGCTTTTTCTTTTTCAGCTTATAAAAAATGCAAAATGAAAGAAATCATATCGTAGTTTCTTGAGAAAACTATGATATTAATGGAGGCGGCATGTAATATGAATATGTTATCTCAACTGTATCATGGCTTCAAAAACAATCAGCAACTGCTTTGAAATCCACACAGAAATTCTCCTGAATTTTTCAGCAAAACTTATATGTTTAATAGCTATGATTTTCTTAATTAAATAATATTTTATAGTTAAAATACTATAAAATTATATTAAAACCTCAAATGAGGTATGGGTATATTTTTTATTGATTAACCTTGCCCTCGTGTTATAATCATTACGACATTGTTCCTAAAATTAAAACTGCTAATTGTATATCATTTCGGTAACATTATTATGGTTTAGTTTTTAATTGGCTTGAAACGTTAAAGATGTTTTTTGTCCACATTCTAAGTATATTGGTACATAATATGTATGTACTAAGAAGTGGATCATTAGTTTAAGGGATCCTAAAAAAATTAAAAAAAAGACATTTTAAAATAAAGTAATGAAAACTTGGTTATGAAACATCGTATGTGGCAGGGGGAAGGAGGAGGTGCTATTCAATTTCCCGGGTCCCCTCCAAGAGATTTTTCGGTATCAGCCCCTGGTTCTACTACGTAAACTTTCTAATAATAAAACGCATATTTAAAACACTTCAAGTAATTTGTAACTCAGAAGGTCTATATGGGGGGAAAAAAAGAAATTACTCTTAAAAATGGTCGAAAATTTCTTCGAAACACCTTTTTACTAATATTCGGTTTAATAATAAAAAAATATTTTACTAAGGTAAAATCCAATATTTTTGTATGTATATCATCAGTTACATTAGTTACGATTAAAAATCTGTTAACATTCGTTGATAAAAAGATACTTTTCAATGAGCGAAACTCTGTATTTTTCTACTGTTGAGATAGGGAGAAAGTTGCGGAACGATACAAAATGGCGGACGCTGGAGCGTGTCGCCACTTAAGAGACGAATCGAGGGCTTTAGTCAAAGCTACAGTTTGAAGGAGTAGAGATTGAATACAACTTCGAGAATTTTGCTCGAAACGACTTGAAATTTTGGAAATATATTTTTGAAATGTTTAACTACAAAACGAAACAAAAAGGAAAAAATCACTTTTTTGAACCTGCAACCCCCCCCCCCTGTCCCCTTAAGGGAGTATTTCGTCATTCACTGTCATGTTAATGAAATTTAATGTTTTATTTAAAATTGCAGTATATACAGTTTCCCCAGTTTCAAATTTAAGGAAGAAATTTATTACTATTATATTAATATATTACTATTATTAATATTACAATTATTTTCAATTTCATTTGAAAAATGAAATTGTTATTGAAAAATTGTGCAAGTTATTGTTGCATCTGTATTTTCTTTTAAGAAATGTCGGTTGTTTTATCAACCATCTCTATGAAACATGATGCAGCATTTAGTTTCTTCCTTATTGACATTTTTACAAACATAAATTTAATGATTTTGTAATTAATAAATTTCTCCATTGTGCATTTTCTGAGCGGACTTTAAATGTTTTTGATTTTAGAACCGTTGGATAAAATTCTAAATTTTAATAAAGCAATAAATTTTCAATCATTTACCTTTCAGTAATTCACTTCCATTCTAGGCTTCCCATAGGTAGTCTGGTTATTTTTCCAAATGAAGAGTCCCTCTGAGTGCAGTTTGATTTTCTCAGTTTATTTGTTTCTATGTTCATCAAATATGTACATCATTTGCTTATGTCAATGACCATAAAGCAACAGTATCTGCCTCAGTTGTTGTTGTTGTCGTCTTGTCCATGATGTGCAAAAGAAAAGCACTAGAAAAAATAGCTATCAAGGATAGCCTCCGCGACCTCTGACCTCTACAGCCTTTTCTGAAAAAATCAACTTATTTGGGTCATCCAGGCTGATCTGAATTGCTGGGCAGCTGAAGAGACAGTTCAAAGTCAGGGCAGGGTGGGCAGTGAATTGAGTAACTTCTAAGTCCATCACTTGTGATTTTCATGCCCTTTATATGTTTTGTTTGTAGCCTGGTTATTATCGATGCTGTTGTGCAATTACAGTTTAGGGCGAGATTGAAAATTTCAAATTATTGCTAAAAAGTCTATGTTGGCCACAGCATTGGCATCAATTAAAGTTGTGAGTTTCGAATCTATTAAAACAAAAAAGCAATAAAATTTCGGAAAGAAATCTATTTTGATTGCTAATACTGATTTTAAAAGAAATGTGTTTGGTGGAACCCTACCCTTAACAAAAGTCTGGCTACAGCCGTTTCTATAATGGATTCATTCATATAATTGGTACACTCTTATTATTCCTATGGGTTATTCCACTGCCAAGTGTGGGACAATCCGACTCGAATATTTCACCAACGTTTTGTTGTAGATCTTAATATTTTAATTTAACAGGCTTAGAAACATTTTTTTTAACCTTTACATTTGATACAAAGATGCTCCTGATGCAGTTTTTTTTTTAATTAAATAACTTTGTTATTTAGAATTTAATGAATTTGCATGCGTCATGTGCAGGACATCCAAAGTCAACCTCTTGTTGTTTGCTGTATGCATTATTTAATACATGCATTATTTAATTTGCTCTATTAATATAGCAATCACGAAACAAATTGTAGGTTTTGAAAGCTAAGGTTTATACATAAAGGAAATATACCTCATTTGTTGAGAAATAATAATTCTAGTAATCTGTAAGCAACTGCCATTGCTGAAAGTAATTTACTCAACCTGTTAAATCATTGTATTTTATTCATTTTGTTTTCCTTTAGGAAGTAGAATGTCAAGTGCTCTCTGCTCTTCTGTATTGCATGCATGCCTTTCTAACTGCCAAGGTGGCTTCTGTGGATCCAGCATTTTTACGCACCAATTGAGTAATTTTGACATCAAGTTTTCTCTTGTATCCATTATTTTAGGCTTATATTATTATCAAAATCTGATACAAAACTATACAAGTGTTATTTGATTAGTTAATGTTTTACCAGAGGTACACATTTTGGAAATTCATTAATTGTAAGTTGTAATAGAATATAGTTTCAGTTTGAAATTTAAAAGTATTTAGAATTAAAGTGAAGTGTGATTAATTTATTTTTAATTGTTGTTTGGACCCCAATATATCGTCGGCTCAGAGGAAAAACTCACTAAGTGCACTTTGATTAATTTCTAGAAATGTGGGGAAAATGTAAAAAATAGTTATTAATAACAAAAGAAAAAAAAGAAACTATGAGCGATTTTATGTTGCAACATTATTATTATTTTTTTATTATTGTTCAAGTTTTGTTTTAAGCTTACATTATTGTAATTTCGTATTAATCTTCCCAGCTTAACTTTTCATGGAAAATTATGAACTTAATGACTTTTAAAATGCACGTATTAAGTTTTTCCTCGAAACCAACAGTAGTCCATATTTCCATTTAAATGAATAGGTTAAAATTAATTGAAACTCATAACTGTACAGAAACTAGAATTCTCAATGTTTGTTTCAAAAATTTGAATATTATTCAAAGTGAAATGTTTGTTTTGTAAATATGATGGGATATGTAAGGACGGTAGTTACAGTGGAGTTAAAGAAAAAAAAACTAACACAACTTGAATTCATTATATTTCTTGACATTCGAAATCTGTAATTGAAGAGTATCTGTTTTCAACTATTCTTATTTGCTGTTTTTCAACTTCATCAGTATTTTAGGGGATAATATTATTAAAAATCCATGAAGTTCACATTTGAGAACCAAGTTTTAAATGGATATTCTTAAAGTTATTTTTTGTCCAAAGCGTACTTTTGTATAAAAAGATAGCTTGTTATCTAGTGCAAGCTTGCAAAACTTGAAGCTAAATTATGTAACTGCTTCGGTAGTAGAGATTTTTATTTAAAACAGATCTTTTAAAAAAAAATTTAACATGAAAATAAAGAGTACAAATGTTTCATATATAATTTTAAGTTTTGTTTTATTCTGAGTTGCTTTGATTTCAAAAATGTGCACCCTGGTATTAATGATGTTATACATCAGAAGAAAATCTTGTTGAGTTTGAATATTACTTAAAGTTTATAATAAATTGTTAAATTCTACTCAAACATGTAAATTGCACGCAATGTAAAAAAATTCTCTGAATATTAAGTGCATGAAATTTTTGAATTGTTGTATGGGCATTCATACACAGTTTTTGCATTTTCACCCTGTATTTCAAGATTTACTGCTGTGTCTCATTTACACCATTTTCCTTTTTATATTTTGAACAAGTAAAACTTGGGTTTGTTTTCCCAATTTTTTTTACCAATTATTGGGAAATAAGTTTGAAGACCAAAACTACTGGAGATGTCATTCTATTTCTAGCTACTGAAATTCATGAATGCACTTATTGTATTGTATACTATTCCACCTCATGTGTTCAGCCAGAGTAATTGAATATAGTTTTGTATTGCCATTCTCAAAAGCAATGGTTGTTTTTAAATTTCAAATATTAAGAAGTTTTCTCTTTGTCACACTAGTTTAATTAATCATACACGTTGTTTATCAAGTCTTGCATTGATAAAGAAAATTTATTAAAATAACTACTTCAAATTTAAACAATTCTTTTTTATTTGATCTTTTTCTCACAGTTTTTTGGACAATATTAATACTTTTTTTACTTGTACACCTTTCGCAGTTCTGGGGTAATTTTCAACTATGCACCAGGCCGTAATGCAACCAGACTTTTTCTTCTAGGGTTTGGCTGTAAGTTTTTACACAGATATGAACTCATATTATGACTAACAATATGTGTTATGTTGGGTTTTGAGAGGGTGGGGGGGGGGGGCATGCTGAAAATCTCTGTCACAGTAGCTGTAGGAGTTTTTTCTTTCATAGAACCCAATTTTCAGTTTTTGCTGTGCATGTCACCTACATGCCTTTAACTAATATTGTACTAAGGGGAGGGGGAGGATTTAGGAGATAAGAATCAAAATAAATATATGAATCTATAGTAGTTTTTTTAAAATGAATTTTCTTTGAGCACAAGACATTAAAAACACGCAGTATCACTTTTCATTTGAAGGCAGTTTTTAAGATATTCTAAAGCCATGACATTGTGAAAGTACCAATTTTGCATTAGTTAAGAGGAACTAATGATGAAATGTACAAAGAGCAAGACAAATTTAAATTTATTTTATGGAAATACTAATTCTTACTTTCATTAAATATTCCTTCGCCATTTATTTTATCAGTTTTCAAGATAATTATTTTTTATTTTGCTACCCACATTGATGTAGCTGCTATTAAGTGCCTATGTTTAAAGATTGCAAATTCAATCCTTAAAGTTCTATTTTTAGGCCGCTTCTTTTCCCATATTTACGTTCAGAGCATATGCCGAAAATGTTTTTTACCAAGCAATATAAAAGTCCTAATATTACACTAGAAAGAAACATGTGGCACAGAGGATTGTTATTATTCTGTTGAATTGTCCATGACGTTTTGCCTTATAAAGTTGAGTTTTTCTCTTGCAACAGCAAATGAAAATAGTAGAAATGCAAAATTTGGTAGCTATTCTTCATTTGTGGTGAGGCATTCAAAGATGCTAATTAAAGTATGGATAATTTTCAGTGCATGAAACAATACAAAATTTTTTCAAGAAAGTGTTAACATTTAAAGCAAATATTTTCAGTAAGCAGAGCACTAATTCATGTAAAAGCACTGGGGCATACATATGCTAGCAGAAATGATTGTTCAAATGTAGCAAATCATAAACTGTTTTTCTTGCATTAGGAAGAATGGCTGTAGACTTTCACACATATCAATTGTTAGAAATGCTCATTGTAAACAATAGAAGGCTCAGTAAATATTTTTAATAAGCAATGTTAATATATGAACAATGCCAGTCCTAATGAATTTATGCATTACATAGTCTCGCATTGCAAACATATAATCATCTGTATAGTTGCAAATGTATATTTCATTCACCTAGTAGTCTTATCATCAGTAACCATTATCATTAGAATTGAAATGTTAGAAATTAAGAAATGAATGTCATTCTGTTTAGGCTTAGCGAATCACAAAATTCATTACATTCACATATTATTTTACAAAGTGTATTAATGTAAGACAAGACAGAAATGAAAATAGCTTAAATGAATTTGCTTTAATTCATATAGTGGCATTCTAGTTATACAGGAGGTCGCAGCAAATAAAGATTCTATGCAATGTAAAGTAGTTATAATTTATAAAATTTATTTAAACTACCACCTTTTATTTTTCTAGTCAATTGTACAGTAACCCCTTGTTATATTGCGCTTGTCGGGAGACAACAAAAAAGCATGATCTATCCAAAAAATGAAATATAATCAAGGTCATAAAAAGTAGCTATTCAATTAACGTACAAGTTAATGACATGTGCACTGACAAAAATATAAAAAAAGGTTTTTAATCACATTAAGATGATTTTCTCAATAAAAATAAAAGAAAATTAACCTGCTAATTGTTCTTTTAACATAAAGAAAATAGTTTAAAATATTTCTGTTTTTTTATGATGGATTATGAGTCGGAAGTTGCGGCTTAAATCGCAATGAATTTAAATGTGGCAAACACACCAGTTTTGTTCATTGATTTAAGAAAGAGAAAATATTTTTTCTGAGGAACATTTTTTCCCTCTGAAGCAGCAGTTTTTTAAATATAATTTTTCGGGAGACAGGGAATGTGCGATATGTATCGGAATATGAGCGATATAACAATGGGATATGTAACAAGGAGTTACTGTATCTTTTATTGAACATAGCCTTATATAAGCACATTTATTTTTTTGAAGAATGTTGTGATTTTCACCAATTACTCAACACAAACAGGAGCCCACAATTAAGGGATTATTTGCTTATCTCTGAGTTTCAAGCAGAAAAGTTGCAAAAATGTGTTAAAACTTAATTAAATGAAAAATTACCAAAAAAATACTATATTTCAATATTTGTTTGCATATTAGTTTAGAAATTACAGTGAAATTCTGTTATAATGTCATTAAGGGCCCAGAATATTCCTGATGCTATAACCAAGTGGCACTACATATGATCATCCTTTCTATTTCTGGGCACTTACAGGGACTGGAATTTTTCAACTTTACAACAGAGTTCTCACTAACAAAGTTCAACTGAGTTTTGAATGGAAAAATTTAAACTTTTCTGAAGAAATTTCAAAACCTAAAAATTTCTTGTGGGCGACCATCGTATTATTTAAAATATTTAATATTAAAATTGTTATATTTGTGGCCCTAACTCATGCTGTTGTCTTTTTTTTTTAATTTCTTTTTTAAATGGTAATGAAAATCACGTGTGATTTACAATTGAAAGAAAAATATTTTTAATTGTTTTTGTACCATTTTTGAAACAATTTAAAGAAAAATTACTTTGATTTTGAAAATTATTCAACAAATTAAACTCTATTCAATTTTTTCCTAAAGGCCTTCTTACTTTTAAATAATGTAAAATAATTTTATTTTGCATTGCTAAGAAGTTTTGAAACTGTTATTCTTTGTGTGGTTTTGAATTAGAGAATTGATTTTAATATGCCTGAAATTAATATTAATTTTATTATTTCTCGGTTATTCTTAAAGTATTTTAAATTGATAAAATACATTTACAAAGTCCTCAGCTTAAAAAAAAAAAAAAAACAAAAAAAAAAAAAAATACATTCTTGATTTTTACATCTGTTGTGGAAAACTTTTTTTCTTTTGTCCAAAGAAACTATATAAAAAGTTTTAAATGTAACATACCAGACAGCCCGGTTATCACATCCTGAGACTGCAGTTTGGTTCTTGAACTCTTCAGTCTGGAATAGTGAATAACCGAGCTGGAGGCAGATGTCATCTCATTGAAGTTGAAAGTGCCAACAAACTGGTGTCCACAGCATGGTGTGGTTCAACTCATAAATTGAAGACAAAGGTCTGGTATTTAACAGTACATTACCGCCCCTAAGCCAGGGCTAAGGCAGAACTGAATGCAATATTCCAGACAGCCCGGTTATCACGTAATATCAGGGCTGTCTGGTAAATATATGCTAAATATATAAGTTTTACTCTGCCATTGACATGAAATGTAACTTGCATATTTTATAGTCAGTGTGACTTTTTTCTTACATTTTTATTCATAATGTAAATGTGATGGTGAATAAATAGAGAAAGTCCTAATTTTTCAAAAACTTAAACTAAATAAATTGTAAAGATGTTTGCAAGAATTAAAATCTAGCATCTTTTTATATTGAAGGTTACAATATAAAGTTAATGTTTATGTAATTCTTCATTATTTTTTCTTCTCTACGTCTACTTTTACTTCTAACTATTTTAAGTAAATATTTCCAAATCTAATGATTAATAAGTGAAGTAAAATTTTATTATTGCTATAATAATTTATTGTAAATTTCTTTCTCTTGTTATTAACCTCTGAGCTAAGAAGCATGAAAAAAAGCATGGCCACTATTTGAACCATTTTAGTGCCTTTAGTTTTTGCTGTATTTCATACTACCTCAGTGCCTTCCCAGAAATTATTTCTACTATATTTCTCTGGTTTAACTTATCCAAAAGAATAGGAACACTTCATTTCATTGTACTAACATCGAAAGATTGTAATGTATGATTTACAAGTGCACTTTAACAAAAAAAAAGGAGTTGATATTTTATTGATGCCTCGAATGCTTTATCTTTAAAATCCAGTCTCGTATTGGAAATATTACTAATGTTTAGTTAGTGTTTGGTTGTTTTTTGTGTTAAAAGTTGATTTTAAGATGAGCATTTATTTATGTCATGCAGTGTGCTGTAAATTTATTATTTTTATTGATTTCTTACTTAAAACATTTTTATAGTCTGTTTTTATAGGTTGGGAGAAATTTATTTCTCAAATTTCAATTTTGGTAAATCATTTGCTTTATAATTATTTTGTAAGTCAGCTTTGTTTCGCGTCTTAAATTTAAAAAATTCATGTTTTGTGTTAGTGCTCTTTATTTAAAACAATGGTTTTCTCTTTCATCAAAATGATTTACTGTTTTTCCAATGGATATAAAAATGGTGTTAACAAAGTAAAGCACAGAATCTACAGTTATTTATAAAGAGAGAGAGAGGGACAGAGAAAACATTTTTGTAGTTGTAGTACAAAGTTTCAGTGGTGTATTGTCCCGCCCCTCTTTCCTGAAATTCAGATTTTTTTTTTTTTTTTTTACTGTAGAAAAAACTGAAATTAACCATATCGCTTTTTTTTTTTGCTATGCTGCTGCTAAGTTTTAAGATTAATGTAAAGTTAACAGTACAATGCTTTATTTTATGCTTTTCTTTTAAATACAGGTACGATAATTGAGAACATAAATGGATATTTTTGATGAATTACATTTTAGACAAAATTTATATTTACATTCATTTATAACAGCCAATTGAATTGCTTTGCTTGATTAAATAAATATTCATTTACTACCGACCAGGAAAGCCAGTTTCTTGTTACGAAAGATGTTCATCAAAAATAACTATTCTTCTAATTTGGAGAAGAAGTAAAGTGGCAATCATATTGTGAATTTGTGTTTCCATAATATAGTTCTCCCTGAAATTGGTAGAACTATTGTTCTGTGCTATTCTTAAAAAAAAAAAAAAAGTTTTTACCTATTGCATTCCAGATGGAAAGAAAAAGTACTGCTTTTTAAAGTGCAGAGTACGTCTTAGGTGCTTTCTACAAATGATGATATATAATACTTGGAGAGGAGGGTCGTGAAATTTTGACAGTTTCTGACAATAGGGGGGGGGGATTGACTGGAAGTGTAACACTTTGAGACAATGGAGGGATGAGAGTCAAAAATGGTTTTTAAAAAAAGTGACAGCATTTATAGGCAGACAATTATGGAGTTTTTATTAAAGTTCCTAACTTGTTAATTTCCCTATTTAGCACATTGGCTGCCAACTGCATATAACAAAAACTAAACTTGTTCAATGGAGCCAACTGCAAATTATCTCATGATTGCTGCGCATTGATGGGGGGATTTTTGGCTTTTGACAGCAAATAAGAAATCACAGCTGTGTGAAAGAGAAACAGGCCCAAATTAATTATTTGTAACTTTTAGTGTTAATATTTTAATTGCTTGTTTTAACTTATTTTCCCTTTTGAATTGTACTTAACACGCTTGTTACTTTTTTTTTTACATAATTAGATAATGTAATTAAGTTAGACTAGGTTCTCAAAAATGGAATGTAGTATTGACAGTCAGTGTGTTAAAGTGCCGAATTATAGCTTATTATAACGTTTGCATGGTTTTATTTGTAATATTTTTTTTCTATTAATAAATTATTTTGTCTGATAATGTATTTAAGAAATTAAATACAATTATTTAGGTGTATTTTTAATGACAAAAGTTCCTGAATAGCTTTTTTTTTTTTTTTCTATCTTTGGCTATTATTTGATTTTTACTCATTTTTAACTATTGGCAGGTATTAATTTCTGAATTTTAACAACATGTATTCTGAAATTGACCTGCACAGATTTCTAAGTGGAATGTTCTGCTTAAGATTCAGGAGCTCAATTCTTTATACACTTCGGTTCTGTTTTGTTTAAAGTTAAAATGAATCATTATTTCACTTTTCATCTGCAACTAAATTTCAAAGTGTGATGTGTGTATATCTTTTGATTTTAAATGCAGCTAAAGAATGATTCACATTAGATTCATAGTAAAATGTGTATAAAATCTCAAGATGTTAGTTGCTTACATTTTTAAAGTTTTATTTTTTCTTTTTGAATTAAGGAAAAAAATAAATAAATTATGCAAAAGAATGTTTTAGAATTGTTAATGCACATTTGTTCTCAAATTCGGATAAAAACTGTATTATAATTGTGTGCAGATTGAACATATTTTTGTCTTTCTTTAAAATAATTATTTTTGTTGCATAAATTTTTCTATTTATATTTCATTGCATTTTTATTTCTAGTCATATATGATGATTGTTTTTCAGATCTTTAACACTGTTACACCACGTTTAGATATTTTACTCTTAGATTTCAAAATGTGAAATTGTGTTGCAGTTTTCTCAAGAAGTCTTATTTAGAGATTATTTTTGTTAATACCTTTTGTATATGTGACTATTTCTTTAGTTACTTTTGATTGAATGTAGGTGTCATAGGGTAATCACAACTTTATGGAGTGTGAAAAGTTTTCTATACTTATAAATTATTTTTTATATTAAAAGAATCTCTGAATTTAAATCTTCACATTTTGTGGTCTGTCCATGTGTGGTAAATATTTTTGTTAAGTATGTAAAACAGCACTGAATGATGTTTTGTAATTAAATTTTCCTTAAAATTTCCTTAAAATTTGAATCTAAAATATTCATTGTTTCAGAGCAACCAGTTTTATAAAAATACTAGAGGACCCGACAGACCTTGTTCTGTTCAAACTTTGTAAATTGAAAAGTTAAGAAATTTCAGTAAACTATCAAGTGTTTGAACCGTTTTGTTGAAAAAAATAGGTAAAAAGAGTGTTTTAAGCTTCTTGGTCTCAGAATGCTTATATTTATTATAACTTGATTTATCAAATGCCCACTGAGCAGTTGTTTTATTGACTATTTTTTATCGCGTAACTTGAAAGATCTTCATAGATTGCATGGTTTGCTACTTCAGCCATACTCAAAGATAATAAAAATCGCCCTAAGATATTGAGTGAAGAAAACTAACTACCCATCTAGAAGAAACAGGAAATCCCGCTGCAACATCCACCATGTGAAAAAGAATAAAACAATCGGAAGGATATCGTTTAAAAAAATTATAAAGGTAAAAACAGTTCTCTAAATAAGCGAAAACACTCATCCCCCCCTTCCCAATGTAAAATAAACACATTCTTTAGCTAAAATGACTAAACACTTTAAAAACGAAAAACAATTCTTTGCAATTTGGAAATATTTCGCCAAATAAACAAAAAATACAATAAATTACATTAACATTAGCTTTTAAATGTAAACAAACGATCACACAACTCTATCTTTTATAGCTAAAGTTGCCAAGCCACCAGGTTACTGTAATCCAGTCAATCAGTGAGCGAAGCCAACTGCGACCGATCACCGGTCCGATCTTTTGAACAAAAAAGTTTTGAACTTCATATATTGCCTAATTTGTTCTTTCCACCAAAGATAAAGATCCTCCACTGCACTGATCTTTTGTGTACAGAACTACCCTCTTGTAATTTATCTGGACGAAAATAAAATTTGTTTCGTCTTTAAATTCCAACATCTTTTCCTTAAATTAGGAAATCCTTAAAGTCTTCTTGACATTGCTGCCAAAACTCAGTATGGTACTTTCTGATCATTTGGTTAGGAAAACCTAAAGCACCGATCCGGTCACAATTGACTGATAGTCTGATTGGTTCAACTACGACAACAGAACACACGTTTTGCGTGAACCTTTTAGTACTTCACTTTAAAATATATCACTAGACCTAAAATCGTTGCTTTCAAGAAATGAAGGCTTAACTTCTCTCTCTATGTTTTATTTATTCTCAATTGACATATCACAGTAGGAAATTTCATTACAAAAAGCAGAGCTGGCTTTCTTATTGTACTTTCGCAACGGGTTAAAAATCTATTTAAGTTCTCACTCAAAAATAGGTTAAAATAAATATTACTCATTTGGGAGAAATAACCATCCAATGTTTAAATTAATTAACAAAAACGTTTCCGATTCGATCCATCGCGCTTCGAAACCATGCTTGCCACAGCTTAATTACAAACAAAAAATTTGATCAAAATCGGTGCAGCTGTTTAAAAGCCTTATGGTGACAAACGTCTGCACAGAAGATTTTTATATATTTAAGATTATACAAATAAAATATAAATTTGACGACCACAAGCAACAGGTTCTAGGCCCAACTAGACTGTTTCTAATCAGTTTTATTAGTTCCCAATGAAGATCAATGGCTCTCTTAAAGCTATCGACACCCTTACTCATTAGTCTCTGTACGATGCTCTTGTGTAGGTTATGTGGACTGTATTTCAATAGGCAATAAACTCATTTCGAACAAAACAATACATTTATTAAAAACGTGTAAATATAAAATCATATAATGAACTTAAGAAACTGAAAACACCGCCCTAACCATTAACAGAAAATACAACTGACAACAACCAACAAAAACTAACAACTAACTGGCAAAAATGATCAAAATCAGTTTTTATGACATAGGGGCACGTGTGCGCACCTACTTGACGCACACTGCCAACGCGCCCTCTACTTTAATATATGCAAGGGATTTAACACTCCCCCGCGATTGAAATTACTATTTCAATATAACATTCAAAACAAATAAAGTTCAAAATAACAGTTGATAACAGAACAAATAATACATTACTTACTCAAGCACAAAAATAGTAAACATCCTAGTTGCAAAACTATATATATAAAAATTAAACAGTTTCTTCAACTGGAAGAATGCAAACATCTCTAACATTTCTTATTAGTGTGCTTCCACTTGGCAAACATAATTTTACTACTCGAACTCTATTATCATGACCAATGTTCGTTTCAATAATTCTGCCAACACACCATTTTGTCGATGGCAAGTTTTCTTCTCGAATGAGAACAAGAGTCCCTGTTTTAACATCATTTTTGCTAAATTTCCATTTATTTCTCTGTTGTAAATGGGTTAAGTAATCCCTTTTCCATAACTTCCAAATTTGTTGACTAAATTTGGTAATCCTTTGCCACTTAGAAAGTGTGTTTTCCTTAACATCAATCAATTGTGGTTCACTAAGGGTAGTGATAGGTCTGCCAATAAGAAAGTGACCTGGTGTTAATATTTCAAAATTGTCCATTTCTGATGACATCGGTATGAGAGGCCGGGAATTTAAAACACCTTCCATTTCTGACAAAATTGTAATAAATTCTTCTAAAGTTAAATTTTGACTGCCAATCACTCTTTTTAAATGAAATTTGAACGATTTCACCCCGGCCTCCCAAATGCCACCAAAATTGGGCGATCTAGGAGGAATGAAATTCCACTGAATACCTTCTATTAGAAAATAGTTTGACAAAATTTCATCAGGAAGTCTAACCATTTTTTGCAATCGCTTGATTTCGACATTGGCACCAACGAACGTTTTAGCATTATCAGTAATGATTTTTGAACATTTTCCTCGCCTGCCGAAAAAACGTTTCAATCTTGCTATAAAAGCCTGTGTAGTCATATCAGTTACAAAGTCCAGGTGTATTGCTTTAGTACTTAGACAAACATAAACAACAACATACACTTTATTTAATACACCCTTCCTTTGATTTTTAAATTTGATAAAGAAAGGACCACAAAAATCTATCGCAGTGACAAAAAAGGGATAACTAGGATTTACCCGGTCTTTAGGCAATTCAGCTATGATTTGACTAACAGTAACAGGTCTGTTTTTGAAACAGATCACACAGTTACGAACAATTTTCCTACAGCTATTCCTGCCATTTAGCGGCCAAAATTTTTGTCTAACTTGATGTAAAAGAGCTTGGGGACCTACGTGAAGATATTTAAGATGAACATTTCTTAAAATTATACTTGTTAAAGGATGTTTTGCAGGTAAAACCATAGGATGTTTGGTTGCATAAGATAAATCTGCATGGGACAGTCTCCCCCCTACTCTCATTACTTTATTTTTATCCAAAAACACATTTAAAGAGGAAAGTTTACTTCTGCTGTGAACTTGTTTACCATTTGTTAACCTTTTAAACTCATCAGAAAACTCACCTTCCTGGAGAGAACGTATTAACCAATTTTCTGCATTAGCAGATTCATCAATAGACAAAGGACCTATTTTCTTGGACTTTGGATTTTTACAATTATAAATAAACCTATAAAGAAAACTTACAATACGAATAAGTTTCATATAATTATTTGACTTATTAAGTATAAAAACAAAAACAGAATTTTCATTTCTCGCAATCAAGTTCATTAAATGTTCATTTGGTTCAGTTTTTAAGTTCGGTTTTAGTTCTTTATCGATTGCTCCCTCTTCGGGAACCACTGAAAGATGATCAGTAGAATAAATGTTCACGGATTTCAGAAATGTAGGGCCATACCACCAAGCTGTCTTTTCTAACAGCTGATCGATACTGATACCTCTCGTCAAAGCATCAGATGGGTTGTCACGACTTACGCAAAAGAACCATTTATCGGGGTCTGTAAGTTCCTGAATTTCCTTCACACGGTTGCAGACGAAGGTTTTCCACTTCAAAGCTGAACCTCTAATCCAGTATAGTGCTATTTGAGAATCTGTCCAAAAGTATATAGGAGGGGATATTTTCCGCTTCAACACATTTGCAACTTCATTTGCTAATCTAGCAGCAAGTAAAGCTCCTAGCAACTCCATTCTTGGAAGAGTAATCTTTTTTAACGGAGCCACACGGCTTTTAGATGTAAGAAAGTTCACAATAACTTTGTCATCAGATCTTATCAGTACAAACACGACGGCACCGTAAGCTTTAGGACTGGCGTCCGAAAAGGTATGCAATTCTATGTCACAACTTGAAAGTTCTGCACAATCAAGGACGTTTCTGGGAATTTGGAGTTTTAACAATGTAGGAAGTTCAAAGCACCAGCGATTCCAGATTTTTAAAATGTCATCTGGCAGCTCAGCGTCCCAGGAAATTTTTCGAATCCATAATTCTTGAAACAGGCACTTAATTCTGATTGTGTATGGTGTCACAAATCCTAGAGGATCGAATATTCTACCTGCTGCTTGCAGCACAAATCGTTTTGTATTCTTTCCGGTCTTGATAAATTCAAGCAAATCCTTTACTTCTATAGCGAAAGTATCTTCCTTAATGTCCCACGGCAGTCCGAGAACCTTACATTGTTCGTTAAAGTTATTTGAGAAATTACTCGGTAAAATATTAAATTCTCATTCT
The DNA here is from genome assembly GCF_026930045.1 of Uloborus diversus. Taxonomy (NCBI): domain Eukaryota; kingdom Metazoa; phylum Arthropoda; class Arachnida; order Araneae; family Uloboridae; genus Uloborus; species Uloborus diversus. Next base: position 67,716,692 of record NC_072739.1, on the reverse strand, counting down.
TCCCACATTTTCATCAACAATTCATCATTCGAAATCCATTTGCGGAGATTCATACTAGCTTTTTTCATTATGTTATTTGCTTCGATAGAAATTTTTAAAGCATCCTTTATATTGTCTACACCAGTAACAAGGTCATCAACGTAAAAACAGGTATTGAGTACTTCAGTAGTAACGGGATAGGCTTCTTCATACTTTTTGATGTGTTCTTTAATGGTTGCAGACAGCAAAAAAGGGCTCACATTTATTCCGAATGTCAGACGTAAAAAACGATAAACTACTACTTCTACATTGTCTTTCTTATTAGGATCATGTTTAACAAAAAGGAATCTAACCACATCTCTATCAAACTCATTTAGAGATATTTGCAAAAACGCTCGCTCTATATCCGATAACATGGCAATCTTGTTAATTCTAAAGTAAATCAACAGTTGAAAAATATGCGGGTTCAAATTTATACCAGACCAAAGACAGTCATTTAGTGACAGTTGTCCAACGTCGTTTGAACTAGCATCAAAAACTATCCTACATTTAGTATAAACACTTTGTTGCTTGAATACTGCATGGTGAGGAAGATAAAAAACAGTTCTATCAATGCGTTTTTCAGGTTCCTTGACTTCTTCAATTATTCCGTTCGCTAAATATTCTTTCAAAATTTCACTGTATTGAATATACAAAGTCTTATCGCGTTTCATTTTCTTGACTAAACCTTGAAACCGCCTTTCTGCTACCTCAAAATTGTCATTTAATTCCTTCCAATTCTTCTTCCAAGGAAAACTAACTTCATATCGTTCGTTGTTATAGCGTACCGTTTTATTAAAGACTTCTAAAGCGGAGTCTTCATCTGAGCGTTTTGAATCATCTTTAATGCCGAAAGATTCAAGAGTCCAAAATTGTTTTAAAGCTGCTTCAGTTTTATCCTCTACTACGTAACATTTAAAATTATTGTTTTCTCTATTGTTAAGTGTTCCCGTAGCAATCCAGCCGAATACTGAATTCTGCAAAATTACCGAACTGTCTTTCACTTTAATTTGTCCGTTCGCAATAACTCATAAAATACATTGCCACCCAACAAAACTTGAGCGCGCTGCGGTTCGAAAAAGTTAGGATTAGCATACATTAAATGCTGTGGAAGTTTAAGGTTGGAAATATCAAGATGTTTGGATGGGGTAAATTCGTAATTTTGGGTATTACCAGCATTTTAATAGTTTTCTGAAAGCTCTTACTTTTTGTTTGAAATAATCACATTTATTTCTTTTTTAACTTTTAAACCCGCTCCATTCAATCCCGTAATTAAAAAGTTAACCAACCGACTCTTTAATTTTAACAAGTCTGCAACTTCCTGTGTGCAGGCACAAATTTCAGATCCTGTGTCTAAAATTGTAAGAAAGGGCAAAAAGGAATCGTCTGCAGTTTTCGCATAAATAACTGCAGTCGACAACAGAACATTTGACTGACTTCCCCATTGAGTAAAACAATTCTGCGAATCCCTACTACTATTCCCGCATGCACCGATTTTATTTTCTTCATTCGAAACCCGTTCCTCGGATTCTAATGCCTTTACTGTACTAAATTGCTCTGAACGCGAATTTACGTTATGTCGGGAATTATTCACAAACGTTTTGGGATTCTTACTTTTATCAAAATCTACCTTTGCGAAATTAGCTCCGTGAAGCATAGAATGGTGAGAATTTGAACAAATTCGGCATTTATAATCTAACCTAGAACATTCTGACCTTCTATGTTTACTTAAACAATTAAAGCATAATTGCAATTTACGTACTAAATTTAATCTTTCTTAGACAGGTAAATCTAGAAATTTCTTACATTTATAAGTTAAATGATTCTCATTGCATACAGGACAAACAACATTGTTATTTTGCAACACGAAACTTTTTTGTTTAGATATACATTCTTGTTTAAATTTTGCAACGGGAACACTACGTTGAACATTCTCTAGCGCTTGAATACGTTTCAATAAAAACTCAATGAATTTTTCCCAATTTGGCAGATCATTACAATCCAAACACATTTCAAATACCTTTCTTGATTCGTCATCAAGCCGTTGCAGCATAACATTCATTAAAATTGCTTCTGATAGAGCATTTATATTCAAATCTAACTGTTTTAAAGCTCTTAAATTATTAAGCAAATTATCCGTTAAATAACGCAAATCCTTAGGATTTTCACACTTTAATTTGTTTGCATTTAATATTTCAGATATATGACTTTGAACAATCAATCTTTTATTTTCATATCTATTTTTTAATGCTTCAAACAGAGAAGAATATGAATCATCAATATTTTGCAGTTGTTTCGCCGTTCCTGTCAACGCCGACTGCAAATAAAACAGTTTTTGGGAATCCGACAGTTGTTTATTACTATCAATTAAAGTAATAAACTGCGATTTAAATGTTAACCATTCGGTATATTTCCCCGAAAAATGCGGGTAATGAAATACTTATGCGGTAGCTTGATTTTAGCATTCGCGATTGATTCGCTATTAACTTTTTCAGCCTTACTACTTGAAGTATTTTGAATCTTTAACAAATTGAAGATACTTACTTCAGTTTCTTCTAGATAATCTTCGACCTCTGTTAAGGTTCCTTCAAAATCTTCCACATCTTTGTCATTTGGAAGACTACAAAAACTTTCATTTCGTAAGGAATTTATCTTTTCCTTCAAGTTGTTCAATGAAGACAATTTCAATTCTAACACTTTCGAATCGGGCGGAGTTTCAGCATTGACACAATTTTCAATCCTAGTAATTTGGCCTTTGATGGCTCCTCGTTTTCTATTCAGTATTGTTAAATCAGAAACTTTCGTTGCAGGTTCCGTCATTGCAAATTTCCAATTTCTTTCAAATTTCAAAAACAGATCACAACTGAAACACAATTCAGTTCCAATGGAATTCAATCCTGGTCGCACGGACCAAACTGTACGATGCTCTTGTGTAGGTTATGTGGACTGTATTTCAATAGGCAATAAACTCATTTCGAACAAAACAATACATTTATTAAAAACGTGTAAATATAAAATCATATAATGAACTTAAGAAACTGAAAACACCGCCCTAACCATTAACAGAAAATACAACTGACAACAACCAACAAAAACTAACAACTAACTGGCAAAAATGATCAAAATCAGTTTTTATGACATAGGGGCATGTGTGCGCACCTACTTGACGCACACTGCCAACGCGCCCTCTACTTTAATATATGCAAGGGATTTAACAGTCTCTACCGTTAAGCTGTTCCAAGTGCCACAACCCTACTAAAGTAATATTTTTTTCTAATTTCCAGATTCACCTGAGATTTGGAAAACTTGAAACAATGACTCCTTGATCTGCTTTCTGTGCAAAAATTTAACTCATTAACATCTTTCATTTTGTAAATTTAAACAACTGAATCATGTCCCCTCTGACTTTTTGTTCCAGGCTATACATTTCAAGACTGCATTCAATGCATCAAGATAATCTTTTTTTCCAAGTCTTGTCCTACTTATTTGATATTTTCTTTTAATATTTCTTCAAAATTTATTCCAAATAGAAAATTAGAATGAAATGTTTTCCCATTTCTGAATTCCTACAGTTATTTTTTCTTAAAGCATTTTTCTATCTTGTAATAGTGTTGACCAATTGAACTTAAAACTTTATTTTGAATCAGAGAATTTTACTTCAATTTATTTGAATTTCTATTTGCATTATTCACAAAATAATTCTAATTTTAAGTGCAATTTTCTTAGCTTGATTTCATGTATAGTTGGAGCAAATCTAACCTGACAGCATTGTGATTAGGCTACGCAGATCCTAATCACGGCATTATGATGCTGCGAGGTTAAGATCGCCACAACCCACAACTATAGTTTGTTTTAATCGCAATAGCAAACTATCAGCGTAAGTTGAGACAGAACATATTTTTTTGGATTGATTCATTTTTGTAAGGGGGTACAATTTTTCTCGCGTTAACTCTTAGTTTGTTGTAATTAACGACAGAAATTAATGGTTCAGCTGTATATATTTGATGTCAATTTTATGGTAAATTTAGTTATAACATCATTCAGTGCGCAAAAGCTTTGTAATTTTGAAGTTATTTTCAATATTTTATTGAAAACAGATTGTTACTAATTGTACTTTTGCTGGGAAATGTTTAGCCAAGAGAAGTATCTCTAATAAAGGTCTTAATTTAGAGCCTGATCTTTAAAACTCCTCTTAAAGAATATTGTGTTGGACTGGAAGTGGCATTTTTTGGCTAATTATTCCAGGTAGTTCATGCCCAGTGCCAATTATCACATTTTAAAAATCTGGTCATTCAAACTTTCGTTTAATATATTTAGAGCTAACATTTAGTACCTGACACTAAACTCAACATGCAATTGCTGTAATATTTGAGCTTCTGCAAAATGTACTTTATTCTTTGTTTAGTCATGTTCTAATTGTACTATGCAAATAATATAATTTAACAGCTACATTTTGTATAAACATTTTTTCGATTGTGGAAGTGCAGTTAATTGTAAAGAAAAGTGAAATGAAATAAGAATATGTTTTGTAAGAATGTGTTTCAACTTGTTGAACTTATAATTTTTACACTGTCGCATCAAACTGTTTTTAAATAAAGAATTTCATTTAAACAGAGTCTTTTCTTATCACTATTTAACTTGAAAAGTAGTCGCTTGCTCGCACTGACTCAAATGAGCAATTCAGTCTAAATAAAATTGTATTCCAATTGTATAAGGAATATATGTATAATAATTCAACAGTACAAGATATGAATCGAATTTAAAACAGGAGGAAAATCTGGAAAAACGTGCATTGCATCTTGGCAAAGAAAAAACAGTATTAAAATCCTGAAAAATTATAGAGCATATCTAATATTAGCAACAGTGGTAAATCTAAGGAGGGAAGGGGCTAATGTGGATATAGCCCCCCCCCCCCCCAAGAGGTCTGAACTAGGTAAAACCAAAGTTTCAGAGGTTTTCAGTACTGCAATACTTTTGCAAAATTTAAATATGTATTATATTTCAATATATATACTAGTATACATACTGTAGTGGCATATTAAAGAAAAGGGAAGGGGACTGTAACCCCTTCTCTCATTTGGTCAAAACTTAAAGCAGATTAAATTGTGATCTGCAATGGTATGGAAAGGCTTGGAGGAAGTGGTTTCGTTTTGCTATCGAGATTTTTTAATCTGAAAATTTATTTTCAAATTAAACCAGTCCCATGTCTTTTACTTCAGCCTCTAGCCCAGTCATTTGGTCAAAAAAAAAGGGGGGTTACCTGAAAAGTTTTCTGGGAGTTTTGAAAATTAGATATTTTATAGATTTTGATGTGCTCTTTTCAAATTTCCACTTTGCCACCTCTTATCTTTGCCGCTCGCGCCGCCATATTGAAAAAATGGCGTCTAAAAGCGGTATTTTGAGGATATCTCCTTTTTGACTTATTTTGCGACAATAAAAAAAAATAATCTGCAACATTAATTTATGCATTATATATATTAATTTACATACAAAATCAAACAAGAAAAAAATTCCTACAATTTATATCATAACATTTTTTTTTTTTTTTTGCAAAATAATTTACGTACAAGCGCCGAAAAATGTTATTTAACAGCATTTTTGCATAGATGTTTTTGATGGACCAGAAGTTACACCGGTTCATAGTCTTTAATATTGATTGAGACGCAGTGGCGGATACAGGGGGGGGGGGTCATTACTACCCCCGCAACAATATTTGAATGTTTGCTCGAAAAAATAAAAAATTTGATTGAAACCGTAAAAAGTGCATACAAGGAGGGAGGATCATAGGGGGTCATGTCCCCCCCCCCATCAAAATCTGCGACAATACTTTATAATCTGTTTTGAGGTTCATTGCAATAAAGTAGTGAACATGACTGCTTGAAAAAAAAAAAAAAGAAAAGCCGGACCAAAACCGCATAATAAGAAACAGTAAATAGTTTTCGAATTTTTTTTTTTTTTTGGGGGGGGGGGATTAACTGTCCTTTATAATATATGCATTTAAAATATGTAGACAGTAAAAAAGCTTTTCTTGAGACAGTTAGTCTGCGGCGCTGTGTTCAGGAGCCAGTATAATGAAAAGCAACAAAGAAGTGTCTGACGCCCGATCGATTTTTTTTTTTTTTTTTTTTTTTTGCAACAAATTTAATCAACGACAGTTGATTAAATTTGTTGTATGGTTAAAACTGTATCCAACGCTGCAAGCATCGCTTCAATTGATAAAACCTTTGAGTGTGTAAATGTTTTATTTTATGTAAAGTCTCTGTAGTTTATAATTTCTATAAAATTTTTTGTACGTAAGACTACGTTCTTGAGCATGACCCCTTCTAAAATGAAATCCTGTATCCGCTCCTGTTGAGACGTCATGCAATTTCTTCGGTATCATCTGCGATGGGATCATCAGATTCATCATGAGCTTCTTCGTTTTCTATTGCATCATTCGTTTGTTCGAAAACCGTCTCCGTTTCTTCCTAGTCTGACTAATAATAGGAACTGGAAACACTGCAGGGTTACCATATTTGGCAACTTATCCCTCAGTTGAAAGATTCTAATTATTCACTTCAAAGATGTGGATAAAGACAGAACAAGCACTTAACTTGGTCACAGTTAAAAATGGTATAAGTAGAAATTCTTCACATTAATAATATTTTTTAAATTAGTATTTTTCACAAACGTAAAAAAAGTCTTGAAAAAATCGTAAACAAGAGAAAACATCGCATAATTTAATTAAATTATTTTTTTTAACGTTTTATGTCAATTTATTTTTGGTGTTTTCTGTGATTTGATTGTACAGATCAAGCAGGTCATTCGCAGAGTCTTTTTTTCTTAAAAATCAGATAATGACAATTAAAATAATAATTATGAACAAGAAACGGAGAAAAATTGGTAAAATTTTAATTAATGCTTCCATGAGCATCGTCAGAAGAGTAGGGAAGGAATCGAATGCTCCAAACTCACTTTATATAGGGACTCTATAGATGGGACTGCGGCCCTGTGCCCCCAATTTTTAGGGCTCATGTGCTCACGATGATGATATGTCGCGAGAAATGAAGGTTGAATGCTTAATTATTTGGCCTCCAGAATAATCTAAACTACTTGAGAATATAAAATTATCCTAATTTTAAATTTTTATTTAAAAAAAATCACTTGCGCACAAATGAGTGTTGAAAAATACCTTTAATTGCTCCCCCCCCCCCCAAAAAAAAGAAGAAAAATTAATTTGAATTTTGACATCTTGAATTCAAATTATGTTTTTCGCAATCACGAGTGTGTGTATGTAGGCGTGTGTGTTTGTGTGTAGGGGTATGTGTTTGTGTGTACGGGTTATGTGTATGTGTGTGTAGGCATGTGTGTTTGTGTCTGTGGGGGGGGGGTGTATGTGTGTGTAGGCATATGTGTTTGTGTCTGTGTGCAGGCATGAATGTGTGGGTAGTTGATGTTTTTGTGTGTGTATGTGTGGGTATCTGTATGTATGCGTGTGTGTATGTGTAGGTGCGTGTAGGTGTATGTGTTTGTGTGTGTGTAGTTGTGTATGTATGTGCGTGTGTGTAGGACATGGATGCAACCTGGAGACGGCTTTCGCTGGAGATGCAGCATCGTGAGGAACCCGTCGACGGTGATGGTGCGGAGGGTGGTGGTGGGAAAAATCAAAGGAACGTCAAAAGCAGTCAAGTGAGAACAATAAGCCATCGTGATTGCTCAAAAAAAAAAAAAAAAAAAAAAAAACACACACACACACACAAACACACATATACACTGACGTCCCGTCTCTAAAAAACAAGAAGCAGGATATTTTGAAAACGCAGGGCTCCTAAAACTGAATGCAAAAAATATATTTTATGCTATTTTGTTTTTTACTGTGATAAGGAATATACTAGTCTAGGTTCGGGGTAAGGCCTCAATTCTAACTTAAAAAGTGATATAAGAGATAGTGGCTTGGCTAGAAAAAATTCCACTAACTCTTTAGACATTGTATTAATGCGTAAATAGTCAGGATCCCGTCGATAATGAGAAAAAACACGATGCAGACTGCGCCATTGAGATTTTTAGAAGTTTTGGACAATTTGTGGATGCTCTGTAACATCTGAAGGGGTACGTCATCCTTCTTAATGGACATCTTTGAAAAAAAAAATTATAATAATAATAAATAAAAATTGCAAACAAGTGCAGGAACTGGACTGCTGTGCGCCGGAATTGAGAACAAAACAGAATATAAAAACAGAAAATGAATACATTTAGAAAATAAAAGTTTTTTAAATTCCGTTTATATAGGTCGCAAAAAAGGTAATTTTTCTCTCTCTATTCAAGGAATATGGTCAGTAAGATGGACTGAAGAAAATCAGTAAAACTTCACTGCATTTTTGGGGAAATAAATGGACTAAAATGAAGAAAATTGAAATGTTTTAAGTTTATACTCGTGTATGAAAAGCTTTCGTTTTTTTGATTGCGGTTTTTCAAAAGGTTTCGATTTCATGATTGCGATTTTTGGTAATTATTGGTATACCTAATTTTTCACTTAATTTCAGGCAGGGCCTGATTACTGAATAGGTCAACTAGGCTGTGGCCCCAAACGGTTTTTTTTTTCAAACTGATTTCGTCAATGGCTAAAATTGTAAGAGTTGACTACACACGGCTCCCTGATGTCTTAACCAGGCCCTGATTTTGGGGAAAAAAATAGATGGTTTGACCAGCTGCGGTTTTAGATTTAGGGCCCGTCAGAATACAAAGTTGGAGGCCCTCTCTAAAACAAAACTATGTAAAACATAGTGCACTTATCATGTGCACTTTTGTGCGTCATTCGGATCCCCTTTACAGTTGCGACATATGGTAAATTCGCCACTGGGTTTGACTTTAGATGAATTTGATCTGCTCTATGTTTTTCAGATATACATTTTCTTAGCTGGTATACACCACTTGGACTATATTTTGGTTTATACACCACATTATTTTATTAGATTGGTTTATATACCACATGGTGTGAATCATGACATGGTTTGTTTATATATGTACAGCGCTGTACTAGTGGAAACTGAAGGTAGTTTGTAGAAAATTAAAAAAAAAAAAAAGTGTGTAAACACTAAAATTTGAAATGAAGATGAAGGCTAATTTAGGTCAAAATAATGGAAATTGGAATTAAGAATTTTCGTAAATCATCCCATTTACTAAGGTTAGATGCATACTAGTCTATGAACTAATGACGAACTTCCCCATAAACGTCCCTATTAAATATTTTCTTTATGTCATGGAATTTTTTGAGATTTTTTGTTTAAGTTTCTTTACTTTATGATATTAAAAAAAAAAAAGTCTTCAATTGTTCACATGAGCCCCTATAATAACTCTGCTCACTATCAAATTTCAAAATTTTGCAGCATGTCTGTTAATTGGATAGACAAGAAAAAAAATTATAAGACTACACAAAAAATAATTTTTTTTAAAATTGTTCACAAAAAAAAAAAATCAATTTGAATTCTGAAATTTTGAATTCAAATTATGTTTTTCGCAATCAGGAACTGAGACAGGACCCTACTCATTGGAGTTATTGTTTCTAGAAACGGCTCCTATCCCCCCAAGTCTGCCTCTCCTCCTGGGCGGTTACTTGTGCATAGTTGTGTGTGTGCGTAGACCTGTGTATATGCACGTAGGTATGTGTGAGTGTATATGTGTGAAGTCTTGTGTGTGTATGTGTGTGAAGTCGTGTATGTGTGTGTGTGTGAACGTGCGTGTGTGTAGGACATGGACGCCTCCAACCATGAGAAGCAGATAGCTCAAAACCGGAGCAGCAGCGCCGCCAGCAGAGGACGGTGGGCGGTGGTGCTGCAAAGGCTTCTGGTCCAAGTTGAAAAAGGCACGGACACCAAAAACGGTCAAATGAGAACAATAAGCAATCGTGATTGCTCAAAAAAAAAAAAAAAAAAATAAGGGACTTTTAATGATTGCAACTAGGGGGCATTAAAGTTCTCTTCAAGAACATTTGGTTTTTAGTCATATTATCATTCTCAGCATGGAATTTTATACTTTCTGGCTATTGACCATAATGTTCATTCATTTTACAGCTTCCTTTGAATTAAATCTTATGTAGATAGCAAAAAGATTAAAGAATTGTGCAAAACTATTTTTATATCATGTAGCGCGGCTCTAGTAGTTCTGCATTCCTAGGCGATATTGACAAGTGCCCCCTCCCCCCCATTGAATAATAAAAATAATAATATATTAATACAATAAAAATAATAGTAAAGAGCTTAAAATTAAAGCGAGTTTCTAGTTTTATTCCAAACTGATTTTTGCATATTCAAGCACTGGTACACAGTCTTAAATATATATATATATATATATATATATATATATATTTTTTCTGCATTGAAGCAGTGAATCTTATGATTCTGAAACAGTTATTCATATTTAAAAGAAAAAAATGTTTCAACTTTGAAATTTTCTACCCCTAAAATCTGCTGCGGTAGGCGATTGCCTACCCCAGGTGCCAGGCCTGATATCATGTAATGTATATGTGTTAAATTATGAAAGAATGCTTGATTAACTATTGCAGATGCAAATTATAATACTAAACACACAATTACTTTGAAGATTGAAAAGGGTGCCTTTCTCCAGGTCCAGGGGTCTCATCGCCCCGAGCCCTCTGCAACCTTAGTCAACAAAAGAAATTATGACAGCATTTAATATGCATATACAAAACAAAGTTGGAATTTTCATGTAATGTAACTATAATTCTTCTCCTCTCTTGCCCAAGTTCTATAACGGGAAAAAAAAATAACATGTAAAGTACAGCTGTCAAACATTAACACCAAGTTAAATGCACATTTTCTTCATTTTAATTTTTATAATTTGTTGCCCAATGGGAAGGCAATAATGAATAATGTTGTACCATGGTTAAGTTATGAGGCAAGTGCAAAATATATCCCTCAAACCTTGAGGTGTAACAAGTTTCTACCGCATTTAATTAGTTTAACAAGAAAATGTTGCTCTTAGCTAAAATTAAAGACATATTTTTTAGTCACTGTTAACTAAATGTTACTGAATACAATATGAATATTAACAATCCTTGCTCTTGTTCATGATTATTCAAATCAATCTGAAATAAAATTTACTTTTTCAAATTTACTAAATTGTAACTTATAAGAATTCATCATTATTGCACACATATTACATAATTGAACAAATAAATTCAATGTTATGCATAAAGTTCAAACATGACAAATGACAGTTCCATTCAATTAATTTTTGCATCAAAACTGAGTCCATGTTTTTAAATGTTGGGTATCATACTTTATTACAATATTAAATACACAAAAAATGTTACAATCATAGAAGTGCATCAAATATATATAGTTTTTTATACTTGTGACTTATTGATAGCAATTTAAAGGGTTCAATGTAGATTCAAAGCTGCTTCTGCAAAATTCATCCACTGCTCTCTGAAGAAACTTTGAAGAGATAATGCAAACCGAAAAGCACAAACAGAAAGGATGGCATTAATTAAAACCAAATCTTCCTGCTGTATGCTACTCAGTACAAACATTTACTTGAAAAGGAAATTGTGAGATTGGACCAATCCTTGTATTGAAACTCCTGGTTCCAGTTCTGGATCTTAGGGCTCAAAACAAAAGGTTGTAGGATAGCTGTAAAAGCAAGAAATGATTTAATATTAAACAAGACACTTTGGAAATGAGATTTAAATCTTAGGATTTCTTCAAATTTCATAGTAATACTTGACAGCAAATTAAAACTATTTATGCATATTTCCTTGAAATTCAATTTCTTCCAATGCAAACTGAAAAGCATCAACAGAAAGGTTGGCACTAATTAAAACCAATTCTTCCTGCTATAATATACCTACAAACAAATTTAATTAAAATGTTGTACAATTTTCCTTCACACTTTATCCAGGCTTAGGACTGGCAGCTTTTAATGCTGGCGTGTTTAAAAATTGTGTTAAAAAGATTTAAAAAAAAAAAAAAGAAAAAGAAAAGAAAAGAAAGAACAAAAAATACATTTTAACTTTTAAACTGTAGCATGAAATGAACTACTGCATGATCATACACTTATTTTAGGATTAATTTCCACTCCGCATTTGGATAAAGTATGGATCAGTCTTAGTTTTGTGGGTCTTCTGTCTCTGATGAAAAAAATTGCCACCAAGAGACTTGCAAATATTCAAGCATTGGAATTTAAAACTGCCCTCATCAATTCTGCACAGCAGCTGTAAAATAAAGTACATTAACATAAAAAAGTATTTTGTGAGGTAAGTATGCAGAGAAAGGTAGAGCAATAACTTATTTCTCTTACCTTTCAAAAATCAGTTTCACATGTAATTATTTATTTGCAACCCACAAGAGTGTTATAAATTTGCTTCCTAGAAGCAAGCAGGGGTTGAAATTTAGAAAAATGCGTCACTGGCCCAATGGACTAGTAAAATCTAAATTTCCCAGAACAGCACACGTTTAGTGGTCCATTATCACATCCCGATTTTAAACAATACGAAAAAAGGGAAAAAAACAAAATAAAGTAACATGATAATATAGAGACAATTTACAATTTTTAATCGACATGACACAAGAGGTAAAATCACTATGTTATAATGCTATAGAAATCTTTTAACATAGTCTTTTTTGCAGACTGAAAATCTAAACATTGTAAATAAAGGTGCAAACTTTCTTATGGTATCGAAATTGTGATGCTTACAATTTCTGAAAGAAAAGCAGAAATAAAACTTCCCTGGTCCACTACAATTTGTATTTCGCTGGTTCAGTAGATACTTTTGTGGTTGGTCCTGGACTAGTGGACCCTGGACCACTGTTAATTTTGAACCCTGGCAAGTATATCAAATGAAGACATAAAATTTTGACTATTGAGAATTTGTTGAGCAAAATTCTCAATAGTCAAACACATACCCTACAATTCATGTTATCAATGTGAGTGTTATGAGGAGGATAACTTACATCACTATCAAAGATATTTAAAAGTTTACAAACGAAGTTTCTCCATATCATTATAAAATCAGAATAAACATCTAAATTTTTTGCAAACCTTTAAGATCCTAAAAGTTGATCATTCTATATCTTTTACTGTAAATAACAGTAGGAACCAATTACAATTGATATTTGCTGGTAGAAAAAAACATAATCTGACCGAGAAATTTCTTCCCTGGCACAACACATTCTTCATTTGTAAGAGCCGACTATGATATGATTTTGCAGCAAGTGAATTATTACTCACTGAATTTTGGAATTTTGTGTTATATGATTTGGAAGTCATCTACGATGCTGTCAAATAACCAATCGTTTCAAAAGATAATGCGTTTTAACTTTAAAAATACTTACTTTATAGGCAGTTAGGATATCAAGATTTTTATTCCATTCACTTTTAGAACACGCCGGTATATCATCAATTTTAAATTTCTTCTGGGAACATCAACTTCTTAAATTCGTATTTCATCATCGAATCACCAATAATTAGTAGTCGCATACCAGTTAGGAATGTAAAGTACAAATCAAAATGAATAAATTAAAACAAAAAAGTAAAATACAAAACACACAAATGCAAGAAATGAACAATTTTTGCGGATCATAATCACCACGCCTCGTGTAAATCAAATCAGGTGTAAATAAATCCGTGATCAGTACTCCAAATAACGATTACCAGAGGTTGGCATAAATGCAGCGACGAGTTCGTTTTGGCGACTCTTTTGGCATGTTTCCTGTTCCTATTATCTGGAAGAATCCCGGTTGATCATAGAACGCTTCGGTTACCAGTCGACCGGTGAGTTTCGTCGAACGCAACCAGCATCTCATGTGCATCGAAGAGGAGAGACCAACAGCGGGAGTCTCACCGTCACCCTTTGAACTGATGCGTCAGCTATAATGTAATGCAGTGGATTTTTCCCGCTGCCGGTTGCGTTGCATGCAGTTTCTTGGTGTAGGGTGTTTATTTCGAAATTCTATGATTTTGATAGTTATTATTGCTTCCGTTGAAGAGTTCTGCTTGAAAATAACATTCTTTCTTTCTCGTCCTCTGGAATGAGAGATATTCGCAGACTGAAATTTGGAATCATATTCGTTTGACGCATCGCCGGAATCAAAGGATCAAAGGTGTGTTTTCCTTTGCTCGGCATCTGTACGCTGTCATCAAAACAAGTAAGCTTAATGTTCACATAACGTTTTTTGTAATTGCGTTGAGAATGCAGGGAATTATTTAGATTTCATTTCTACAGTCATGCAGGGTTGGCAAAAACCCGAGTTTTTTTTAAAAAGCCCATGGACACAAAGCTTTTTGAGTTTTTTTAAATATAACCCCCCAAAAAAACCCAACTAAAGCTGGGTTTTTTAAAAGAATTATGGGATTTTTTGCCTTTTTTTAGGGAAAATATGGGGTACTTGTAGCATATTGTAGCGTAAGTATATGGACAAAGAACAAAAATTGTCTTGCAGTAAAAAAAAAAGCTGGAAAATTCAGCATTTTCTGAAGAAAAGTATTAAAGACGACAAAACCCAAGAATGGTAAAGTTTCAGATTTTTTAGTTTCCATGATTACCAACAGTTAAGGCAAAGTTACTTCTCGAGTGATAAAATCTATTGTTCGTTTTTAATTACTACTTTTTTTTTTCTTTTTTTTTTTTTGCATTTTACTTTATTGTATTTCATTTTGCTATGCAAAACTGCTGTAGTCAAGTAGTTTAAATCCTTTTTTACTGAATTCCAGCTTAATTGAGACATGTATTTGAATTTTATGTTGCCTGTTTTTCTATTTCTGTGTACAGAGTAAGAAATATTAAACTTTTTCGTAAGATAATGAAAATTCTGTACATCCTATTCTGTTTTCTGTCTGACCGTTTGTAAAACATGTTAATTTCTAAAAAATATACCTTGTATATTTGAGATTTGTAACGCGTTGGATTGCAGAAAATAATTCACATGAAAACCTTTTAACTACAGCAGTTTCCTCTGCAATCTAAAAATATTGAGAAAATCAGATGTGACAGGACTTGGTCAAGATAATTTGAATTATTTATTGACCCAGTTAAAGAAAAAAGTTAATATATTTATTTAAAATCTTTGAAGTATTTTTCCAATGCCGTTAAGAGTTAAGAAATGCTATTAAAGTTCACAACTCATTTTTTTATGTCCATTACCTGTGGTGAAGAACAAATAAAAAATTGTGAGAGTACTTAAATTAATTAATTTTTTTAAAAACTTCTTAGAAAATTTTTAAAACCCCAAAAGTGGGCTAAATAATGGGTTTTTTTCAAAAAAAAACCCATTGGGTCCAATCTGGCCAACCCTGCTTAAAGGTTATGTTTTAATCAAAAATAGGAGAGGGAGGGGAATTTTTAAAAATCAAATCTAAACAAATTTTTTTTTTTTTTTTTGAGCAATCATGATTGTTTATTGTTCTCACTTGACTGTTTTGTTGTCCTTTGATTTTATTTTCCCACCGCCACCCTCCTCACCGTCACCGTCGATGGGCTCCTCATGATGCTGCTCCTATAGCGAAAGCTGTCTCCAGGTTGCATCCATGTCCTACACACTCGCACACATACACACACACACAAACACATACACATACACACACGCATACATACAGAAACCTACACATACACACAAAAAACATACACACATACATACACTTAACTACTCACACATTCATGCATACATACAGACACCTACACATACACACACACAAACATACAAACCACACATCCATGCCTGCACACTGACACGAACACATGCCTACACACACATACCCCCCCCACACACACATTCATACACACAACTACCCACACACTTATGCCAGCACACAGACACAAACACACATGCCTACACACACATACACATACCCCCCCACACAAAAAAAACACACACGCCTACATACACACACTCGTGATTGTGAAAAACATAATTTGAATTCAAGATGTCAAAGTTCAAATTATTATTATTATTTATTTTTTTTATTTATTTATTTATTTTTTTTTTGAGCAATCCCGATTGCTTATTGTTCTCACTTGACTGTTTTGATGTCCTTTGATTTTATTTTCCCACCGCCACCCTCCTCACCATCACCGTCGACGGGCTCCTCACGATGCTGCTCCTATAGCGAAAGCCGTCTCCAGGTTGCATCCATGTCCTACACACATGCATGCATACACACACAAACACGTACACACATACACACACGCATACATACAGACACCTACACATACACACACAAAAACATACACACATACATACACTTAACTACTCACACATTCATGCATACATACAGACACCTACACATACACACACACACACAAAACATACAAACCACACATTCATGCCTGCACACTGACACGAACACATGCCTACACACACATACCCCCCACACACACATTCATACACACAACTACCCACACACTTATGCCAGCACACAGACACAAACACACATGCCTACACACACATACACATACCCTCTACACACATACCCCCCACACAAAAAAACACACACGCCTACATACACACACTCGTGATTGCGAAAAACATAATTTGAATTCAAGATGTCAAAGTTCAAATTATTATTATTATTTTTTTTTTTTTTGAGCAATCCCGATTGCTTATTGTTCTCACTTGACTGTTTTGATGTCCTTTGATTTTATTTTCCCACCGCCACCCTCCTCACCGTCGACGGGCTCCTCACAATGCTGCTCTTATAGCAAAAGCCGTCTCCAGGTTGCATCCATGTCCTACACACATGCACGCATACACAAACAAACACATACACCTACACGTACACAAATACACATACATACATACACACAAACACTAAAATATACACACATTCATACATGCAACTACCCACACACTTATGCCAGCACACAGACACAAATACACATGCCTACACACACATACACATACCCTCTACACACATACCCCCCACACACAAACACACATGCCTACATACACAAACTCGTGATTGCAAAAAACATAATTTGAATTCAAGATGTCAAAGTTCAAATTATTTTTTTTTTGAGCAATCACGATTGCTTATTGTTCTCACTTGACTGTTTTGATGTCCTTTGATTTTATTTTCCCACCGCCACCCTCCTCACCGTCACCGTCGACGGGCTCCTCATGATGCTGCTTGTGGTGACCGTCACATAATTGAAGAGGCAATGTTACTGGATAGCACAAATATGATAGAAACACTTAATTTACTTTAATTTACTTGCTTTTGAAGTGGTGCCCTGGACAAGCAATCAACATTTTGATTTTCAGATCCCTTTTTGAATTGTACAGAGTAATCAAAACTTGATAAGTAGGAAGCATATCGAAGCAATCTTGCTGAAGTCAGTAGAGGAAGAGCCTTGTGCGGGTGAAAAATTCTTGTTAGTGCTTCATTGTCGGTAACCAGCTTGAAAGGTTTGCCAAATACGTAGTTGAAGAACTGCGTCACACCGAAAATGATAGCTAAGGCCTCTCGATCTAACTGGCTGTAATTTTGTTCAGAACTGGTGAGTGCACGAGAAGCATAGGCAATAGGTTGTTCTACGCCTTCTGTAGAGTGACTCAGTACTGCAGCAATTCCAGTAGGGCTTGCATCAGTAGTCAGGATAACTGGTACACTGGGATCAAATGGAATTAGTACCCGATCACTGCAAAGTTCACATTTCAGTTTTATAAATGCTGATTCGCAACTGGCGCTCCAAAACCAAGGTGCATTTTTCCTAAGTAGACATCGAAGTGGATATGAAATAGTTGAAAAGTCTGGAATGAAACGGGAATAATAAGTTACAAGTCCCAAAAATCGTCTGATTTCATCGGCATTTGATGGCCTTGGCATTTCTTGAACAGCACGGACCTTCTCTGGAGATTTGCTTATCTTGTTGTATTCAATAACATGTCCGAGATATTCGATTTTCTCTTGAAAAAATGAACATTTTTGTTTGTTTAGGTGTAGGTCATAATCATACAATCTTTGTAAACAAAATTCTAAATTCTTCGTACATTCTTCTAGTGCTTCTCCGTGTACAATGATATCGTCGAAATATGATTCTGTTTTCGGTAGACCTTTAAGAATTTGAGAAAGAATGCGATTGAATTCGGATGGAGCCGTCTTGATTCCGAAACTAAGCCTATGCATGCGATAGGTACCACGATGTGTTGAAATGGTTTGGATCATGCTGCTGTACTCGTCAACATTTAGATGAAGGTAAGCTTTAAAAAGGTCTAATTTACAAAAATATCTGGAATTACGGAGGCTATGAAATACATCGTCTATTCCTCTTACTGGGTGATTTGATTGAATTAGTCGTTCATTTACACCACATTAGTAATCGACACATAACCGGACACCACCATTTGGTTTGGGAATTACTACCAATGGCGACCCCCAGTCACTTGCAGGAACTAAGGATATTACTCCGTCTGCTTCCAGAGAGTCCAACTCCTTGTTGACACGTTCCCGGAGAGCATAAGGAACGTCGCGTTCCCTTGTAAAAACGGGTTTTACTCCGTCTCGAAGTTGAAGTGAAACTTTGAAATTGGGAACACATCCGACTCGTTCTTCGAAAAGTGGTGAAAATTTATCCATGAGTGCATTGATAGGATTAACCTGGTGAACAGGTGATCTTTGAACTGAAGTATTCGATGTATCTGCGTCTATTTGTTGAAGATCAGTTCCTAATCCTCGAATCCACTGACGACCAAGAAGAGCCGCACATCCTGCTGGAACGATGTGAAGTTCTCCAAAAATTTTCTTGCCACGGAATGCAACATTAACATGTACTTTTCCTTTAGATTGAATGATATCTCCGGAATATGTGCGAAATGCAATATTAGAATTTTCTAAGGGTAAATTTAAATTTAGGTGATTGAAATCAGTCTCTGACAATAGTGAAAATTTGGCTCCGGAATCGACTTCAAAATTTTGTAACTTCCCGTTGAGATGAACAGGTACTATGTATTTGTCAGTATCCTGAGAAACTTCGAATAAGTCAATGACTTTAAATTGTGTAGAAGAGCAGTCTATAGAATTAATCCCGTATGTCATTTCTTGATTGTATGCTTCAGGTGCAACAGTGTGAAGAGAATTCATGGAACTGGAATTACCTGGCTGGCGTGGCATCTTTAGTAGAGTTGTAATACAGACTTTGCTGACGTGTCCTATTTCTTTACAGGATCCGCATTTCAATTTCTGTTTATTGATTTTACATTCTTTCACTTTATGGTTATTCCTGCCACATCTTATGCAAAGATTTTCTATGCCTAGAGCTTTATAATCCGGTTTTTGCCTTTGATAATTAGATAAAGAACTGGAACGATTTTTTTGACGTGGACGTGTAGAAGAACTGGAAATTTTATTAGTATCAAATGGCGTTTGACGTGAAGAATTTTTTTGTGTAAGTTCTTTACTTTCGATTTTTGAAGCTTCGAGAGCAATTGCTTTTGACAGAATATCATCGAAGGTTGTTTTATCCGACTGTAATATTTGTTCACGCAACCAATCGTCACATAGGCCACGAATGAATTATGCACGTAGGAACACATCTGTAATTTGGACAGATTTTTCACATTCACATTTTACTGAAAATTCACAGTCGGCTACATTGCGCTGTAAAGCGGCGACAAATTCTGCAATCGATTGACGATCTTCTTGGTAAATATTTAGAAAATAATGCTGCGAAACAACAACATTCCTTTTTGGTATCAACATTTGTTTAAATGCTTTGACTAAATTCTCGTATTCTAGCTGCTTGACAGGCTTTTCCGGTCCAAGGAAAGCTGCTAAGTTGTTGTAGTGTGTCGAACCTATGGACACGCATAAAAGTTGAGAAATTTTTTCATTGTCAGTAACGCCTTTCATAGTGCAGTAATTATCAAAACGTTCTAAATAGCATGAAAATTTTTCGCGTTTGGAATCAAAATTCTCGAACGGAGATACATTGACTAAATTTATTGAAGTTTCATTCGAATGTTCTTTCGACAAGTGCTTTTCGATTTGTGCTAACATTGCCTGTTGCTGCTGGGTAAATGCAGCCATGAATGTATTGAACTGTTCAGCATCCATATTTTGAAAATAAAGTCACAGTTTGAAAAGAAAAAACGAATAAGAGTACCTGGAGAATCTTCAATGTTGAAACGAATTGACGGCTGTGTTTGATTTCGCCGGATTGTAACTTTTACCTTTCTTTGGTCATTTCTTCCTTATTTTCTTCCATCGTCGCCAACTAACTGTGGTGACCGTCATATAATTGAAGAGGCAATGTTACTGGATAGCACAAATATGATAGAAACACTTAATTTACTTTATTCGAATATACACGTATTTACAGTATTAAACATGGCGCTGTTCTGCGTTCTGGAAGCACAACATAGAAGTTGAAGTACATAGAGAAGGCGCGACACTAGCGCCGCCGAATAGAGAAGAGGAGAGTCCTCACAGTCTCCCCCCACTTAATTAAGAAACCCCCTTAAGACAATTGATAGTCCCTTAGGTATGAAGGAAGTCTTATATTCCTTTGAGAACGGCGAGGCAATGGCACTGCAGGTTGGCTGGTATTCTGGGATGCCTCGGGAACATTCTGGTTGTCACAGGAGATTGCAGGAGCTTTCTCTGGAATCCGTGGAACATCAAAAACTACAGTTCGTTGTCTTGAATCACTGGAAACATTAGAACGGCACTCTCGAGAAGGGTCCTCCTCAAGGTGCATTGGCACACCGGTCGAATGCAGTTGGTTAATATGTCGCTTTAGTTGTCGTCCTGAGTCTAGCCTAATCAAATAATGGCGTGAACCAAACTTTTTTATTACTTTTCCAAACTGCCAGACGTTTCGGTTGTTTATGAAGACTCGAACCTGGACTCTCTCCCCCACTTTAAAAGATTTCACAGGACCACTGGAAATTTTTGATGTTGTTGGATGATATGGGAAGATAGAGTTCAAGCTAATACGAAATTCTCTGTTTAGATATAATTCAGCTGGAGACTTGCCACAAGCTAGAGGGGTTGCTCTATAGCGAAACAATATGTTTTGAACCTTGAATGGTATTGAAGTTTGTTCGAGGAATGAAGCTTTTAATTTCCTCTTTAAGGTTTGCACATTTCTTTCTGCAAGACCATTTGTTGCAGGGTGTCCTGGAGCTATAAACTTTTGGAAAATTCCATGATTGGAACTGTAGGTGTGAAATTCGTCACTTTGAAAAATTTGAGCATTATCGGATACAATAACATATGGATATCCATGAGAAGAGAAATTTTTTTCAAGTAGATGGATAGTTTTAGAACTTGTTGGGGCATCTCTGATAACTTCAACTTCTGCCCATTTAGACTTGGCATCGACACACACCAAGAAGTAGTAATTTTCGAACGGGCCAGCATAGTCGATGTGAATTCTGTCCCAGTTATTTGCTGGAAGTTCCCATGGATGGATAGACACCTTTGGTGGATTTGACTTTGTTAGTGCACATCCTTTGCACCCTTTGACTAATTTTTCTATGTCGGAGTCAATTCCTGGCCAAAAAATATATTTTCTTGCGAGTTGCTTCATTTTCGTTATTCCCAAATGAGTTTCGTGAAGTTCCTCTAGTATTGTAGAACGTAAACCTTTTGGAATTACGACTCTGTCCCCTCGGAAAAGAATGCCATCAAGCAATGTAAATTCTGAATTTTCGCAAGTGTTGTTTAGCTTCTTTATTATTTTCTTCAGTTCTGTATCTTGTCCTGTTTCAGTCTGGATGGTCAGCGATGTTATTTGTTGACTTGAAATCTGGAATATATTTTCGGCGTATACTTGATTTGCTTCTTCGCCTATGAATTCATCAACTGACATTTCGGGCTTTTGAAGTGGTGCCCTGGACAAGCAATCAACATTTTGATTTTCAGATCCCTTTTTGAATTGTACAGAGTAATCAAAACTTGATAAGTAGGAAGCATATCGAAGCAATCTTGCTGAAGTCAGTAGAGGAAGAGCCTTGTGCGGGTGAAAAATTCTTGTTAGTGCTTCATTGTCGGTAACCAGCTTGAAAGGTTTGCCAAATACGTAGTTGAAGAACTGCGTCACACCGAAAATGATAGCTAAGGCCTCTCGATCTAACTGGCTGTAATTTTGTTCAGAACTGGTGAGTGCACGAGAAGCATAGGCAATAGGTTGTTCTACGCCTTCTGTAGAGTGACTCAGTACTGCAGCAATTCCAGTAGGGCTTGCATCAGTAGTCAGGATAACTAGTAAACTGGGATCAAATGGAATTAGTACCCGATCACTGCAAAGTTCACATTTCAGTTTTATAAATGCTGATTCGCAACTGGCGCTCCAAAACCAAGGTGCATTTTTCCTAAGTAGACATCGAAGTGGATATGAAATAGTTGAAAAGTCTGGAATGAAACGGGAAGAATAAGTTACAAGTCCCAAAAATCGTCTGATTTCATCGGCATTTGATGGCCTTGGCATTTCTTGAACAGCACGGACCTTCTCTGGAGATTTGCTTATCTTGTTGTATTCATTAACATGTCCGAGATATTCGATTTTCTCTTGAAAAAATGAACATTTTTGTTTGTTTAGGTGTAGGTCATAATCATACAATCTTTGTAAACAAAATTCTAAATTCTTCGTACATTCTTCTAGTGTTTCTCCGTGTACAATGATATCGTCGAAATATGATTCTGTTTTCGGTAGACCTTTAAGAATTTGAGAAAGAATTCGATTGAATTCGGATGGAGCCGTCTTGATTCCGAAACTAAGCCTATGCATGCGATAGGTACCACGATGTGTTGAAATGGTTTGGATCATGCTGCTGTACTCGTCAACATTTAGATGAAGGTAAGCAGGGGTCTGGCCAGAGGATATTTGGGTCCGTTAACGGACCCTTCACAAAAATCCGATCAACCAAACGGACCTTTCACAAAATCCCGATCAAACAAAACGGACCTTTCACAAAATCCCGATCAAACAAAACGGACCCTTCACAAATTTCTGATAAACAAGATCGGATCTGTCACAAATTGTTTATTGAAAGAGCAAATCTGAAAGCAAAATAACGCATATTTCTGTGTATAAACCGGTAATTTTTGGAACCTTTTTTTAAGTCAAATTAGATGAATCAGCTTATACAAAATCGTCTAATTTTTTTAAAAAAAAAGAAAAAATCGGCACTCTTACGATGCTCCGATGCTCCTGCAAGCGATAAATAATTGCTACTGCCAAAGAAATATAATGGTTGTTTGTTTTATCACAGCTAATTAGCAACGGTGTTGTTGTAAACTTTTCTGAAAAGGCATTGGTAAGCACTTTTCTCCGCTCATGATTTAATAAACAATAATAATATATATCTGCGAAATGAACTTAGAACTGCAAAGGGATAGTAAGGGTGAGGAAAAAATATGATCGCTTCAGATTAGGGATGGAAGTTTTAGTTCCTTTCGAGGAACTAGTTCGTTTAGTTCATCTCAACCTTGTGAACTAGTTCAATGAACTGGTTCAAATGAACTATTCAGAGCTTTTTGGCGGGAAAATATAGTCACATGTTGCCAGATAGGTAGTTCTCCCTTTTTAAAGGCCGGGGGGGGGGGATAAATTTTGCAATTTGCCGGGCTGTGGAAATTTGGGCTGATTGAATTTTCGCATATTTATGTATATTTTTTGGCGAATTTCCGCGTATTTATTCATATTTTTCGGTTTAATTATCAAAACCAATATTTTTTAACAATCAGGGGTTCCAACCTGGGGGAGAGGGGGGGGGGTCATGGCACAGGCTGCGCCATTGAAATTTTTAGGAAGAGGGGTAGTAGGGGTATTTTTTCTTTTTTTCGGGGGAGGCTCCTGCTTTGGGGGGATTAGTGATTTTTAGAGGGTTGCGCCTTTGCTCAGGGGGGGGGGGGATCCCTTGAGCAACACATTAGTGCATATATACATCTTTACAATTATTTTTAACTCATTTTCTTTTACCATTAAGTATTCATGTTGATTTTTAATTTTTTGCGTCACACTTCATGTTCTGTGTTAAAGTTTCGTCATTTTAGAGATTCGTTGGTCTTGTTACCAAAATTAATGTTTCAGAGTTATTCATTTTTGTTTTCATCCTCACATTTACTATCAAGAGCATTTTTTAATTCTCAATCGATAGCGTACACAGACTTAGCCCCCCCCCCCCCCCCCCGCTTATAGAATAGAAAAGTGTGCAGAAGTTAAAATTAAATAATAATAATAATAAATTTTAACATAGTATTATTTCAGAACGTGCGGCCTCCTACCTCTTGCCCTCCCCCCCCTCGCGCCCAGGATTTTTATTTAACTACTCAAGTTATTCTCCCCCCCCCTCCCTTCATTTCGCCACTAATTCGCTAAGAATATTTACTGGTTCTGCTCTGCAAACAATTCATGGCGACAGAGCTGTATTAACTGAAATGTTTTACTGTATTGGTTTTTAATTCAATGTATTTTATGATATGATTGTGTTCCTTTTTCATTTTCTTTTGAATATTTTAAACTCTCAAATATTTTGTTGAAATATTTTGCCTTGAAAGCGACTGTAGGAATTCGGGGGTACAAACTGACGCCCTCTTGCCTCAGGCAGCAACTTTTTAAGGGCACCCTCATTTGTGTTTTTCTCGTTGAAACTCCTTATAAAAACTCAAAAAAAAAAAAAAAAAAAAATAGACAAAGCGCCAGTTTCAAAAGATATACAACGATGACTAGGAAAGATTGTAGAGCCAGCATTGAAAAGTGATAATTTACTTAACACAACCAAAACGATATACTACATGTTAAAAAAAAAAAAAAAAAAAAACTTACGGAGATTAATTCAAAAACTATAAAAAAAAAAAAATTAAGGGGTCAACAAACTTGACTAGTTGCGAAGTTTTCAAAACACATTGAGCAAATGATATTGTACTCATTTTATGAAATATTGTATTTTTATTGTATTTGAAAACAATGATTTTTACGTTGTTGCGGACGTAACACGTACAAGTCAATATTTGTATACTACACAAATTGTTTTTAGAAAGTTGATGCTTCGTTTATGATACATATAAGGGTTCCTTTTATTGGAATATACCACAATAAAATGCCTAAAAATTCCAGGGGAAAACTGCAAATTTATGCGCAAAAATCTCACACCCGTACAAATGGATTGAGAAATAAAATAATAGTTTAAAAAACTAAAAAAACACGCTTTCGTAGCAAAATGAACTAAAAAGTGAAAAATAATCTTTGGATGATAGTAGTTGACCAATCAATTAATTTTAATGTAATACAAAAAAGCGCGGGGGGGCTTCTTATCAGTTGTCTTGAATTTCCTCCATTTGTTGTCCAAGTAAAAATGTAAATAGATAGCACCCCACGCTCTTTTGTATTACATTAAAATTAATTGATTGGTCAACTACTATCATCCAAAGATTATTTTTCACTTTTTAGTTCATTTTGCTACGAAAGCGTGTTTTTTTAGTTCTTTTAACTATTATTTTATTTTTCTGTTTTTTAGTCTTATGTTGGAGAATTATCAGGCGAAGAAACTATTTATAAAACGAGTGCGAGGTAATATCTTAAAGTTAAGATAAGGGCACCCCGATGGGAAGCTACTGTAAGTCATTGATGTATGTTTGCGGAAATCATATTTATACTTAAAAATTTGAGATGCATTTAAATAAAAGTTTTGTTCATCAATGATCTGATCAGCAATGAATTTCCAATTGAAGGCTTACCTAAATTTTGGCATGAAATTAGTTAAAAACAATTATATTTCATGTTCTAATTACCTTGGAACATTGGAACAAATTTTGTCTGATGCAGAAAAATTAAAGGTTTTTGTAGGTATTTTAAAATAATTTTTGCGAGCATTTTTTAACGTATTTTTTAAAATTTTTCCTTTTTCACATTGTTGGATTTATGCCAAAATATTGATTAAAACTGGAGGAAACTACCAATTAAAAGAGTTAATTAATTTAATTATAGAATATTGCATTGTCATCGGGTGTGAGGTCGCGTGCCAAATTTCAAAAGAATCCGATCGCAGGAAGTGGGCGAAATTTGAGCTGCAAGATTCCGTTACAAGATACATACATACATACATACATACATACAGGTGAAGCTAATAAAAGCGTGTTAAAAATATGAGTTTTAAGAAAGGCAGAACATTTTTATTAGAAAGCACAAAAAAGTCGTTCCTAATTTCTTTTGCACTGTCGAAAGTGGAAAAAAAATTCTTTACAAAGCCTTTTTCTTTTCATTTTAAAGTCCATTTGTGCAATGGAAATAATTTGAAGTTTAAATTAAATTATTTCCATTGCAGAAATGGACTTTAAAATGAAAAGAAAAAGGCTTTGTAAATTTTTTTTAATTGACCA
Source organism: Uloborus diversus (assembly GCF_026930045.1). Lineage (NCBI taxonomy): Eukaryota > Metazoa > Arthropoda > Arachnida > Araneae > Uloboridae > Uloborus > Uloborus diversus. The sequence continues at coordinate 67,690,358 of NC_072739.1, read as the reverse complement.
TTAAAAAACAAAATAATAATCTGTCAATTTAATTCTGAAATAAGCGCACCCAATGCATGTGACGAGGCGCACATACTCCGCCTATTTCACTAATCACGCCACATCCATCGTGCATCGCGATTGAATTGAAAGGAAAGTCAAGAATATTCCCGAACTTTCCCCCACCCGCCTCTGCAAAACAATAGCTCCATTGAATCTTGAATGACTGAACGAAAAGCAGATGCACTGCGAGAGACACGCAGGAAAACTGGTCGAACTAGATGCAATACTGAACTAAACAGTCAGCTTTTAGTTCATGGAACTGGATTTCTAGTTCAGTGAACTAGATGAGGAAAAGAACTACTGATGAACTAGATGCCAAATCGAACTAAAGAAATCGAACTAAGAACTAAACGAACGAACTAGTTGCCAAATCGAACGAGAGAAAGAGAACTAAACGAAATCGAACGAAGAACTAAACGAACTAAGAACTAAACGAACTAAGAACTAAACGAACTAGTGAACTAGATTGTTTTCTACTGAACTAAAAGCTGAACTAGTTCGATTGAAAGACCCGTTCACTGTGACCGGGTCCGAACTAAACGTTCCATCCCTACTTCAGATAGGGTTACCAACTTCAAAACTATTACCACTTAGCGTCTGGCGTTGAACCTTTATAATGAGATTAGAAAATATTCTCATTATTTTGTCGGCTTGTCAATATTTGCGTTTTTACGGTGCGATGTTTAATTGTTATTTTGGGAGAAAATTATATGGGTTTTGATTTTTCGATGCTAACAAGGATGATTAACTTTAAGTAAACTATTTTAATTACCGTTTTTTTTTTCTTTAGATGTCTACATTTTGAAAAATGCAATCTTTTAACATCCGATATGAGAATCATATTTTGTTCTTTTTTCAAGCTAACTTCGCTTTATTAGGATTCAAATAAATGAAAAGTCTCGTTATTTCTGTTAGAACTCTCATTTCAAATTTATAAAGCAAAAGTCCATTTTCTGTTATGAGTCAAAAATTAAAATGCTGAATAGATGGTTTATTTTATTTTATTATTTTTTTTTTGGGTGGGGGGGGGGCTACTGTGTTCACAGATATTAATGATATGTTATCATAGGACTCTAAAAAGCAATTTTAAAATAATTTTATCAAAAATATTTCTTTTACCAGCCGTTTTTATACTTTTGATGCCTTCACTTTGAGAATTGCGATCTCTTTGCATCCGCTATGGGAATCCAATTTTTCGAATTTTTGATGATTATTACGCTTTATTAAGAGGTAAACAATTGAAATATCTTTTTATTTTTGTTAAAATCACGGAATTTATAAGTTAGAAACGAAATTTCGTGCTTTTTAAGAGTGTCTTGGGTCAAAAAGTTGAATGCTGAACCCTATTCCGAATTTTGTTTTATTTATTTATATTTTTGTTACAATTATTTTAAATACTGTACAGAAATATATCTAGTATAATTGTAACATAACGCAGAATGGTAGATAAATATTGATACTTGAAAGAGCGATGCCCCCCCCCCCCACCACCAAATATCAGAAAAAAAAATCCAGAATGATTTTCTCGTCATAGAAGAAGAAAACACTCAACTTTAAGTTTAATTGATGCAGTTTGTGCCATCTCTAAATTCTAAAATTTAGTTTTAACAATTTTTTTTTGCGAAATTTTTGGATTTTTCACAAAATTAATTCATTTTTCACAAATTTATTTGATTTTTCACAAAAAACGGACCCTGTGAAAAATCCTGGACAGACTCCTGGTAAGCTTTAAAAAGGTCCAATTTACCAAAATATCTGGAATTACGGAGGCTATGAAATACATCGTCTATTCCTCTTACTGGGTGATTTGATTGAATTAGTCGTTCATTTACACCACATTTGTAATCGACACATTACCGGACACCACCATTTGGTTTGGGAATTACTACCAATGGCGACCCCCAGTCACTTGCAGGAACTAAGGATATTACTCCGTCTGCTTCCAGAGAGTCTAACTCCTTGTTAACACGTAAGGAACGTCGTGTTCCCTTGTAAAAACGGGTTTTACTCCGTCTCGAAGTTGAAGTGAAACTTTGAAATTGGGAACACATCCGACTCGTTCTTCGAAAACTGGTGAAAATTTATCCATGAGTGCATTGATAGGATTAACCTGGTGAACAGGTGATCTTTGAACTGAAGTATTCGATGTATCTGCGTCTATTTGTTGAAGATCAATTCCTAATCCTCGAATCCACTGACGACCAAGAAGAGCCGCACATCCTGCTGGAACGATGTGAAGTTCTCCAAAAATTTTCTTGCCACGGAATGCAACATTAACATGTACTTTTCCTTTAGATTGAATGATATCTCCGGAATATGTGCGAAATGCAATATTAGAATTTTCTAAGGGTAAATTTAAATTTAGGCGATTGAAATCAGTCTCTGACAATAGTGAAAATTTGGCTCCGGAATCGACTTCAAAATTTTGTAACTTCCCGTTGAGATGAACAGGTACTATGTATTTGTCAGTATCCTGAGAAACTTCGAATAAGTCAATGACTTTAAATTGTGTAGAAGAGCAGTCTATAGAATTAATCCCGTATGTCATTTCTTGATTGTATGCTTCAGGTGCAACAGTGTGAAGAGAATTCATGGAACTGGAATTACCTGGCTGGCGTGGCATCTTTAGTAGAGTTGTAATACAGACTTTGCTGACGGTGTCCTATTTTTTTACAGGATCCGCATTTCAATTTCTGTTTATTGATTTTACATTCTTTCACTTTATGGTTATTCCTGCCACATCTTATGCAAAGATTTTCTATGCCTAGAGCTTTATAATCCGGTTTTTGCCTTTGATAATTAGATAAAGAACTGGAACGATTTTTTTGACGTGGACGTGTAGAAGAACTGGAAATTTTATTAGTATCAAATGGCGTTTGACGTAAAGAATTTTTTTGTGTAAGTTCTTTACTTTCGATTTTTGAAGCTTCGAGAGCAATTGCTTTTGACAGAATATCATCGAAGGTTGTTTTATCCGACTGTAATATTTGTTCACGTAACCAATCGTCACGTAGGCCACGAATGAATTGTGCACGTAGGAACACATCTGTAATTTGGACAGATTTTTCACATTCACATTTTATTGAGAATTCACAGTCGGCTACATTGCGCTGTAAAGCGGCGACAAATTCTGCAATCGATTGACGATCTTCTTGGTAAATATTTAGAAAATAATGCTGCGAAACAACAACATTCCTTTTTGGTATCAACATTTGTTTAAATGCTTTGACTAAATTCTCGTATTCTAGCTGCTTGACAGGCTTTTCCGGTCCAAGGAAAGCTGCTAAGTTGTTGTAGTGTGTCGAACCTATGGACACGCATAAAAGTTGAGAAATTTTTTCATTGTCAGTAACGAATTTCATAGTGCAGTAATTATCAAAACGTTCTAAATAGCATGAAAATTTTTCGCGTTTGGAATCAAAATTCTCGAACGGAGATACATTGACTAAATTTATTGAAGTTTCATTCGAATGTTCTTTCGACAAGTGCTTTTCGATTTGTGCTAACATTGCCTGTTGCTGCTGGGTAAGTGCAGCCATGAATGTATTGAACTGTTCAGCATCCATATTTTGAAAATAAAGTCACAGTTTGAAAAGAAAAAACAAATAAGAGTACCTGGAGAATCTTCAATGTTGAAACGAATTGACGGCTGTGTTTGATTTCGCGGGATTGTAACTTTTACCTTTCTTTGGTCATTTCTTCCTTATTTTCTTCCATCGTCGCCAACTAACTGTGGTGACCGTCATATAATTGAAGAGGCAATGTTACTGGATAGCACAAATATGATAGAAACACTTAATTTACTTTATTCGAATATACACGTATTTACAGTATTAAACATGGCGCTGCTCTGCGTTCCGGAAGCACAACATAGAAGTTAAAGTACATAGAGAAGGCGCGACACTAGCGCCGCCGAATAGAGAAGAGGAGAGTCCTCACACTGCTCCTATAGCGAAAGCCGTCTTCAGGTTGCATCCATGTCCTACACACACGCACGCATACACACACAAACAAACACATACATTTACACGTACACACATACACACGTGCATACATACAGACACCAACACATACACACACACTAAAACATACACACATACATACACACAACTACTCACACATTCATGCATAAAAACATACACCTACACATACACACGCACACAAAAACATACAAACCACACATTCATTCCTGCACACTGACATAAACACATATGCCTAAACACACATACCCCCCCCCCAGACTCACATTCATCCACACAACTACCCACACACTTATGCCAGCACACAGACACAAAGACACATGCCTACACACACATACACATACCTTCTACACACATACCCCCCACATACAAACACACACGCCTACATACACACACTCGTGATTGCGAAAAACATAATTTGAATTCAAGATGTCATTCAAATTATTATTATTATTTTTCTATTAGCAATCACGATTGCTTATTGTTCTCACTTGACTGTTTTGATGTCCTTTGATTTTATTTTCCCACCACCACCCTCTACAGCACCACCGTCTACGGGCTCCTCACGATGCTGCTCCTATAGCGAAAGCTGTTTCCAGGTTGCATCCATGTCCTACACACACGCACGCATACACAAAAATACCTACACATACACACACGCATACATACAGACACCTACACATAGACACACACAAAAACATACACACATACATACACAAAACTACTCACACATTCATACATACAGACCTACACATACACATACACACACACACAAACCCATACACCTACACGTACACACATACACACATGCATACATACAGACACCTACACATACACACACACTAAAACATACACACATACATACACACAACTACTCACACATTCATGCATACATACAGACACCTACACATACACACACAAAAGCATACAAACCACACATTCATGCCTGCACACTGACACAAACACGTATGCCTACACACACATCCCCCCCACACACACATTCATACACACAACTACCCACACACTTATGCCAGCACACAGACACAAACACACATGCCTACACACACATACACATATCCTCTACACACATACCCCCCACACACAAACACACACGCCTACATACCCACACTCGTGATTGCGAAAACATAATTTGAATCCAAGATTTCAAAGTTAAAATTATTATTATTATTATTTTTTTTTGAGCAATAATGATTGTTTATTGCTCTCACTTGACTGTTTTGTTGTCCTTTGATTTTATTTTCCCACCGCCATCCTCCTCACCGTCACCGTCGACGGGCTCCTCACGATGCTGCTCCTATAGCGAAAGCCGTCTCCAGGTTGCATTCATGTCCTACACACACAAACACATACACGTACACACATACACACGCATACATACAGACACCTACACATACACACACCCCAAAACATACACACATACATACACACAACTACTCACACATTAATACATACATACAGATACGTACACATACACACACACAAAAAAAAACATGCAAGCCATACATTCTTGCCTGCACACTGACACAAACACATATGCCTACGCACACTCCCCCCCCCCCCCCACACATTTATACACACAACTACCCACACACTTATGCCAGCACACAGACGCAAACACACATGCCTACACACACATACACATACCCTCTACACACATACTCCCCACACACAAACACACTTGCCTACATACACACACTCGTGGTTGCGAAAACATAATTTGAATTCAAGATGTCAAAATTCAAATTATTTTTTTTTAAATATATATTTTTTTAAATCTTCAAAATATTTGTTATCATTAATTACTTTATATTTTTACGATATATTTCATACGGTAAATGAATACATTCATCTTACTTTTAAAACTAAGATAAGTTCTCTTTCTATTCAATCCATTTTGAGATTTATAAATGCGTTATAATACTTATATGGTGATTTTTTTTCCCCATGCTTTTCACTAAAATAAGGTTTCCGTCATCATGTACACTTTAGTATAAAAAAGCTATGTTGAGCAATTACTTTTCTTAACTATATTAGTGATGGTGCATAAGAAAAACTTGGTATAAATTTTCTTTCGGTTCTGTACTGAACTGAACTGTAATTTCGGAGTAAAAGCAATATTGCAAGAGTGAAAATCTGTTTCACACACAGAAAGAGGGATCTCTGTGGTTTTACCTGTTGAAGTCAAAATTGTGTAACGCACTGTAGTTAAATTTAAAGCAACACATTCTAAAAATGTAAAATTATTTTTTTTTTCATTAAATAAACTGATTTTATATAATGATTTTGCTTAAAAAAATCACTTGATTCAAATCAGTGATTTTTTTTTATTTTAATCACTTGATTTAAATCAAGCTGATTTAAATCAATCAGCAAACTGTGCTATGGTGCAATTCAATCCGTCTATTGCAGGCAACCCTTGGGTATTAGGCTGCCGATCTTTATTTGATAGCGTGGAGCCCAATCGCCCTTAGAAAAACATTCTTAGTTCTAGAACAAGGAGCAGTGCTCGACTAACTGAAACTGAGGCCCTAGGCCCACAATAATTTGGAGGCTCCCTTAAATCTCTCTAGCAGAATGCAATGATTGATTTACAGGTTTGGGGGCCCATGGAAATGCATTTTTGGAGCCTGCATTTCGGGAGCCTCTATAGATTCTGCGGTTTTGATGCTAAGCGGTTCATGTATAAACTTCTTTTTTTTTTTTTTTTCAAAGATTATTTTGGAATATTTTTCCTCTTTTTCAAAACCCATCTCATAAAATCATTGATAAGGTCTGTAGTAAGAAGACGCAACTTGAGATGCGCCATTTTTTTCTCCATTTATGCGCCATTTGTTCGCCATTTATGCGCCAGTTTTTTTCACTTGTTATACTAATATGTTCTTTAATAGTACCGTCATTTTCAAGGACAGCTGTCTTGAAAGATGACGTGCCTTCTACAGGCCCGGCTCCTGGAGTAGGCGGCCGCCTAGGGTGGCAGATTTTTGGGGCGGCGAATTTGGAAATTGAAACATTTTTATTTTTAAGTATGGATATCTGTTTCGGCGCCATAGGTCTCACTGCTTCGATGCCAAATAAATTAATAAAAACATAAATAAATAAGTAAATAAGAATAATAACAAATTGACGTGTGTACCAGTGCTTAGATGTGAAAACATAGTTCGGAATTTAACTAGAAATTCAATTTTGTTTTAGAAGCGGCAAAGTGCGTGATTTAATAGTCTTTTGAAAATATTAATATATCTTTTAGTGCCATTAGATGCACGACTTTAAATGTTATGAAAGATATATTGAAGTGTGTACTGTCTGACCATCGATTACATGGAAAGGCTAATATCCGGTTTATAGGCGGAAATGGACGTATCTATAAATTTATAGGGATGTTAGTTGGTTTGTTTCATATGTGCACTTTTGCCTCTCTATTAGTTAGCCTTAAGTTTGTAAAAATGAAAATTTGATCACAGTAACATTTTTTAAATCTAAAGTATATTTGATCTGTATTCTCACGGCAAAAATTGATTTATTTACTCACAACAAAGTTTTGAGCTTACCATTTTGCTTTTACGTTCCTAAACGAAATGAAAATATTTTATTATTATTTTTTTTTTTTTTTGTTGTTGTTTCCTTGGTAACTATTTTTGTTTCTCCTTATTTTATTTTTGAGAATGCAATAAATGAATAAGGCACTAGTGACATTATAAAACGCGTGCATCAAAATCCCATCGTTATTTTCCCTTCTCCCCTGCTAGATTATTTCAGATGGAATAGTCTTTACTTGGCAGATTGCCAAATTACATACAATCCATGGTCAAACAGTACCAGTGCTTGGACATGCAAAACAGTTTGAAATTTAACTAGAAACTCATTTTAATTTTTTGCACTTTATTATTATTTTTATTTTATCAACACATTATTTATATTATTGTTATTATTCAATTGACCCTGGCGTTCTATTTCCGAACAAAAAATCGTTGGCGTTTTTTTTTTTTATGTTTTCTTGCCACTGTGCGTCCCCCGCCTTCCTCCTCTAACTATAGTACTGTATCTCTTTAAAGTAAGTAAAAGTAAGGTCTCGAGAAATTCTGGAAGGAAGTCTGTGGTGGGTGTGCGTCAAAGACACCCCAAAGCACGTACAGCCCAAAAATTTTGTACGAAATTACTTCGAGCCCCGGGTGTGTGTTCCTGGCATTTTTTTTTTTTTAAATTCGAATTAGGTTTTTAGTAATTAATTTTTTAAGCTCAAATTTTGCGTGAATTGCCTATTAAAGGGATGAAAAATTACTTGCACTTATTAATATTGTATATCGTTGGAAAGGGTGGAATTTTCTGCGTTCTACGCAATTTGTTCAATGCTCTAACTTAAATACGGCGGTAGTTATTTGCGTTTTTAGTTTGAACTTTTTTAGGCTTAGCTAAAATTTAGGCACTACTTTCTTCATTATATCTATCAGTAAAAAGCGAAGGAAGTGTCCTACAGTTTTCTTTTTCACACCACTGAAAAGAGCGGCTTTTTTTACTCCGGTCGAAAAAATTAGCTTCTATCTCTAAAGGAAAAAAAGTTACAAGCCATTAGAAATCAATTTCGATTAATCCTCATCTCCATTAAAATTATTGATGTTTTATTTGGCGTTGCCATAGTTACGTCTTTTCGATTCCCATGGTTCTTCTTTCCCTTATTCACAAGCGTTAAGGGTTTCGATTTTGACGGAAAATCTGAGGCTCAACTCAATTCAAGCCCCGAGCTAAAGAGCATAATATATTACTGAGACCATGAATATACAAAACTACAGTTTTGCAATGCTCAGCCCCTAAGCCCTTACGGCTCTGCAAGTTAGTATAAGTTATTTTGAAACTCGGTTAAGGGGTGCTTTTTGATCCAAAGGGAGCTCATAATGCGTTTTTAATCTGTTTCTTTTTAACTGACGATTTAAATCTTTGCGAATCAAATAAGATTGCCAAGCATTCTTCGAGGGTTGGTGAGCGTTAGCGAGCTGCTTTTGCAAAAGAAAGTCTTCACAATCTATGCGTGTGTCGTTAAATGTAAAAGTATTTTTTTTTTCATTTTAAAACACATTTTTTTTTCCTGTCGTCCGAATGGTTTTCTTTCTAATGCACAATTTTAAATACTCTGTGTCCCTTCTACTTGAAGTTTCTCTTTAATGTACTCTAATTGTTTTCATTTTTTTCCAGCAATAATTTGAAGTGCATGCTGTTGGATTTGCAGAAGTGTGATGCCAGACATTGACGCTCCCGATATTCACCAGTGTTTGAACGTTCGTTTCAGGAGTTATGTCGAAGTGATTGCGTGAATAAATTCAAGGACAGTCAAATCCCTCTAAATTTTTACATTTAAAACTTATGAAGAGCTTTGTACATTCCTAAGCAGCAGAAACTTTCAGCGCATCTCGAAAAGTTGAAGCTTTGGCTGCTACTAGTCTCGACTCTCTTTTCGTACTGTCGCCAGTAAAATTCTCAAATTTTATGCATTCTAGTTCTTGCTTAGATAAAGAGCATTGACTTCAATATTATTTTGCAAAAGCTTGTTTCGAATGTAAATCTTCATCGGTGTTGTGTGCAAAGTTAAAGGTCATACACTTCGTTTTAAAAAACTGAAAGAGAAAGGTAGAACAGTGAGAAGTGTGATGAGGAAATCTTTGTGTATGCAGGAGATGTTATAGGGGACAGCCAATAGATAGGTACGTATGAAACCTCGTTCTTAAAAGTTAGGTTTCCTGAAATTTGTGAAAAGACAATTCTCATAATGACGCTGCCAAAGCAAAGTGTGGTAACCGGGACACAAACTGAAAAAGAGTAAAGAACTGTTTCTGACTCTTGGTTGAAAAAACAACTTCTCCGACGAAGTCTAAGAACAATTGCAAGCACAAAAAGCTTGATTTGTTTTATGTCCTTGAAGGCCCGTGTTTAAATTTAATGGACGAAGTAGAGTTTGCAGAACAATTTCGCTTAATTTTTTTCATCTCAAATTTGAGACTTTTTACTAAAAAACAAACTACTACTATCTTCTGATTTTGGATTCAGTACTGAATACTTTATTGACTGAATTATACTGAATACTTTATTGACTGAAGGAATTTTTGAGCATTTATTGTACCAGAAATAAAGCGTCTGGTGTTTCGTTTTTTTCATTCATGAACACTTTTTACTGTAAAGCAATGGAATGCCATACGCAGACCCACAATACTAAAAATTGTTATTACTGTGAAAAATGTTCAAGAGTATTTGCTTATGCTTCACATTTAAAGCAACACCTGAGAACCCATACTGGCGAGAAGCCGTTTGCCTGTGAACATTGCTCAAAGACATTTTCCACCGCTTCAAATTTAAAGCAACACTTGAGAACCAATACTGGAGAAAAGCCATATGCATGTGAAGTGTGTTTTAAACAATTTTCTTCACTGGCAGAGCTGAAAGCACACATGAGAACCCATACTGGAGAAAAACCGTTCTCCTGTGGAGCGTGTTCTAAGGAATTCTCTCATCTGGCAAGCCTGAAGAAACACTTAAGAGCCCATACTGGTGAAAAACCACATTCTTGTGAATTCTGTTCTAAAAGATTTTCTGCATTTGCAAACCTGAAACAACACCTGAGGACCCATACTGGTGAAAAGCCATTTTCTTGTGACGTTTGTTCCAAGGAATTCTCTCTACGAGCAAGACTGAACAGACACTTAAGAGCCCATACTGGTGAAAAACCACATTCTTGTAGATTCTGTTATAAGAAATTTTCTCTTCTATCAAACCTGAAACAACACTTGCAGACCCATACTGGCGAAAAGCCATTCTCCTGTGAAGCATGTTCTAGGGAATTTTCTCGACTGGCATACCTGAGAAGCCACTTAAGAACCCATACTGGAGAAAAGCCATATGCATGTGAAATGTGTTCTAAGCAATTTTCTAAACTAGCAAACCTGAAAAGACACTTGAGAGTCCATACTGGAGAAAAGCCATTCTCCTGTGATGCGTGTTCTAAGGAATTTTCTCTTCTGGCAAACCTGAGAAGACACTTGAGACTCCACACTGGAGAAAAGCCATTCTCCTGTGAATTGTGTTCTAAGGAATTTTCTCATCTGGCAACCCTGAGAAGGCACTTGAGACTCCATACTGGAGAGAAGCCATTTTCCTGTGAAGTGTGTTCTAGGGAATTTTCTCAACTTGCACACCTGAAAGTGCACTTGAGAACCCATACTGGAGAAAAGCCATTCTCCTGTGAAATATGTTCTGGGAAATTTTCTCAACTGGCAAACCTGAGAGAACACTTAAGAACCCATACTGGAGAAAAACCATATGCATGTGAAGTGTGTTCTAAGCAGTTTTCTAAACAAGCAAGCCTAAAAAGGCACTTGAGAACCCATACTGGGGAAAAACCATTCTCCTGTGGAGCGTGTTTAAAGAAATTTTCTCAGCGAAAAAATCTGAAAGACCACCTGAGAACCCATACTGACGAAAAGCCATTTCCCTGTGACCCTGAGAAGACCCTTGAAAATCCATGCTAGGGAAAAGGCATATTCCTGTGAAGTGTGTTCTACGATGTTTCTTCGCTCCACCACGCTAACACAACACTTGAAATTTTATACTAAAGAAGTTTCTAATAGGGGAGTTTTCGATTTTTTAATTTAATTTTTATGTGATAGAGTAACATGTATGAACATCATAGGTGAAAAAAATTTTGCGATACGATAAGTATTTTTTTTTAATTAATTTTTAAAGTTCAAGCAATTGTGACGTTTGGGGAACTCAAGAAGGCACTTCGGAGACAACAATTTCATTCGTACGATGAAGTTAAGGAGTGCGTACCTAATTGGTTCCAGCAGCAGCCAAAGGGCTGTTATGAGCACGGAGAATCCCAGAGGGATTAATGTTTAAACAATTTCGGTTACTATTTTTGAAGAATGTCGAACAAAGTATCAGTTGTATAACCTCTGCCACGTTATGTATTGACTGAACCTAATAGAATGTTATCGCGACCATATTTTTGAGCAAATGGTAAAGGGGAAAATTACCTTTCCCCAAACAACCATGACAGCGGATGGGCTAATATGACACAGAATTTTTCTCTCTTTCCTGCTCTGGACTATGCAATGGGAGGGTTCTCAGATTTTTGTAAATGTTTTGTCACAAGAAAACTTCAATAAAAGATTCATTTTGTGTTATTTTTGGGTCATTATCAGCCTCAAAGTTATCTTAATACATTTAAAAATTATTATTCATAGTATCTTATTGTTTCTATTACTGTCAGCCGAAGCTTAATAAAATTAAGTATGATGTTTATTAAAGCCGTGTTTTGCTTTCGAACCATTACTATAACCCAAATTCCCACATCATGGTATCATATAGTGAAACGTATGTTTGCAATTTTTATAGAAATGAGTACATAAACATCTATTTTATGAAAACTATTCTAGCAAGTTACAATGCTAAGCTGGAACAAGAAAAAGGAAAACAAGTTTTATAAGTATTATAGGATTTCAGAGCTCGAAAGGGGTAATTTTTTCCTCAAATCACCTCAACAGACCCTTAACTGACTCAAGAACCCTTAGTAGAAAAAAAATGCCACTATACAGTTAGTGTGAATGGCATATGTGATTAATTGTGTCATTTTCCAGACACATTTGCACTCTATATCTATTTAAACATCATACTAATCCTATTCCATGGGATAAAAAGTTTTGAAAATCAATAGTTTTAAATTTAAATAAATGAAAACATTACACTAAATATAAATTATGATTATTATTTTGCTTATTTAACTAACTCATGTCAATTAATATTTTCTTAATTTAAACAAAACAAATATTAATAGAAATACTCGGTCCCTATTTATCGCACGGACACCCCGGGCCAGTGCCCAGAAGTGAAATTTCTCTGGGGAAGGAACATGTTCTATAAACAAATCACGAAACAAATGTCAAATTTCCCATAATCTCACTAGGAATTCTTTAAAATTTTTACAGACACATTATCAGGAATTAAAGATTTTCTTTCATATTGATTGTATTAGGAATTTCAGGTTCTGTCATTTACTGTTAAATTCCACTCGTTGATTTCAAACGGGATTGTTCTCTCACTCCATTTAAAGAGGGTTCAGAGCTAGGCGAATCGCCTGCGTTTTTACTTTTGACAAACAACGACTTTTTAAAAAATATATTTACTAAGAAACGTGACAGCACAACAAAAAAGATTTATAAATCCAAGACTAGAAATCACACCCAGGGCATTCGTTGGTGAAAATAAAACCCGCAATCAGCGTAGAGTCCCTAAGACCAGCCCAGCACGATGCACAGTCAAACACGGAGGCCATGATAATCCCACTATCAAATGCAGTGACTGATATCACTCCATGAGACGATTTACCTCATTGATCTATCTCCGGGTCGATCATTTCTCCATGTGTTTCGTCCTCTCTTTCAAACATCGCTTTGGTTTACCTGTAACTGTAAGGGAAATAGCGTTGTTCTGTTGTTTACATTGATTCCGTCTTGGGCCTTTTGATACTTTTTGAGTTCGATAATGAATAAATACCGCCGTTAAAAAGTAAAAAGTTTTATTAGTTCAATATTGTAACTGGACTTGCAACTGTCCGACGTCTTTCCGTTCATCATAACGAGTAAGTTTTAATTTTCTCGTAATACGCTTTCCGACGCATCGTGGTTACTGTCCTGTGACTTTTAAATACTTTATGAGTACAATCACAGCTGGATGCTGCGACACTTTGTTCAAAACCTTTTACAGTTAATATGCATTGTAACTAGTGATGTGCCGGATCGTTAAAAAAGTAGATCCACGGATACGGATACGGATCGTTAGTGTCAAGATCCGCTGATACGGATTTCAAATTTGTTTTTCCCAATTCAACTATCCAAGTGTTTAATTTGTTACGGAAGGTATTCCCGTCAGAATAATGGCAGTTTCTTCAAAAAATGTCAACTGCGGTAAAAATATAATCAAGACTATCATTTACTCTTTAAAGAAATCTCCGTTAAAATTGAGGGAGAGTTGGAAGGAACGGGTCAACGCAGCATTAATGCTTAAACAGAATTGTGAAAAATTATTTCTAGCTTGCTCGGCAGATGTAGGATACAGGAGCAAAAGTGTAAAGCTGAGGCTAGAAATAATTTTTTGCTTTTTATTTCAGCATAAATGCAACGCTGACTCATTCCACCCAACTTACTCCGACCGACAGAATAACAGAGCCGGGAACACCTTTACAAACAATTTATAGAGAATTTAGTCTCCCTTTTTTTGAAGAATGCCGAGAAAAACCAAAATGAAGAATAACAGAAACCCCAAATCAATAACAGAAACTAATATTAAACTATAAATTAAAAAAAAAAAAAAACGACCTGGTATTGAGATGGAATTTGCGGGTCAGAACACACATTGTTAACAAATGTGAACTCACAGTGGATAGAAATTTTAAATCATCATTGAACTTTTTCTCCTTATCCTACTATGAAATATACTGATTGCGCGTATAAAGGTTTTGAATTGCATTTAAAATTTCTTTAACAAGATTATAGCTTTAACTGTATATAACTTGGAAGTTCCAAACAAATATCAAACGCAGAAAAACTTAACTCTTTCAATTTGAGGCTAATATTTTTAACGTACGGGTAAGTTTTTACTACCATAATTCTGTAAAACGTTAAATCGGTTTTTATTAATATCTCCGGTAATTAAAGTTCTGCGAAAAAGGAGGCCAAGCTAAGATTACTTTCGACCAAGTCGCCTTTTGATCGAAAAAAGAACTATCAAAATCGGTTCATCTGTTTAGGAGCTACGATGCCACAAATAAACACACAGATACGCTTAAATTAAAACTTATTACCCATTTTTTTTCCGTTTTCATTCAACCGGTGGTACAAATAGGCTTCTGAAATGATACCTTATAATTTAAAAAGGGAATAAAACCTAATTTAAACGGAATTTAAGAGTCTTTTATTCAAATATTTAAGAATTTTTAGAATAGAAAAGATCCATTTAAGATCCATCAAAAAAGTAGCGGATACGTATACGGATACAGATCTTTACTTTTCCTCGGATATCCACGGATAAGGATACAGATATCCGGAACATCACTAGTGTGAACAAAAATCATTGTATCTTAGATTTTATTTCTTAAAATGTTGTTTTTACGGATTATCTGAGCTTTCTATTCTGTCACATGAAAAGTGAAACCAGTAGGTCAAAATTTTTTCATCCTGCAGTTATGTTGCTGTACTATATATCATTGTAAAAAGCTTAAAATACAGTGAGGGATTTACTAGAGGGGTTATGGGGGTGACCACGCTCTCTGTGACCGTCATTTTCTGAAGACAATAATGTGGTTGAAGAAATGACTACTAATCGCTGCTATATTTTAATCCAGTAATTCCATAAATTTGCTTAAAATTAGTTCTATCAGACATTAGTATTGTCGAGGATGAACGGCGTTGCCTACTTTTTAATTTTAATGGAAAAAATGTAACAGTCCTTAATTCTCAAAAAAAAAAAGGAATTTTCGTCGTTCGCGTGAAATTCTGTTTCGATTCATCGAGTTAGCTGAACACTAAAGCACACAATATAAGCACAATAAAGTACCAGGCAGTGGTGGTGGAAGCAGTGGTTGGAAGTAGCGCGCTACAAGTAGTGACGCCACTGTAGTAGCTACATTTTTTAGTAGTTTTTAGTGTAGCGCACAACTTTCGAAAAAAAGTAGTGTAGTGAGTAGTTCGATACAAAAAAAAAATAGTAGTTTCTGTCGATTTTTGGAAACTACTTTTAAATGAACTTTAAAAATTAAATGAAAACAAAAATCAAGGTTTAAATGAATTTGACTAGCGCAAATGTTACACAAATACATCAGCGGATGCAGTGAGAAATAAGACTCATAAAAATATGAGCTGACCTCAGGTATATCATTGACGCCATACGTTCTATCTGTTAGATGTCATTAGTATGTTTTGTCATAGTAATTTTCATATTTCGCCTCTGTATTGAAGAGAGCTTGACTTAAAAAGAAAAGTGTGTGAATTAGCAATAACAGTCAAGTAATTAACTCTTTTGTTTTTCTGGCTGCCGAGAATGTCCCGTGAATTTCAAAGAGTTCATTGTTTCAACACTGTAAAAGCACTTATTTTCGCGAAAGTGAAGATATCGGTGATTTCGCGAATTGGAAATATTGTAAATTTTAAATGAACAGGCGAAGATAGTAAAGTAAAATGTTTCGCGCGGCTTAAATTTTTGTGATTACGATAGGTACGCAAAAATCGCGAAAATTAAAATCTCGCGAAACGTTACAGAAATGTACAGAAACTTTTACAGATTTCACCAAATTAAGAAGCTACTGTAAATGTTATAGAAAAGAATGAAATTGAACTGCTCTCTGGCCGACTTACAATAAATACGAGCATTACAGTGTTATATTACAGTGTATAAGAGTATGATAACGGATTTTTTTTTTTTTGGAAAAGCAAAAGAGATAATAGATAGTTCTTATAGTAATATTCCATGTTCAGATGAGCAATTCAATTTAACCCTTTTTTCGTTCCTCTTACGGCGCGAGTGTGCATTAGGGTGTTCCAAAAAAAAAAAAAAAAAAAAAAAAAAAAAGAAAAGTTGATTTTTCAAGTCACACACCCTCTTATATTTTTCCTTTTACGTCAAAACAATTGTAAAAAAAGTTTTATGTAATTTGAACAGCGTCAACCAGTGCGGACTTCCACCTGAAAGTGAGAACCAGCTTTTGTAATGCTAGGCCAAATTTAAAAAAAAAAAAAAAACTTTTATTAGAAACTCGAAATTTCTGTTGATAAAACGTTGCCCCCATACCCCACATGCACTACAAAACAATTTATATAACTAATATTTAATAGTTAAATAAGTTTAATAGTAACTTATATAGTTTTCAAAGATTTGGGAAGGTAGGGAGCAGCCCCCTTGCATGTACCACCATGTAAATAAATATCTGTACTAATAATAAAGCTGAAAGTCTCTCTGTCTCTCAGGATCTCTGTGACGCGCATAGCGCATAGACCGTTCGGCCGATTTTCATGAAACTTGGCACAAAGTTAGTTTGTAGCATGGGAGTGTGCACCTCGAAGCGATTTTTCGAAAATTCGATGTGGTTCTTTTTCTATTCCAATTTTAAGAACAAAAATATCATAAGATGGACGAGTAAATTACGAAATTATCATAACGTGGAACCGTAACATGGGCACAAGCCAACTGGTGAGATACGAAATTATCATAACGTGGAACCGTAAGATGGGTACAAGCCAATTGGCGAGAAAATTCACCATACATTATTTGTAAATATACAGGCGAACCAAAAGACCTTTTGATTTTTCTATTACGGGCAAAGCCGTGCGGGTACCACTAGTAAAAAATAAATTGTTGCGTCATAAGAAGTAAAACCATCCAAGAGGAAGTTGAGCAAAAGAAACGTGTCGAATTATTCAGTTAAAAATACATTTTTCACATTTTTTAACATGAACACGGGGGGGGGGGGGGGGGTTATCAGCCTAACTTTTGTTAAGTTGTTTTTTCCCATGAATCTGTGAGTTTTTAGGATACTTTAACAGTTTGAGAAATACGTGAAAGAAGTGATTACAAGCTCTGAAGAAAACAATGGGACAACTATGGAACAAATGGAAACAACTACGGAACAAATAAAAAAGATACTTATCCCAGGGGTGCCCCGCAGCTAAAACTCAGAGACCCCCCAAAAGCAAGAGCCCCATAAAAATGAGAAAATTACCCCTCAAAACACCCCCCCTCCCAATAAAAATTTCAACGGCGCAGCCTGCGCCATGACGCTTCCTCGGTAGGCACCCCTGCTTATCCGTATAAATATTGTCAGTTTAATAAACATTTTGCCTAATTAAAAGGATGTTACGTCATGAATTTAAGTTGTATTAGTGTTTGAAAGGTCTGCAGAACAAACGAGCAAAGTTATTTATGTCAAATATCAAATGAATTGTACGACTCAACTTTGATATATTTCGCAACAGCATTAACCAAACAATCGCGCATTCAGTTACGGGCTATCCATTGCTGATGTCACTCTTTTTTCCCACACATATCAGCCCCTAACCCCTCTTTGTCAAAGTGTCGCATTTCGTCTTACCACTTCCCGCCCGTTGTCACATGTCACGCTAAATTACAAATGCAAAGTGAAATTTAAAAAAAAAAATTTGAATTTTGACCTCTTGAATTCAAATTATGTTTTTCGCAATCACGAGTGTGTGTGTGTGTAAATAGGCATGTGTGTTTATGTGTGTGTGGGGGCATGTGTGTTTGTGTATAGGGGGTATGTGTATGTGTGTGTAGGTATGTGTGTTTGTGTCTGTGTGCAGGTATGAGTGTGATGAGCGTGTGGGTAGGTGTGTGTGTGTATGTGTAGGTGTTTGTATGTATTTGTGTGTGTGTGTATGTATGTGTATTTGTGTGTGTGTGTATGTGTTTGTATATGTGTGTGTAGGTGTATGTATTTGTGTGTGTGTGGTTGTGTATGTATGCGCGTGTGTGAAGCTTATGGACAAACCTGGAGACGGTTTTCGCCATAGAAGCAGCATCGTGAGGAGCCGGTCGACGGTGGTGCTGCAGAGGGTGCTGGCGGGAAAATAAAATGATAGCACATCAAAACGGTCAAGTGAGAACAATAAGCAATCGTGATTACTCAAAAAATACTTGAACCAAAAAAGGAGGTGTCTTTCTCAATGTTACCCATCCCTCCCCCCCCTTGTCATAATTTCGAGATCCCCCTCCCCCTGAAAGTGTGACATCGTTTGTGGGTGACTCCTAATTCAAAATTAACTTTAAATAATGAACACATTAACATAGAATTAATAATTGCTACATAAATACCTTGATTTCATGAATCTGAGAGGGGGGGGGCAGTTGACCCCTTTCCTCTAAATCGTGCTTCTTCTCTTTTTATCGTTCATAAAGGCCTTTCATATGGTATGTGGTGTTCCTGTATTTCATTAAAGTACGATTTCTAAAGGCCTCTTACGCCGTAAACGAACCCATTCACTTTTTTTAGAGCGCCCGTTTTGGTGATGTCTTGGGGGTTGATCAAGTGTCTCCGGGCGGTTTTTGTTTCTAATTATGTAGATAAGCACTCTACAAAACTTTACTTTGGTATCCGGAAGTGAAATATTTTGGGTATTTTCGGCGCCAACTTCATGGACTAATTTATTGTGGTTAGCGAACTTATTTAATAATTTATTCGTGAAATTTTCAAAGCAAAATAGTACTCCAGAAATATGTTTGGGCAGTTAAGTTAGCAGTAACTAATGTACAAAAGTGAATACCTTGCTGATACATAATTTTATTGCACTAGTAGATACCGCTCCATTAACACGTTTTGGACATGACACATACATTCAAACCTGTTTTTGTGCAAATTTTTTTATGCGGTATATAAAAATTTCAACCAGATTGGGAATAAATTGACGAAATTATTGATAAAAAGAGAGCAAGGTAGTATCTTCAAGTGACGACAAGGGCAACCCAATGATAAATCACTGTGACCTCCCCAAAATTTCCTTACTCGGGAAATTCTGTCTGACTCTTCGGAAAAATTATCATCACTTGGTTAATTTTGATTTCGTCAAAAAAAAAATCTTATTTATTTCGTAAGTTTTTGGGTAATTTTCAACATTTATGTGGTCACTCTCCATGCCATAAAAATAAAAAACAAACATTAGCTATGTTACAAAAACAACTGTTTATAGCTACTCGTAAAGTTTCGAATGATTTTTTTATGCGGTCCCTACCCACCGAATAAGAACATGTTTGGGTATAGACCATGGTCAAAATCGCAAAGAACTGTCACATATGTCAAATACCTAACAGCCCTGCTTTTGTAGGACTGAAGGAAACATTTCAGTCCTCGGAAATTTGTAGCAGAGTAGTAGTCTAAATAAGCACATGACGAACAAAGTCCAGAAGAAAAAAAAAATCCTTTTATTTTAGCAGAGCTAATTCTTAGACAATGTATCTTACTTACATTGAATCCAGTTCAACAGGAACATTAAAAATAAAACATTTATACTGAAACGAACAACATCTCGTCAAAAATGGCTAAAAACTTATTTCGAATTACTTTAGAATAGATGCATCTACACGAAATAACAAGGACGACACAAACGTGCACACTACACACACAAGAAAAATATGGGAGAGAGCTCTCAAACCTGCAGCATTAAATACCGTGAAACCACATGGTGGAACAACCAACAGTCAAAATTTCAATTGCTTATGCAAAATAACAAGCACTGTTGCCACTCACGAAAACTTTAGAAAACATCTCACAGTTATCACATACAGGATCTAGAGCCGCTATATAGATAGGCCGGCACATCAGCTTAAGTTTAACCATTTTGGATCGGATTTTTCATTGTTGCACTGTTAGGGTTACCAGAGAAAAGTTTCGGGTTTCGCCAAACTAGCCAAAAATAATATTTAATTCACGAGCAGCTAATAATTGTTCCCAGTGAGAAATCCCAAACGCGATAACTTGCCAGAAAAGACAACCCTCAAACACGCGCTCCGATCCAAAATGGCTGAACTTAAGCTGATGCGTCGGCTCGTATATATAGGGGCCTTAACAGGATCTAACCAAAACCCAGTCCAGTTCAGATGAGTGAATCACCCGAATGACATCACTACCGATTCAATGTTGTTTACATCGGAGCACTTTGTCCGAACACGATCTGCGATCTCTGCATGGGGCAAAAACGTATTTTAGAAGAAATAACAATATGCTATTTCTTCTTTTTTTTTTTAATTATCTAAATGAAAATTTGACTAAAATACTAACAGCTTTTACTTAAAAGATATGTTCAGTAATGTATTTTAATTCTTAATTATTTTCATTTATTTTCAGCTACAATCAGGATTGAATGTCGATGAAGTACAACAAGTGTGATGACAGACTTTGACTCACCCTTTATCAATACGCACCTTTGTTTCGGCCGTCATCTAAGGATTCACGTCGAAATGATCATCTGAAAAATGCAAAGGTGGTAAAATTTCACTAAACTTTCAGTTCACGATCGGGAAGAGGGGAATGCGTTTCTGAGATAATTCATCAAACAAAAGACTAGTGCATGTGAAGTGCACATTGTTACAAGCCCTGACTTTTCCTGATATCGTCCGTTAATGGTCAAACCTCGCACTCTTTCAAATTCACGTAGTAGTAATCCTTAATTAGGTAAAGATCTGTTACTTCTAATAGCATCATGGAACAAAAACTCAGTCAGTATGAACAAAACAAAGTGTCTTTCAGTCATGAAAGAAAATAGTAACGCTTCATTAACAGAACATCTTTTTATAACTGTCAATTCATTTTGTGTCACGGATCTCTCGTTTTATGTTTCACTGATCTCACATGTTGAAGAGGACGGAAGAAATAATGTCTGAAGTACTATTTCATTCCAAAACTTTTGGTTTCTTTTCCTGCAAACAAAAAATGGTTTACGTGAACAAAGACTTTGATAATAAGCTGTGAACCATTTATCAAAAGGTGACAAATCAGAGGGAGACAACATTCCTGTCGGACAAAAAAAACTTCTCATTCATCTCTGTGACACATTTGATCGTGTTTTGTGCATTAATCTTTCTTTCTTTCTTCTTCTTTTTTTTTTTTTTTTTTTTTTTGAGTGAAACACATGTTTGTTATCGATTATTTCTTTTCACATTATTTGCACTATCATATGAAACGTTTACTCACGACTGACACATGGGTGAGAGTTATTCAAATTTAAAAAAAGCAATCTACTATGGTAAAGTTTAAAAACACTCCGTTCAAGGAAGAAAAAATCCTTTACAATACACCGGCTCCATCGTTTTCCGAAACTGAAAAGATAATATTATAAGCAGTGAAAAGTGATGTTGGAAGCATCTCTCAATGAACAAGTTTTCACCAAAAACCGACTCTACCCAAACACCCATAAAACGTCCTTAAAACTTTAGCTTGTGTCAAGTTTATGTCAAAATCATTACCACAGCAAAGCTACGTCTATCAAAGCAAAAAATAGTTATCTGCTCTGCAGTAGACTAAACAAAATATTTTTTCTTGATGTTAGCTGCAAAAACTTGCTTTTGTGATAAATATCAAAGAAGAAGCAATAGTTTTAAAAAGCTTGTTCTGTTTTATATTCTTCAAAACACATTTTAGAGTATAATTTAAAAACGGTGCATGCCAAAGCGATGTCTATTAAAATTTTTGGTTTACAGTTCTTGCGCCTATAAATTTCATTGTTCTTACTGAAAAAAAAAAAAAAAGGTACTTTTGTTGTTTCTGACCTTTTTAAATGTTTAAAGACTCTAGGAACTTTTGAAACCAATCATCTTGTGAATTTTATCAAGAAACACTTTAATTTTTTTTTCACAATGTCATGTCAATCTGAGATACATGACGACTCTGTAAAAAGTTATTTGTGCCAACGTTGCTCTAAGGCATTTTTCTGCGCTTCAGATTTAAATAAACATCTGAGTGTCCATTCTGGAGAGAAACCGTATTCCTGTGAACATTGCTCAAAGTCATTTTCCGATGCTTCATATTTAACGAAACATCTGAGTATCCATTCTGGCGAGAAACCGTATTCCTGCGAACATTGCTCAAAAGCATTTTCGAAAGCTTCGTATTTAAAGAAACATCTGAGAGTACATGCTGGGGAAAAACCGTATTCTTGTGAACATTGTTCAAAGGCATTTCCTAAATCTTCACAATTAATGAGACATCTGCGAATCCATATTGGTGAAAAACTGCATTCTTGTGAACATTGCTCATTAGCATTTTTTAAGGCTTATGATTTAAGGATACATCTGAGAGTACATACCGGCGAGAAACCATATTCCTGTGAACGTTGCTCAAAAGCGTTTACAACCGCTTCATATTTAAAGACACATCTAAGAATTCATGCTGGCGAGAAACTTTATTCCTGTAAACATTGCTCAAAAGCATTTTTCGAATCTTCAGTTTTAACCAAACATCTAAGAATTCACACTGACAAGAAGCCGTATTCCTGTGAATATTGTTCAAAAGCATTTTCCGATGCTTCATACTTAAAGAAACATCTTAGATACCATACTGGCGAGAAACCGTATTCTTGTGAACATTGCTCAAAGGCATTTTCCAACGGTGCGTATTTAAAGAAACATCTGAATATCCATACTGGCGAGAAACCGTATTCCTGTAAACATTGCTCAAAAGCATATTCCGATGCTTCATATTTAAAGAAACATTTGAAACAGCATACTGGTGAGAAACCATATTCTTGTGAACATTGCTCAAAAACATTTTCCGATGCTTTATATTTAAAGAAACATTTAAGACACCATACTGGCGAGAAACCGTATTCTTGTGAACATTGCTCAAAAGCATTTTACGACTCTTCAGATTTGAAGAGACATCTTCGAGTTCATAGTGGGGAGAAACCGTACTCCTGTGAGCAGTGTTCAAAAGCATTTGCCAACGCTTCGACATTAGTGAAACATCGGAGAATTCATACTGGCACGAAACCATATTCCTGTGAACATTGTTCAAAGACATTTGCCGACCCATCATATCTAAATAAGCATCTGAAAATACATACTCGCAAAAAACCGTAGTCCTAAGGACATTGTTCAAAAGCATTTTCCAACGGTTCGCATTTTATGAAACATCTGAGAATTCATACTGGCGGGAAACCTTATTCCTGTGAACATTCCTCAAAGGCATTTTCTGACGCTTCCGCTTTAAAGAAACATTTGAAACACCATACTGGCGAGAAACCATATTCTTGTGAACATTGCTCAAAAACATTTTCCGATGCTTCATATTTAAAGAAACATTTAAGACACCATACTGGCGAGAAACCGTATTCTTGTGAAGATTGCTCAAAGGCATTTTTTGAATCTTAATTTTTAACTAAACATTTAAGAATTCATACTGACGATAAACCGTATTCCTGTGAATATTGTTCAAAATCATTTTCCGATGCTACAAATTTAAAGAGACATCTTAGGTACCATACTGGCGAGAAGCCGTATTCCTGTGAACATTGTTCAAAAGCATTTTAAAACGGTACGCATTTTAGAAAACATCTGAGTATCCATACTGGCGAGAAACCGTATTCCTGTAAACATTGCTTAAAAGCATTTTCCGATGCTTCATATTTAAAGAAACATTTGAAACACCATACTGGCGAGAAACCATTCTTGTGAACATTGCTCAAAAACATTTTCCGATGCTTCATATTTAAAGAAACATTTAAGACACCATACTGGCGAGAAACCGTATACTTGTGAACATTGCTCAAAAGCATTTTACGACTCTCCAGATTTAAAGAGACATCTTCGAGTTCATGGTGGGGAGAAACCGTATCCCTGTGAACTTTGTTCAAAAGCATTTTCCTACGCTTCGCATCTAGTGAAACATCGGAGAATTCATACTGGCACGAAACCATATTCCTTTGAACATTCTTCAAAGACATTTGCCGACCCATCATATCTAAATAAGAATCTGAAAATACATACTCGCAAAAAACCGTAGTCCTAAGGACATTGTTCAAAAGCATTTTCCAACGGTTCGCATTTTATGAAACATCTGAGAATTCATACTGGCGGAAAACCGTATTCCTGTAAACATTGCTCAAAGGCATTTTCCGATGCTTCATATTTAAAGAAACATCTGAGACACCATACTGGCGAGAAACCGTATTCCTGTGAATATTGTTCAAAGACATTTGCCGACCCATCATAGAGTCTGAGTAAAAACTTTAAGGCCAGTAAATTTTTTTTGAGAAATTTTACATATATTAAACTGAGGATCAAAACATAATTTGAGTGATAATTATAAACCTTAAATACAAGTAAAAAAGACAAAACAATTATTTGTAATTATTTCAATATCAGAAAGTATTACAGAGCAATATTTGAACCTGAGTAAAATCTTTAAGGCCAGCATAGAAAAAAAGCATAGGAACAAAGAAATAAAAACATTTAGAAGCTTGTGTGGGAGCCATTTCTTCGAATGACTTTAAATATTCTTCTTTGCATAGCGGAAACTAGTTTTTAACAAAATTCGGGACCGGTTTTATACAATTCATCTTCGATAGTAGATTTCAGCTTTATTGATGAAGTAAAATGTCTCCCATTTGCATAAATTCTTCTTGCTAAGTCGCCCCATAAGTTCTCAATTGGGTTGAGATCTGTAGACATAGCTGACCATTTCAAAATTTCAACGTTATTGACTTGGAACCAATTTTTTGTACTGTTACTCGAATGGATAGGTGCACTATATTGCTGATGTTTCCTATTCTCTCCAGCAATAAGTTCAGCAGTAGGTAAAAGATAACTTGTGAGGACATTTTAATATGCTCGTGAATTCATTTTACCCAAAACAAACGCAATTGAGCCCATACCATTGTAAGCAAAGCATCCCCAAGTCACGACAGAGCCTCCACCTAATTGGCGCTTGAAGAATATTTCTTTTTCTCTTCGTAAACCATACCAATAGTACTTCCATCAGTCTGGTCCATCCGAATTCCACTTATTTTCACCAGAAAAAATTATTATATTTGTATACATTGTTTATCCCAGGGCATGACTTTCTGACTAAAGTTAAAACGCTCTATTTTGTGCCTATTCAGTAACTGAGGCTTAGCCAATTTTGCTGCATGTATTAAACTTTCACACCTTTGTATTGTGTTATATATTGTTTTTTGACAAACATTTAAGCCTCTCGCCTGAATAAGTTTCCTGGTTGAGTATTTTCCTGTTGATGTAAGTTTGCAAACTCTTCTTTCATCATGTGATGACAAAGCTCTAGGTCTTCCCCCGGTGTTTTCTTTACCATAATTGTCCTTCAATCTTTATAAACTACTGACCACAGTCCTCGATCTTCCTATTTGTTTTGCAATAGTACGACTACTCATCCCCGTTGAAGAAAAAGCTTCAATCTGCCCTCTTTCACGATCAGTTAACTTCTTTCCTTTCGACATCTTCACAAAGAGCATCAAAACTTCGAAGAAATCAATGGAAAGTCTACAATTTGAAAGGTTTCCACAATCTCATTAACTGCTGTGATATTTATTCCAGTATATCTACATTTATTATTAAATAATTACTGGTGGCCTTAAAGTTGTTACTCAGGCTGAAATACTAAGTTTGAATATACTACTGTTTTTCTGGTAATTGCATACTTCAAAAAACTTGTCTGTTGCATTACTTCTTACAAATTAACATTAATAATTAATAATTCAATAGTACTAAAATCCCTTTAATTTAATTTAATTTTTTTTTTCACAAAAAAACTTACTGGCCTTAAAGTTTTTACTCAGGCTGTAAAGTATGAGCGTAACAATGAATGTAAAATACCAAGGCATTTTCTTGTGAAAATCATGCAGCAACAGCACTGCACGGGCCACTCATAACCATCGTTACTCTGAGCACACAAGAACGAAATATTTAGCCTGTATGAGGAAATTACGTCTTTCGTTAAAATTAACCATGATTTTTCATCGTTTTTTTTTTTCTGTTCTGAAAAGGCAGGTAAAGGCTTGATGAAGTTCTAATAATTTAAATAACGGAAAATACTTGCTCTTGTTTGGAAATGTGTCGAGTTTCACCAACCTTTACTAGAGTCCCTATGTGAGTTTCATATAGGGAGAGTTTAGCGAGATCACAAACGTCACAAAGTCTGTGTTGGCCAAACCGGTAGCGTTTCATGTTTTGAGTTACGCTTTGATTGGAGTGTCGTTTGCTACTGAACTAGAACTACCGCGGTTTGACCACGAGCGTTCAAAAACACAGCTGTTCTACCGGCATTCCCAGAGAAATTTCCAAATACGTCATAACCAGGCGGTGTAGCCGGTAGATCATTTCCGAACGCAGCCTATGTCTCAACATCTCATGTGCATCGAAGAGGAGAGACCAACAGCGGGAGTCTCACCGTACTAATGCGCTAATGCGTCAGCTATAATGTAATGCAGTGGATTTTCCCGCTGCTGGTTGCGTTGCATGCTGATTTCTTCATTTAGTATGTTTATTTCGAAAGAAATTCTGTGATTTTGATAGTTATTATTGCTTCCGTTGAACAGTTCTGCTTGAAAATAACATTCTTTCTTTCTCGTCCTCTGGAATGAGAAATATTCGCAGACTGAAACTGTGCTTTGGAATTATATTCGTTTGACGCATCGCCGGAATTAAAGGATCAAAGACTTTTCCTCTGTTCGGCATCTGTACGCAGTCATCAAAACAAGTAAGCTTAATTTTCACATAACGTTTTCTGTAATTACTCTGAAAATGTAGGGAATTATTTAAATTTCATTTCTAGTCATGCTTTAATGGTTATGTTTTAATCAAAAATAGGAGAGGGATGGGAGTTTTTAAAAATCAAATTCAAACACTGGGGATATTTCGATGATCGTTAATCTGGCGCGGTCGTCTCATTTTTGGCGTAAATAATTTTATTTTGGTAAGCCTACTGATTTATAGTAACCGTATGTGAATAGATGTTTCCGATCTCTTTGTTTTGATTTGCAATGAAAAATTCCTCTCGCGCAGGCGCTGGAGCCAAAAATTGACGCCAATGAAGAAAGATCGCCAGATTCCCAATGATCGAAATATCCCCCAAACACTTTCTTTTTTATTGCCTAAGCTCTGGTGCCCAACAGAAAAGCTTATTTTCCCAAGCTTGTCTGAAATATAATCTAAAATAAACCAAATCTAAATTTTCATGTGAAAACAATAGAATGTTGTTAACTGCATGAGGCAATGCCCCCAAATTAACACTGGTACAAGGGGCAAATTCCACTTTCCGTGCTGGACAACTCAAGTTATGGAGTGTAGCAGACAATTTTGGAGTGTGCAAACCACCTTACTTTTTCTGAACTCTTTTATTTAGGCGAGTTTGAGCGACCCTTGAAGTAACATTTTTCTCGATCATGTTGTTTTTGGCCTTTGTAACTATGTTTACATGCCATATTATTTGACATCGGGAAACATATCAGAAATCCGTGAGGGTACAGATGTGATATCCCCCCCCCCCCCCCCCCCATTTCCCGACATCTGATTTTTTGCACAAAATTGAAATATTTTTCTCGCCCCAATAATTTTTTAAGCATGCCATCCCTGGCGAAACTAACCTGTGTTAGGCAACCCGAAGGCAATCTTAGATATGTTCAAACTTGCTTACTTGGGTTGTTTACTCGGTTTCACGCAGGAGAGATACCTGTTGTTTTGTGCAATATACCTTACAGGAAAGCTTATATTGTGTTAGTGTACAGTAGTTGTGTTTTGAAGTAAAAACATTAGAAAATGCCAGTTTCTTCAAACTTGAACGTTAATTAAAAGTTAACTCCAACGTGGTGTGTATCTGTAACGTGCTATTGTCATATAATGTATTGTTTTAGACTGAGTGTGAGGATTTATACCATATAAAAAGGTAAGTTCTTTATTTTAGAATTCAAAAAAAAAAACTCTCACTTTCGAAATTCTTTGTTTTTACAAATCCTTGAGGGGTTCTTGTAGTTTTTAACTTTATTTTTACTGTATGTAAATGAATTTTACAAAAATAGTACGGTTATTTTGTTATAAAAGTTAATTCTTATCGATGCCACGAATTATTTAGACATTCTATGAACGTGCCTCCTTTAGGTACTGAATTTCTGAAAATAAGCTGACAGCATTTTATAAAAATATAAAGGTAATATTTAATGTAAAATATAATAGGTATTTTGAAAGCATGTCTGGATAGCAAATAAATGTATAATTGTTTATGTTTAGGATGGTTCTGTTGAGACATTTTTACTTTTCGAGTAACTAAGCGCTTTTTTGGCTGAAATAGTTATTGATTTTGGGGATGATTTCCGCTTTAAACATCGCAATTTGAATCGCTTTGCTCTTTTTTAGCAGAGTATGAGAAAAGTTTTTGTTCGAAGAAATGCATGTTGGAAAATAGCTTTTATTTCTATTGGTACATATTTCATTGGTGAGCTGTTATAGTAATTTGTCAATTTAAACATTTTAAATACTTTCTAGTAATTGTTCTTTGTGTACAGAAACTTTCTAGTTTCTGGTATTTTTGAAGCGTATATTCGTGATGTTTTTTGTTGTTGTTTTAATATATATTGTGTTCTGAAGTGCTTTGATCATGTTTTTTTATCTGATTTTTTCCTGTTGGCGCTAAAAAAGCATTGCTGAGAACGATGTATGACATATGTCGTCATACATCGTTTTCTTGGCGACGCTGTCTTAGCGCCAACAGGGAAAAATAGCCAAGGGTGGGGTATATCACATCAGTTCCAATTCAGAGTTTTATTGGTAAAAAAAAGAGAGGGGGGATATTCTCTCAGTTCCTAGATCGTAAAGCATGATAGAAAGAAACATAGGTGGATTTATGGGGGTGCCAGGGGGTGCGCCACACCCCCAAAATTTTTGGTTGGGTTTCGAAAAAAAATAACTTACTATATTTCACTCAGAAACGCAGTTGGGGGAAAAAATTCATAGCTGCTATACTAGTAAATTTACTTGATTTCAGTGTATCACCACACGTCGATAGTGCAAAAAAAACATAACTGTGCATTAAGAATTAAAGTAATTTTATTTATTTGGGAAAAAAAACCTAATAAATAATTTCATGCAAATAAAGAAACTTCTCAAACAATTTATTGTTCAGTGCTGTGTTATTGTATAGAATAATTGCATGTTCTGTAATTGGGTATTTATTCGTATATCAATACCAGTTCTTCTATTTTGAAACAACAATGGCTAATAAAGTCCAAAAAAAAAACTATTGCAAGATCTTTTCTAATTAAGGTGATTGCTAGGTGAGCAAAAAGCTTCCCGCCAAACAAGATGAACAATTTAAAAGATCTATCCATATTTCTGAGGAGTTGGAGGTGGGAGGAGGTTCTAATGGAAGTAAGTGTGATGAAAGAGGAGAAGAGGGAGGATGTTAGTTTGGCAGATACTTGATAGGCAAACTAGATATCATTACTTTTTTAAGGCTGAGGGTTTTTGGGGTTTAGGGTGTGTGTGTTGTGTGGGTGTGAAGGCCTCCTTTTTTGTGCGGAAAAAGTTAAAGGTTTTCTTGACTGGGAAATTTTTATAACAGGTTTATTTTTGATGATATATCACATCTTTTTGCATTGATATTATTATTTTGTCTGTATTTTTGGAATTGAGAACTTCAAGTCAGAAACTTTTCAATCGAAATAACGCTATGTTGTGTTTTTAAGGAACAACAATGGCAAGCCCAATTTTACGTCAAATTATTTTCTGACCATTAAGATTCTATGTTCGTTTTGCGAGCATTGGGCCGTCTAAATTTTATTCAATCCTTGTATCATCTCTATTGCAAAGAAAACTTCTAAAAAAATGAAATACTATATTTTAAGTTATATTGTTTTCGAGTATTTTACAACTTGGCAGTAAATTCTATTAGTTTCTTTATTTGACGGATTATTCAACATTTTTCATGAAGGTTTTTTAAAATGTTTTATAGCTTGCAAGTTATTTTAATCTAGCTTTTTTATTTTTTATTTAATGATTTTTTTTCTTAAATCGTGGATTATTTTGCGTTTAATGGGATAATTTTAATTGTTTGGTGATTTATCTTTCTTTTAAAGGGAGTCTTTGTCTTGTTTAATACCTAGTTTTGTTTAAAAGTACATTAAAAAGATGAAATAATGCATGTTATTACCAAGCCAAAAAAAAACTAAGCCATTAAATATTTTTAAATTTGAATGTGTCAGAGGATCTATATACAACTCTACTCGACGTCAAATGGCCGATATACGAAATTTGCCACAGCGATTGCGCATGATGCATGCGGACTTAGCTCATTAAAAGTTATGATTAAATTAATTGAAAAAACTTTGTCTGTTTACAAATTACTACAAAACACAGATATCCACACACGTATTTCATATATTTTCAATTCATGATGTGTTATGCTTGTGGAAGATGCATTATTTTCAAAAATAAGCAAACCAATAAAAAAATACTATTTTTCGCTTTCAATTATAAAGTTAGATGTATCATATTCATATGCATGTAGTTTCGTGTCATATGTCACACAAAATATTAACCCCAGTTTCGCGCTGACATTTAAAATTTCTTCCCCACTTAAATGTATTAAAATATATATTTCGTATCGGCAAAACTTGGGGGGGGGGGGGGGGCAGCGTTTTAATCTCATTCCTTAATTTGTTTCTCTGCATAAATATAAACAAACAACATGGAATCTTGAAACAGAAAGCCCAATGAGCTAAGTTCGTGCGCAGTTACTGTGGCAAATTTGTGATATCCGCAATTTAACGTCTCTAGTTGCAACTGTTGGATCTGTTTTAGTCTTGATTGAATTTCATTTAATGAGACAAATTTTGAATAACTGTTAGATCTGTTCTAACCTTGCAATTGCAGTGAGAGATTAACAAACCCTATGAGCTGAGAGTAAGTACATAAGAATTTAAGGGAAATTAGTGATTTTCAAACTTTAATTTTTCTCGCCCATGATGTTGAATTTTTGTATATGTACGCAATGGCCCCCCAAGAATATGTATACAAAAAATCATTACCATAGCCCCCGGGGGGTTGTGACAGAACCCCGGGAACGTACAATTTGGGGGATAAAAATGAGGGGGGTCAAATGCCACAAAAGGCACATCAGTTGGGCACAAGGAATGTGTGTGCGAAATTTCAGCTTGATTCCTCTTTTTGTCTGTGCTGTGTCCCTGTCGAAGAAAGCGAAAACTTTTTTGAACAGCGATTTTCTAACTTAAATTCCTCCTCCCGCTGATGGTCCAGGGGATTGTATTTTGGTTTACGTCGTCAGGGACCACCAGGGGCGGATTCAGGGAAGGGTCAAAGGGTCAGCTGACCCCCCTGTGGCATGAATTTTGTTATGATTATTACTGAACTTCAATTTTTTTTTATCCGAAAAAATAGTACATGAAATCAATGTTAAACGTTTTTTGCTTCGTTCTATCTACAAGGTATTTCTTCTCGGCATGTCATTTTTCAAAGGATTGACTGAGTTTGGTTACTGGGCTATTGGTCTTTTGAGATTTTTGTTCATTTTCAAAAGAAATATATTCAAAGTTTACGACAAGGTGTCCAACTTTTTTAACTCTAGAAATATGAATTTAACTGAAAATGTGAGGGAATTGTCAAATGGCACAAGTTGCAAAAAATTTAGGGAAGGAAGGGGGGAGTAATTTAAAAAGCTAAGAAATGTAATCTTTTTTTTGGGGGGGGGGGGGGCTCCGCAATATATGAGAAAGTGTTCCTCCTCTATGTGTGTGTCACATCCTCCTTGTTTGTGGGAGGGGGGGCACCCCTGCTTCACTGACACTTTTTTGTGTGTGAGATATAACGCTGGCCATTGAAACTTGACCCCCCTTACAAAAATTTCTGGATCCGCCTCTGGGGACCACTAGAGATTGCGTATACGAAAAATTAACTCCGAGGGTCTTCGTGGGGCTGAGATACAGAGCGGTGAAAAACCCAGAAAACCCCAGCTTGTTCTGTTGTGTAATCTTGTTCTTGGTCGCTTTTATTTTCTTTCGTATTTGGCGGTGGATTTGCTTCTGTTGGCTGCTGACGTTTGGTTTCCTTGGCGGGATGGATTCATCTGCTGTATGAAATATATTATGTTTATAAATGTATAGTTATTAATATCTACAAATTTTTGAAAAATTAAAAAAAAAAAAAAAATCTGATTTAAATAAAAAATAATTAATTTGAATTTTGACCTCTTGAATTTGAATTATGTTTTTCGCAATCACGAGTGTGTGTGTGTATGTAGGCATGTGTGTTTATGTGTGTATAGGGGTATGTGTGTTTGTGTGTAGGGGGTATATGTATGTGTGTGGGGGCATGTGTGTTTGTGTCTGTGTGCAGGCAGCAATGTGTGAGTAATTGTGTGTAGGTGTCTGTATGTATGAGTAGGTGTCTGTAAGTATGCATGTGTGTATGTATGTGTTTGTGTATGTGTATGTATGTGTGCGTGTGTGTGGGTAGTTGTGTGTATGAATGTGTGCATAAGTTTGTGTAGGTGTCTGTAAGTTTGTGTAGGTGTCTGTATGTATGCGTGTGTGTGTATGTATGTGTTTGTGTATGTATGTGTGTGTATGTGTTTGTGTATGTGTAGGTGTATGTATTTGTGTGTGCTCGTGTGTGTAGTTGTGTATGTGTGCGCGTGTGTGTAGGACATGGATGCAACCTGGAGATGGCTTTTGCTAGAGGAGCAGCATCGTGAGGAGCCGGTCGACGGTGATGCTGCAGAGGTTGCTGGCGGGAAAATAAAATCAAAGGAACGCCAAAAACAGTCAAATAAAAGCAATAAGCAATCGTGATTGCTCAAAAAAAATCCGATTTAAATCAAGGTAGTTCGTTTTTTTTATTTAAAAATTAAAAAAATGACGAACCCTGACGGGAAGTAGTTTTTTGTTACAGGAACATTTAAGCAAATTTAAACAACCTTCCAATTCATTTTTAGCATATATTGCCTTTGGTAGTGAGGATGCACATACATGCCTTTGTTTATAAGCAACAAAATTATTATTTGTCCTTCTGATTGGTAAAATGTAATGTATACAAATTACATGCTTTAAAATCATTAATTATATGAAAACTTATATGTTTTTTTCAATAAATTATAACTTATACCCAAATTACCCTAACGGATCTTATATTAGTTTGCAAATGAGGCATTTTTCACTTCTGATTTTGGAGAGGATCATCACCACCATGGGTCGAAGTTTCTCCTCCAGAGACTTAAAGTATACAAAGGGAACATCACATTGCATGCGTTATACTGACAGCCGTTTATGCTATCCAGAGACTGCAGTTTTGTAATTGTTATGGACTCATTGGTCTGGAACAGTCAATAACCGAGCTGGTGGCGGTTGCCATCTCATTCAAACTGAGAGTGACAGCAAACTAGGGTTCGTGGTTTTTTTAATCAGAAAGGTTTAATTTTTTTATTTTTATCTGATTTTTTTTGAGTAATCATGATGGCTCATTGTTCTCACTTGACTGTTTTGATGTCCTTTGATTTTATTTTCCCACCGCCACCCTCCTCACCATCACCGTCGACGGGCTCCTCACGATGCTGCTCCTATCGCGAAAGCCGTCTCCAGGTTGCATCCATGTCCTACACACACGCACACATACACACACACACAAACACCTACACGTACACACACACACACATACATACACACATACATACACACAATTACTCACACATGCATACATACAGACACATACACACACACAAAAACATACAAACCACACATTCATGCCTGCACACTGACACAAACCCATATGCCTACACACACATACCCCCCTCACACACATTCATACACACAACTACCCACACACTTAGGCCAGCACACAGACACAAACACACATGCCTACACACACATACACATACCCTCTACATACATACCCCCACACACAAACACACACGCCTACATACACACACTCGTGATTGCGAAAAACATAATTTGAATTCAAGATGTCAAAATTCAAATTAATTTTTTTTAAATATTTTTTTTAAATATTCAAAATATTTGTAGCCATTAATTACTTTATATTTTTACGTTATATTTCATACGGTAAATGAAGACATTCATCTTACTTTTAAAACTAAGATAAGTTCTCTTTCTATTCAATCCATTTTGAGATTTATAAATGCGTTATAATACTTATATGGTGATTTTTTTCCCCATGTTTTTCTCTAAAATAAGGTTTTCGTCATCATGTACACTTTAGTATAAAAAGGCTATGTTGAGCAATTACTTTTCTTAACTATATAAGTGATGGTGCATAACAAAAACTTAGTATAAATTTTTATTCGGTTCTGTACTGAACTAAACTGTAATTTCGGATTATAAGCAATATTGCAAGAGTGAAAATCTGTTTCACACACAGAAAGAGGTATCTATGTGGTTTTACCTATTGAAGTCAAAATTGTGTAACGCACTGTAGTTAAATTTAAAGCGACACATTCTAAAAATGTAAAATTAATTTTTTTTCACAAAATAAACTGATTTTATATAATGATTTTGCTTAAAAAATCACTTGATTCAAATCAGTGATTTTTTTTTTAATCACTTGATTTAAATCAAGCTGATTTAAATTAATCAGCAAACTCTGCGAGAGCCCGCTGTGCTATGGTGCAATTCAATCCGTCTATTGAAGACAACCCTTGGGTATTAGGCTGCCGATCTTTATTTGATAGCGTGGAGCCCAATCGCCCTTAGAAAAACATTCTTAGTTCTAGAACAAGGAGCAGTGCTCGACTAACTGAAAGTGACGCCCTGGGCCCACAATAATTTGGAGGCCCCCTTAAATCTCTCTAGCAGAATGCAATGATTGATTTACAGGTTTGGGGACCAGTGGAAATGCCTTTTTAAAGCCTGCATTTCGGGAGCCTCTATAGATTCTGCGGTTTTGATGCTAAGCGGTTCATGTATAAACTTCTTTTTTTTTTTTTTTCAAAGATTATTTTGGAATATTTTTCCTCTTTTTCAAAACCCATCTCATAAAATCATTGATTAGGTCTGTAGTAAGAAGACGCAACTTGAGATGCGCCATTTTTTTCTCCATTTATGCGCCATTTGTTCGCCATTTATGCGCCAGTTTTTTTCACTTGTTATACTAATATGTTCTTTAATAGTACCGTCATTGTCAAGGACAGCTGTCTTGAAAGATGACGTGCCTTCTACAGGCCCGGCTCCTGGAGTAGGCGGCCGCCTAGGGTGGCAGATTTTTGGGGCGGCGAATTTGGAAATTGAAACATTTTTATTTTTAAGTATGGATATCTGTTTCGGCGCCATAGGTCTCACTGCTTCAATGCCAAATAAATTAATAAAATCATAAATAAATAAGTAAATAAGAATAATAACAAATTGACGTGTGTACCAGTGCTTGGATATGCAAAACATAGTTCGGAATTTAACTAGAAATTCAATTTTGTTTTAAAAGCGGAAAAGTGCGTGATTTAATAGCCTTTTGACAATATTAATATATCTTTCAGTGCCATTAGATGCACCACTTTACATGTTGTGAAAGACATATTGAAGTGTGTACTGTCTGACCATCAATTACATGGAAAGGCTAATATCCGGTTTATAGGCGGAAATGGACGTATCTATCAATTTATAGGGATGTTAGTTGGTTTGTTTCATATGTGCACTTTTGCCTCTCTATTATTTAGCCTTAGTTTTGTAAAAATGAAAATTTGATCACAGTAAAATTTTTTAAATCTAAAGTATATTTGATCTGTATTCTCACGGCAAAAATTGATTTATTTACTCACAACAAAGTTTTGAGCTTACCATTTCGCTTTTACGTTCCTGAACAAAATGAAAATATTTTATTTTTGTTGTTTCCATGACAACTATTTTTGTTTCTCCTTATTTTATTTTTGAGAATGCAATAAATGAATAAGTAAAAGTAAGGTCTTAGAGAAATTCTGGAAGGAAGTCTGTGGTGGACGTACGTCAAAGACACCCCATAGCACGTACAGCCCAAAAATTTTGTACAAAATTACTTCGAGCCCCGGGGGTGTGTTCCTTGCATTTTAGTTTTTAAAATTCGAATTAGGTTTTTAGTAATTAATTTTTTAAGCTCAAATTTTGCGTGAATTGCCAATAAAGGGGTGAAAAATTACTTGCACTTATTAATATTATATATCGCTGGAAAGGGTGGAATTTTCTGCGTTCTACGCAATTTGTTCAATGCTCTAACTTAAATACGGCGGTAGTTATTTGCGTTTTTAGCTTGAACTTTTTTAGGCTTAGCTAAAATTTAGGCACTACTTTCTTCATTATATCTATCAGTAAAAAGCGAAGGAATTGTCCTACAGTTTTCTTTTTCACACCACTGAAAAGAGCGTCTTTTTTTACTCCGGTCGAAAAAATGAGCTTCTATCTCTAAAGGAAAAAAAGTTACAAGCCATTAAAAATCAATTTCGATTAATACTCATCTCCATTAAAATTATTGATGTTTTATTGGCGTTGCCATGTTTACGTCTTTTCGATTCGCATGTTTCTTCTTTCCCTTATTCACAAACGTTAAGCGTTTCGATTTTGACGGAAAATCTGAGGCTCAAGTCAATTCAAGCCCCGAGCTAAAGAGCATAATATATTACTGAGACCATGAATATACAAAACTAGTTTTGCAATGCTCAGCCCCTTAGCCCTTAGGGCTCTGCCAGTTAGTATAAGTTATTTTGAAACCCGGTCAAGGGGTGCTTTTTGATCAAAAGGGTTTATAATAGGGGGTTATAAAGGGATTTTCCCATAATGCGTTTTTAATCTTTCTTTTTAACTGACGATTTAAATCTTTGCGAATCAAATAAGATTGCGAAGCATTCTTCGAGGGTTGGTGAGCGTTAGCGAGCTGCTATTGCAAAAGAAAGTCTTCACAATCTATGCGTGTGTCGTTAAATGTAAAAGTATTTTTTTCATTTTAAAACACATTTTTTTTGCTGTCGTCCGAATGGTTTTCTTTCCAATGCACAATTTTAAATACTCTGTGTCCCTTCTACTTGAAGTTTCTCTTTAATGTACTCTAATTGTTTTCATTTTTTTCCAGCAATAAATTTGAAGTGCTTGCTGTTTGATTTGCAGAAGTGTGATGCCAGACATTGACGCTCCCGATATTCACCAGTGTTTGAGCGTTCGTTTCAGGAGTTATGTCGAAGTGATTGCGTGAATAAATATAAGGACAGTCAAATCCCTCTAAATTTTTTGTTAAAACTTATGAAGAGCTTTGTACATTCCTAAGCAGCAGAAACTTTCATCGCATCTCGAAAAGTTGAAGCTTTGGCTGCTACTAGTCTCGACCCTCTTTTCGTACTGTCGCCAGTAAAATTCTCAAATTTTATGCATTCTAGTTCTTGCTTAGATAAAGAGCATTGACTTCAATATTATTTTGCAAAAGCTTGTTTCGAATGTAAATCTTTATCGGGTGTTGTGTGCAAAGTTAAAGGTTATACACTTCGTTTTAAATAACTGAAAGAGAAAGGTAGAACAGTGAGAAGTGTGATGAGGAAATCTTTGTGTATGCAGGAGATGTTATAGGGGACAGCCAATGGATAGGTAATTATGAAACCTCGTTCTTAAAAGTTAGGTTTCCTGAAATTTATGAAAAGACAATTCTCATAATGACGCTGCCAAAGCAAGGTGTGGTAACCGGGACACAAACTGAAAAAGAGTAAAGAACTGTTTCTGACTCTTGGTTGAAAAAACAACTTCTCCGACGAAGTCTAAGAACAATTGCAAGCACAAAAAGCTTGATTTGTTTTATGTCCTTGAAGGCCCGTGTTTAAATTTAATGGACGAAGTAGAGTTTGCAGAACAATTTCGCTTAATTTTTTTCATCTCAAATTTGAGACTTTGTACTAAAAAACAAACTACTACTATCTTCTGATTTTGGATTCAGTACTGAATACTTTATTGACTTAATTATACTGAATACTTTATTGACTGAAGGAATTTTTGAGCATTTATTGTACCAGAAATAAAGCGTCTGGTGTTTCGTTTTTTTCATTCATGAACACTTTTTACTGTAAAGCAATGGAATGCCATACGCAGATCCACAATGCTAAAAATTGTTATTACTGTGAACAATGTTCAAGAGTATTTGCTTATGCTTCACATTTAAAGCAACACCTGAGAACCCATACTGGCGAGAAGCCGTTTGCCTGTGAACATTGCTCAAAGACATTTTCCACCGCTTCAAATTTAAAGCAACACTTGAGAACCAATACTGGAGAAAAGCCATATGCATGTGAAGTGTGTTTTAAACAATTTTCTTCACTGGCAGAGCTGAAAGCACACATGAGAACCCATACTGGAGAAAAACCGTTCTCCTGTGGAGCGTGTTCTAAGGAATTCTCTCATCTGGCAAGCCTGAAGAAACACTTAAGAGCTCATACTGGTGAAAAACCACATTCTTGTCGATTCTGTTATAAGAAATTTTCTCTTCTATCAAACCTGAAACAACACTTGCAGACCCATACTGGCGAAAAGCCATTCTCCTGTGAATTGTGTTCTAAGGAATTTTCTCATCTGGCAACCCTGAGAAGGCACTTGAGACTCCATATTGGAGAGAAGCCATTTTCCTGTGAAGTGTGTTCTGGGGAATTTTCTCAACTTGCACACCTGAAAGTGCACTTGAGAACCCATACTGGAGAAAAGCCATTCTCCTGTGAAATATGTTCTGGGAAATTTTCTCAACTAGCAATCCTGAGAGAACACTTAAGAACCCATACTGGAGAAAAGCCATATGCATGTGAAATGTGTTCTAAGCAATTTTCTAAACTAGCAAACCTGAAAAGACACTTGAGACTCCATACCGGAGAAAAGCCATTCTCCTGTGATGCGTGTTCTAAGGTTTTTTCTCTTCTGGCAAACCTGAGAAGACACTTGAGACT
The DNA here is from genome assembly GCF_026930045.1 of Uloborus diversus. NCBI lineage: Eukaryota > Metazoa > Arthropoda > Arachnida > Araneae > Uloboridae > Uloborus > Uloborus diversus. The sequence goes on along the minus strand of NC_072739.1, from coordinate 67,650,872 downwards.
CCACACTGGAGAAAAGCCATTCTCCTGTGAATTGTGTTCTAAGGAATTTTCTCTTCTGGCAAACCTGAGAGAACACTTAAGAACCCATACTGGAGAAAAGCCATATGCATGTGAAATGTGTTCTAAGCAATTTTCTAAACTAGCAAACCTGAAAAGACACTTGAGACTCCATACTGGAGAAAAGCCATTCTCCTGTGAATTGTGTTCTAAGGAATTTTCTCGTCTGGCAACCCTGAGAAGACACTTGAGACTCCACACTGGAGAAAAGCCATTCTCCTGTGAATTGTGTTCTAAGGAATTTTCTCATCTGGCAACCCTGAGAAGGCACTTGAGACTCCATACTGGAGAGAAGCCATTTTCCTGTGAAGTGTGTTCTAGGGAATTTTCTCAACTTGCACACCTGAAAGTGCACTTGAGAACCCATACTGGAGAAAAGCCATTCTCCTGTGAAATATGTTCTGGGAAATTTTCTCAACTAGCAAACCTGAGAGAACACTTAAGAACCCATACTGGAGAAAAGCCATATGCATGTGAAGTGTGTTCTAAGCAGTTTTCTAAACAAGCAAACCTAAAAAGGCACTTGAGATACCATACTGGGGAAAAGATGTTTTCCTGTGAAGCGTGTTTAAAGAAATTTTCTCTTCTGGCAAACCTGAGAAGACACTTGAGACTCCACACTGGAGAAAAGCCATTCTCCTGTGAATTGTGTTCTAAGGAATTTTCTCTTCTGGCAAACCTGAGAGAACACTTAAGAACCCATACTGGAGAAAAGCCATATGCATGTGAAATGTGTTCTAAGCAATTTTCTAAACTAGCAAACCTGAAAAGACACTTGAGACTCCATACTGGAGAAAAGCCATTCTCCTGTGATGCGTGTTCTAAGGAATTTTCTCATCTGGCAACCCTGAGAAGGCACTTGAGACTCCATACTGGAGAGAAGCCGTTTTCCTGTGAAGTGTGTTCTAGGGAATTTTCTCAACTTGCACACCTGAAAGTGCACTTGAGAACCCATACTGGAGAAAAGCCATTCTCCTGTGAAATATGTCCTGGGAAATTTTCTCAACTGGCAAACCTGAGAGAACACTTAAGAACCCATACTGGAGAAAAACCATATGCATGTGAATTGTGTTCTAAGCAGTTTTGTAAACAATCAAGCCTAAAAAGGCACTTGAGAAACCATACTGGGGAAAAACCATTCTCCTGTGGAGCGTGTTTAAAGAAATTTTCTCAGCGAAAAAATCTGAAAGACCACCTGAGAACCCATACTGACGAAAAGCCATTTCCCTGTGACCCTGAGAAGACCCTTGAAAATCCGTGCTAGGAAAAAGGCATATTCCTGTGAAGTGTGTTCTACGATGTTTCTTCGCTCCACCACGCTAACACAACACTTGAAATTTTATACTAAAGAAGTGTCCAATAGGGGAGTTTTCGATTTTTTAATTTAATTTTTATGTGATAGAGTAACATGTATGAACATCATAGGTGAAAAAAATTTTGCGATACGATAAGTATTTTTTTTTTTTAAATTAATTTTTAAAGTTCAAGCAATTGTGACGTTTTGGGAACTCAAGAAGGCACTTCGGAGACAACAATTTCATTCGTACGATGAAGTTAAGGAGTGCGTACCTAATTGGTTCTAGCAGCAGCCAAAGGGCTGTTATGAGCACGGAGAATCCCAGAGGGATTAATGTTTAAACAATTTCGGTTACTATTTTTGAAGAATGTCGAACAAAGTATCAGTTGTATAACCTCTGCCACGTTATGTATTGACTGAACCTAATAGAATGTTATCGCGACCATATTTTTGAGCAAATGGTAAAGGGGAAAATTACCTTTCCCCAAACAACCATGACAGCGGATGGGCTAATATGACACAGAATTTTTCTCTCTTTCCTGCTCTTGACTATGCAATGGGAGGGTTGTCAGATTTTTGTAAATGTTTTGTCACAAAAAAACTTCAATAAAAGATTGTCATTTTGTGTTATTTTTGGGTCATTATCAGCCTCAAAGTTATCTTAATACATTTAAAAATTATTATTCATAGTATCTTATTGTTTCTATTACTGTCAACCGAAGCTTAATAAAATTAAGTATGATGTTTATTAAAGCCGTGTTTTGCTTTCGAACCATTACTATAACCCAAATTCCCACATCATGGTATCATATAGTAAAACGTATGTTTGCAATTTTTATAGAAATGAGTACATAAACATCTATTTTATAAAAACTATTCTAGCAAGTTACAATGCTAAGCTGGAACAAGAAAAAGGAAAACAAGTTTTATAAGTATTATAGGATTTCAGAGCTCGAAAGGGGTAATTTTTTTCCTCAAATCACCTCAACGGACCCTAAACTGACTCAAGAACCCTTAGTAGAAAAAAATGCCACTATACAGTTAGTGTGAATGGCATATGTGATTAATTGTGTCATTTTCCAGACACATTTGCACTCTATATCCATTTAAATATCATACTAATCCTATTCCATGGGATAAAAAGTTTGGAAAATCAATAGTTTTAAATTTAAATAAATGAAAACATTACACTAAATATAAATTATGATTACTCTTTTGCTTATTTAATTAACTCATATCAATAAATATTTTCTTAATTTAAACAAAACAAATATTAATAGAAATACTCGGTCCCTATTTATCGCACGGACACCCCGGGCCAGTGCCCAGAAGTGAAATTTCTCTGGGGAAAGAACATGTTCTATAAACAAATCACGAAACAAATGTCAAATTTCCCATAATCTCACTATGAGTTCTTTAAAATTTTTACAGACACATTATCAGGAATTAAAGATTTTCTTTCATATTGATTGTATTAGGAATTTCAGGTTCTGTCATTTACTGTTAAATTCCACTCGTTGATTTCAAACGGGATTGTTCGTTCACTCCATTTAAAGAGGGTTCAGAGCTAGGCGAATCGCCTGCGTTTTTACTTTTGACAAACAACGACATTTTAAAAAATATATTTACTAAGAGACGTGACAGCACAACAAAAAAGATTTATAAATCCTAGACTAGAAATCACACCCAAGGGCATTCGTTGGTGAAAATAAAACCCGCGATCAGCCTAGAGTCCCTATGACCAGCACAGCACGATGCACAGTCAAACACGGAGGCCATGATAATCCCACTATCAAATGCAGTGGCTGATATCACTCCATGAGACGATTTACCTCATTGGGCTATCACCGGGTCGATTATTTCTCCACGTGCTTCGTCCTCTCTTTCAAACATCGCTTTCGTTTACCTGTAACTGTCAAGGAAATAGGGTTGTCCTGTTGTTTACATCGATTTCGTCTTGGGCCTTTTGATACTTTTTGAGTTCGATAATGAATAAATACCGCCGTTAAAAAGTAAAAAGTTTCATTAGTTCAATATCGCAACTGGACTTGGAACTGTCCGACGTCTTTCCGTTCATCATAACGAGTAAGTCTTAATTTTCTCGTAATACGCTTTCCGACGCATCGTGGTTACTGTCCTGTGTCTTTTAAATACTTTATGAGTACAATCACAGCTGGATGCTGCGACACTTTGTTCAAAACCTTTTACAGTTAATATGCATTGTAACTAGTGATGTGCCGGATCGTTAAAAAAGTAGATCCACGGATACGGATCATTAGTGTCAATATCCGCTGATACGGATACGGATTTCAAATTTGTTTTACCCAATTCAACCATCCAAGTGTTTAATTTGTTATGGAAGGTATTCCCGTCAGAATAATAACATTGCTTCTTCAAAAAAATGTCATCTACGGCCAAAATATAATCAAGACTATCATTTACTCTTTAAAGAAATCTCTGTTAAAATTGAGGGAGAGTTGGAAGGAACGGGTCAACGCTGCATTAATGCTTAAACAGAATTGTGAAAAATTATTTCTAGCTTGCTCGGTAGATGTAGGATACAGGAGCAAAAGTGTAAAGCTGAGGCTAGAAATAATTTTTTGCTTTTTATTTCAGCATAAATGCAACGCTGACCCATTCCACCCCACTTACTCCGACCGACAGAATAACAGAGCTGGAAACACCTTTACGAACAGTTTATAGAGAATTTAGTCTCCCTTTTTTTGAAGAATGCCAAGAAAAACCAAAATGAAGAATAACAGAAACCCCAAATCAATAACAGAAACTAATATTAAACTATAAATTAAAAAAAAAAAAAAACTACCTGGTATTGAGATGGAATTTGCGGGTCAGAACACACATTGTTAACAAATGTGAACTCACAGTGGATAGAAATTTTAAATCTTCATTGAACTTTTTCTCCTTATCCTACTATGAAATATACTGATTGCGCGTATAAAGGTTTTGAATTGCATTTAAAATTTCTTTAACACGATTATAGCTTTTACTGTGTATATAACTTGGAAGTTCCAAACAAATATCAAACGCAGAAAAACTTAACTCTTTCAATTTGAGGCTAATATTTTTAACGTACGGGTAAGTTTTTACTACCATAATTCTGTAAAACGTTAAATCGGTTTTTATTAATATCTCCGGTAATTAAAGTTCTGCGAAAAAGGAAGCCAAGCTAAGATTACTTTCGACCAAGTCGCCTTTTGATCGAAAAAAGAACTATCAAAATCGGTTCATCTGTTTAGGAGCTACGATGCCACAAATAAACACACAGATACACTTAAATTAAAACTTATTACCCATTTTTTTTTCCGTTTTCATTCAACCGGTGGTACAAATTGGCTTCTGAAAGGATACCTTATAATTTAAAAAGGGAAGAAAACCTAATTTAAATGGAATTTAAGAGTCTTTTATTCAAATATTTAAGAATTTTTAGAATAGAAAAGATCCGTTTAAGATCCATCAAAAAAGTAGCGGATACGTATACGGATACAGAGCTTTACTTTTCCCTCGGATATCCGCGGATAAGGATACGGATATCTGGAACATCACTAGTGTGAACAAAATCATTGTATCTTACATTTTATTTCTTAAAATGTTGTTTTTATGGATTATCTGAGCTTTCTATTCTGTCACATGAAAAGTGAAACCAGTAGGTCAAAATTTTTTCATCCTGCAGTTATGTTGCTGTACTATATATCATTGTAAAAAGCTTAAAATACAGTGAGGGATTTACTAGAGGGGTTATGGGGCTGACCACACGTTCTGTGACCGTAATTTTTTGAAGCCATTAATGAGGTAGAATACATTACTACTAATCACTACTATATTTTAATTAAGTAATTCCATCAGTTTGCTTTAAATTAGTTCTATCAGACATTAGTATATATTCAAGGATGAACCGGCATTACCTACTTTTTAATTTTAACTCAAGTTCGCCCTCCCCCCTTTTTACTTCCTTTTAAAAAAATTGAAGCGTTGTATTCGGGAAAAATTTTTCACTCGAATATCGGCCTTCATTTCCATTTTGCTCCTCCCCCCTGAATGAATGTTGAGTTTATTTTTCAGTCAGACCACACATGGATATATGCCTACGAAGGCACAGACACCCGAAATATCCATTTTGCCGATCCCCGAAGTAATTACAACAAGTTTTCTCGTGACGTCTGTATGTACGATGTATGTGCGTATGTGTGTATGTATGCCGCATAACTCAAGAACAGAATGTCCCAGAAAGTTGAAATTTGGTACTTAGACTCTTAGTGGGGTCTCGTTGTGTGCCTTCCTTTTTGGTTGCATTCGGATGCTCCAAAGGGGGTCTCTTGCCCCTTTTTTGGGGGAAATCATTGTTAATTTTGATGTAAACGCAAGTGGTGTTATAATTTGGCGGACACTTGGCCTTGGCGATATATCACCAGTCTTTTGGTCGCCAAGTTGGCGACAAATTTGGCAATTTAAGAAAAAAAAAATTAGTCTGGTTTCAATTTGGCCACTGTTGTTGATATTTAGAGAGTAAACTATTGAATCACATTAAAACTGCTAATAATGAGAAAATGACATTAAATTGGAGTAAAAGGAAGTCATGTGATGCACACATCAGCTCGTTTTTCTCTAAAACTTTAATAATTTTTAATTTGGACGTAACTGTCTGTCCACCTTTTTCTTCCAAATAATTTCAAATTGTACTAGTGCATTAGTGTTGGTCCTATTTGAAACTCCTAAACAGCTAATGCAATCCTCCAGCAAGACTAAAAGAAAAAAAAAGTGCTCCTGCACCAATTGGTGCAAATTGCTCTAAATATATTTATGAACAATTGAGGCCTATTTTGAAATGCAGTATTACACACGTATGGTAATTCTACTAATTCAAAACTGCAGTGTAAGCTAATCCTTTTTTATTTATTATCTAAATAAAGAAAAGATTATAATGCAATACATAATTTCATCTATTAAAAACATTCTGTCAGAGATAGAACTGTAAATCATACATTTAAAACTAAAATCGTTAAATGTAAAGCTATGTGTTCTGGTGACTTCTAGGCAATATCTTAATGTTTTACCAGTTGATTTTGAATTTTTTATATTGTTTGCCTATTTTAAGCATAATACAAAAGTATTAAATGTTTCAAAATTTCTAGAAGTAAGTTTTACTATGCAAAACGCTGTAGTGGCAATATGCTTGTATGTTTTCATATTTTTATATCATGGAAAATAAAATTTCCCATAAAGAAACGAACCAATGGGATGGTTTCCTTCAGTCAAAAGTACTACTTTTAGTCATTGAAATGGATAGAATGAGCAGAAAAAAATAATAACATGGGCCCAGAAAATACTTTTATTTTCCCAGCAGTTTTTTAAATTATTTTTTTAAAATGTCCGATTTTTCAAACAAGGCGTGGTCTTTATGACGTCACAAATGATGCTTTTTGGCGCATCTTTCTACTACGTTTCCATTATAATCAAGCAGCGAATTAAAATTGCACTCTACGCTTGCAATCAACCCTATCGTTGCCAATACAGGTGAGAAAAGATGCGAATTAAATATTTAGCTCTGTGAGTGGCAACACTGAATGGCATTTCATCATTTGTGATGTCATCGCCAAGAAATGTAAACAATGAAAGATCACTGATTTTAAGTAGTTTTAAAAAATAATAAACTGAAGCAAATTATTTAAAAAATGGTCAGATCCTATGTTTTTAAGCATGCTCTTTCAGGAAAAAATACTTTTGAAATTTTTGAAACGACCCCATTGGTCTGCACAGCGGCTCATTGTAATAGCAAAGGGCGGGGGGGGGGGGAGGAGAGAGGTGCAGGCCCATCACTTCGAATTCTTCCAGTAGGTTCATTGAAAATTTTTATCGGAAAACAGCAAAAGCCACACTCACTTACATGTAGAAACACAAAATTATCAAAACCCGGGGCAGGGGGGAGGGGGTCGATAGGCCGCCTGATCCCTCTATATCACAGTCTGGGGGAGTTTCCGGTTTTCAACCACCACCCCCTTAAATATACTATAAATCCGCCCGTGTTAAAATGTGTATTTTCAGAATATTGCGTTAATTTTTTAAAAAGAGGTTAAATAATAAATTTTTTCCCTTGTTGGAAATATGGTATTTGGGCCTTCATAACAATTAGAAAATAATTACCACATTTTCAAACGCTTATTTCTTACAGCAAAATGAAAATAAACAAAAGTAATTGCAGTACAGTTTTAAACTATTAAAATGATCCTTTTATAACATGCATTTATTTATTTTTTTTTTTTTTGCAAAATGAAATCAGGCAATCAAAAAATGCAGTTTAGTGTTAAGTTTATAACAAAAATTTAGCAAAAATTGTCATTACTTCTTAAAGAATCAAAATTAAAAGAAATCCTTTCTTGTCCTTCTGGCAATTCATCAGAGTAATTGTTTACCGTAGTTTTAAACATTACAATTTCTTTAGTTTTTTTAAAAATGGCGTTACAGACGTAATATTTTTTGTTTCGGACGTAATAAAAAGCAGTATGTTACGTCCGTAACACATATATTTTTCGAATTAAATAGAAAAAGAGCACAGGATGGGCAATGAAAATATAATGTATGACATGTAATATGATATAAGAAAACTTCTAGTACTCTAATTTTCAAATTTTTATAAATGTTAGTGGATATTTAATTTTCATTTTTAAAATTATTGAAATACACGTGTTCCTCTCAAAGTGAGATTTTTTGTCCTCCGAATCATGCAATAAATTCAATTGGTGTTAATAATTCTACACTAGCAATTAATGCTTGATAACTAGCATAAATATATTCCAGAGGGAAAGTTCCTTAATTTCTCAAACTTTGCTTTATCAATGCACTTTATTTAATGAGTAAAAAATATACATATTTGTTTATATCATGCATGACACAAAAAAAATTGTGTTCTTCAAGCAAATTTTAGCGAAAATTACTCTATCATTTAATATGATGAAATCCAAAAGCATTTTTTGCTTAAATCTAATTAATAAAGTTTTTTTTTAGAATTTATATTACATATATTAATCATAGTTTTTCTCTTCTAACTTCTTTCATTCTGACAGCATAGTCAAATTGATATTTTTATTTAAAAAAATAACTTAGCGATGAATTTTTCACGTTGTTTAATAGTTTAAACAAAAGTTACTGAGTAGCTATATTGTCATTTTACTCTTTAAAAAAAAAAAAATTCTATTTTGACCTTTTTTAGGAAGTTACCGCCCTATAGCCAGGGCTAAGGCAGAAATACATGAAATACACCGCCAGTTCAACCATTCCAGCTGAGGACTACCGTTTCGGGCTTATTAGCACTCATCAGCCCGGCTTAGGAAGTGACTGAGCTGGAGGTGGAAAACCTCTTAAGGAAGCCAAGAGTGCCAAACAAACTGGTAGCTAATGTAGACTTAGCACAGACCAGATGACTGACCGAAGCAATGGTCTGGTTCAACTCGAAGAATATGTATTTCATGTACTTCTGCCTTAGCACTGGCTATAGGGCGGTTACTTACTGAATATACCATGCCTTAATATATCTTCGAGTTGAGCCGAACCATTGCTTCGGTCACTCATCTGGTCTGTGCTAAGTCTACATTAGCTTGGGACTCTAGGCTTCCTTAAGAGGTTTTCCACCTCCAGCTCAGTCACTTCCTGAGCCGGGCTGATGAGTGCTAATAAGCACGAAACCTCTGTCCTCGGCTCGAATGACTGAGCTGGCGGTGTATTTCAAGTATTTTGATTACTGTTTTATTGATAAATTGAATATTTTATAGTTTTAAAATTTGAATTTAATAACAAAATTAGATTGGAGTCAAAATCACTAAATATTAGACTTGCTACATCTGATCCTCAGATAAAGCACATCCATTTTTGAAGCAAGATTAAGATTTATTTAGGCAAATGTTGGCCAAAATGTATTTTTCCAATGACAGTTTCGACCGGTTTTTTCCACCTTTGGCAAAAAAGTGCCAATTCTATTAACAATTGATCGGAATCAAAGGCAGCTGTTAAACTTTAAAAGAAATTGGACAGTTAATATGTTTGGTAAGAGATAGATAAAATTCTTAAACTGTAAAAGTATCCTAAACACTCACAGATTCATGGAAAAAAACAACTTAACAAAAGTTAGACTTATAGACCCCCTAACCCCCCCCCCCCTCCCCTGTTTATGTTAAAAAAATTTGAAAAATTTATTTGTAACTAAATAATTTGACACGTTTCTTTTACGTAACTTCCCCTTGGATAGTTTCACTTCTTATGACGGAACAATTTATTTTTTATATTTATTTACATGGTCGTATATGCAAGGGGGCTGCTCCCTATCTCCCCAAATCTTTGAAAACTATTAAAGTATAACTTAAAGTGTCAAAATAATGTGTTAATCTAGACCCTTACACTCTCTTAACAAAAATTATTAGTATATATAAGCTTTTATTTTCTTTGTGCAATTAGTATCAGACATGTTACGTCCGTAACACTTTTTTGTTACGTCCGCAACAAATATGCTAATTTCTATCATAAATTTTACAAACAATATCCATGAAAACTTTATGGTTTTAGAAAGCTTGAAATCTCTAGAACAAGTATTTCAAAGAAAATTATAGAAATCAATGAATAATTCACGGGAATATTGGCAATTGTATGACAATGTAAACATTTTGCTGTTTTCTGAGTTACGTCCGTAACGGGCAGTTTTTAATTTTTGCTACTTTTTGTAGTCGAGCAATCTGGGCCCAAATTTTTGAAAGCATAAATAACCCCAATTTGTACAATAGAAAAAACGATTGTAGGTTTTTATGAAACCAAATTGAAATGATGTGTATTTAAAGTCTGTAATTGTTACGTCCATAACGGTGGAATTGGCCAACATTTCATGCGAATTAAATACTAACTGTAGCGTAACAAGGCGTTGGCAGGTTTTGCTCTTGCCAGGGGCACAGCAGCTAAGTTGGCGGCATTTCAACTGATAAAAAAAAAAAAAATTTAAATTGATCAAAAAGACGAAAAATGCTTTAATAAAAAATATAATAAAACAACTTACAAGAAAATGAGCTAGAGGAAAAAAATGTAACAGTCTTAAATTCTCAAAAAAAAAAAAAAAAAAAAAAAGGAATTTTCGTCGTTCGCGTGAAATTTTGTTTCGATTCATTGAGTTAGCCAAACACTAAAGCACACAACATAAGTACAATAAAGTACCAGGCAGTGGTGGTGGAAGCAGAATAGATAGTTCTTATTATAGTAATATTCCATGTTCAGATGAGCAATTCAATTTAACCCTTTTTTCGTTCCTCTTACGGCGTGAGTGTGCATTAGGGTGTTCCAAAAAAAAATCAAAAGTTGATTTTTCGAGTCACACACCCTCTTATATTTTTCCTTTTACGTCAAAACAATTGTAAAAAAAGTTTTATATAATTTGAACAACGTCAACCAGTGCGAACTTCCGCCTGAAAGTGAGAACCAGCTTTTGTAATGCTAGGCCAAATAAAAAAAAAAAAAAAGAAAATTAATTTGAATTTTGATATCTTGAATTCAAAATATGTTTTTCGCAATCACGAGTGTGTGTATATAGGCGTGTGTGTTTGTGTGTGTGGGGGGGTATGTGTGTTTGTGTGTGGGGGGGGGGTATGTGTGTTTGTGTGTTGGGGGTATGTGTATGTGTGGGGGGGGGGGTATGTGTATGTGTATGTAGGCATATGTTTGTGTCTGTGTGCAGGCATGAATGTGTGGGTAGTTGTGTGTATCTTTTTGTGTGTGTATGTGTGTATGTGTAGGTATCTGTATGTATGCGTGTTTGTATGTGTATGTGTGCGTGTGTGTTTATGTGTGCGTGTGTGTGTATGTGTGCGTGTGTGTATGTGTGTGCGTGTGTGTATGTGTGCGCGTGTGTGTAGGACATGGATGCAACCTGGAGGCGGTTTTCGCCAAAGGAGCACAGCATCGTGAGGAGCCGGTCGACGGTGATGCTGCGGAGGGTGGCAGCGAGAAAATAAAATGATAGCACGCCAAAAAAACAATCAAATGAAAGCAATAAGCAATCGTGATTGCTCAAAAAAAAAACTTTTATTAGAAACTCGAAATTTCTGTTGATAAAACGTTGCCCCCATACCCCACAAAAACATTTATATAATTAATATTTAATAGTTAAATGAGTTTAATAGTAACTTATATAGTTTTCAAAGATTTGGGGAGGTAGGGAGCAGCCCCCTTGCATGTACCACCATGTAAATAAATATAAAAAATAAATTGTTGCGTCATAAGAAGTAAAACCATCCAAGAGGAAGTTGAGCAAAAGAAACGTGTCGAATCATTCAGTTACAAATACATTTTTCAAAATTTTTAACATGAACTGGGGGGGGGGGGGGCTTATCAGCCTAACTTTTGTTAAATTTTTTTTCCCATGAATCTGTGAGTTTTTAGGATACTTTAACAGTTTGAGAAATACGTGAAAGAAGTGATTACAAGCTCTGAAGAAAACAATGGGACAACTATGGAACAAATGGAAACAACTACGGAACAAATAAAAAAGATACTTAACCCAGGGGTGCCCGCAGCTAAAACTCAAAGACCCCCCAAAAGCATGAGCCCCATAAAAATGAGAAAATTACCCCTCAAAACAACCCTCCCCCCTAAAAATTTCAACGCCGCAATTTGCGCCATGACCATTCCTCGGTGGGCACCCCCCGCTTGTCCGTATAAATATTGTGAGTTTAGTAAACATTTTGCCTAATTAAAAGGATGTTACGTTATGAATTAAAGTTGTATTAGTGTTTGAAAGGTCTGCAGAACAAACGAGCAAAGATATTTATGTCAAATATCAAATGAATTGTACGACTCAACTTTGATATATTTCGCAACAGCATTAACCAAACAATCGCGCATTCAGTTACGGGCTATCCATTGCTGATGTCACTCTTTTTTCCCACACATATCAGCCCCTAACCCATATTTGTCAAAGTGTCGCATTTCGTCTTACCACTTCCCGCCCGTTGTCACATGTCACGCTAAATTACAAAAGCAAAGTGAAATAATAATAATAAAAAAAAATAATTTGAATTTTGACATTTTGAATTCAAATTATGTTTTTCGCAATCACGAGTGTGTTTGTGTGTGGGGGGTATGTGTGTTGTGTGTAGGGGTATGAGTATGTGTGTGTAGGCATGTGTGTTGTGTGTAGGGGTATGAGTATGTGTGTGTAGGCATGTGTGTTTATGTCTGTGTGCTGGCATAAGTGTGTGAGTAGTTGTGTGTATGAATGTGTGTGTATGTGGGGGGGGGTATGTGTATGTGTGTAGGCATATTTGTTTGTGTCTGTGTGCAGGCATGAATGTGTGGGTAGTTGTTTGTATGAGTGTGTGTATGTGTTTGTGTGTGTGTGTGTGCATGTGTAGGTGTCTGTATGTATTTGTGTGTATGTGTTTGTGTATGTTTGCAGAATAAACGAGCAAAGTTATTTATATCAAATATCAAATGAATTGTACGACTCAACTTTGATATATTTCGCAACAGCATTAACCAAACAATCACGCATTCAATTACGGGCTATCCATTGCTGATGTCACTCATTTTTCCCACCAGTGGCGCACACAGAAATTTTGCAAGGGGAGGGTCCATAGTTAAAAGTCCCATTTTCATATCATACCCCAATATGCCGTCAAACATATTGACTTGATTTTATTGATTCTTGAGAACAAAAACAGTAAAAAATAAAATACTGAATAAATAATTAGCACTAATTTATAAAAAAATATTAATAACAGATACTTAAATTACCAGAAAGCAAACGAATTTATGCAATGTATTTACTTTTATCATTGTTCATAAATGAAAACAGATGCCCAAATTCAAGTATAAGAAGCATCAACTCTGAAGAACAAGAAAAATCTCATTTTAACCTGTAATTACAAAACTAAAAACATTATTATTACTCTGTTTTCATTTACAGTCACCCATAGTCTGCCTCTATAGGCTTACAAAACATCGTAGAGTAAAATTTAGTTTTCTAGTTCTTTTTCCGATTTTATTTATAACTTCCTCAGTGTCTGATGGTGACATTGCTTGAATTCAGCAGTACAACAACACATTAAACGTTCATTATACATAGTACTATTTAAGTATGTTTTTAGCCATCTCAAAGTCGAGAAAGATCTCTCGCTTGTGCAACTCGTTACAAGAAATGTACACATTTTCTAAAAAATCTTTTAACAAGAGGATTTTTTTCCCTATTATTAGAACTGAAATTCTTGTTTTCTTTGTTTGGAAATATTTTGTGTATAAAATACATAGAATCATAATCAGTTGAAATAAGAAAAATGCAAGAACTATGGGAGGGGTCCGGACCCCCTGGACCCCTACCTTGTGTGCGCCACTATTTCCCACACATTTGAGCCCCTAACCCCTCTTTGTCAAAGTGTTGCATTTCGTCTTACCACTTCCCGCCCGTTGTCACGTGTCACGCTAAATTACAAAAGCAAAGTGAAATAATAATTTTAAAAAAAAAAAGCTTGAACCAAAAAAGCAGGTGTCATTCTCAATGTTACCCATCCCTTCCTGCCCTTTGATCCCCCTCCCCCTGAAAGTGTCATCGTTTGTGGGTAACTCCTAATTCAAAATTAACTTTCAATAATGAACACATTATCATAGAATTAATAATTGCTACATAAATACGTTGATTTCGTAAATCTGGGGGGGGGGGGCAGTTGACACCTTCCCCTAAATCGTGCTTCATCTCTTTTTAGCGTTCACTAGCTGTACCCGACGCGCGTTGCTACGCCAACAAAAAAATACATCATTATACTGATGTTTCATGACAATCGGTTGAACGGGGCAGAAGTTTACATCATTATACTGATGTGACACGTGTCTAAATCGCGTGTCTAAAAGTCCCGATTAGCTTACTATACCAAGGCTTCACTCGATACGCATCTTATAGAAACACGTATCAAGTGAAGCCGTGACTGTACTCAAATTTTGTACTTACGCAGTTTGCAAGATCAATCCATCGCTAAAAATATCAAACAGAAAAAGTTTTAAATCCCCCCCGTTGCATGAAAAGCCATAAAACAATAAAGAAAGAATTTATTTGTTCAAACTCAAGAAAAATGGCAACTTCTTATCAATGAGATCGAATTAATTTCTGCAGCCGATCATTTTATTCGTATTTATCCAATGGATTGTGACTTAAATTGGAATAAAAAAGGAACTATCGATCGGATTTTTTTCGAACTGGTGCATAAACATTCCCAGTACCAAAAATAACAAACGGTGAAAGTTTCAGCCAAATATGCCGGGTAGTTTTTGAGTTCATGGATGACATACAGACAAACATTCATTTTTATATATATAGATAAATGCCTTTCATATGGTATGGTGTTATTTCATGAAAGTACGATTTCTAAAGGCCTTTTACGCCGTAAACGAACCTATTCACTTCTTTGGAGCGGCCGTTTTGGTGATGTCTTAGGGGTTGATGACTCATCAAGTGTCTCCCGGTGGTTTTTGTTTCTAATTATGTAGATAAGCACTCTACAAAAATTTTACTTTGGTATTCGAAAGTGCAATATTTTGGGTATTTTCGGCGCTAACTTCATGGACTAATTTATTGTGGTTAGCAAACTTATTTAATAATTTATTCGTGAAATTTTCAAAGCAAAATAGTACTCCAGAAATATGTTTGGGCAGTTAAGTTAGCAGTAACTAATGTACAGAAGTGAATACCTTGCTGATACATAATTTTATTGCATTAGTAGATACCGCTCCATTAACACGTTTTGGACATGACACATACATCAAAACCTGTTTTTGTGCAAATTTTTTTATGCGGTATATGAAAATTTCAACCAGGTTGGAAATAAATTGATGAAATTACTCATAAAAAGAGCAAGGTAGTATCTTCAAGTGATGACAGGGGCAACCCAATGATAGGTCGCTATGACCTCCCCAAAATTTCCTTACTCGGGGAAATTCTGTCTGACTCTTCGGCAAAATTATCATCACTTGGTTAATTTTGATTTCGTCAAAAAAAAAAAAAATCTTATTTATTTCGTAAGTTTTTGGGTTATTTTCAACATTTATGTGGTCACTCTCCATGCCATAAAAATAAAAAACAAACATTAGCTATGTTACAAAAACAACTGTTTATAGCTACTCGTAAAGTTTCGAATGATTTTTTTATGAGGCCCCTACCCACCGCATAAAAACATGTTTGGGTGTAGATGGTCAAAATCGCAAAGAACTGTCACGTATGTCAAATACCTAACATCCCTGCTTTTGTAGGGCTGAAGGAAGCATTTCAGTCCTCGGAAATTTGTAGCAGAGTAGTAGTTTAAATAAGCACATGACGAACAAAGTCCAGAAGAAAAAAAAATCCTTTTGTTTTAGCAGGGCTAATTCTTAAACAATGTATCTTACTTACATTGAATCCAGTTCAACAGGAACATTAAAAATAAAACATTTATACTGAAACGAACAACATCTCGTCAAAAATGGCTAAAAACTCATTTCGAATTACTTTAGAATAGATGCATCTACACGAAATAACAAGGACGACACAAACGTGCACACTACACACACAAGAAAAATATGAGAGAGAGAGAGCGAGCTCTCAAACCTGCAGCATTAAATACCGTGAAACCACATGGTGGAACAACCAACAGTCAATCGCTTATGCAAAATAACAAGCACTGTTGCCACTCACGAAAGCTTTAGAAAACATCTCACAGTTGCCGCTATATAGATAGGCCGGCACATCAGCTTAAGTTTAGCCATTTTGGATCGGATTTTTCATTGTTGCACTGTTAGGGTTACCAGAGAAAAGTTTCGGGTTTCGCAGCACTAGCCAAAAATAATATTTAATTCACGAGCAGCTAATAATTGTTCCCAGTGAGAAATCACCAAACGCGATAACTTGCCAGAAAAGACAACCCTCAAACACGCGCTCCGATCCAAAATGGCTGAACTTAAGCTGATGCGTCGGCTCGTATATATAGGGGCCTTAACAGGATCTAACCAAAACCCACTCCAGTTCAGATGAGTGAATCGCCCGAATGACGTCACTACCGATTCAATGTTGTTTACATCGGAGCACTTTGTCCGAACACGATCTGCGATCTCTGCATGGGCAAAAACGTATTTTAGAAGAAATAACAATATGTTATTTCTTCTTTTTTTTAAAAAATTATCTAAATGAAAATTTGACTAAAATACTAACAGCTTTTACTTAAAAGATATGTTTAGTAATGTATTTTAATTCTTAATTCTTTTCATTTATTTTCAGCTATAATCAGGATTTTATGTTGATGAAGTACAACAAGTGTGATGACGGACTTTGACTCACCCTTTATCAATACGCACCTTTGTTTCGGCCGTCATCTAAGGATTCACGTCGAAATGATCATCTGAAAAATGCAACGGTGGTAAAATTTCACTAAACTTTCAGTTCACGATCGGGAAGAGGGGAATGCGTTTCTGAGATAATTCATCAAACAAAAGACTAGTGCATGTGAAGTGAACATTGTTACAAGCCCTGACTTTTCCTGATATCGTCCGTTAATGGTCAAACCTCGCACTCTTTCAAATTCACGTAGTAGTAATCCTTAATTAGGTACAGATCTGTTACTTCTAATAGCATCATGGAACGAAAACTCAGTCAGTATGAACAAAACAAAGTGTCTTTCAGTCATGAAAGAAAATAGTAACGCTTCATTAACAGAACATCTTTTTATAACTGTCAATTCATTTTGTGTCACGGGTCTCTCGTTTTATGTTTCACTGATCTCACATGTTGAAGAGGACGGAAGAAATAATGTCTGAAGTACTATTTAATTCCAAAACTTTTGGTTTCTTTTCCTGCAAACAAAAAATGGTTTACGTGAACAAAGACTTTGATAATAAGCTGTGAACCATTTATCAAAAGGTGACAAATCAGAGGGAGACAACATTCCTGTCGGACAAAAAAACTTCTCATTCATCTCTGTGACACATTTGATCGTGTTTTGTGCATTAATCTTTCTTTCTTTCTTCCTTTTTCTTTTTTTTGAGTGAAACACTTGTTCGTTATCGATTATTTCTTTTCACATTATTTGCACTATCATATGAAACGTTTACTCACCACTAATACATGGGTGAGAGTTATTCAAATTTAAAAAAAGCAATCTACTATGGTAAAGTTTAAAAACACTCTGTTCAAGGAAGAAAAAAATCCTTTACAACACACCGGCTCCATCGTTTTCCGAAACTGAAAAGATAATATTATAAGCAGTGAAAAGTGATGTTGGAAGCATCTCTCAATGAACAAGTTTTCACCAAAAACCGACTCTACCCAAACACCCATAAAACCTCCTTAAAACTTTAGCTTGTGTCAAGTTTATGTCAAAATCATTACCACAGCAAAGCTACGTCTATCAAAGCAAAAAATAGTTATCTGCTCTGCAGTAGACTAAACAAAATATTTTTTCTTGATGTTAGCTGCAAAAACTTGCTTTTGTGATAAATATCAAAGAAGAAGCAATAGTTTTAAAAAGCTTGTTCTGTTTTATATTCTTCAAAACACATTTTAGAGTATAATTTAAAAAAGGTGCATGCCAAAGCGATGTCTATAAAAATTTTTGGTTGACAGTTCTTGCGCCTATAAATTTCATTGTTCTTACTGAAAAAAAAATGGTACTTTTGTTGTTTCTGACCTTTTTAAACGTTTAAAGACTCGAGGAACTTTTGAAAACAATCATCTTGTGAATTTTATCAAGAAACACTTTAATTTTTTTTTCACAATGTCATGTCAATCTGAGATACATGACGACTCTGTAAAAAATTATTTGTGCCAACGTTGCTCTAAGGCATTTTTTAGCGCTTCAGATTTAAATAAACATCTGAGTGTCCATTCTGGAGAGAAACCGTATTCCTGTGAACATTGCTCAAAGTCATTTTCCGATGCTTCATATTTAACGAAACATCTGAGTATCCATTCTGGCGAGAAACCGTATTCCTGTGAACATTGCTCAAAGGCATTTTCCGATGCTTCATATTTAAAGAAACATCTGAGTATCCATTCTGGCGAGAAACCGTATTCCTGCGAACATTGCTCAAAAGCATTTTCGAAAGCTTCGTATTTAAAGAAACATCTGAGAGCACATGCTGGAGAAAAACCGTATTCTTGTGAACATTGTTCAAAGGCATTTCCTAAATCTTCACAATTAATGAGACATCTGCGAATCCATATTGGTGAGAAACTGCATTCTTGTGAACATTGCTCATTAGCATTTTTTAAGGCTTATGATTTAAGGATACATCTGAGAGTACATACCGGCGAGAAACCATATTCCTGTGAACGTTGCTCAAAAGCGTTTACAACCGCTTCATATTTAAAGACACATCTAAGAATTCATGCTGGCGAGAAACTTTATTCCTGTAAACATTGCTCAAAAGCATTTTTCGAATCTTCAGTTTTAACCAAACATCTAAGAATTCACTCTGACAAGAAGCCGTATTCCTGTGAATATTGTTCAAAAGCATTTTCCGATGCTTCATATTTAAAGAAACATCTTAGATACCATACTGGCGAGAAACCATATTCTTGTGAACATTGCTCAAAGGCATTTTCCAACGGTGCGTATTTAAAGAAACATCTGAATATCCATACTGGCGAGAAACCGTATTCCTGTAAACATTGCTCGAAAGCATATTCCGATGCTTCATATTTAAAGAAACATTTGAAACATCATACTGGCGAGAAACCATATTCTTGTGAACATTGCTCAAAAACATTTTCCGATGCTTTATATTTAAAGAAACATTTGAGACACCATACTGGCGAGAAACCGTATTCTTGTGAACATTGCTCAAAAGCATTTTACGACTCTTCAGATTTGAAGAGACATCTTCGAGTTCATAGTGGGGAGAAACCGTACTCCTGTGAGCAGTGTTCAAAAGCATTTGCCAACGCTTCGACATTAGTGAAACATCGGAGAATTCATACTGGCACGAAACCATATTCCTGTGAACATTGTTCAAAGACATTTGCCGACCCATCATATCTAAATAAGCATCTGAAAATACATACTCGCAAAAAACCGTAGTCCTAAGGACATTGTTCAAAAGCATTTTCCAACGGTTCGCATTTTATGAAACATCTGAGAATTCATACTGGCGGGAAACCGTATTCCTGTGAACATTCCTCAAAGGCATTTTCTGACACTTCCGCTTTAAAGAAACATTTGAAACACCATACTGGCGAGAAACCGTATACTTGTGAACATTGCTCAAAAGCATTTTACGACTCTCCAGATTTAAAGAGACATCTTCGAGTTCATAGTGGGGAGAAATCGTATCCCTGTGAACTTTGTTCAAAAGCATTTGCCAACGCTTCGACATTAGTGAAACATCGGAGAATTCATACTGGCACGAAATCATATTCCTGTGAACATTGTTCAAAGACATTTGCCGACCCATCATAACTAAATAAGCATCTGAAAATACATACTCGCAAAAAACCGTAGTCCTAAGGAAATTGTTCAATAGCATTTTTCAACGGTTCGCATTTTATGAAACATCTGAGAATTCATACTGGCGGGAAACCGTATTCCTGTGAACATTGCTCAAAGGCATTTTCCGATGCTTCATATTTAAAGAAACATTTGAGACACCATACTGGCGAGAAACCGTATTCATGTGAACATTGCTCAAAGGCATTTTCCGATGTTTCCTATTTAAAGAAAGATTTGAGACACCATACTGGCGAGAAACCGTATTCTTGTGAACATTGCTTAAAGGCATTTTTTGAATCTTAATTTTTAACTAAACATCTAAGAATTCATACTGACGATAAACCGTATTCCTGTGAATATTGTTCAAAATCATTTTCCGATGCTACATATTTAAAGAGACATCTTAGGTGCCATACTGGCGAGAAGCCGTATTCCTGTGAACATTGTTAAAAAGCATTTTAAAACGGTTCGCATTTTAGAAAACATCTGAGTATCCATACTGGCGAGAAACCGTATTCCTGTAAACATTGCTCAAAAGCATTTTCCGATGCTTCATATTTAAAGAAACATTTGAAACACCATACTGGCGAGAAACCATATTCTTGTGAACATTGCTCAAAAACATTTTCCGATGCTTCATATTTAAAGAAACATTTAAGACACCATACTGGCGAGAAACCGTATACTTGTGAACATTGCTCAAAAGCATTTTACGACTCTCCAGATTTAAAGAGACATCTTCGAGTTCATAGTGGGGAGAAATCGTATCCCTGTGAACTTTGTTCAAAAGCATTTTCCAACGCTTCGCATCTAGTGAAACATCGGAGAATTCATACTGGCACGAAACCATATTCCTGTGAACATTGATCAAAGACATTTGCCGACCCATCATATCTAAATAAGCATCTGAAAATACATACTCGCAAAAAACCGTAGTCCTAAGGACATTGTTCAAAAGCATTTTCCAATGGTTCGCATTTTATGAAACATCTGAGAATTCATACTGGCGGAAAACCGTATTCCTGTGAACACTGCTCAAAGGCATTTTCCGATGCTTCATATTTAAAGAAACATCTGAGACACCATACTGGCGAGAAACCGTATTCTTGTGAACATTGTTCAAAGACATTTGTCGACCCATCCTACAGTCTGAGTAAAAATTTTAAGGCCAGTAAATTTTTTTGAGAAATTGGACATATATTAAACTGAGGATCAAAACATAATTTGAGTGATAATTATAAACCTTAAATACAAGTAAAAAAAGACAAAACAATTGTTTGTAATTATTTCAATATCAGAAAGTGTTACAGATCAATATTTGAACCTGAGTAAAATCTTTAAGGCCAGCATAGAACAAAAGCATAGGAATAAAGAAATAAAAACATTTCGAAGCTTGTGTGGAAGCCATTTCTTCGAATGACTTTAAATATTCTTCTTTGCATAGCGGAAACTAGTTTTTAACAAAATTCGGGATCTGTTTTATACAATTCATCTTCGATAGTAGATTTCAGCTTTAATGATGAAGTAAAATGTCTCCCATTTGCATAAATTCTTCTCGCTAAGTCGCCCCATAAGTTCTCAATTGGGTTCAGATCTGTAGACATAGCTGACCATTTCAAAATTTCAACGTTATTGACTCGGAACTAATTTTTTGTACTGTTACTCGAATGGATAGGTGCACTATATTGCTGATGTTTCCTATTCTCTCCAGCAATAAGTTCAGCAGTAGGTAAAAGATAACTTGTGAGGACATTTCAATATGCTCGTGAATTCATTTTACCCAAAACAAACGCAATTGAGCCCATACCATTGTAAGCAAAGCATCCCCAAGTCACGACAGAGCCTCCACCTAATTGGCACTTGAAGAATATTTATTTCTCTCTTCGTAAACCATACCAATAGTACTTCCATCAGTCTGGTCCATCCGAATTCCACTTATTTTCACCAGAAAAAAATTATTTGTGTACATTGTTTATCCCAGGGCATGACTTTCTAGCTAAAGTTAAAACGCTCTATTTTGTGCCTATTCAGTAACTGAGGCTTAGCCAGTTTTGCTGCATAAATAAAACTTTCACACCTTCTTATTGTGTTACATATTGTTTTTTGACAAACATTTAAGCCTCTCGCCTGAATAAGTTTCCTGGTTGAGTATTTTCCTGTTGATGTAAGTTTGCAAACTCTTCTTTCATCACGCGATGACAAAGCTCTAGGTCTTCCCCCGGTGTTTTCTTTACCATAATTGTCCTTAAATCTTTATAAACTATTGACCACAGTACTCGATCTTCCTATTTGTTTTGCAATAGTACGGCTACTCATCCCCGTTGAAGAAAAAGCTTCAATCTGCCCTCTTTCACGATCAGTTAACTTCTTACCTTTCGACATCTTCACAAAGAGCATCAAAACTTCGAAGAAATTAATGGAAAGTCTACAATTTGAAGGGTTTCCACAATCTCATTAACTGCTGTGATATTTACTCCAGTATATCTACATTTATTATTAAATAATTACTGGTGGCCTTAAAGTTGTTACTCAGGCTGAAATACTAAGTTTGAATATACTACTGTTTTTCTGGTAATTGCATACTTCAATAAACTTGTCTGTTGCGTTACTTCTTACAAATTAACATTAATAATTCAATAGTACTAAAATCCCTTTAATTTAATTTAATTTTTTTTTTCACAAAAAAACTTACTGGCCTTAAAGTTTTTACTCAGGCTGTAAAGTATGAGCGTAACAATGAATGTAAAATTCCAAGGCATTTTCTTGTGAAAATCATGCAGCAACACCACTGCACGGGCCACTCATAACCATAGTTACTCTGAGCACACAAGAACGAAATATTTAGCCTGTATGAGGAATTTACGTCTTTCGTTAAAATTAACCATGATTCTTCATCGGTTTTTTTCTGTTTTGAAAAGGCAGGTAAAGGCTTGATGAAGTTCTAATAATTTAAATAACGGAAAATACTTGCTCTTGTTTGGAAATGTGTCGAGTTTCATCAACCATTACTAGAGTCCCTATATGAGTTTCATATAGGGAAAGGTTTGCGAGATCACAAAGTCTGTGTTGGCCAAACCGGTCGTGTTTCATGTTTTGAGTTACGTTTTGTTTGGGGTGTCGTTTGTTACTGAACTAGAACTACCGCGGTTTAACCACGAGCGTTCCAAAACACAGCTGCTCTACCGGAATTCCTAGAAAAATTCCAAATATATCATAACCACACCGGGCTAACCGCGCGGTGTAACCGATGGATCATTTCCGAACGCAGGTTATGTCTCAACATCTCATGTGCATCGAAGAGGAGAGACCAACAGCGGGAGTCTCACTGTACTAATGCGCTAATGCGTCAGCTATAATGTAATGCAGGGGATTTTCCCGCTGCTGGTTGCGTTGCATGCTGGTTTCTTCGTTTAGTGTGTTTATTTCGAAAAAAATTCAGTGATTTTGATAGTTATTATCGCTTCCGTTGAACAGTCCTGCTTAAAAATAACATTCTTTCTTTCTCGTCCTCTGGAATAAGAGATATTCGCAGACTGAAATTGTGCTTTGGAATTGTATTCGTTTGACGCATCGCCGGAATTAAAGGATCAAAGACTTTTCCTCTGTTTGGCATCTGTACGCAGTCATCAAAACAAGTAAGCTTGATTTTCACATAACGTTTTTTGTAATTACGTTGAGAATGCATGCAGTTATTTAAATTTCATTTCTAGGCATGCTTTAATGGTTATGTTTTAATCAAAAATAGGAGAGGGAGGGGGGTTTTTAAAAATAGATTCAAACACTGATTATATTTCGATGATTGTGAATCTGACACGGTCGTCTCATTTTTGGCGTAAATAATTTTATTTTGGTAAACCTACTGATTTATAGTAACCCTATGTGAATAAATGTTTCCGATCTCTTTGCTTTGATTTGCAAAGAAAAATACCTCTTGCGCAGGCGCTGGAGCCAAAAATTGACGCCAATGAAGAAAGATCGCCAGATTCCCAATTATCGAAATATCATCCAAAGACATTGCCTAAGCTCTTGTGCCCAACAGAAAAGCTTATTTTCCCAAGATTGTCTGAAATATTTTAGAAACCAAATCTAAATTTTCATGTGAAAACATTTAATGTTGTTAACTGCATGAGGCAATACCCCCAAATGAACACTGGCACAAGGGGCAAATTCCACTTTCCGTGCTGAACAACTCAAGTTTTGGAGTAGTAGACAATTTTAGAGTGTGCAAACCACCTTACGTTTTCTGAATTCTTTTATTTAGGTGAGTTTGAGTGATCTTTTAGTCTTAGCTGAAGTGATATTTTTCTGGATCGTGTTGTTTCTGGCCTTTGTAACTATGTTTACGTGCCATATTATTTGACATCGGGAAACATGTTAGAAATAAGTGAGGTTATCCGGCATGCCGACAAATTCTAATATTTCAGCATGTCAGAGTTTATTTTGCAAAGTGTGCAATAATTTAGAGTTTTATTCAGGGTTGTAAGAGTTTCAGCTAGTGGTGGTTTTAACCATGGACAAAACCGGTTTAAACCGGCCGGGATAAAATCAGTTTTAACCACTTAGACAATTATCAAATTTTAAATGAAAACCAAATAATTTATTAAAAAGAAATGCAAAACAAACCATAATCAATCATCTTTCATTTTTGATCTAAATTGTATGTTTTACAGTTTGTAGAAACTACAGCATGTTTAGAAGATAAGGTTTACATGAAAAATATGCAGTAACATTAAAAAAATAATAATAATAGGGTGAAACTTCCTAAGTTGAATAGATAGATTTTAATTCTCAAATGTACAAAGTATATGAAAGTATTTCAAGTAATTTTGAGGAATAAATGACAGGAAAAAAAAAATTCTTTTAGAAACGTCTTTCTAGAAACAAAACTAAAGGTACAGGGGGGAAACACTTTTAAAAATTAAAAAGCAATACTACTGAAAAGTTACTATATTTGTGTTACAGGCTGTTTTGTATTCCTTATGTCTTTTGTTTTGGTTGTGAGCAATTTCAGTTATTAATTTTGAAGAAAGTTGAAATTTTTTCACTACTATTGTTATAATAATGTAAATTGCTTCACTAATATTATATTTAATTAACTAAAATTGCTGAAGGGGGGCACCATTAATCTCATTCCTTAGCTTGTTTCTATGCTTGAATATAAACAAACAACATGGAATCTTGAAACAGAAAGCCCAATGAGCTAAGTTCGCTCGCAGTCGCTGTGGCAAATTTGTGATATCTGCGATTTAACGTCTCTAGTTGCAACTGTTAGACCTGTTTTAGTCTTTATTGAATTTCATTTCTTGAGACAAATTTTGAATAACTGTTCTAACCTTGCAATTGCAGTGAGAGATTAACAAACCCTATGACCTGAGAGTAAGTACATAAGAATTTAAGGGAAATTAGTGATTTTTCAACTTTAATTACTCCGACCCATGATGTTGAATTTTTGTATGTACTCTATGGCCCCCCAAGAATATATATACAAAAAATCATTACCATAGCCGCCGGGGGGCTGTGACAGAACCCCGCGAAGGTACAATTTGGGGGATAAAAATGAGGGGGAGGGGGGTCAAATGCCACAAAAGGCACATCAGTAGGGCACAAGGAATGTATGTGCGAAATTTCAGCTGGATTCCTCTTTTCGTCTGTGCTGTGTCCCTGTCAAAGAAAGCGAAAACTTTTTTAAACAGCGATTTTTTCACTTTAATTCCTCATCTCGCTGATGGTCCAGGGGATTGTACTTTGGTTTACGTCGTCAGGGACCACTAGAGATTGATTATACCAAACATCAACTCCGAGGGTCTTCATGGATCTGAGGTACAGAGGGGTGAAAAATCCCAACTTGTTCTGTTGTGTAAACTGTACTTAGTCGCGCTTAATTTCTTCCATCTTTCTTGGAGGTGGATTTGCTTTTGTTGTCTGCTGACGTTTGGTTTCTTTGGCAGTAAGCATTTGGTTTCCTTGGTGGTAAGCGTTTGGTTTCCTTGACGGTAAGCATTTGGTTTCCTTGGTGGTAAGCGTTTGGCTTCCTTGGCGGTTTGGTTTTCTCGGCGGTCGTGATGCTCCCACATCCCATGATGGATTAATCTATTGTATGAAATATATTATGTTTATAAATGTAAAGTTATTAATATCTGCAAATTTTTCAACATTTAAAAAAAAAAAAAAACTGATTTAAATTAAAAAAAATAATTTGAATTTTGACCTCTTGGATTTAAATTATGTTTTTCGCAATCACGAGTGTGTGCGTGTATGCAGGCATGTGTGTTTATGTGTGTGGGGGGTATGTGTATGTATGCGTGCGTGTGTGTGGGTAGTTGTGTGTATGAATGTGTGCATGGGGGCGGGGTATGTGTGTGTAGGCATATGTGTTTGTGTCTGTGTGCAGGTATGAATGTGTGGGTAATTGTGTGTTGGTGTGTGTGTAAGTGTAGGTGTCTGTATGTTTGTGTAGGTGCCTGTATGTATGCGTGTGTGTGTATGTATGTGTGTATGTATGTGTATGTGTTTGTGTGTGTGTATGTGTGTGTATGTGTTTGTGTGTGTGTATGTGTGTGTAGGTGTATGTATTTGTGTGTGCTCGTGTGTAGTTGTGTATGTGTGCGTGTGTGTGTAGGACATGGATGCAACCTGGAGATGGCTTTTGCCAGAGGAGCAGCATCGTGAGGAGCCGGTCGACGGTGATGCTGCAGAGGTTTTGGCGGGAAAATAAAATCAAAGGAACGTCAAAAACAGTCAAATGAAAGCAATAAGCAATCGTGATTGCTCAAAAAAAATCCGATTTAAATCAAGGTAGTTCGTTTTTTTTATTTAAAAATTAAAAAAATGACGAACCCAGACGGGAAGTAGTTTTTGTTACAGGAACATTTAAGCAAATTTAAACAACCTTCCAATTCATTTTTAGCATATATTGCCTTTGGTAGAGAGGATGCACATACATGCCTATGTTTGTAGTCCAATAAAATTATAATTTGCCCTTTTGATTGGTAAAATGTAATGTATACAAATTACATGATTTAAAATCATTAATTACATGAAAACTTATATGTTTTTTTCAATAAATCATAACTTATACCCAAATTACCCTAACGGATCTTATATTAGTTTGCAAATGAGGCATTTTTCACTTCTGATTTTGGAGAGGATCATCACCACCATGGGTGGAAGTTTCTCCTCCAGAGACTTAAAGTATACAAAGGGAACATCACATTGCATGCATTATACTGACAGCCGTTTATGCTATCCGGAGACTGCAGTTTCGTAATTGTTATGGACTCATTGGTCTGGAACAGTCAATAACCGAGCTGGTGGCGGTTGCCATCTCTTTGAAACTGAGAGTGACAACAAACAAGGGTTCGTGGTTTTTTTAATCAGAAAGGTTTAATTTTTTTATTTTAATCTGATTTTTTTGAGTAATCACGATTGCTTATTGTTCTCACTTGACTGTTTTGATGTCCTTTGATTTTATTTTCCCACCGCCACCCTCCTCAGCATCACCGTCGACGGGCTCCTCACGATGCTGCTCCTATAGCGAAAGCCGTCTCCAGGTTGCATCCATGTCCTACACACACGCACGCACACACACAAACACGTACACACACACTAAAACATATACACATACATGCACACAATTACTCACACATTCATGCATACATACAGACACATACACACACACAAAAACATACAAACCACACATTCATGCCTGCACACTGACACAAACACATATGCCTACACACACATACCCCCACACACATTCATACACACAACTACCCACACACTTAGGCCAGCACACAGACACAAACACACATGCCTACACACACATACACATACCCTCTACACACATACCCCCCCCCCCCAGACACATGTGATTGCGAAAAACATAATTTGAATTCAAGATGTCAAAGTTCAAATTATTATTATTATTTTTTTTTTGAGCAATCAAGATTGCTTATTGTTCTCACTTGACTGTTTTGATGTCCTTTGATTTTATTTTCCCACCACCACCCTCCTCACCATTACCGTCGACGGGCTCCTCACGATGCTGCTCCTATAGCGAAAGCCGTCTCCAGGTTGCATCCATGTCCTACACACACGCACGCATACACACATACACACACACAAACACGTACACACACACTAAAACATATACACATACATACACACAATTACTCACACATTCATGCATACATACAGACACATACACACACACAAAAACATACAAACCACACATTCATGCCTGCACACTGACATAAAAACATATGCCTACACACACATACCCCCCCCAAACACACATTCATACACACAACTACCCACACACTTATGCCAGCACACAGACACAAACATAAACACACATACACATTCCCTCTACACACATACCCCCCCACACACAAACACACACGCCTACATACACACACTCGTGATTGCGAAAAACATAATTTGAATTCAAGATGTCGAAGTTCAAATTATTATTATTATTTTTTTTTTGAGCAATCACGATCGCTTCTTGTTCTCACTTGACTGTTTTGATGTCCTTTGATTTTATTTTCTCACCGCCACCCTCCTCGCCATCACTGTCAGTCAACTGGCTCCTCACGATGCTGCGCCTATAGCGAAGGCCGTCTCCAGGTTGCATCCATATCCTACACACACGCACGCATACACACACACACAAACACATATACCTACACGTACACACATACACACACGCATACATACAGACACCTACACACACACACACACACAAAAACATACAAATCACACATTCATGCCTGCACACTGACACAAACACATATGCCTACACCCCTCCCCCCCCACACGCACATTCATACACACAACTACCCACACACTTATGCCAGCACACAGACACAAACACACATGCCTACACACACACACCCCACACACAAACACACACGTCTACATACACACACTCGTGATTGCGAAAAACATAATTTGAATTCAAGATGTCAAAATTCAAATTAATTTTTTTTAAATTTTTTTTTAAATCTTCAAAATATTTGTAGCCATTAATTACATTTTTACGTTATATTTCATACGGTAAATGAAGACATTCATCTTACTTTTAAAACTAAGATAAGTTCTCTTTCTATTCAATCCATTTTGAGATTTATAAATGCATTATAATAATTATATGGTGATTTTTTTCCCCATGCTTTTCTCTAAAATAAGGTTTCCATCATCATATACACTTTAGTATAAAAAAGCTATGTTGAGCAATTACTTTTCTTAACTATATAAGAGATGGTGCATAAGAAAAACTTGGTATAAATTTTCATTCGGTTCTGTACTGAACTAAACTGTAATTTCGGGGTAAAAGCAATATTGCAAGAGTGAAAATCTGTTTCACACACAGAAAGATGGATCTCTGTGGTTTTACCTGTTGAAGTCAAAATTGTGTAACGCACTGTAGTTAAATTTAAAGCAACACATTCTTAGAATGTAAAATTATTTTTTTTTCATAAAATAAACTGATTTTATATAATGATTTTGCTTAAAAAAATCACTTGATTCAAATCAGTGATTTTTTTTTAATCACTTGATTTAAATCAAGCTGATTTAAATCAATCAGCAAACTCTGCGAGAGCCCGCTGTGCTATGGTACAATTCAATCTGTCTATTGAAGGCAACCCTTGGGTATTAGACTGCCGATCTTTATTTGATAGCGTGGAGCCCAATCGCCCTTAGAAAAACATTCTTAGTTCTAGAACAAGGAACAGTGCTCGACTAACTGAAAGTGAGGCCCTAGGCCCACAATAATTTGGAGGCCCCCTTAAATCTCTTCAGCAGAATGCAATGATTGATTTACAGGTTTGAGGGTCCATGAAAATGCATTTTTGGAGCCTGCATTTCGGGAGCCTTCATAGATTCTGCAGTTTTGATGCTAAGCGGTTCATGTATAAACTTCTTTTTTTTTTTTTCAAAGATTACTTTGGAATATTTTTCCTCTTTTTCAAAACCCATCTCATAAAATCATTGATCAGGTGTGTAGTAAGAAGCCGGAACTTGAGATGCGCCATTTTTTCGCCATTTATGCGCCATTTGTTCGCCATTTATGCGCCAGTTTTTTTCACTTGTTATACTAATATGTTCTTTAATAGTACCGTCATTGTCAAGGACAGCTGTCTTGAAATATGACGTGCCTTCTACAGGCCCGGCTCCTGGAGTAGGCGGCCGCCTAGGGTGGCAGATTTTTGGGGCGGCGAATTTGGAAATTGAAACATTTTTATTTTTAAGTATGGATATCTGTTTCTGCGCCATAGGTCTCACTGCTTCAATGCCAAATAAATTAATAAAAACATAAATAAATAAGTAAATAAGAATAATAACAAATTGACGTGTGTACCAGTGCTTGGATATGCAAAACATAGTTCGGAATTTAACTAGAAATTCAATTTTGTTTTAGAAGCGGCAAAGTGCTTGATTTAATAGCCTTTTGAAAATATTAATATATCTTTAGTGCCATTAGATGCACCACTTTAAATGTTATGAAAGACATATTGAAGTGTGTACTGTCTGACCATCGATTACATGGAAAGGCTAATGTCCGGTTTATAGGCGGAAATGGACGTATCTATAAATTTATAGGGATGTTAGTTTGTTTGTTTCATATGTGCACTTTTGCCTCTCTATTATTTAGCCTTAGTTTTGTAAAAATGAAAATTTGATCACAGTAAAATTTTTTAAATCTAAAGTATATTTGATCTGTATTTTCACGGCAAAAATTGATTTATTTACTCACAACAAAGTTTTGAGCTTACCATTTCGCTTTTACGTTCCTGAACAAAATTAAAATATTTTATTTTTGTTGTTTCCATGACAACTATTTTTGTTTCTCCTTATTTTATTTTTGAGAATGCAATAAATGAATAAGGCACTAGTGACATTATAAAACGCGTACATCAAAATCCCATCGTTATTTTCCCTTCTCCCCTGCTAGATTATTTCAGATGGAATATTCTTTACTTGGCAGATTGCCAAATTACATACAATCCATGGTCAAACAGTACCAGTGCTTGGACATGCAAAACAGTTTGGAATTTAACTAGAAACTCATTTAAATTTTTTGCACTTTACTATTTTTATTTTATCAACACATTATTTATATTATTGTTATTATTCAATTGGGGGAGGGGGCGTCACTTCTCAATACCGCCTATGGCGAAAGAACTACTGGAGCCGGCCCTGGCGTTCTATTTCCGAACAAAAAATCGTTGGCGTTTTTTTTATGTTTTCTTGCCACTGTGCGTCCCCCGCCTTCCTCCCCTAACTACAGCACTGTATCTCCTTATAGTTAGTAAAAGTAAGGTCTCGGAGAAATTCTGGAAGGAAGTCTGTGGTGGACGTGCGTCAAAGACACTCCATAGCACGTACAGCCCAAAAATTTTGTACAAAATTACTTCGAGCCCCGGGGGTGTGTTCCTTACATTTTATTTTTTAAAATTCGAATTAGGTTTTTAGTAATTAACTTTTTAAGCTCAAATTTTGCTTGAATTGCCTATTAAAAGAGTGAAAAATTACTTGCACTTATTAATATTATATATCGTTGGGAAGGGTGGAATTTTCTGCGTTCTACGCAATTTGTTCAATGCTCTAACTTAAATACGGCGATAGTTATTTGCGTTTTTAGCTTGAACTTTTTTAGGCTTAGCTAAAATTTAGGCACTACTTTCTTCATTATATCTATCAGTAAAAAGCGAAGGAATTGTCCTACAGTTTTCTTTTTCACACCACTGGAAAGAGCGGCTTTTTTTACTCCGGTCGAAAAAATTAGCTTCTATCTCTAAAAAAAAAAGTTACAAGCCATTAAAAATCAATTTCGATTAATCCTCATCTCCATTAAAATTATTGATGTTTTATTTGGCGTTGCCATAGTTACTTCTTTTCGATTCCCATGTTTCTTCTTTCCCTTATTCACAAACGTTAAGGGTTTCGATTTTGACGGAAAATCTGAGGCTCAAGTCAATTCAAGCCCCGAGCTAAAGAGCATAATATATTACTGAGACCATGAATATACAAAACTAGTTTTGCAATGCTCAGCCCCTTAGCCCTTAGGGCTCTGCCAGTTAGTATAAGTTATTTTGAAACCCGGTTAAGGGGTGCTTTTTGATCCAAAGGGAGCTCATAATGCGTTTTTAATCTGTTTCTTTTTAACAGACGATTTAAATCTTTGCGAATCAAATAAGATTGCGAAGCATTCTTCGAGGGTTGGTGAGCGTTAGCGAGCTGCTATTGCAAAAGAAAGTCTTCACAATCTATGCGTGTGTCGTTAAATGTAAAAGTATTTTTTTCATTTTAAAACACATTTTTTTTTCCTGTCGTCCGAATGGTTTTCTAATGCACAATTTTTAATATTCTGTGTCCCTTCTACTTAAAGTTTTTCTCTTTAATATACTCTAATTCTTCTAATTTTTTCCAGAAATAATTTGAAGTGCATGCTGTTGGATTTCCACAAGTGTGATGCCTGACATTGACGCTCCCGATATTCACCAGTGTTTGAGCGTTCGTTTCAGGAGTTATGTCGAAGTGATTGCGTGAATAAATACAAGGACAGTCAAATCCCTCTAAATTTTTTGTTAAAACTTATGAAGAGCTTTGTACATTCCTAAGCAGCAGAAACTTTCAGCGCATCTCGAAAAGTTGAAGCTTTGGCTGCTACTAGTCTCGACTCTCTTTTCGTACTGTCGCCAGTAAAATTCTCAAATTTTATGCATTCAAGTTCTTGTAGTACTAATTCTTGCTTAAAGAACATTGACTTCAATATTATTTTGCAAAAGCTTGTTTCGAATGTAAATCTTTATCGGGTGTTATGTGCAAAGTTAAAGGTCATACACTTCGTTTTAAAAAACTGAAAGAGAAAGGTAGAACAGTGAGAAGTGTGATGAGGAAATCTGTGTATGCAGGAGATGTTATAGGGGACAGCCAATGGATAGGTAATTATGAAACCTCGTTCTTAAAAGTTAGGTTTCCTGAAATTTATGAAAAGACAATTCTCATAATGACGCTGCCAAAGCAAAGTGTGGTAACCGGGATACAAACTGAAAAAGAGTAAAGAACTGTTTCTGAATCTTGGTTGAAAAAACAACTTCTCCGACGAAGTCTAAGAACAATTGCAAGCACAAAAAGCTTGATTTGTGTTATGTCCTTGAAGGCCCGTGTTTAAATTTAATGGACGAAGTAGAGTTTGCAGAACAATTTCGCTTAATTTTTTTCATCTCAAATTTGAGACTTTGTACTAAAAAACAAACTACTACTATCTTCTGATTTTGGATTCAGTACTGAATACTTTATTCAGTGAATTATACTGAATACTTTATTGACTGAAGGAATTTTTGAGCATTTATTGTACCAGAAATAAAGCGTCTGGTGTTTCGTTTTTTTCATTCATGAACACTTTTTACTGTAAAGCAATGGAATGCCATACGCAGATCCACAATGCTAAAAATTGTTATTACTGTGAAAAATGTTCAAGAGTATTTGCTTATGCTTCACATTTAAAGCAACACCTGAGAACCCATACTGGCGAGAAGCCGTTTGCCTGTGAACATTGCTCAAAGACATTTTCCACCGCTTCAAATTTAAAGCAACATTTGAGAACCAATACTGGAGAAAAGCCATATGCATGTGAAGTGTGTTTTAAACAATTTTCTTCACTGGCAGAGCTGAAAGCACACATGAGAACCCATACTGGAGAAAAACCGTTCTCCTGTGGAGCGTGTTCTAAGGAATTCTCTCATCTGGCAAGCCTGAAGAAACACTTCAGAGCCCATACTGGTGAAAAACCACATTCTTGTGAATTCTGTTCTAAAAGATTTTCTGCATTTGCAAACCTGAAACAACACCTGAGGACCCATACTGGTGAAAAGTCATTTTCTTGTGACGTTTGTTCCAAGGAATTCTCTCTACGAGCAAGACTGAACCGACACTTAAGAGCCCATACTGGTGAAAAACCACATTCTTGTCGATTCTGTTATAAGAAATTTTCTCTTCTATCAAACCTGAAACAACACTTACAGACCCATACTGGCGAAAAGCCATTCTCTTGTGAATTGTGTTCTAAGGAATTTTCTCATCTGGCAACCCTGAGAAGGCACTTGAGACTCCATACTGGAGAGAATCCATTTTCCTGTGAAGTGTGTTCTAGGGAATTTTCTCAACTTGCACACCTGAAAGTGCACTTGAGAACCCATACTGGAGAAAAGCCATTCTCCTGTGAAATATGTTCTGGGAAATTTTCTCAACTAGCAAACCTGAGAGAACACTTAAGAACCCATACTGGAGAAAAGCCATATGCATGTGAAATGTGTTCTAAGCAATTTTCTAAACTAGCAAACCTGAAAAGACACTTGAGACTCCATACTGGAGAAAAGCCATTCTCCTGTGATGCGTGTTCTAAGGAATTTTCTCTTCTGGCAAACCTGAGAAGACACTTGAGACTCCACACTGGAGAAAAGCCATTCTCCTGTGAATTGTGTTCTAAGGAATTTTCTCTTCTGGCAAACCTGAGAGAACACTTAAGAACCCATACTGGAGAAAAGCCATATGCATGTGAAATGTGTTCTAAGCAATTTTCTAAACTAGCAAACCTGAAAAGACACTTGAGACTCCATACTGGAGAAAAGCCATTCTCCTGTGATGCGTGTTCTAAGGAATTTTCTCTTCTGGCAAACCTGAGAAGACACTTGAGACTCCACACTGGAGAAAAGCCATTCTCCTGTGAATTGTGTTCTAAGGAATTTTCTCATCTGGCAACCCTGAGAAGGCACTTGAGATTCCATACTGGAGATAAGCCATTTTCCTGTGAAGTGTGTTCTAGGGAATTTTCTCAACTTGCACAACTGAAAGTGCACTTGAGAACCCATACTGGAGAAAAGCCATTCTCCTGTGAAATATGTTCTGGGAAATTTTCTCAACTAGCAAACCTGAGAGAACACTTAAGAACCCATACTGGAGAAAAGCCATATGCATGTGAAGTGTGTTCTAAGCAGTTTTCTAAACAAGCAAACCTAAAAAGGCACTTGAGAACCCATACTGGGGAAAAGATGTTTTCCTGTGAAATGTGTTTAAAGAAATTTTCTCAGCGAAAAAATCTGAAAGACCACCTGAGAACCCATACTGACGAAAAGCCATTTCCCTGTGACCCTGAGAAGACCCTTGAAAATCCATGCTAGGGAAAAGGCATATTCCTGTGAAGTGTGTTCTACGATGTTTCTTCGCTCCACCACGCTAACACAACACTTGAAATTTTATACTAAAGAAGTGTCCAATAGGGGAGTTTTCGATTTTTTAATTTAATTTTTATGTGATAGAGTAGCATGTATGAACATCATAGGTGAAAAAAATTTTGCGATACGATAAGTAATTTTTTTTAAATTAATTTTTAAAGTTCAAGCAGTTGTAACGTCAAATTTCACTAGAAGTGACGTCATGAGCTCTTCCGCTGCAGGAGAAGCCGAAGGACGTGCAGTTGACTTCGAAGACGAAACGTAAGGCTTACCTCCTCGCGGTTCTGGAACATTAAACGTCTCATCCTGTCGGAAATATTTGAATACCATCATTGATGTTACTTGAGGAAGATTATTAGATTGTGCTGTAACGAATCCGGCCTCCATAGTGTGTTCAAAAGGGTTGTTGAATTTTTAAAAAATAAAAATATCAGCGCTCTCAAAATTGTCCGTAGCGAAAACGAGGGATCTTCGGCGAAAGGCTGCCCATGAGTGCCCTGTGGCGTAAGCTCGTGACGTTTCAGGAGAGCGCACTTCTGCGCGTGGATTTCTGAAAATTCATTAAAAATCAATCACGGTGTTTTAAAATTCGGCGATGGTGAAGTTTTTAGTTTTGAGGGTCAAAATATGATTATTTAATAGGTTGCAACTTTCCTATTCATGTTAGTTTTGTTCCAGGAAATTTTCTCAATTTACAGGCCTAAAAGACACTTGAGGATTGATTCCGGGAAAACGTCTTTCTCCTGTAAAGTGTGTTCTAAGAAATCTTCTCTGAAAGGAAACCTAAAATTGCTCTCGACATTCCATACTGGCGAATAGCAGTATTCCTTTATGTTTGTGCTGAAGAATAACAAGTGGCAATTCTAATAAAGCACTTGAAGATAACGCATTCTGATGAAAACCGTATTGCTGTTAAGACTTTTGAAATCTAGAATTCTTGAAGCTATCCATACTGGAGAATCCGTAATGGCAGCTAACCAACCCTGTGCATGAAGGAATTTTCTCGACTAACAGATTCGAAAGTGCGAAATCCATTTGAAAAGTATCCGATCTCTAGCCGAACAAAAAAACTATCTGACGTAGAGCCTTGAAAACCTAATCCTAAGGCCCCTATAGTGGAGGAGCCGACGCATCCGCCATTTTGGAGCAAACTTGATCCAGTGTGATAGCAGTGCTGCCGATGTTTACATTTCTTTGGCATGTGTTAAATGGAGTCAAATGGGTAGTTGTTCGGCTGTTAATTATTTAAACATCTCTAAAAAAGAATTTCATCTCTTCAGATTTCCAGCAGATGCGGAAAGAAAAAAGAAATGGAGAAATAATAGCCCGCGAAGTGAACGGCAGCCTAGAAACAACGCCAACTGTTTCCGAAATTTCGCCAATCTTCACCTTCGCTCTCCCACTCTCTCGTTCCCTGGTTGGCGAATGATTGCAAATAAAGGTGGTTTTCCCTGTTGTACGCTTGCTCCAAAATGGCGGATGCGTCGGCCTCTCCAGTTATAGGGGTTCTACCTAATCCCTTCTAAAGTATTCTCCTGGAGACTCGACGTGCTTCTCCCCAGGGTGCTGCCATTGCTGGAAGAAAACGCGGAAAACCCATTTATCTCGGCTGTCGTTGCAGCCATTGAGTCCTCTCTTGTCTGAAATCTCGTTCCTTTATGACTTGTTATTGGGGAATAGGAAGTAGTAGAGCCACTATATAGATAGGCTGACGCATCAGCTTGAGTTTAGCCATTTTGGATCGGATTTTTCATTGTTGCACTGCCAGGGTTACCACAGCAAAGTTTCGGATTTAGCCAAATTTGCCAACAATTCACGTGCCGTTAATACTTGCTTACAGTGAACAATTACCAAACGCGATAACTTACCAGAAAAGACAACCACTCAAACACGCTCTCCGATCCGAAATGGCTAATCTTAAGCTGATGCGTTGGCTCGTATTTATAGGGGCCTTAGGAAGGTGTACTCCAATTTCTTCCTCAGACCCGGGGGAATAGGGGGAGCTAACAAAGCGCTTATTGTTAGCCGATGCTCTCCAACCATACCTCCCGCAGAGAAAGGTGTTTGAGAATACAAAACTGTTTTTCCTTTGAAAATGAAGTTGGCGATTACTTGGCATCTTAAGGCTCTTCTAAACCTCTCCGTAAAATCTGACACGGCGAAATCACGAAATCGGTGGCAACGCAGAGGGTGTATCTGGGAGGGTCTAACTCGATTTTTTTTGCACTGCTAATTGGTCAGATTTCATGATGGACAGCGTCAATCACTGAGTACGTGAATGGACAGCCATAAATCTAAGCTGTGCCCGAAGGTACTGTCTTTGCGATCGGACGAGGGCAGAGAGAGCTGCGAAAGATTCGAAGGATCCTGTTCCAAAACATGTTTCCCCCCCGGCCTGTTTCCCCTCCGTAAATCAGTAAACATGTGTTTTCGTTTCTAAGTGTTTCTAGAGCTGACTGCTTACGATTTCCGAGAATTTGGTATTCAGCGAAAGCAATAGCAGGGAAAGCTGTCTGAGTTGTCCACTCAAGTTCTCCCGCCAAAGGGTGACAGAAGAAAAGAAGAAAGAAGACCATGTGTCAGGAAATTAACTTATTCTGCAAACTAGAAAATTTGCAGAATGCGTAGAAAATAGAATTGAGAAATGAAGGCAGAAAAAAAAGAGAGAAAAGAAAAGTTATAATATAAATTCAAGTGCTTTATTAATCATCTAAATTTCAATATTGAACATAGTGCGCACAAATGATGAACAAAATTTTTAAAAATCGAATTTCCGAAACTACTGCACATATCACAATAAGTAATACTTGAGAATAAATAGGAACATTCTAAGGTTTTTTTTCCCTTTTCAGTTACAAACAGGGGCGGAGGGCGGGAACAGAAATTAATGTTGCGAGGGGGGAGGGGGATGTATAATAGTCATTGAGATAAAAGGCGCAATTTCAAGAACTATCACTAACAAAAACAAAAACATATTCCACTATAAATATGGATGTTCTCAGACATTAGTCATTCGCCCTGAATAAAATTTTATCAGTTCCACAATGCTACAAGTTAGAAATAAATTCCCGTTCGTTGAATCTATTTTTTCATATCAACTGATGTATTTGACTGTACTCGGGTTTTCAACGCAGCATTTCAATCCGAAGAAAGGAGTAAGTAATAAAAACTACCTAATAACATAACATAAAATCAAGTTACATGATATAAAGTGGAAACAATAGATCGCAGTCCGACGGAAAAGGTATTTCTACTTCTTTCATTCGATTTAAAACTGCTCAGGGTTTGAATTTTTTAATGCAGTAATGAAAATAATTGAGATCAATATCATTAAGTACAATAATGACACCTTGAGAACAAAAATTAACATTACACAAAAACGGTGAACTGTGCACTGGAAAATTGTTAAAAGCCATTTTATAGCTGCCGAGGACAGACCAGGCATTAAAACAAAAGGTTCGCGTACATTCAAGGAGGATATGATAAAAATTCTAATTTTATTAACCCAGTATGTCGAAGGGAAACATGTTAAGAAGTATTTTTTTATCATTTCATTGAACAAAAGAACCTTTCAGTAATTCATGCATTAGAGACGTACCGTGTAGCACTTTGGTCGAGTATCGAGTTCCAAGTTCCTATTATGTTTTAAGAAGAACCACCGACACTTACGTGACGAATTTTGAACTCAGTGGTCAGTGGAAGAGTAGTATATACCTCCATGTCCACACACACACACACACACACAAATAATAGTTTTAAAAACAAAATTCCAGCCGAAATTTAATTGCGCATTATTGAAAAGATTTGTTTCTGTCAATAATTTTGACAAATAAGTTATTTTTTAAATTAAAAATAAACAAATACATAAAAGGTAATGTTAATCAAGTTGGAATTAAAACAAATTATATCAATCCATACTTCTAGTCCGCCAAACGTAAATAATGTTTAAAAGCAAGTGGAACAACGTTAAAAGCACAAATGTGCAGGAGCACTGCAGACACGTGTTTCTGCATCACAAGGAACATTTTTTCAGTGCATAAAATGTGAGCTAATGAATGTTTAATAATACGACTTTTGTCGGATGTCTTCAAATCCATAAGCTCACGTTTTGTGCATTGAAAAAAGCATTTCCTGTAATGCCAGAACACGTGTCTGCAGTATTCCTGCACATTTGTGCTTTTAACGTTGTTTTATTTTTTAAGAAAAGGTACTTTTATGCTGCAAAAATCCATTTAATAACATAAAAATTTCATATTTTCTGTACTTTTTTTGCTCCATTTTTAATAAATAAGTTTCATTAACTTTGGGTATTAAAATATAAGATTTACTCCATTGAAGCATAAAAAAATTCATTATTCTCAAAATTTGAATTTGACTTTTAAATTTGAATTGTAAATGATTGCAGTATATTATATGCTTGCACTTTTTTATTAATTGTAAAATCTGCTTTGAACAATATTCAATTTTTTACAACTACGCGGTATTGGCCGAGTTCATGATCAAAATATGGCCGAGTACCGAGTACTCGATGCGTCTCTAGCATGCATGTTGCAACAGGGAAACTGACAAAAAAAATTTTTTTAAGTTAATGACAATGTCTGAAAAATATCTACTTCACACTCTTGCAAAACTCTACCTCGCAATAATCTATTCTGTTGTGCTAGTAATTAAACTTTCCATAGCTGTAATTCTGTGATCAAAATATAAATATGCTACAATCCTACAAAGCTTTTTTAAAAAGGTTTCTTTTGGTATTTCTGCTTTATTTTCGTTCACGTGGAATAGGAATGAGGCTCTTTTCCGTTACGATTAAAATTTGTAATTAACGTATGAATGCTTGGTGTCTTTTCAAGTTTTCTTGAAGATGTAAAATATGAGCACCTAACATATTTGATTAAAAATTTATTTTAAAATGAGGGAGAAGAAGAAGGAGGAAGCTATAAAGACATATTTTTTAAAGTTTAAAACATCTTCAGGGGTGCCATTTTCAACCCCATCGCCCTCTGCAGGCGCAGCTCCAGCACGATTCCTCTGGTCCTGAACACTGGCCCCAAGTAGCCGATGCTCGTGGTCAGTAGTGTCCATGTCCTAGACACAGGCACCCTCTCACACACACAGGAACAGGAACAGTTTCTACAAACAAGTGAGTGGGGTAGTAACCAATGAGTAGCGTCCTGTCGCAACTCGTGATTGCGAAAAACATAATTTGAATTCAAAATTTCAAAATTCAAATTAATTTTGAAAAAAAAATTTTTTTGTTTTGTTTTTTTAAATCTGGTTTCAATCTGGCCATTGTTGGTGATATTTAGAGAATTAACTATTGAATCAAATTGCCAATAATGGGGAAATAACTTTAAATTGGTGTAAAAGGAAGTCATGTGATGCACACATCAGCTCGTTTCTTTTAGTGAAACTCGAAGGAAATGAATGAGCTCTATCGGTGTTTTTCGCGGGCTTTTGAATGGCACCAAAATCGAATTGATAGACTAATTATTTCGGTTAGAGAGAGCCATTTAATGCCATTTTCAGGCTTTAAAATTAAAATTCGAAAGGTTCGGTACTTTTTGCATTCAAAAACCCTCCTACGTTCCTTCTCGGGTGCCCAAGTACCTCCCTGCCAAATTTGGTCGAGATCCGACGTAAACTGTGGATTTGTACAGGTAACATACACACACACACATATAAATATATTCTCTGTTTTATTCATATAGACTAGCTGCATTTCCAGGCTTTGCACGGTATACCTCGAAAATATAAGTTTTGTCAAATGACGCATGTTCAACAATCAGGCTTCAATTAGAGAAAAAAAAATACTACAAAATTTCCCATCAAAACAATCATTCTCAAAGATAGAAAAAAGAAAACGGGAAATCAACAGTTCCCGAAAAAATTAAACGCAACCCTCCAGAAATACAACTAAAATCTAAAAAAAAAAGGAAAGAAAAAAAAAGAAGACTAATCGCCTAATAATAATCAAAAGGGGAAATTTTTACCTCAAAACAAAAACAGAAAACAAAATTTTATTTAGTCACAACCGAGAAAAAAAAGAGGGGTAACCTTCTGAACGCTAATTTAAAATGAGATCGCGCAAACGATAATTTTCCGATTTAAAATTTCTGTACCATATATCTTAGCAGTGCTTTTTAATGTTTTCCCGGGGATTTTACAGATTTTTTTTTTTTTTTTTTCAAAATTCGAAGGAAATGAAGGAATTCTTTGGGTGTTTTTCACGGACTTTCGAATGGGACTTGAATTAAAGAAATCGTAAATTATTTCGGGTAGAAAGAGCCATTTAATGCCATTTTCAGGTCCTAAAATTAAAATTGGAACGGTTTGGTTCTTTTTTTTGGCGTTCCAAAAACCACCTACGTTCCTACTCGGGTGCCCAAGTACCTCCCTGCCGTGTGTGTGTGTAACGGAAACAAACTGTTGATTATATATAACTAGCGACGGTTATTCATAATTTTCAATAGACTTGGTAAATATGATACATTATGTAATGTTTATCAAATTTACTAGTTTATTCACATAATTTCCTATTCTTCGTGGATAATGCAACAAATTAGGATTATTTGTGGAGTAATGAGATCTTAATTGCAAAAACTGAACATTTTCAAGCAACACAAGAAAACTCAATCGTCTAAAAAAAGAAAAATGTCTCGGTTGCAATTAAAATTTCTAATAATATTTCAATTAAAAAACTGAAATGTGCCTTTTTTTTTGTACATTACTTTCATTTCTTGCCTTGGAAAATGTATATTAGATAAT
The DNA here is from genome assembly GCF_026930045.1 of Uloborus diversus. Classification (NCBI taxonomy): domain Eukaryota; kingdom Metazoa; phylum Arthropoda; class Arachnida; order Araneae; family Uloboridae; genus Uloborus; species Uloborus diversus. Next base: position 67,609,020 of record NC_072739.1, on the reverse strand, counting down.
AGTATTAATTCTATAAAAAAAAAGTTTATATTATTAACTTTTTAATGTTTACCTAAACAAAACGGAACTTCAAATTTAATTACATATTTAGAATTCTATATAATGTCAAAGTCTTGAAAATTAAAGATCTGAAAGTAAATGCATAACACACAAAGCCTCCATATCAAAAAGCAAACCAAGCCAATATTCTAAAGAAAAACATTTTCTTGTAAGATAACCTATTCAGACTCATTCTGCTGTGACTTTCCGAATTATTACCAACTTTTTTACTAAACTTCATTTTCAAAGGCATCGTTGTGTGTGATATATCTGATCCTTCCAGAAAGAGACGATTATTTTTAATTAATATTGCTAGTTCAGGAACATTGTCAAGCAAAATATTTTTTCTATACAAATTGACCTGATTTTTAGTAAAGCTATGGACTTTTATTGTATTCACCACTACGAGTCAAAAAATATATTTGATAAATATTAAATAGTCGTACCCACACGGCTTTGCTTGTAGTAGAAAATTAAAAGGTCTTATGGTTCGCCTGTATAATTACAAAAAATGTATGGTGAATTTTTCGCCTATTGGCTTACCATATTACGGTTCCACGTTATGATAACTTGGTAATTTACTCGTCCGTCGTATGATAATTTTGCTCAGGAAAGTGTTCTTAAAATTGGAGTAGAAAAAGAACAAAATCGAATTTTCGAAAAATTGCTTCGAGGTGCACACCCCACGCTACAAACTAACTTTGTGCCAAATTTCCTGAAAATCGGCCGAACGGTCTAGGCACTATGCGCGTCACAGAGATCCAGACAACCAGACATCCTCCAGACATCCAGACAGACAGACTTTCAGCTTTATTATAACAAAGACTATTTCCCAACTTTATTGGCAATGGGGTTGTTTCCAAAATTAAATTTTTTTTTTTTTCTGAAAGAGCCTGCTTATAAACATTCGCAACTCCAATAAACTATAGGGGGCGCTGCAATCACTGTCTAATGGTGGATGTAAAAGGTAGAACAAACAGTTGCCGTAACTTATAACCTGCTTTGACGGTGAATGACAGTAATTTTTGATCGTGTTTGTGGGAAGCTTTCTTTTCTATTCTTCTGAAATTACATTACACAACAAACTGTCTGAAGCCTGTAATTTACCCCAAAGAAAACACGTGGAATGGAATGTTTTACCTTTTTCTTTAGTATTGTTAATCACCGCAAGGTAGCGTATTCAAGCTCTGGAGTTGCAAATAGAATCTGACCGTTCTTTAAATAATTTGACTAAGTTTAATAATTTTAAAAATTTATTTTAATTGGTACGCTTTTATTATGTACGCTTCTGCCGATGACATCAGAAATGATGAAATACCATTCACTGTTGCCATTCGTAGAGCGTAATATTTAATTCGCATCTTTACTCAAGTGTAATGGCAACGATATGGTTGATAGCAAGCGTAGAGCGCAATATTTAATTCGCTTCTTGATTACAATAACGTGAAAACGCAATACACAGATGCGCCTTAGTACATCATTTGTGACGTCATAAAGACCACGTCTTATTTTCAAAATCGGACATGTTAAAAAATAAGCATCTGGAAATAAAAGTTTTTTCTCGCTTCATGTTTTTTTTTTTTTTTTTTTTTTTTTTTTTGTGCTTATTCTATCAATTTCAATGACTAAAAATAGTACTTTTGACTGAAGGAAACAACCCCATTTTGAATAATCTCTGCGGAATATGTATAATCGCCAGATTAATCTCATTCTACTGCACATACACTCAGGAGTGGGAAATTTCATGATTTACTCGCCACTTTTCCCCTAATGTGGCTAGTGTATTTTAAGTGAATTCGTTTATATTTTTGCAAATTTCACATCGAGATATAAATCGCAATCACTGTACTTGGCTATATATTTTTTAAATTAATAATTTAATAAAGAAATACATAAATAAAAATGGCATTTCGAATTTTTTTCCCATTATAAGATGCGGTAATTTTCACTGATTTTTCAAACAAAATAACTTCTACATTTAAACGGGGTACTTATATTAAAACAGCATTGAAAAATATATCACCTAAATAATTTCAAAAACTTATCGAATAGAACTCGAAAGAAGAAAAAACTTTTTAGAACGAGTTTCGTCGATGTCACAGAAATACAAGACCAACACACAAAACGACAAAGAATGAATGGTCATTAGTAGGGATTCAGTAATTTATTGCCTGCCATTGAGGCAAAGCGGAGGAGCGGAGAAGCAGAAGACAAGACCCTGAAGACCCTGGGGGAGAAGAGAAAGTGGTCCCTCAAAGTGGGAGGAAATGGGTGTGGTCTGGTGAAAGGCGTGTTTTTCGCAGTTTTTCACAATTTTTCGAAAACAAGGCTTTACTCCGTGGAGAATATCAATAGAACAAATTGTCTCAGAAACAAACTCAAAATATGTTTTTAAAGAGAAATGTTCAATCTTTTGCGCTCCTTTTTCAGTTTTTCCATATCATTTTTCAAACGTGTTAAAATAATCGTTTAAAGTTTTAAAATGCTATTAAAAAAATTTCAAAATAACTACAGAAAAAATAAAAAAGCGCATATCTAGTTCTGTGTCATAGCCATCGTTTAAAACAAACCACATGAAAATATTCCAGTAATTTCTCGTGTTATGCTTTGCATAGGTAGCAGATTTTCCCGTAGAGAAAGCATTAGCGTCGAAAACCAAGATGGACGGTATAGAAGAGCCTTAAGGGGTTGCCCACTCATAAACAGGTGAGTGAAAAAAAAGAATAGGTAGCACGTGTGTCCACGATTTCAAAATGGCGGACGTAACATTTATTCAATCTACTAGAAAAAGAAAATCTCCGCAACATATAACGATTATTTGTACTGCATATTTTCATTCCAAAAGAGGAAACAAGACGTACTGGTCCCGCATTAGAAAGTTGACATGAAATTGTCGTGAAAATTTTCTGTCTTCTAATTTTAAAATGGTTTTCCAAAATAAAAGAATCCTCAAAACTTTCAGTAATAATGAAGTAAAAGTACTGGTGAATAGCGAATAGTTAAGCTGATTTTATTTTTTCAAGTTCTGAAATTTTTTTAATAAATATATTTTTTAAAAAATTAATAAATGGGCCATTTCATTGTATTTTTTCCGAATGTCATGACACTTTTTTTTTTTTTTTTTTTTGCCATAACTGCTTAATGTACTGTTTGATGAGCACATTGTTTTATTTTGAGTTTGCGTGTTGGAAGGACTAACTCAAAATAAAACGATGTGTAAATCAAACTGTAAATTAAACTTGGTTAGTCATTCAGCTTGGACACAATCTGTGAAATTCGGTACATATATTTGTTCTAGAACATAAAATCCACAAATCCAAATTATCAGTTTCCATGTCCATTTTTTATAATTACTGAAATCCATGATGATTTTCACTGACTTTCCAGTTGCACGGGTACTCTACAATTACATGTTTGTTCAATATTAAGGGATGACATTTCTAAATGTTTAAATCCGAGACAGGTTTATAGATTGCAAGATTACTGGGTAAAGATTGTAGATGTTTGTTGTTTTTGAATAGTTACATAATTCAGTAAGCTCATTTTGTCATCAGGGCCGATTCTAGGGTGTCGGCCGCCCGTGTGCAAAGACCTCATGTGCCGCTTCTTCATGTTTTGACTAATACTTAACTCCCACATAAATCTTTCTTCAAATTCCTGTATTAAGTTCTAATTTAAAAAAAAAAAAGAAAAAAAAACTGAAGAAGGATGAATTTATTAACTTATAATCTTAAGAACTTAGTTAGACCAGTTAATCAGTACGGTAAAGGTGTTCTTGTGTGAGGGTGTATATCAGCATCAAGACTTGGAACTTTTTAATTTTTTGATGAAATAATGAATCATGCTATTAATTTAAATATTTTAAAAAACATTTTTAAACTATTAGCTCAAAATTTGGTAATCGGAAACAACTTTTTTTTTTTTTTAAATCAAGATAACGATAAGCAGCACAAGTTTGCGTTTGGTGCCTCAAAAATTGACCTTAAGCTTAGAAATATCTCGTAAATCGCTAGATTTAAACTTAATGGAACATATTTGGAGATATCTGGTGGCTAGATTACGAAAATACACCATTGAAACGAAAAGCGAGCTAGAAACTGTAAGACTCGAAATGCGGCTGAAAACTTACTCAGAAATTGCAGAAAAAAAGAAAGAAAAAACAATGAGCGAAAAGTATTCTAGTGTGAAGATATTTTTACACTATGCATCACTTCAATGGTACATAGTGATTATTTTAGATTTGCTTGATTACTTAAGTTTTATACTCAATAAATCTTAAGTAATCAAGCAAATTAGGAAATATATATGAAGAGTTGGTTGAAATATGCTTTTTGGACTATTTTGAAATGCAAAAGGCTGAAAAATAATGATAAATAAAAGTTATAACAGAGCTATTTGGATTTTTTTTCCATGTAATTTTAGGAAAACTTACATGGTCTGCCCTGTATATTTATGCACCTAATAGAAAAGCTGCATAGGTTTTTAAAAAGAAAAAAAATGAAAACTATTCAGCAAACTTTCATTACCTTAAAAAATATAATTTCTTAATTTATTGAATCGGTAATTTATCTATAAAGCTTTGCTAGTTACCTTGCATTAATTATATTTTATTCTTTGCAATAACATATTAAATTGATGAAAACATCTGGGGGAAAACAGTAAAATGGTTTTAAAAAAAAACAGTTTAAACCACGGTTTAAACCAACGTGGTTTAAACCAAACAACCCTGCCTATTATGCACTATTTTTCTTTTACTAATAATAAAGCTGAAAGTCTCTATGTCTGAATGTCTGTAGGACCCCCCCCCCCTTTTCTTTCCAAATCAAAGTTCCATTCGAATGAAATAACATCAAAAAGGCCTTTTTTTTTTTTGGAGTTTTCAGCTTTTTTTTTTTTTTTTTTTTTCGCGAAAAAAAATCAATCCACTGAGCAGAAAATTATTTTTCGATCGATTACTAATTTTTACCTCCGAAAAGGGAGGGAGCAAGGAACCCTTTACTTTTAGGAGTGAGGAGGCAGTCAACCCCCTTTACGACTCACCCACCGCTGGGATGTTCATTATACAAAATTCGTTAAAGGTTAGCTAAACTTAATAGCAGCTAAGCAGTTTCAAATGTATTGGCTGCTCCAGAATTAAATTAGTTATAACGGGAAAAGATAAAATGCAAATTTTTGAGCTTTGTCATCTAGAAATCATATACTCATTTATTACATTTGATACTTTTTTAGAACGAACCAAACTCATATAAATAGTCTTCAGAATTAAAAACCATTTTGTGCATTTTATCTTGAAGTTTTTATCGTTTTGAAATTCATTTGTGTGAAACTTCTTTAAAACGTACATGAATACATACATGTGGATACAGTTTTAGAGCTTTACGATGGTATCCCCTTCTATTGTCTCTCGTCTTCCCATTACTACACGTTTTTAACTTTTAATTCCAAAAACGCAATTTTTGGACAATATACAGGGAGGGGGTCCGGGGGCTTACCCCCAGAAAATTTTCGATATATCAATTCTAAAAATTCAATTCTAACAACCCCTGATCATATTCGGAAGAGAAGATTCGGAGGCCATTATTTGGAGAAACTGAAGCCAAAGAACGCGATCAAAGTAAAAAATTTGGGTTCACAGCGACTCTCCAGGCAGTTTTTTAAAATTGAAGTCTTAAATAAAACTAGATTATCCTTAATGATGTTGCAGAGAGAAGAAAAAGTGGTGTTCAAGGAGGTCCCATTGGAAACATTTTTGAATTCATTATTTGTTATTAATCTAAAAACGCAATTTTAAGCAAAAATTCTCGAAATTATATACTCTGAAATGGTATTTTTTTACGTTCTTTGGTGATTTTGGGGCGGAATTCGTGAAAGCCATTTTCTGGAAATTTCTCGAAAGTGAAGTTGTGAAAACGTGATAGATAGTATGCCATCGGCGGTTACGTTTCGGTATGGGATGAGGTTAAGGCACTCTCCGATGCAACCCGGAAAATTTTCGAAGTTAAAGTCTTAAAAGTGCATTTTAGAATACTGTTAACAATGTTGGAGGGGGAGAGGTACACACCCATTTTAATGTTTCGAAATTATAGGCCAAAACGCGCATTTGCAGGCCACCTTATTAGACGACGTTATAGGACGGGATCGGGCTCGGTATTACACCCATGGAAATTTTTCGAAACTGAAGTTCCGGAAAGCAGTTTTAGCGGGTTTTCGATTATGCTAAACAATTTTCTTCCTGAAATTATCTTAATTTCAAGTTCGAATAAAAAAGTTTTCTGCTACCTTTGGTAATGCAAAAGAAAAGGTTCGGGCATGGGTGGCAGCTTTTTAGTTCCCTCCCACTCAGAGGAAAAAATTAGAAACGATATTTAAAGTCTTTCTTCTACACATAATTATTTTAGTTCATCAAAAAATAATGTTCTCTTTACAATTCATTTATTTCGCTCTACATAAGTGTGAAGTCTCAGAATCTTTTTTTTTTCTTCTATCATGATCTCTTAATTTTGCTCATTGTTGTTTAGTGCCGGATCTACGGGGTCGTGTCACGGGCGGAAAATTTTGAGGGTGATAAATTGAAATGAAGTTGAGTAACCAAAGAGAGTTTAAAATGAGTAATAATTACCTTTTTAGGACTCCAATTTCGAACGCTTTAAGAAGAAAGCCACTTTTAAACAATTTCTGGATAGTAACCTTTTCCCCTCTCTTGTCTAACATCACCAAAGAAAGCCTTAAAATGTGGTTTTAGGACTTGTGCTTTAAGAATTTCAGCATCCTCTTTCTCCTGCTTAAGTTTGAGTTTTTAGAACCTAAAATCCGAAAAATTCCGGAGAAAGCCCTTAAACCATCTCGATTTCAAAATTTCAAAAAAATTCCAAAGGAGAATACCCACCTACTTCCCTAGCTTCTCAACATTCGGGGGAAAAAGCTCCAAAGCATCAATCTTTACCTAAAATTAGAACTAAAGATAGCCTGTGTCTTGAAGATTTTAGTTTCTAACATTCTGCGAAGCAACCCCCCCCCCCTCCCCCCGATAACGTCTCCAGTGATAATCTAAAACCACGATCCGAAACTTGAAGTCAGAATTGTTTCTGGGGGAGTTCAGACCCTCATCCCTTTCTCTAATCTTCTCCCATAGCTTGAAATTTTGTTTTCAGCTAAACCATGGGTCGATCCCTCAAACCCTTTCCTCCCAAAGATATCCTGAAATTGACTACAGTTTTGAGCACAATATCATTAAAGAACCCCTTCCCCTTTCCTCTATTATTATGAAACAACCAAAACTTCCTTTTTTTAGGCTTGAATTAGCTGAAAGTTTTAGGACCCTAACTCCCTTAAATTTCCTAAGGTAGCTTAAAATTGACTTCATTTTAAAAAAAGAAAAAAAAATCCAGAGGAAACCCAATTCTCCGTTCTCCAAACTTTGCCAAAAATTGTAATTTTTAGGTCATTTTTGAAACTTTTCTGACCCAACAGAGCTTTTTCTCCTTCCACTAAGAAAGATCAACTAAAATTGCGTTTTTAAGACTTCAATTGGGAGAAATTTCTGGAAAGCAATCTATCGAAAAAATAAGATTTTTATTTTATCTGAGCATTTAGAAAAGCTAAATCGAGAGAGAAGAGAAAGATAGAGAGAAATTTAAACGGGTTAAAGAACGGAAATAAGTAGCTTTTTTTTCTGGAATTTTTTCTCATGGCGCGGGGCCCCCAGAAGCGAGGGACCCGTAGCATTTGCTACTTCTGCTCTATGGCTAATCCGGCCCTGATTATGACAGAGAATGTATGTTAAGAAATAGTCTTAAATTAAAAAATAAAATGAGTGAGAACGACTATATACTGAATGCTGTGACGCATCTCTTATTTCTTTTCTACCACCCGATGCACTGCAAAGAGCAGTTTCACGGTTTCCAAGAATTTTCGAAGAACTGTGAAGAGAGAACTCTTTTGGAAGGATTGCAACAATTTGGCCTGTTATCCTTCTTCTTTTGGCGAGCGTGTATCCAGAGATTTACAAATGTTGCGTGACCAGTAATGGCGGACACATTGTACCTGCTTTTAAAGTTTGTTTCCTTTGACAAAGGAAGTGTCTACAATGGATAATCTGACAGGTGACGTCTCGAGGGAGAGGAACTTGGGAAGAAATTGGATGTAGCCCCTTAGGAACAGGGCCGATCCTAGGGTGTCGGCCGCCCGTGTGCAAAGATCTATTGTGCCGCCCCTCAAGAGAAATTTGCATATTTTGACTAACCTTTGACGTCCATATAAATATTTCTTCAAATTTCTATATCAAGTTCTAATTTAAAAAAGAAAAAAAAAAAAAAAAAACAAGAATGATGAACTTATAAAAAGGAAGAAAAGTTTATAGAAACTCCTTAGGTACAATTGATATCTTTGAAGAAAGTAATAGATACCAAAATTTACTAGTCGTAAAAACGCATTTTATAGTCTATCTTCGGTGACATCAGAGAAAGCACGGAGGAGGGGGAATCAGGGGAAGGGGTATTGCTCAAGAAAATTATCGAAATTGGCCTACGAAAAATAGCTTTAGTAATCTTTGGTTGTGTTTGGTTGCAAGGAGAAAAGAGTCGGGTATATTCAAGGTGCGTAGAGAAATTTTCGAAATTGACATCAAATATCGCAATTTTACGAACTTTTTCGAGACTTTATGGGAAAAGTAATGTTGGAGTCTCCTGAAATTCTTTCAAAATTGAAATCAATTTGAAGCTATTTTTTGTGACCGTAGCTTAGGAAAGATTGGCGCTCTTCCCGAAAATTTTCCGTAACTGAAGTTTTAAACAAGTAGTTTTAGGTTATCTTTGTTGACGTTGCTAGAGGGAGGTATCGACAGTTTTCGAAATTGAAGTTTAAAACGCAAATTTAGGCTGTCTTTGGTGACGTTATGGGATCTGGCAGCTTTTCTCCGGTAATTTCTCGGCACTATTGTTTCAAAAACCCATTTTTGGCTATATTTGAAAACGATAGGGAAAACGTGAAAATATTCCAAACCGAAATATTTTTCGGAACTAAAATCCATTTTAGGCTATTTTTGGGAAGGAAGGGTTTTGGGGCTCCCAAGTGGATATTTCTAAAAGCGCAATTTTATGCTATCTTGGTAACGTTAACAAAATTGGGAAGCTTCGGCGGATCTTTCGGATATTTTTCGATATTAATATCTGAAAAAGCACAACTATAGACTTTTGTCCATCTCACTTCGACAATTGATGGGTATATGCCCTAGCGCCGTAAAAAGTTACATAAGCCAGGCAGTTCTCCTCCAGAGTTTTTTAGAAAATCGTATTTTACGCAGTGTTTGATAACGATGGGACAAAGAGCGGGCGGGGGGAGGGGTTCAGTGTGTCCTCACGAACTGTTTTTTGAAACTCAAGTCAATTTCAAGGGATTATGGGTCTCTCTAAAGATGCTAATTGAGACTATCTTTGGTAGTAATGTTTGGGAATGGATTTTAGGGCCCTCCATCGCAAAAATTTCGAAAACGAAATAAGAGAAATGTCATTAAGTAAATTTTGATGACATTAAGAAGGGCTGTCTTCTAAAAGCACATTTTGGATTTTAAAGCGAACATTTTCAGGCTATGTTTGATTAAGTTAAGGTGAAAGGGATGAATCAGAGATTTAATTGGGTCCTTAAGATAGGTGGTTAAAACGGCAAAATTTTCCGAAATTAAAGTCTTAAAAACGCAATTTGAAGCCTTCTTTAGTCTCGTCAAGGAGGTCATGGCATCCTTTTGGATCTTCGTTTTAGAGCGACGTTAAAATCTATTACTCGGGGCAAGAGCCCTGATCTGAAACCGGGCAGTTCATTCGAGATTTTAATTCGAAAAAAATGCTGTAAAGGGGGAAAATTACTAAATTTTAGTTCGTCATTCATATATGTTTGATTCTCAGGGGGGTCGCAATTTTCCAATGTCTCTTCACGCATCCGCGATTGTTGAAATCATAATTTGTTGTTTGAAATACTTGCGAGAGTATCTAATCAGTACTAATAAGTATAGCTTTTTAAAAATATAATATATAAAATATGTCTTAATTGTTTAGGTCTATAAAAGCTTGGGGGGTAAACATTAGTGCAGAGCCCGATCATTCTGATGTTGGACACGGGGCACAGTTCTATTTCAGGGCCCCCCTAGGGCCCGACTTAGATTTTTGAAGACATTAGGCATGAAATTTATTTTGCCCCCCGCCCTCCCCCATTCCTGCTTATTCTATATAATGAAGCTATAAAATATTTCGATACCATGCTAAATTCGGAAGGTACCTCATATCACAATAGTAGAGTATTATGCATTTAAAAAATAGATGAGATATTGTATACGATAGTTATATAAGATGTGGTTAAACTTTGCTCGTTGCATTAAACCGTAAATATCGAAGTTACCTATGATATAACTTTTAATAGTAAATACAGACTACACTTGGAGTGGTTTTAGGATTTGTAAAGACATCAAGTTTTTAAGGGGAATTTTATCAACAAATAAGAGATTTTTTGCTTCTCTTAGCATTTACACAAATCCACAAATATAAATGATATCTCTGTACTCTAGATTCTGAGTGAAAGCATTATTTATTTTTAATTATCATGATAAATTAAGGGGATTTTGGGCCCCCCTGAAATCTAAGAGGAGGGGCCTGTGCCCCTCATGCCCCTGCGCAGGGGCGGCATTTCAGCATTTCGTTTGGGGGGTCGAGTTTCTTGAACATGAATTTCCTTTAGTATGGTATAAAATAAATATTGGTTAACAGGAAGGAATAATAAAACAGTTTTAATGTTAAGAATAACCAGACTTGTTAAGTACAATTAAAATTTTTGCGACCAAAGCTTCAAATTCATTTTGTAACAAGTTATCTCACAAAATATCTCAGTACTAGTTTTTATTTTTTAGTAAAGTTTTAGTCTGCTATTCTTGGGGTCAGGAAGAACAGAAAATCTTGTAATTACATTCACTCAACATCCAGTGTTTTGTTTTATTTCCAGTACAGCTAAAGATGAAGGTCTTGCTTGCCGCATTTCGCTTCGAATTAATTCTCTAACTTCCTGAGATACAAAAGTCATCTTTAAAATGACTGACCAGATTGAAATAGAACAAAAAACAATGGAAGCAAGAAAGTTATGTTAAAAAATACACTTCCTTCAGATTTCTCTTTAAAATAACCAAGAAAGGGGTTTTAAATTGGGCTAGTATTTATTTTGCGTCATTAAAAAGTAAAGTCGTAATTCACAAAAGAATTACTTTTCCTTCATGCTGTAAATTTTTCTTGTAAGTGCAGTGGCGCAGCGAGGGGGGGGGAGTGAAAACACCCCCCATAGCCATTGGTTTTAACATAAACGCAAATTCTAATGCGGTAGTTTATGCATATGAAAGGGCTGTTTTGATCAAAAAATCCCCTTCAGAACGTATTTTTCATCAAAAAAAAAAAAAAAAAAAAAAAACCCTCCAGAACGTATTTTTGATTAAAAAAACCTCTTCAGAAGAAATTTCTGGCTGCGGTAGTGTATAAGTGTAATATTTTCTTTTTCGTTTCTTATAACCAATTTACATAATATTGAACTTAAGACCAAAGAGAAATGCATCTCATCAAATCCTGCCTCCATATCTCGAAAAACTGAATTGATTATTTTATTCAAAATATTAAATATTTTCACTAAACTTCATGTAGGGTTTTGTCACATCTTCTACATTGGCATACAGTAAAAACTGTTATAAAAAGTTCTGTCACAAAGTTCCACATTTGCTTCAAGCATTAGTGCGAAAATTACATAGAGTTTCAATTGTCAATTCAATAATTGAGATTGAAAATTTTATGATAGAGTGTAGCATTGTTCAAAAAACGCTCCGCAGGAAATAAAGTAAACAAAAATTCAAACTAAGGCTTATATATCAAAATAACATTAGATTTTCTATCATCGAGAAGGTCGCTTTCCAGTTATTCTTCCAGGGAGATTTTATAGGTTTAACTCTTGAATACCATTTGTGTCACTCAGAGATTGTCAAGTCAAGAGCCTGAAGATATATTTGTTGATGTGAAAGTTTTTTTTGATGTGGGAAGTTTATCAAAAAGAGCATATTTTTACAAAAAAGTTTGTATGAAAGCATACAATATTTCAAGTTGCTAAAATGTGTTTCAAGTACAGGGAAACAATGAACACTTACTAGCTAAGCATTAAATTATAATATGAGCATTAAATTTATGCAAAATGACATGGAGTTTACGCGTAAAAATTGCGCAGTCTCAACACTGTACGAGCATCTCATACAAGATGCACCATGATAGCATAGATTACACAATTTTTAAATATTTAATCTATAAGAAGAGATTACTTCTTTAGTTAAGGCAAACCATTATTCTCCGCATCAGTTTTTTTCTGTTCTGAAAATGCAGGCAAATGATTTTCTAAGTTATCTAAATTGAATTTACCCTTTTTTTTTTTTATTATTCTTAGTGAAAATTTTGGGGGTGCGACCGCCCCCTCTTGACCCCCCTATTTGCCGCCTCTGCCCCTGCGGCAATCAGGCTCTGCATTAGTGGCAAGGACGTAACTAGGTCATTTTCGAACAGGGGCAAGATCTCGCTTTGGCGCCCCCCCCCCCCTTGAAAAAAATTCTTTGATAATGTCCGCATATGACCTTTCAATAATAAATTACACAGAAAATCCACTGAAAACACGCCCACATACATACATCATTATCAATAGCGTCACTACGACGGGAAGGGGGGATTCATCCCGGGTGATACCCATCAAAAGGTGGATTTTTAACAGTTTTATAACATACTAATATTTCAATTCTGAAAAAATCTCTAAAACCGCTCTATACGTATTTTTAAAAACATAACGTCAAAGAAATTGGGTCTGTGGCTGTCCCACGCCCAGGAGACCCCATAACCACCTCATCTTTGAAATTTCGAACATAATTACTTCGGACCCCAATGGTTTGTACCTCGGAGTGTTTTTTTTTTTTTTTTTCGAATTAAGGGTATTTTTTCTTTTCTTTTCTTTTTTGAAATTCATTTTTTAATCTAAAACTTCCCATGTATACTTTTAAGGGGCTGAAAGATTTCTCACAGCCCTTTTATGTCATTCACAACACCACAACCCCTTTTATGTCAGTCTAAAAAAAGTTTTTCTCTGTATCAGGTGAAGCTTGATCCAATTTTCTCATTTAATTAGAACGGTAAATGAATCAATATAGGAGTTTCTATCTCATCGGAAGTCATTGGCTAAACTCAATTCAAGCACGGAGCTAAAGGGAAATGTTATTGGAGAAGATGAATTTGAAAACGGTTTTTCAAACGTACAAAACTGGTCAGGACTCAGGAGCCCTTTAGACCCTATCGCTGGGAAAGTTTGTGCAATTTAGTTTAAACCCCGGAGTAAGATTGTTCTTTGAAACGTTTTCGTTTTAAAATAGATTTTATTATGCGTATTTTTATCAAGTTCTTTTTTTCGTTGTGTAGGAGCGGGATTTTATTATTGTTGCAATTATAATGAGCTATTAAGTTGTTAGTAATTATAATGAGCTTTTAACTTAAATTCTATTTTCTACAAGAGGGGGAGCGGGAATTTCATTTTGCTTTAACTCTAACGCGTATTTTAATATAATTCTTCCTAACAGACTATTTCAATCATCGAAAGCCAAATAAGATTTCAAAGCAATAATAGGGGATAAGTGAACATAGGGAGCAGATGGCGGCAGCCCCTAGCATTTTAATCTATATTTTATCTATCAAATAGCACACTATTGCGCAGATGATGCAGTTACATATGAATCAGGCGTAAAATTTACATAAAATGCATTCAAAATTAATTTTCAATACTTATCTTGCAATGTACGAGTAACTTTCGTTACTCCACAAAAACAAATGCGTGTTGTTACTGAAATTGCATGAACTTCATGTTTCCTTAGAACTGATAAAAGAGTAAGAGAAAAAAATTGGGAGCGAGGGGGGGGGGGAGGCACCAAAAATTACTGCACCAGAATTCCTACATTTTATAGTAATGGGAAAACATTTTGTCTTCCGCATACCGTAAAACTTTTTTTTTTTTTTTAAACATATTTTGGGGGCTACAAGCTACAAGAGCAGGGTCATTTCTCAGTATAAAGGAATCGGCTTTTGGAAAAAAGAGTTCTTTGCAACACGGAAACACGTATCTGTGCCTCTAGTTTCTTTTTTTTTCTTTTTCAGTAAAGGAAGGGGGGGGGCGAACGCTTCTGTAAAATATTATTATTACATGCTTTCACACAGTACCCTTTTTTCCGAGTTACTTCCATTTAATGTGTTAATGTTAAATATGCATCAAAAGTACCGAAACGAAATTCAAGTTTGAGAGCTGTGAAAACTGGCTGATTTCCCACCTATTGACGTTGATGTTTGAAGAAATTTTAAATACTATGAGTAGCAAAACTATATTCATACTAAGCAGAAAATATCTCAACTTAGCCCGATTTTTCTCTAAAAAAGCAATGTTTTCCGAAGAAAATTTTGTCAGCCTTCAGAACTTTGAATTGAATCTCAATAATTATAGTGCGAAGTTTTTAAATTAGATAAACAATGGCTTACCAAGCGTCTTAAACATTTAACCAAGATGATAATTAAGGTGAAGACTGATGATCTTTTCCATGTGCGCTTTAGCTGTCCTCTTAAATTCAGCACCAGATGCAGGACTCGATTAAGATATCGATAGGCCCTATGCCAAGTACTTTTTGGGGCCCCCTGTATTCAAAAATTTATATAAATTTAGCGGTTGGATTAAACATTTTTAGCCATAGACTAAAGTTATTTCAGTCATTTGGGGGCCGTTGGCCACGGCCTAGTTGGCCTATTCAGTAATCAGGCCCTGACCAGATTGCCTTTTTAAAATATTTTTAAACTGAATTAAAACTACACAAGATGAGCAAAAAATACCGTGGAATAATAAAATGAAAAAGGCAAAACTCTCTATCAGAGAAATATGTAGTACGAGAGCTCGTACCACAGAGAAACTCTTTAGAGAATTATTCTATAGGATCAAGATTGTGGGGTGGAAATTCGCTCCAATTTCTAAAAAGGGGCTACGTCCGAGGGAACGCTGTAAAGCGATTTTACCTAAAGCCAGTAAGGTAGACTAGCTGTCGTTCTTTATATAGTAAAGGGACATCACGTTGACAGTTTTATTATTGTTTTTTATTGTGCATGAAGCAGATTCAAGCGTTTCCGATGCTTTTGTGCGATTCTTAGATGTAACCAAGAACTGGTCACTCTAAGAAAATAGATTTATGCCATTTACTTCGCCTACCTGCTTTCCGTCTATCTTTTTCATTCTGTCAGCCTGTGCCTGTCCTGAAGGTTTTTAATTTTTATTTTTAATTTCAAACTAAGTTGTTTTTTTTTTTTCACTTTTTCCTTGGGTAAAAATATATTCATGCATTTACTTAGTCAGTTTTACGCCCCTGAAATCTGGCGCCCGGGGCGCGAGCCCGTCTGCCCCCCTCTAGTAACGTCCCTGATTAGTGGCCGCCCTGTGCCTTGAGTGCTCCTTTTAGAAAGCACCCTTTTCATGCTTCAGGAGGAGACCATTTCCCTCATCTCCCCTCCCCTGTATCCATGCCATATTACCGGTTCTGTCACAAATTTTGCAACCAAATGAAGCAATGTGTGTAAAGAGTAGATATTAATGGACAATGAACCAACACAATGTTCCCTAACAATCTATTTTTCTTAAAGTATGCTCTGCTGTCGGGAAATCGGCACTTACGTTGATAATTGAACATTTAAAATTCAGCATATTTATTTCTTATTATAAGTTATCTTTGTGAGAAATTCATGAGGAATTTTGCTTCATTAAAAGAACTATACGATGCGGCCGCCCCCTTGCTTTGGCCGCCCTTGTGCGGTGCACACTCTGCACACCTGCTAGGATCGGCCCTGCTTAGGAAGTAGCAAAAGCCCACATCAGGAGAGGAAGCAGCCTAATGAACCGCACGAGTCCGCTCTTTTACCACAAAAGTACAAATGAAGTGCGAGGAATATGCTCGCAAATTTTCACCGAATGCCGTCTGCAGTTTCCGAATGATTTCCACATGTCTGTTGCTGGCAAAACTTGATGCAGCAACGGTGCTCCAGCGAGTTTCTCATTTTCTTGGAAATGAAAGAAACCGACGAAAGTACCGCATCCACTCAAACGCAGATCTGTCGCTGGCGACTGAAAAAGCGACTATTTTGAAGAATTGTGGACTATGACGACTATTTTCACGTAAATGAGGGTAAAAACGACAATTTTGTAAAAAAAAAACTGCTTTTATTTCAGAAAGCGACTAAAATGTAAAAAATAACGCGAATGATAAAATAAAAAAATGTAAAAAAAAAATCAGCTTCAAGTATCATCGGCCGGAATTTTCAAATTTCAATCTTATTCGGGTCTGCCAGATTTCGCGAAAAAAATCACCAAATAAAACAGCTCTTTCTTATTATTTTCTCTCCTGTAGCCATGAGTACTGTACACATATTTCTTGCCAACAAGAATAACAACATTTATAATCTCATGAAGGGAAATATTAGTTTTGGTGGTGGGCAGTTACAGCCTTGTACCTTGTACTTTCTGGTACAGAAGATAGTAGTTTACCTTTCACAAACAAATGCAGTTAATTCTTTTTTCAAAATGCTGATTGAATCGCCGAGCGAAGTTAAAAGGAGGCAAAAGCGACTTTATTAGGTATTTTTTTTGGTTACTCTGAAGCTGCGTTTCTTAAATTGTGTTCCGCAGAATCGTTTTAGAAAACTTGAAAATGTATCAAAATAGTGAATTTTCAAATCATAAACTTAAATTTTGAAGTTTTTGCTTGTGTCAGCAAAATTTTGTTTTCAGGTTTTATTTTAATTTTTGAAATGGCGTTAAAAACGTTACAAAATTTTATTTGAAATAATTTTCACTCCGACTGCAAATAAAACATTCCAAAAACGTTGAAAAAGCAGATTCTACAAAAAAAAAAAATGGTTATTTAAAATTGTTTCACTTATTAAAGGATTAAGAAACGCTGCTCTGGACATTAACTTCTGGCAATCCTACCATTTTTCTCTGCTTGATGTTATCTGCAGCTGCAATATTCCGACGATGTTTTTTAATGAACATTGAACATTCAACCTTTTCATTATGATTTTCATTTTTCTGTAAATGTAAATAAAAGTTAATGATTGTTGTATCTGCAAAAATGGTTGCGACTTTAAAATCAGTGTTAAGCATTTGTTTATTGTGATTTCAAAGTTCTGATGTACTGCATAAAATACCACAGTGTGTTTTCAACACTTCTTTACTTATGTCTGACTTGTTTCACATTTGTAAGTACATTTAATCTCTACTAATAATGAAAAGTGTTGGTGTTGATGACTTGTGTTTATTTTTCAACCACACTCCTACTAATAACCATTACAATTAGGTGAATGCTGATATAAGCTGTATGTTAATTAATGAACGTACCATTTAGTCTTTTTTTTTCATTAGATTCATTTTACTGTAATGTAAATAAAACTTCGATGTGTAAGAGTAAATAAAACAGGGTGGCGACAGATCAGGGAAAAGTCAGGGAACTTTATTAATCAGGGAAAAGTCAGGGAAATATCATGGAATTTTGAAAAAATAACAGAAAATCAGGGAAAATTGATTTTATAAAGAAAAAAATTTTGTTTTTGCTTCACAAAATTAAGTACTCTAACTCCCTACGCATTTTCCGCCAATTATCTGTCCAAAAAAAAGTAAAATTAATGAGGTGCGATTTTACACTGCCGCATATTAGTGCATCTTTTTGCCTCAACGTCAAAGTATTGAATCTTACTTATTAACGACAGGATGAACTTCCTAAGATTGCTTGTGTGTCTGTTAGGTTATTTATTTTACCTAGCTTGAAATTTCCCTTTACGCTTTCAATGCTACTTAAAATAAACAACCATACAGTCAAAGAGGAAGCCTTCATTAATGCCTTAGTTCCTTTGCCTTTATTCTGTTGTCTTGAAGTAATGAGCGTACTGTAATCACGATTTCAAGAAGAAATCTTTGGTTTTTGAATTAATACTATAAAAGCTTAAAAGTTATTACTTCTTTGCGTTTATAATTTAATTACTGAAATTGAATTTTTAATAAAAAAAAACTTTGTTTTTTGCCATTTTACTATTTGTTGTCACCGCAGATTATAAAGGTTTTCTTTTCTTCAGACTTAAGTGATTCTTCAATTTTATAACCAAGTTGTATTCTTCTTTTATATATTTTGAAATTAACTAATTGTTTTTTTTTCTTGCATTTCAAAGTTGTTTGTTAGAAAAGCAATCTAAGATTTTTTTTTTCGTTACATACTGAAATCATTTGAAATAGAGTTAACTTGTGTACTTAAGTAAATATCTTTAATTTTTTTATTGTTAAATTAAAATGCTGTATTCATTCATTAAAACCTATGTTCTTGATTAGAGAAAAGCTCCCTATGAATGGATGTCTATCATAAATACACATATGTTTTTAAGAGTAATTTTAACAATTTCTTAAAATTCTTATGCTAAGTGGTTTCTGGAAGTAAACGTTTTTTTTTTCTATAATCTTTCCATTGTAGAAAAATTTAATGTACTGTTTTGTAGGTTCCCCCCCCCCCCCCCAAATATTGATTTGATATGCTTTTTTTTTAACCATTTTATTAAAAAAGTAGAGAATTTTTTAAAAATATATCTTTAGTTCAACAATTTTACACAACTTAAAACGTTTAAAATACGGCATTTTATACAAACATACAATGGATTTCAAGTAGAGCAAAAGAAGGAAAACCCATTATCATTGGTAACGTAAATCAGGGAAATTTGGTGAACTTAATCAGGGAAAAGTCAGGGAACTTTTTTTCACAGCTCCTGTCGCCCACCCTGTAAAAGTTCTTGATTGTTTTATAATTATAAGTTGATTGTAAATTTAATAAGTGCTTTTTTTTCTTTCTTAAATTGAGTATTTTGTACCTTATAACATAACTAATGTGTGTTAGCAATGCTTTGAAAGAGAAAAATGATTAACTGCAGTTGATATATGATAGACAGCAGATGGCACGTTTACAGGCTGTTGGTTTATCCATCATACCATGTAGTGAAAACTCAAAAATTTTGCTTTGTTTAATGGGTATACTGAACCGTAGGGAGGAAAAGTTGCTTCATTTGAGGGATTAATGATGATGCTGATTAGTGCTTGAAAGAATTATTATTATTTTAACTTATGTTTTGAGACCACTTCAAAAAAAAAAAAAAATTTCCGCTGTAATGTTTCCAGTATTTTATAAATACCTCTAATGTAGGCACAACTGAAATAGGTTAGGCAGGAAACTAGGTCAGGAACACCATTCGTGCGTAACTCCGCTTGTGTAGGCGATTTTGTCTTAAATACCATGCAGCTAAAGTATGTCATGTACACTGTTAAAAAAATTTCCTGAAAATAACGGAGAAAGTACCGGCAGCAAAGTTGCCGTAAATATTACGTTTACGGCAATGACTTTCCGTGACTTAACAGAAGTTCCATTTCTTATTTCTCCGTAGATGTAGTTTTCTGTTTATAAATTTCCCGTGACTGAACGAAAATTCCATTTCTTATTTTTCCGTTCATTTATGATCTTTCTGTGTTTTAACAGAATTTACGTTCCGTATTTTTTCATTGCGATATTTTTTCCATTTCTCACTTTCCCGTATTTAAGTAAAAAGATTTATATTTTCAAAAAATATTTAAAACGTTATGTCAAGTATTGACTTTTCGTTTCATTAAAAATTTAGTTCTTTAAAATGATATATATTACAGATATAGTTAACTGTTCTAAAATTATTACTTTTTTTTTATTTGCATTTTTTACTCAAAGATTTTTTAAATTAACAACTGGAGAGAGAACTTACCTGACATAATCTCTACTCGAGCATCCATGACTGACCAAAACTTTTTATATCAACTTCAGATGAATCAAATTAATCAAATAGTACCAGCAGAAAAATTGATGATGATTTGAATATGACACCAATTATCCCTGCTGATACTGTTCGATATTCCCTTCGTCGTAGTGTCTGGGGTGGCATGGGAAAACATACATGAAAAATATGATATTTCTATTTGCAGAATATGTCAAATAAAATACTATTAAAAACAGGTTGACGTTATCATTTAATAATATACCTGATAGAGAGTACCGCATATCTATTGTATTTAAAAACACAATGATTGACATGCACGTGAAGATTGCACGTGGTGAGCAAAAAGCCTCTCGCCAAACAAGATAAACAATTTAAAAGATCTATCTATATTTCTGAGGAGTTGAAGGTGGGAGGAGGTTCTAATGGAAGTAGCTGTGATGAAAAAGGAGAAGAGGAAGGATGATAGTTTGGCAGATACTTGCGGGCAAACTAGATATCATAACTTTTTATGGCTGAGGGCTTTTGGGTTTAGGATGCAGGTTTCCTTTTTTGTGCGGAAAAGTTAAAGGTTTTCTTGGCGGGGAAATTTTTACAACAGAGTTGTTTTTGATGAGATATCACATCTTTTTGCATTGATATTATTACTTTGTCTGTATTTTTAGAATTGAGAACTTCAAGTCAGAAAATTTTCAATTGAAACAACGCTGTTTTGTGTTTTTAAGGAACAATAATGGCTAGCCTAATTTTACGTCAAGCTATTTTCTGACTATTAAGATTCTATGTTCATTTTGCGAGAATTGGACGGTTTAAATTTTATTGCAATTCCTGTATCCTCTCTGTTGCAAAGAAAACTTCTTGGATAATAAAATACTATATTTTAAATTATATTGTTTTCGAGTATTTTACAACTTCGCAATAAATTGTACTAGTTTCTTTATTTGACGGATTATTCAACATTTTCATGAAGGTTTCTTTAAATGTTTTACAGCTTGAGGGCTATTTTAATCTAGCTTTTCACTTTCTTGTTTAATTACATTTTTTCTTAAATCGTGGATTATTTTACGTTTCATGGGATAATTTTAATTGTTTGGTGATTTATCTTTTTCTTGATAGAAGTCTTTGTCTTGTTTAATACCTAGTTTTGTTTTAGAGTTCATTTAAAAAACGAAATAACGCATGTTATCACCAAGCAAAAAAAAAAAAAAAAAAAAAAAAAAAAATCTAAGCCATTAAATATTTTAAATTTGAATGTGTCAGAAGATCTATTCAACTTCGATGTCAAATCGCGGATATTCCAAATTTGCCATAGCGAATGCGCATGTTGTGCGCAGACTAAGCTCATTAAAAGTCTTGCTGAAATTAATTGCAAAAATTTTTTCACCTAACAAATTACTGCAAAGCACGGATATCCACACACATATTTCATATATTTTCAATTCATTATAAGTTGTTTGTGAAAAATCCATTAATTTAGAAAATAAGGCAAACCAATAAAAAAAGTGCTATTTTTCGCTTTCAATTAAAAAGTTATATGCGCCGTATTCATATGCGTACGGTTTCATATAATTTGCCACGTAAAATATTGTAATGGTTTAACCCCAGTTTCGCGCCGACATTTAAAATTTCTTCCCTCCATAAATGTATCAAAACTGAAAAACAGGAAGAAAAGAAATTTTGTATCGGCGAAACGGGGGAGGGGGGCAGCATTCTAATCACATTCATTAATTTGTTGCTCTGCTTAAGTATAAACAAACAACATAGAATCTGAAAACAGAAAGCCCAATGAGCTAAGTCTGCGCGCATGCGCAGTCGCTGTGTCAAATTTGTGATATCCGCGATTGAACGTCTAGTTGCAACTGTTGGATATGTGTCTTGATTGAATTTCATTTCCTAAGACAACTTTGGAATAACTGTTAGATCTGTTCTAACCTTGCAATTGCAGTTCGAGATAAACAAACCCTATGAGCTGAGAGTAAGTACATAAGAATTTAGGGAAAATTAGTGATTTTCAAACTTTAATTACTCCGGCCCATGATGCCCTTGGGGGTTTAATTTTTGTATATGTACTCAATGCCCCCTCCCCCCCCAAGAATATGTATACAAAAAATCAATACCATAGCCCCCCGGGGGCTGTGATAGAACCCCGGGAGGGTACAATTTGGGGGGTAAAAACGAGGGGGGAAGGGGAGGGGGTCAAATGGCACAAAAGGCACATCAGTAGGGTACAAGGAATGTGTGTGCGACATTTCAACTTGATTCCTGTTTTCGTCTGAGCTGTAGCCCTGTCAAAGAAAGCGAAAACTTTTTGGAACAGCGATTTTATAACTTTAATACGTACTCCCCCTGATGGTCTAGGGGATTGTATTTTGGTTTACGGCGTCAGGGGCCACTAGAAATTGAGTGTACCAAAAATCAACTCCGGGGGGTCTTCATGGGGCTGAGATACAGAGGGGTGAAAACCCCAAAAAACCACAATTCGTTCTGTCGCGTAATCTTGTTCTTGGTCGCTTTATTTTCTTTTGTCTTTGGCGGTGGATTTGCTTTTGTTGGCTGCTGACGTTTGGTTTCCTTGGCGGGGCGGGACGCTCCCGCGTCCCGTGATAACGGAAAATACTTGCTCTTGTAGCGAGATCACGAAGTCTGTGTTGGCCAACCCGGTCGTGTTTCATGTTTTGAGTTACGCTTTGATTGGAGTGTCGTTTGCTACTGAACTAGAACTACTTCGGTTTGACCACGAGTGTTCGAAAACACAGCTGTTCTATCGAAATTCCTAGAGAAATTTCCAAATACGTCATAACCACGCGGTGTAACCGGTAGATCATTTCCGAACGCAGCCTATGTCTCAACATCTCATGTGCATCGAAGAGGAGAGACCAACAGCGGGAGTCTCACCGTACTAATGCGCTAATGCGTTACCTATAATGTAATGCAGTGGATTTTTCCCGCTGCTGGTTGCGTTGCATGCTGGTTTCTTCGTTTAGTGTGTTTATTTCGAAAAAAAAATCTGTGATTTTGATAGTTATTATTGCTTCCGTTGAACAGTTCTGCTTGAAAATAACGTTCTTTCTTTCTTGTACTCTGGAATGAGAAATATTCGCAGACTGAAATTGTGCTTTGGAATTATATTCGTTTGACGCATCGCCGGAATTAAAGGATCAAAGACTTTTCCTCTGTTCGGCATCTGTACGCAGTCATCAAAACAAGTAAGCTTAATTTTCACATAACGTTTTTTGTAATTACGTTGAGAATGCAGGGAATTGTTTAAATTTCATTCATAGTCATGCTTTAATGATTATGTTTTAATCAAAAATAGGAGAGGGGGTGGGAGTTTTTAAAAATCAAATCGAAATATTCCCAGTGGGGGATATTTCGATAATTGGGAATCTGACGCGGTCGTTTCATTTTTGGCGTAAATAATTTTATTTTGGTAAACCTACTGATTTATAGTAACCCTATGTGAATAGATGTTTCCGATCTCTTTGTTTTGATTTGCAAAGAAAAATACCTCTCGCGCAGGCGATGGAGCCAAAAATTGACGCCAATGAATAAAGATCGCCAGATTCCCAATTATCGAAATATCATCCAAAGACATTGTCTAAGCTCTGGTGCCCAACAGAAAAGCTTGTTTTCCCAAGCTTGTCTGAAATATTTTAGAAACCAAATCTAAATTTTCATGTGAAAACATTTAATGTTGTTAACTGCATGAGGCAATACCCCAAATTAGCACTGGTACAAGGGGCAAATTCCACTTTCCGTGCTGGACAAATCAAGTTTTGGAGTGTAGTAGACAATTTTGGAGTGTGCAAACCACCTTACCTGTTCTGAACTCTTTTATTTAGGTGAGTTTGAGTGATCTTTTGTTCCTAGCTGAAATGACATCTTTCTCGATCATGTTGTTTCTGGCCTTTGTAACCTTTGTTCTGACCTTTGTTTGTTTACGTGCCATATTATTTGACATCAGGAAACATGTTAGAAATAAGTGAGATTATCTGGCATGCCAACAAATTCTAATTTTTCAGCATGCCAGAGTTTATTTTGCAAAGTATGTATTAATTCAGAGTTTTATTGGCAAAAAAAGGGGGGGGGAGGAATTTTCTCTCAGTTCCTTATCGTAAAGCACAATAGAAAAAAACTGAAATACAAATTGGCATTTTTTTTTTGTTCCTTCACTTTAAGGTAGACGAAAAGCTATATTAAGTCTTAAATTGTGAAGCATTTTAAATTTAGAACTGCAAATATTTGTTTCATTTAAATTTTTTTTATAATTATTTGTCGTCAATTAAAGTTTTCTTATTAGAATAATAATGGATTGTCCATTAGCATTTGTACAAAATTAAATTAAAAGGTTTATTAACATTAAATAATAATTTATTTCAAACTCCTATCGCTGTGGTTTATCTGCAGCCGTCAGATAAAGAGTATCGTAGCAGCGTTATTTTTCTTACGTTTTTTATGGTGCTGTATTCGATGTTGAGAAATTGAACGCAGATTGAAATTCCGCCGAAGAATAATGTTTTTTCTCTTAGTTTCCGGAATTGAATGTAGAGAGAGAACTTTAAATTGCTGCAGTCAAAACTTCAAAATCTTTACATATTCATCAAAACAAGTAAGTGGTGATTTCATCTGAACAACGTTTTTCCGACTCGCTCTGCTATGACTTTCAAATTCCTCACCAATTTTCTCATGAACTGGATATAGATACAGGACTGTCTACTTGAACTCTTTTTTTTTTTTTTATAGTGAACTGTTTCATAGGACAGGCAGAGTCGTTTTTTTTTTTTTTTTATAGTGAACTGTTTCATAGGACAGGCAGAGTCGTTTTTTTTTTTAAATAAAAATCTTAGTCCCAAAATTAGCTTTTCAAATCATACCCCTTTTAGAAGAGAACCCTTTATTCACCAACCCCCCCCCCCCCATTTCAAATCATACCCCTTTAAGAAGAGAACCCTTTATTCACCAAACCCCCCCCCCATTTCGAATCATACCCCTTTAAGAAGAGAACCCTTTATTCACCAACCCCCCCCCCCGCATTTCAAATTATACCCCTTTAAGAAGAGAACCCTTTATTCACCCCCCCCCATTTCAAATTATACCCCTTTAAGAAGAGAACCCTTTATTCACCAACCCCCCCCCCATTTCAAATCATGCCCCTTTAAGAAGAGAACCCTTTATTCACCCCCCCCATTTCAAATCATTCCCATTTAAGAAGAGAACCCTTTATTCACCAACCCCCCCCCCATTTTAAATCATGCCCCTTTAAGAAGAAAACCCTTTATTCACCAACCACCCCCCCATTTGAAATCATACCCCTTTAAGAAGAGAACCCTTTATTCACCCCCCCCCCATTTGAAATCATTCCCATTTAAGAAGAGAACCCTTTATTCACCCCCCCCCCCCCCGCCATTTAAAAATTAGAAGGTTGAGATGCAGGAGGGTACGATTTCATATATCTCTTATTAACATTGATAACTGAATGTCTGATCCATGTGCTAATTAGTGCTTGACATTGTTTACTATTGTTGTTTCACTTCCCCTTGTCATCATTTATGCTCTTTTTCTAATGTTTCATTTTAATGGAAGATTAAAATGCAACGTTTGAAATGATGTTTATTGATTATTTACGAATAACACTCTTCGTAACACTTACTCTTAATTCAATAAATTGCCGCCCGTTCGGCAGGGCTAAAGCAGAAATACATGGAATACACCGCCAGCTCAGTCATTTCCAGCCGAGGACTGCAGTTTCGTACTTATTAGCACTCATCAGCTCGGCATAGGAAAGTGACTGAGCCGGAGGTCGAAAATCTCTTGAGGAAGCCAAGAGTGCCAAACAAACTGGTAGCTAATACAGAATTAGTACAGACCAGACGAGTGACCAAAGCAATGGTTTGGTTCAGTAACTTACTAAATATACCATGTCTTGTCTTCAATCTTCGATTTGAACAGAACCATTGCTTCGGTCACTCGTCGGGTCTGTGCTAATTCTATATTAGCTACTAGTTTTTTTTGGCACTCTTGGCTTCCTCAAGAGATTTTCCATCTCCGGCTCAGTCACTCTCCTATGCCGGGCTGATGAGTGCTGATAAGCACGAAACTGCAGTCCTCGGCTGGAAATGACTGAGCTGGAGTTGTATTTCATGTACTTACTCTTAATGTTCAATTAGAAATCGAGAAACTGTAGAACCTCGTGTATTCGACCCTCGTTTGTCAAAATAAAATTTATAGCTTCAAAAAAACCTCAATCAATTAGATAATTTTTAGTTAAGTAATTGAACATTCACTTATATTTTGATTTAATGTACTCTTTCATAGCTTGTACAATGAATGCGACGTTGTCCTGCATGTGATGCTTCATACATTTCTTTAAAATAATACTTTGCTTAAGATATACACAATTTTGTAATTTGTTAAGCAGAAGAAACTTGTTCAATGATATTTTTGAAGTATTATTTGTGCAGACATATATGAGATGTCACGTGTGGGACAAAGTAACTTTTCCATGGAAAGGCCATAGTGAGACCACAAATCCAAAATGAGTGAGACCGCGACCTTTTCGGATTTTGGATTACAACTCAAAATATAGTGAAACTCTCTTGTGGTATGGTATTAGTGTGGTGTGGTATTAGTCCTTTTTTTCCTGGTTTTATGAATGTTCGCAACAAATTTTGTTTATCTCTGTTCAATATGAATGAATGTAGACTTCATTATAGTGGGCACCCCTGCATGGAAGAGTTAAAAATGAGCTCAACTGAGAAAACTAATTTCAGTGGGGAATAGCCAAATATTTAAAGAGAGAAATGAAGGAATTATAAGGGAAAAGTTCCGAGTTTTGGGACATAATGACAAGGAGAAGCCTTTTTTTTAAGATTTGCCGTGCTTTGTTGAACTGACACACATGTTTGCACCGGAAGATAGTTTGAATTTTTGTGAATAAATTGTGTTGGATATTTTAGTCTCTTTAGCGCCCGTACATTTTCCTCATTTCGCTTTTCATTATGTTTTTTCCTCACTGAGGAAACGTTTAGCCCCTAAAACCGTCATGTTAGGCACGACTTTGTTTTGTAGTAGTCTTAGGACAACTGTTCAATTTAGACAATTGGCGTGCTTCTGAACATTGTTCCCAATACTTGACGAGTCTGAGACTCGAATGAGCGATTGAAAGCAGTTAAACAGTTGATTTAGACATTCATGCACCCAGTACCATACTTTGCGGAATATCGACCACTCGATTACACTATGCACCAAATATTTGATCAAATACCACACATTCTGTTCAATTTCGATTGTAATATTTGTATTTTTTATGCAAATTTAAAATGAATTTATATTTTCTATTCTGTGAAATGTAAATGCACTTCTACTTTATAACCTAAAATAAAATTATCTACATAAATTATGATTAGGAATAAAAAGTCATTCTAAAAGCGGAAGCAAATGTAGCAGGGCTATTTTAGTTTATGTTTACCTGCAATTCTGAAAAATCTTTAGGCAATTTCTTTCCTGATAAATAATTTGATAACTCATAATCATAGTAACAACTTGCTATGTTGTAAATAAATAATCTTGTAGATTGGCCACATGTTGCTGCATCGTAATTAACCATTTAGTTTTACGAGTCAATGTTACAAATCTGCATCTCATCGCCAAACTAACATAAATTTAATAATCGCTATTCTACAAGAGATGGGGAAAACATTTGTCTGATGCATGCAAAGGACAAGACGCGCACTCTTCTGACACTGATAGATAACTACAGAGGAAGGATTTTTTCTTGGAAATTACATTTGCATGGCACTAGTGATGTAAAATACCCGGGTATTTATTTTTATGGGTAAATACCTAGGGTGTATGCCCAGGTATATATCCAAAATGGATATTTACCCGGGTATTTATTTCAAAAATTTATATTCAACTAAAATGCTTCTTCCTATGTATTCCACTATGTATATATATAAAACCAACCGTATACAAAACAATAAATTTTTGCCCAAAAATTGTATTTTGATCACATATTTAAAGAATTATTGTGGGAAACAACTTAGCAATCAAGTATGATATTCACATTAAATGTGTTGGATATGCCTAATCAATGTTGATAGCCAAATTTCAGATATAAAAAGCCATTCTACAAAAAGTAAAAAGCTTAACTGGTTACAAAAAAAGCAAACATCAATTTTTAAGGTCCTAGTCTTTTATAACCCAGTAATATGTCCCTGCATGACATCAAAATGTAACGAAATCTTGCTCAATTTATTATTATCATTTATTTACCTATATCTTTTGCAGAATGTTAATGTGTAAACTGTTTCTATATTTGTCACGTTATCACTTAAACAGCAATAAAATAAATTAACATCATAGTCTTAATAACTTCTTAGTTTATTCTTCCAAACATCCCTCATCTCCCTTTTTTTTCATTTTGGGTATGACTAACCTAGTTTGATTTTAAAATCCTGAAGTTCATCATTGAATTGCTTATACTTCTCCAATTATGACATTGAAAAGAGAAATTCTTTGGTTCACGATATGTTTCTTTCATAATTTCAACAAGTCTTCCTATAAAAAATATTATAAACTGTGCAATACATATGTATGTATCAGTTTTACCAAGTATTTCATATTTAGCTTTAAAAAAAAATCCCATTCACTTTTGCATTTTTTTGTAAAATATCCAGTTTTTGGGTATTTACCCTGGCCTTGGGTAAATACCCAAAAAATATTTACCTACCCACTGGGTAGGTATGATGGGGATTAAGATTCATCCACCCGATGGGGATTAAGATTCAACATGCAATGCACTAATAAACAGAAAATCGCAATTTTTGACTTAATCAGTCTGGCTCTGAGTTACGGAAATAACAAATTAATTATTTTAAGCAATCCTTCACAATTAATTAGTGTTGGCCCCGCTTAAACAAATACCATCAGTTCCAAGAATTATTATTCCATTAAGCTAGAAATTTTATTTACCTTTCCTGGTTGACAACTTTTGTCTTAAAACATAATAATAAATCAATATCTATTAGCAAAAAAAGAAAAAATGCTCTTGTTAACAAGTATAAAGTTTTAAATTAGCTCAGTAATCAATAAAATAGCATAATAAATAAGTATATTTAATACAAGTGTGTATGAAAATTATAAACATCTAACTTACTACTTGAGGTATTAAATCTTCGTTTCAACACTTTTTTCAGTTCATATTTTTTTTTTTTGAGAAAGTCCATAATAGCGGATTCCTTGCTCAAGGTATTTTGAGAATTCTTTTCTAACTTCAATTACCACATTTTACTTGATATTTATCAGTTTTTTTTATCGTCTGCAATGTTTATATTTCGCCCAATCCAAAGTTGCGGGTGTGACATTTACACTAACTAAATTAGTCATCAGCAAAAATATTTTAGAGTATAGGTTTCAATTTTTATATTTTTCAATAAAGATCACTTGCAGGTACATTGATGCCAATTTGCAAGTTGATTGATATTTTATTTATTTTTTAAAAAATTAATTTCTACCCGTTGCGGGTGTGACATAAAAAGGACATGCATTTTCACCTTGCGATCAAAACATTCAAAACTCTGTGAATTATATCAACTGATCGAACTGGGTTTTTTTTATGTTAGACAGTAATACTTAACTAATTATTCTATACAAAAATTTAGATACTCACTCAATTAGTTTCACTGTAAAAAATATTCAAAGTTGCCGTTGCGGGTGTGACACCCCGTTGCGGGTGTGACTTGTGTGGCCAATAAAATAACAACTTACACAAATAGTTATCAATCAGACATTTTATGATTAGCACAGTAATAAATAAGAGAAATTGCAAATAGCTAAGGAAATTTTTTTTACATAAATCTCATTTCCAATCTAGAATTGATGATTTCAGGGGGTGTTAGTTTTCTTATTACAATGTTCTGTTTCTCCCATGATATGTCTGACTGATTGGGCCAGATG
This sequence comes from Uloborus diversus, assembly GCF_026930045.1. Lineage (NCBI taxonomy): Eukaryota > Metazoa > Arthropoda > Arachnida > Araneae > Uloboridae > Uloborus > Uloborus diversus. The sequence continues at coordinate 67,579,126 of NC_072739.1, read as the reverse complement.
TATACATGTTCTGAAGGGGTTTTTTTTCCAAGTATTCTACTTGTATGTCTTCTCCATCTATTTGCTTGATTTGACTTTTTTTTTTTGAGGTAGAAAACAAAACTAATTCTACAAAATCTCCAATGGCATTTCTATTACCAAGGGAGATCGTTTCCGACTGAGGCAGCAATGAAACTATCTTCAGTGCACTTTCTGCAGTTAGTGCCTGCCACTTGAATTGTACCCATATCGATCGGTACAACATGGTGTACCGATTGTAAGTTTGGTATAGCTTTGTACAAGGCAGCAGCGTGCGTGAAGCATTTTTGCAACATCTTTTGTGATGTCGCTCTCCGCAGAATAAAGTACTCTGATTTTTTTAAGAGCCTTTTCTGCTCAAATAGCAAAATCCTATGCAGAATTGACTGTTGCTCTACGCTGTAGAACGGCAAGTGACACCATTTTTTTTTTGTTACGGCACCAACACCATCCACAGCTCCTTATCCATGAGTCCTTGCAAAGTATGACCATGCAATTTTAATGTTGTAGTCTTTATGGTTGTATGACATTAACAGAAGATTGTACCTGTCTATGGATTGCATTACCAAAGGTTTGAGTTCTTCAAAAATTTGCCATTGACTCTGCTTCTACAGCTGAAGATGGTGTGGCCCCTTTTGTCAAAGATTTCTTTCTCTCTCTCTACACTTTCTCTGCCTCTCATTCTGGTTTTGCCTCTACATTTTCTTTTTTTTCATGGCCACAGATGTAATTTTTTAAAGTAGTTTCCTCGTAATTTCTATTCTTGCTTTGTTTCTTTCCCTTTCTTTTAGAAAATATTCCGAGTATTTAGCCGAGTTTTCTTTCATCTTTTTACGATGATTTCGGAATCTTTCAGTGCTGTTCATTCTTCTGCAAAAAAAAAAAAATGTGTAAAGTGAATAAATATAGCACTACAAGTCCCAAAATACATTGTTGAACATGTTTTTTTTTTTTGAAGTTCTTTGAATTTTTTAACCCCAAATGAAATTAAAAACATTAAGTTTTGATTCATTTAAAACTTTAACTGACAGAATTTTATACAAAGTTTTTTTTAATAAATATTTTAATAAAAGTTTCATTACTATTTTATTATTTCTTTATATTTATTTTGAATTTGAAGTAAAAAATAATCTGTCGCTAATATTACATTATTTGTTTTAAAAAGTAAATGGGGAAAAGTCAAATGCTGAAAGCAAAATTATACATTTTTATACATATTAAAAAAGATAAAATATTGTTTCGGTTTTTTAAAGTTTTATTTAAAAAAAAGAAAAAAAATCTTACCTTATTGAATAGTTGCCTTATTTTTAAATCAAGAAATACAAAAATGTTTCTTAGGAGAACCAATAATATAGAATACCAAACTAAATAAATCAACTGCACTTGCTCTAAAGATACTAATTTTGAATTAACTGGGGTCTAGACAAATAAGTCAAAGGCCAAAGGTTAAAACATTAGTGCTGTCATCTACATGCATTCCAGAATTACATTTGTGTTTAATTTAAAAAGATGTTGCGGGTGTGACTTTAACTAAATGTCACACCCGCAACAGGAACACGTCACACCCGCAACGCTTAATAACTCCAATTAAAACATTAATTAATTTTTTTTCTGTTTGTTATTCAAAGTGCTTTAGTAAACTATTTTAGAATACAAAGTTTCAAAACTTTTAGGCAAATAAATTTTTCTGTGGAAATATAAATGCATTTTTTTGTTGCGGGTGTGACACAATAATTAAGAATAATTAAATATGCTTACCTTTTGTAGTGAAGATTAGTAGAAATTTCTCTTCAGGAAAAAACTGTTGCTAATGAATGTCAGATTATGTGTGAAACTTTATAGATTTCTAGAATTATTTGTTCAGCTGTAATAGACCATGCAACATAAGCAGTTTTGGTGCAGTCTAGTTCGCACTGATATAGTTCCACTTTAGTAATTAAAATAAGAATGTTAATGATATAAATGAAATTTTTTTTCAATAAAATAAGAAATAGTATACTTTTAACAGTGTGTATGCAAAATTTCAACCATATTGAATGAAATTTGAATTTTCATCCTCATGTCCACTTTTTTTTGGATTGGGCGATTTCGTTGTGTTTTTAAGTTTAATTATCGACTGTCTGTTGGTAATGTTAACTATAAAAGAATATAGATAGAATAATGGAAATGCTTTGATGGAATATGAATGTTGTTTTTCCCGCCCGTTGTTTGCCGAAAAATACTATTTTAAATTTTTACGTCAATATTTGCTCTTATTGAGCAATCACAATGTTCTCACTTGACCTCTGAATGACGTTCCTATGATTTTATTCCCCCCTCCCACGCCTTCCTCTGCAGCACCACCATCGACCAGCTCCTCTCTATGCTGCTCCTCTAGCGTGCATACATACACACACACCTACACATGCACGCATACATACATAAACACACACAAGCCTACATACACGTCTCCACACACGTATACCTACACACGCATTAATGCTTACATACACGCGCATATATACACACACACATGCCTGCACACATGCACCCATACATACACAAACACACACAATCCTACATACACATATTTGTCTGCACACACGTACGCCTACACATGCATTAATGCTTACATACATGCGCGTACATACACATACACACATGCCTGCACACATGCACGCATACATACATAAACACACACAATCCTACATACACATATTTGTCTGCACACGTACGCCTACACATGCATTAATGCTTACATACATGCGCCTACATACACATACACACACGTATACATATACACACACGAACGCCTACCCACAAATACACACGAGCGTGTACATACCCAGACATGCGCCTGACACGCTCGTGATTGCAAAAAACATAATTTGAATTCAAGATGTCAAAATTCGAATTAATTTTTTAAATTATTTTGAACGCATTCAAAACTTTCCTCAGCAAAAATATATGAGGAAGCTGATCACAATTATTTGATTATCCGGGGAAATAATTCGATTAAGCAGGGATATTTAACATTACACTTTTGGGGAAATATTCGGTTCTGGGAGATTTCATTCGTATGAGCGGGGTATTCGTTTATCCGTTACCCGATGAAGCGGGGCTGACCAGTGGCGCACACAAGGGAGGGGTCCAGGGGGTCCGGACCCCTCCCATAGCACTTGCATTTTTCTTATTTCAACTGATTATGATTCTATGTACTTTATACACAAAATATTTCGAAACAAAGAAAACAAGAATTTCAGTTCTAGGGAAAAAAATCCTCTTGTTAAAAGATTTTTTTAGAAAATGTGTACATTTCTTGTAACGAATTGCACAAGCGAGAGATCTTTCTCGACTTTGGAGAAGGTTTAAATAGTACTATGTATAATGAACGTTTAATGTGTTCTTGTACTGCTTAATTCAAGCAATGTCACCATCACACACTGAGGAAGTTATAAATAAAATCGAAAAATGAACTAGAAAACTAAATTTTGTTCTACGATGTTTTGTAAACCTATAGAGGTAGACTTCGGGTGACTGTAAATGAAAACAGAGTAATAATAATGTTTTTAGTTTTGTAATTACAGGTTAAAATGAGATTCTTCTTGTTCTTCAGACTTGATGCTTCTTATACTTGAATTTGGGCTTCTGTTTTCATTTATGAACAATGATAAAAGTAAATATATTGCATAAATTCGTTTGCTTTCTGGTAATTTAAGTATCTGTTATTAATATTTTATTAATTAGTGCTAATTATTTATTCAATAATTTATTTTTTACTGTTTTTGTTCTCAAGAATCAATGAAATCAAGTCAATATGTTTGACGGCATATTAGGGTATGATATAAAAATGGGATTTTTAACTATGGACCCTCCCCTTGCAAAATTCTTGTGTGCGCTACTCTGGCTGTCAATATATTTAGACTTCTTTGATCATCTGTAATCAAATGTGTGTTTTACTGGGAGGTGGAGTAAGCCGTCCGGGACACCGGGAATTGGTCTGAAACCGGAACATTTGGCATAGACCATGTGTAATTAAAAAAAACAACAACAAATATATCTGTCGCTCAGCCAAAGTACCGGATAACTTAATTTTGTAGGGTTACCACGCCACAGGGGAACCTGAAGAAACAAAAAAAAAAAAAAAAATACTGGGAATTCAAAAATCATTAAAAATCAGGGAATTTTTAAAAATTCTTTAAAAACTTGGAAAATGCAGGGAATTTTATAATTTTTTAAAATTGAAATTCAAAAATCAATGCCCAAATTTATAAACTTCCAAACATTAATAACTGGCAAAAGTATCCGGCGTTGCCTGGGTCAGTAATAATTGTGAGAAATAATCGCTGCATTCATTCGTTTCTTGCTTTAACTGAAAGAAAGCAAAACACCCCGCTTTGATGTGATTCAAAATCGAGCTTCTTCCTTTCCCACAAAAGTAAAATAGCAATGAGTATAAAGAAAGAAATAGTATTCAGTTAGAAACGAAATCACGACATTTAAATCTATAAAAATTTGAAGAATTTCCAAAATATGAAATTTCACCTCTTTAAAAAGATTTATCAGTTTTTTTTTTTTTGTGAATATAGTGTACAACTTTTTCTATAAATTCAAACGGTTTTAAAAAATGTAGCCGCCCGTAATCCCACTATGCACACCTGTATGTATATATATATATATATATATATATATATATATATATATATATATATATATATATATATATATATATATATATACATATATATATATATATATATATATATATATGGGGATGGAGTGTTTTGGTTTGATGCCGGAACACAAAGGAATATCGCACATACTATATTAATTTTAATAAATATGACCAGTTTATCTAAAAACAGTTATTAAAAGGCAGAGAAAAAAACCCAATATAGCCTTTATGCGGTTTAATTCAACTTCTTTATACTGATTATAATTACAGAAGTGCTATATTGGCACTAAAACGTTTTCATTTTCAACTACTGTGCAATAATAATTTTCACAATCACCATGGCAACATGTAAGGAATACTTGACTGATAGGTAATTACATAAAAATACACAGCATATATTTTCACACATATAAGAAATAAGTGACATGATTTACATTTAATAAACTAAACGATTAGACATATGGGCCTAGCACCTAACATCATCAGACCGAATGTTAGGGCACGTGCTTTTAGTCATCCGCCGACGACCTCTCGGAACTAAAGATGAAGCAACAAAAAAAGGACCAGAATTTTAAGTTTTGTGTAGTAATTCATTCCATATAGCCAGGGCCCGATCAAGACAAACTGATGCCCTGATCCTGAGTAAAAATGGGTGCCCCCCCCCCATGAGAAAATCAGTACAATTTCAAAGTCAATGTTTTATACTAGAAATCTACAATTTACTACAGAAACCTGGGATTTGAATACCAAACACTTGATAGTCACCATACTAATCATAGTTTAAATTGCCTTACCTTAAGTTGAAAATGAATTAAAAATCAATTTAAAACTGCAAAAATAGCAAAAAAAAAAAAAAAAAAACTAACTTTGACATTAAGCTTTAAAAAGGCTTCTTTCTGGCTTTGACAGGGGCAAATGCGTCGATCACATCATCAAAATCTAATTTTGATGTGACAGAATTTCCAAAGGTCAATAAGAAAACCGCCTGTAAATTATCCTGAGACACGAAGCTTCTCAAACGATTTTTGATTCTTTTCAAAGCTGAAAAGGAACGTTCACTTTAACAGAAAAAAAAGGGAAGGAAGTAAGTTAATTTCGGCTATTTTAGTGCCCCTAAATTTGTGGTGCCCAGGTCCGCGGACCCGCCGGACCGTGCGTTAATCAGGCCCTGCATATGGCACATGAGGGGTGGGGTCTTCGACAAATCTCTTGAATGGCTCAAAGCTAATCAGTCCCCATTCCCGATTGACCGCTGTCGCCGACAGCTTTTACGATGTACTGACGACGACAGCAGACCCTGAACAACAGGGTGACTTAGATATCCCTAGGGGTCATTTTTCTGGAAGCCTTTCTTTGGCAGGGTATGGACAAGGGCTAGTTCCATAGGGAAGTAGCCAAGAAGGAATTTCGAACTCAGATGTGATTGAAGGAGGAATTTTTTAGCAATTCAATTTTTGACATTGAAATTACAGTAAAACCTCAATAAGTTGTCAACCGTTTAAAGTGGTCACTCCGCTTAAGACGTCGTTTTCCTTTGGTCCCGACAAGGTCTCATTCACAGTAATGTAAAATGATCCTCTTTTACTGGTCACCAAATTTAATTTTACTCCGGCTAACTAGTCCCTCAGAAATTGTTTTCTAAATTTCTCTTTTCTTATCGGATCTTAGAAAATAGCGTTAGACTTAGTTGAATTGCTGTGTGATAGTCATTTTTCCTTGAAATCTCGCTTCTCACTTCTGGTCATTCAAAGCATACTTCTTGCTGCGACTCTTTTTAGTACCAGTCATATGAATCAAACTCCATCCAGCAAGATAGACAAAACAACAACAGGTACAACAGACGCGGAATTTAAAGCTTGAAGCACGTTAAAAGACAGATTTATTTTCAGTAAGCAACAACTTCATCAGTCAACACTGATGGAGTGTTTTAATGAACAGTAAGTACATTAAAATGAGAAATTATGATTAAGTAATGTATTAAGTAAAAGAAAGCAAAACTAGGTAACCATAATAAGTGTTTTTCCCTTCTTTTTAAAGTTTCCACTAATTTATCGACATGAATTATACAAGCTTTTAATATTTCTCACCGAATTCTACAGCTATTCATGAAAGTACTTGTGAGAAGTTTTTTTTTCCTTTCCTTATTTCCCACTACACATAAGTAGTCACTCCGCATAAGTGGTCAAAATTTTTTGGTCCCTCGAGTGACGACTTAACGAGGTTTTACTGTAATTTCATTTTACGGACAAAGCAAAAAACTTTTTCCTTAAAAAAAAAATGTTTATTTGCTTAGGGGAGGCGAAGTTTTTCCCAGGGCATGCGGCGCCTCCTCTGGCCTACCCCTGGCAGATAGCGATCCGTATACGGATCGCTATCTGCACAATTTCCGTATACGATTTGATTTCGAAGCAAGAAATCAAAACAGCTTTTCACTCCAAAGTGGACAGACAAACACCTGAGGAAGAACCGGTCAAATCTACCGCATACCTTCCTTACGTTGAGGACGTCACCGACAGAATTAAAAGACTGCTGCGCAAACACAACATCAAGACTGTTTTCAAGCCTACACATCGAATCAGCGACTTACTACGATCAGTGAAAGATGCGAGAGACCCTTTGTCTGCTGCAGGAGTTTACAAGATCCCATGTTCCTGCGGATCGGCCTACATCGGAACAACAGAAAGAAGCGTTAATGCAAGAGTAAAACAACACCAAAGAATTGCCGTCTGGGCCAAACTGAGAAATCAGCTGTCGCTTTTACTGATGGCACCCATGACATTAAATTCAAGGAAACCAAAATACTTTCAAGGACTTCCCACTATTACGCCAAATTAGAAACCATCAAAATTTTCAAACATCCCATCAATTTTAACAAAAAGGAAGAAGGAGTTAAGTTCAACAAAGTCTGGCATGCTACACTTTGACGGATTATCCCGAGAGATACTTCTGGCCAATCAAAAACAGCGACGGACGCTCAGCAGCCAATCCCCAACCAGAATGAAGAGAGCTCAAGTTTCAGCCAATTGGAAACAAGGAGGAACGTTCATCAGCCAATCCTGGGCCAAAACGAAGGGGGAGCTAGCTCTTCCCAAGTAAATAGTGACAACTTTTCGATATCTGCATCAGTTGCTAGGAAGTCGCTTCCCTGGCTAACACTGTAGATGGCCGCCGCAGATGCGGCCGAAATGTTTGTAGTAACAATACTCAGACCACGGCACAACAGCCCGGAATCTTACGACATTATTGACACCGGGCGTGAAAGCTTTCATTCCTAAATATCCAATTTGTTCATTTTAAAAAAGTTCAGTCATCCTAACTATTTCACTTCGCCCAACATTGCTCTTCTCCAGATAAAAGTTTGACTAGTTAAGTGAGCAAAGAAACAACTAATATGCAAAAGGGGATATCTTGCTGCGACATAATTTTATTGCAATAGCTCAGTAAGCAAGTTTTGGTGCTTTTAACGGTCAGTTTTTTGACATCTTTACTAATAATAAAGCTGAAAGACTCTCTGTCCGGAGAATCTCTGGACGTCTGTAGGATGTCTGGATCTCTGTGATGCGCATAGCGCCTAGACCGTTCGACCGATTTTCACGAAATTTGGCAAAGTTAGTTTGTAGCATTTGGCTGTGCACCTCGAAGCGATTTTTCGAAAATTCGATGTGGTTCTTTTTGTATTCCAATTTTAAGAACAAAACTATCATAAGATGGACGAGTAAATTACAAAATTATCATAACGTGGAACCGTAACATGGGCGCAAGCCAATTGGCGATTCACCGTACATTATTTCTATATACACAGGCGAACCAAAATACCTTTTAATTCTTCTATTACGAGCAAAGCCGTGCGGGTACCACTAGTAATAAATAATCCAAGTTCGTTAAAACCAGATAGAACGGTCACATATTTAGTATATAGGGTACTTACGTACTCAACCTTTTTTTTTTTTTTAATGCTCTATAATTCTTATTTAATTTCATTTGTTTTCAGCTATAATCAGGATTTCATATTGTTGGGTTGCAGCTAGTGTGATGCCAGCCTTTGACATGCCCTTCACATCACTAGGCACCTTTGTTTCTGCTTTCGTCATGTCGAAATAGTCGTCGGTGGAAATGCAAAGATGACGAAATTCCCTAAATTTTAAGTTCACAAACATTCCTTAGAGGTTACTGCGGCAGCAACAAACAGAAGACAGCTGTGTATGTTGTGTGAAATGCAGACAGCTCCAAGTCCGGATTCACTTCTCGTGCCGTCGCCAGTAAATATTTCAAGCTTTGCACGCATTCAAATTCGTGTAGCTGTAGGAAAATTTCTATTATTCCTAATAGCATCACTGAATAAAGAAGTTTCAGTATAAACAAGTGAGTGTTTATCTGTTATGAAACGTAACTTCGCTATTGGCAGGAAGTGTTTTTGCAAACGTCAGTTTACTTCCTGGCAAGCATCTTTCATTTTGTGTAATACTAATCCACAGAAATTACATTAGACGGAAGAAATGTTCAAAATGCTCTTTCAAATCTGAAAATGAAGTTCTTATATTAAGAAAGATGATTTAGATGAAAAAACCTCTTTTAATCTACTGTGAATCTTAATCCAGAAGTTGCTAATAAAAATAAAGCAACGTCGCTGTGTGACGGAAAACTTCTTATTCGATCTCTGTAATATGTTTGACCATGTTTCGTAGAAACATCGCTGCTATGAGTAAAAAACTTGTGTGTTTGTTTCCACGATTGTTTAAAAGGGAAAATTTTCTAAACACCGATACTCACAAAGTGAGTATTTCTGACATTTTAAAAGGCATTTAATTGCATTAAAATGTAAAAATTCTCAATACATAAAATAAAAAATCCTTTGCAGCATACAAGTCACTTTGGTTTTTGAAACTAAAAATAGAGCGTTAAAAACTGAAAATCGATGTAGTAGTAATTGTTTATAGAGGAAATTATATTGAGAAACGACTATGTGCAAATGCTTATTAAACTTCTCTTAAAAAAACTAAGTTTGCGTCAATTTTAAGGAACAACAAGATCTTTATGACAATTTAACTATCAATGCAAAGTATGGCCGCTGGCGATCAGGGAAACTGAAACAAGAAACAAGAAACGTTTTCTTTTCTGAGAAGAAAATCCATCAACTTCTGAATTTTATGAAAGAGCAATTTTATATTCTTTCGCAATGGAAAAATTGTCTGAGATCCGTCTTCACTCTAAAAAAAACTATTTGTGCGAACATTGTTTAAAAGCATTTAACTGCGCCTATCATTTAAAAAGGCATCTGTACATACATACCGGCGAGAAACCGTATTCATGTGAACATTGCTCAAAAGCATATTCCGAGGCTTCAGTTTTAAAGAAGCATCTGAGAACACATACTGGCGAGAAACCGTATTCATATGAGCATTGTTCAAAGGCATTTCCTTGCGCTTTCAGCCTAAAATCACACCTGAGAACCCATTCTGGCGAGAAACCGTATTCATGTGAGCATTGTTCAAAGGCATTTTCCCTCCTTGGGAACCTAAAATCACACCTGAGAACCCATTCTGGCGAGAAACCGTATTCATGTGAGCATTGTTCAAGGGCATTTTCCCGTCTTGGAAACCTAAAATCACATCTGAGAACCACCCATTCTGGCCAGAAACCGTATTCATGTGAACATTGTTCAAAGGTATTTTTCCACCTTGTTCGCCTGAAATCGCATCTGAGAACCCATTCTGGCGAGAAACCGTATTCATGTGTACAATGCTTCAAGGCGTTTTCAACCTTTTCAGATTTAAAGAAGCATCTGAGAACATATACTGGCGAGAAACCGTATTCATGTGAACATTGTTCAAAGGCATTTTCTCACCTTGTTAGCCTAAAATCACACCTGAGAACCCATTCTGGCGAGAAACCGTATTCATGTGAGCATTGTTCAAGGGCATTTTCCCGCCTTGGAAACTTAAAATCACATCTGAGAACCCATTCTGGCGAGAAACCATATTCATGTGAACATTGTTCAAAGGCATTTTCCCTCCTTGGGAACCTAAAATCACACCTGAGAACCCATTCTGGCGAGAAACCGTATTCATGTGAGCATTGTTCAAGGGCATTTTCCCGCCTTGGAAACCTAAAATCACATCTGAGAACCCATTTTGGCGAGAAACCAGATTCAAAACCGTATTCATGTAAACATTGTTCAAAGGTATTTTTCCATCTTTTTCACCTAAAATTGCATCTGAGAACCCATTCTGGCGAGAAACTGTATTCATGTGAGCATTGTTCAAAGACATTTTCTCAGCTAGGAAACCTGAAGGTGCACTTGCGAACCCATACTGGAGAGAAGCAGTTCTCCTGCGAAGTGTGTTGTAAGGAGTTTTCTCAATTTGCACACCTGAAAAAGCACTTGCAAACCCACCACTGACCTTTTTAAAAAGAAACAAATAAATACTATGGCCGTTATGACAAAATAAATTGTTGACATTTTTGATTTGTTTTCCAGACTAAGTGGGTAAGGATTAAAAACATTAAAACTCCTCCAGTTCTGGTACGGGCCTGTACTGAGACCACAAAGACTGTCGCATCTAGCTGCAAACCAGTACTGGAATGACTGCACTGTCTGTGAAGGTGTCTCTCTTTTTACTGGCAAGAGACACTATTTTGTTTACAACAGTTTTCTTGTGGCCGCCTTTGATGAAGACATTAATATCTATTCTAGCAAAGTGTCGCCTTCAAGTAAATTTTGTTTGAAAACATTGTTACAAACTTTCACGAAAAGGAAAGTAGGCTACTTTTTTCTGTTTTTTTTTCTTCCTTTTTTACTTCCTTTTACAGAAAAGGAAGTATTGTATTCGCGAAAAATTTTTCACCCGAAATTCGGTCTTAATTTCCATTTTGCTCATCCCCAAATGAATGTTGAGTTTTTTTTTTTCAATCCGACCACACTTGGATAAGTGCCTAGGAACATACAGACACCCGAAATATCCATTTTGACAATCCCCGAGTTAATTACAACGAGTTTTCTCGTGACGTCTGTATGTACGTATGTGTGTATGTGTGACGCATAACTCAAGAACGGAATGTCATAGAAAGTTGAAATTTGGTAAGTAGACTCCTAGTGGAGTCTAGTTGTGCACCTTCCTTTTTGGTTGCATTCGGATGCCCTAAAGGGTGTCCTTTGCCCCCTTTTTGGGTGAAAATCATTGTTAATTTCGATATAAACTGAAGTGGTGTTATAATTTGGTGAAATTCTGCGATATATTGCCAGGCTTTAGGTCGCCAAGATTTGCCGCCAACTTAGCGACAAATTTGGCGATTTTTTTATTTATTTTTATTTATATATTTTTTAAAAATTTGGTTTCAATTTGGCCACTGTTTTGTGATATATAGAGAGTAAACTATTGAATCATATTAAAACCGTCAATAATGAGAAAATGACATTAAATTGGAGTAAAAAGAAGTCATGTGATGCACACATCAGCTCGTACTAATTTTTTTCACATGTATAGTAGGGGAACGTCAGGCCGTAAAATAGTTATTTTTCGAAATGAATAAGTTGGAGTTGTTTTGAGGGTTTTAGAAAACAAAGAAGAAAACCATGTGCTATGTTTTAATGGTGCATTGAAATATTATTTTCAATTTTGGCCGAAGTGAAAAATTAAAGATTCTTCCAATGAAATATTTTTGGTTATTAAAAACGTTTTTCACTAAATGAATGAAACATAACCAGAGGACTAAATGAGTAAATAATGAAACAAGGAAAAAAAGAATTATTTTATGTATGAGAAAAAACATACGAGTGAATAAAAGAAGACATGAATAAGGTAACGAAAGAAATTATTACAATCGAATCTTGATAATTCGAAGTTACTATCTCGCATACTCCTTTACCTCGAAGTTTTCATCGGGTCCCAAACCCTTGAGATTGTTGTGGAAACTTCTAATGACCCGAACTATCAGTTACTCGAAAGATTTAGCCGGTCCCTTGGGACTTCGAGTTATTGAGAGTTCACTGCATTTCATTTTGCCCCGCGTGTAGCTCACAACTTTATTAAACATTTAAAGTAAAAAAATGTCTGATATTAACTAAACCGCGCATCAGTAGGTCTCAATTAGTATTTGACAAGTATTTGTAATTGTCTGTAAAGAAAATTATGAGACAGTATTTTTTGGGTAAACAAACTGAAACATGGTTACTTGGCTTTAATTGTCAATATCTTTTGAATAGGCAGGTTTAGGCAAGAACTGAAACCGGATTATAAAAGCTGAAACTCTTTACAATATACGGTGAAACCTGCATATAACGATACTGTCTAATAACGATAACCTGTCTGTTACGATCCTTTTTTTATGTCCCAGCAGTATCCTTGTAGACAGGTTTTACTGTATATGATATTTAATAGTTTTGTTAGCGTTTTTTGTGATTCAAAAATACGTTCAAAATAAATTGAAAATTATCTCCAAAATTTTCTTATTTTTTAAGATACCTTTTTGGGTACTTTTTTTTATTTATTTGGGGGCGCATAAAGCATGGCATGTCACAGCATTAAATTTTTCGAGTTTTTGAACAAGTTACCTATTGGTATATTGCATGAAGTTACCTACTCTTTACAAAAATGTCTACAAAGAATTAATTCGCGTCCAATACACAATAAGAAAACTTTGGAGATAATTTTCAATTTATTTTGAACGTATTTTTGAATCACAAAAATCGCTAACAAAACTATTAAATCACATATATATTGTAAAGGGTTTCAGCTTTAATAATCCGGTTTCAGTTCTTGCCTAAACGTGCCTATTCAAAAGATATTATATCAAAAGCCAAGTAAACAAGTTTACATTTTTCAGTTTGTTTACCCAAAAAATACCGTCTCATATTTATTTTTGCAGACAATTATAAATACATGGCAAAATGAGTGAAAATGAAAATCAAGGAACGGGCAGATTTTGAACCGATCAAAAGTATTCACATTAAAAATATTATACACGTACATCAAAAAAAATTTTTTTTTTTCAAAAGCAAACGTGTGTTTTTAATAAACATTTAACTTCGTTTATTACACATATCACTAGACCTTACAACAAGCTATTTACTTTTAAAGGTTTTTAATTTTAGTATTTTATTATTTTTACATTTTGGACGCGAATTCATTCTTCGAACCCAAGGTATTATCTTCGGGTAATAATGCTAAAAATTAGTCAGATTAGTCGGAATATGTTCTCAGTTTGTCCATAGAACAGTAAATGTGCAATGTTAAATGGTTTAATTTCCCGCCCAATATCCAAAATTACTTTAGGGTCGCACCACTGTGTGTCCCCCACCTTCCTCCCCTAACTACAGCACTGTTTCTGTATAAAAAAGAAAGTCTTCACGATCTATGCGTGTGTCGTTGAATGTAAAGTATTTTTTTCATTTGTTGTTTTTTCACACATTGTTTTTTCTTGTCGTCCGAATGGTTTTCTTTCTAATGCACAACTTTAAATGTTCTGTGTTTCTTCTACTTGAAGTTTTTCTCTTTAATGTACTCTAATTGTTTTCATTTTTTTCCAGCAATAATTTGCAACACATACTGTTGGATTTGCAGAAGTGTGATGCCAGACATTGACGCTCCCGATATTCACCAGTGTTTGGGTGTTCTTCTCGGGAATTGTGCAGAAGTAATTGTGTGATGAAATACAAGGACAGTTAAACCCCACTATTTTTTTTTATTTAAAACTTATGAAGAGCTTTGTACATTCCTAATCGGCAGAAACTTGCAGCGCATCTCGAAAAGTTTAAGCTTTGGCTGCTACTAGTCTCGACTCTCTTTTCGTACTGTCGCGAGTAAAATTCTCAAATTTTATGCATTCAAGTTCTCGTAGTAGTAGTTCTTGCTTAGATAAAGAGCATTGACTTCGATATTATTTTGCAAAAGCTTGTTTCGAATGTAAATCGTTATCGGGTGTCACGTGCAAAGTTAAAGGTCATAAACTCGCAATTTTGCAAGGAATAAAGTATGCTTGATTGAAATTCAAAGAAGGCATTTAGTTATATTAATATTTAGAAATTGTAAGACACCAGAAATAGTTCTATGAAAGCATGCCAGCCACTTCGTTTTTAAAAATTGAAAGAGAAAGGTAGAACAGTGAGAAGTGTGATGTGGAAATCTCTGTGTATGCAGGAGATGTTATTGGAACAGCCAATTGATAGGCACTTATGAAACCTCATTCTTAAAAATAAGGTTTTCCTAATTTTATGAAAAGACAATTCTTGTAATGACGCTGCCAAAGCAAAGTGTGGTAACCGGGACACAAACTGAAAAAGAGTAAAGAGCTGTTTCTGACTCATGGTTGAAAAAACTTAACTTCTGCGACAAAGTCTAAGAACGATTGCAAGCACAAAAAGCTTGGTTTGTTTTATGTCCTTGAAAGCCCGTGTTGAAATTTAATGGAATGAAACCATATTCATGTCAACATTTTTCAAAGGCATTTTCCCTCCTCGGGAACCTAAAATCACACCTGAGAACTCATTCTGGCGAGAAACCGTATTCATGTGAGCATTGTTCAAAGGCATTTTCCCGCCTTGGAAACCTAAAATCACACCTGAAAACCCATTCTGGCGAGAAACCGTATTCATGTGAACATTGTTCAAAGGTATTTCTCCACCTTTTCAGCCTAAAATTGCATCTGAGAACCCATTCTGGAGAGAAACTGTATTCATGTGAGCACTGTTCGAAGACATATTCTCAGCTAGGGAACCTGAAGGTGCACTTGAGAACCCATTCTGGCGAGAAACTGTATTCATGTGAGCACTGTTCAAAGGCGTTTTCTCAGCTAGGAAACCTGAAGGTGCACTTGCAAACCCATACTGGAGAGAAGCAGTTCTCCTGCGATGTGTGTTGTAAGGAGTTTTCTCAATTTGCACACCTGAAAGGGCACTTGAGAACCCACCACTGGCCTTTTTAAAAGAAACAAATAAATACTATATCCGTTATGACAGAATACACTGTAGACATTTTTGATTTGTTTTCAAGACTAAGTGGGTAAAGATTAAAAACATTAAAACTCCTCCTTACATACAAATCTGGTACGGGCCTGTACTGAGATCACAAAGAATTTTTGTCGCATCCAGCTGCAAACCAGTACTGGAATAACTGCAATGTCTGTGACGGTGTTTCTTTTGTTACTGGCAAGAGACTTAATATTGTTTACAACAGTTTTCTCGTGGCCACCTTTGATAAAGACATTAATATCTATTCTAGCAAAGTGTCACCTTCATGTAAATTTTGTTTGAAAACATTGTTACAAAGTTTCACGGAAAATAAAGCAGGCTACTTTTTTTCTGTTTTTTTCTTCCTTTTTACTAGTTTTTTTTCACATGTACAGTAGGGGAACGTCAGGCCGTAATATAGTTATTTTTCAAAATGAACAAGTTGGAGTTGTTTTGAGGGTTTTAGAAAACAAAGAAAAAAAACCATGTGGCGAGAAACCTTATTCTTGTGAGCAATGTTCAAAGGCATTTCCTTGCGCTTTCAGCCTAAAATCACACCTTAGAACCCATTCTGGCGAGAAACCGTATTCTTGTGAACATTGTTCAAAGGCATTTTTCCTCCTTGGGAACTTAAAATCACACCTGAGAACCCGTTCTGCCGAGAAACCGTATTCATGTGAGCATTGTTCAAGGGCATTTTCCCGAATTGGAAACCTAAAATCACACCTGAGAACCCATTCTGGCGAGAAGCCGTATTCAAAACCGTATTCATGTGAACATTGTTCAAAGGTATTTTTCCACCTTTTTCGCCTGAAATCACATCTGAGAACCCATTCTGGCGAGAAACCGTATTCATGTGTACAATGCTTAAAGGCATTTTCAACCTTTTCAGATTTAAAGAAGCATCTGAGAACACATACTGGCGAGAAACCGTATTCATGTGAGAATTGTTCAAGGGCATTTTCCCGCCTTGGAAACCTAAAATCACACCTGAGAACCCATTCTGGCGAGAAACCGTATTCAAAACCGTATTCATGTGAACATTGTTCAAAGATATTTCTCCATCTTTTTAGCCTAAAATTGCATCTGAGAACCCATTCTGGCGAGAAACTATTCATGTGAGCATTGTTCAAAGGCATTTTCTCAGCTAGGAAACCTGAAAGAGCACTTGAGAACCCACCACTGGCCATTTTAAAAGAAACAAATAAATACTATGGCCGTTATAACAAAGTAAACTGTAGACATTTTTGATTTGTTTTCCAGACTGTGGGTAAGGATTAAAAACGTTAAAACTCCTCCTTACATACAATTCTGGTACGGGCCTGTACTGAGATCACAAAGACTTTTTGTCGCATCCAGCTGCAAACCAGTACTGGAATAACTGCAATGTCTGTGACGGTGTCTTTTTTGTTACTGGCAAGAGACTTTATTTTGTTTACAACAGTTTTCTCATGACCACCTTTGATAAAGTCATTAATATCTATTCTAGTAAAGTGTCGGCTTCAAGTAAATTTTGTTTGAAAACATTGTTACAAACTTTCACGAAAAGTAAAGTAGACTACGTTTTTCTGTTTTTTTTCCTTCCATTTTTACTTCCTTTTACAGAAAAGGAAGTATTGTATTCGCAAAAAAATTTTCACCCCAAAATCGGCCTTCATTTCCATTTTGCTCATCCCCAAATGAATGTTTACTTTTTTTTCCAATCCGACCACACGTGGATATTTGCCTAGGAACGTACAGACACTCGAAATATCCATTTTGGCAATCCCCGAGTTAATTACAACGAGTTTTCTCGTGACGTCTGTATGTACGTATGTGTGACGCATAACTGAAGAACGGAATGTCATAGAAAGTTGAAATTTGGTACGTAGACTCCTAGTGGAGTCTAGTTGTGCACCTTCCTTTTTGGTTGCATTTGGATGCCCTAAAGGGTGTCCTTTGCCCCCTTTTTGGGTGAAAATCATTGTTAATTTCGATGTAAACTGAAGTGGTGTTATAATTTGGTGAAAACTTTGCGATATATCGCCAGACTTTAGGCCGCCAACTTAGCGACAAATTTGGCGATTTTTTTTATTTATTTTTATTTATATATTTTTTAAAAATTTGGTTTCAATTTGGCCACTGTTTTGTGATATATAGAGAGTAAACTATTGAATCATATTAAAACCGTCAATAATGAGAAAATGACATTAAATTGGAGTAAAAAGAAGTCATGTGATGCACACATCAGCTCGTACTAATTTTTTTCACATGTATAGTAGGGGAACGTCAGGCCGTAAAATAGTTATTTTTCGAAATGAACAAGTTGGAGTTGTTTTGAGGATTTTAGAAAACAAGGAAAAAAACCATGTGCTATGTTTTAATGGTGCATGGAAATATTATTTTCAATTTTGGGCGAAGTGAAAAATTAAAGATTCTTCCAATGAAATATTTTTGGTTCTTAAAAACGTTTTTCACTAAATGAATGAAACATAACCAGATGACTAAATGAGTAAATAATCAAATAAGGAAAAAAAGAATTATTTTATTTATGAGAAAAAAAATATACGAGTGAATAAAACAAGCAATGAATAAGGTAACAAAATGAATTACTACAATCGAATCTTGATAATTCGAAGTTACTATCTCGCATACTCCTTTACCTCGAAGTTTTCATCGGGTCCCAAACCCTTGAAACTGTTGTGGAAACTTCTAATGACTCCAACTACCAGTTAATCGAACGTTTTAGCCGGTCCCTTGGGACTTCCAGTTATTGAGATTTGACTGTATTTTATTTTGCCTCGCGTGTAGCTGACAACTTTATTAAACATTTAAAATAAAAAAAATGTCTGATATTAACTAAATAAGTACTGAACCGGGCATCAGTAGGTCTCAATTAGTATTTGACATGTATTTGTAATTGTCTGTAAAAAAAAATTTTGAGACAGTATTTTTTGGGTAAACAAACTGAAAAATGTAAACATGTTTACTTGGCTTAAATTGTCAATATCTTTTGAATAGGCAGATGTAGCCAAGAACTGAAACCGGAATGTAAAAACTGAAACTCTTTACAATATACGGTGAAACCTGTGTATAACGATGCTGTCTATAACGATAACCTGTCTCTTACAATCCTTTTTTTTAGGTCCCAACAGTATCGTTGTAGACAAGTTTTACTGTATATGAGATTTAATAGTTTTGTTAGCGATTTTTGTGATTCAAAAATACGTTCAAAATAAATTGAAAATTATCTCCAAAATTTTCTTATTTTCTAAGATACCTTTTTGGGTATTTTTTTTTATTTATTAGGGGGCGCATAAAGCATGGCATCTCACAGCATTAAATTTTTCGAGTTTTTGAACAATTTACCAATTGGTATATTGCATGAAGTTACCTACTCTTTACAAAAATGTCTACAAAGAATTAACTCGCGTCCAATAGACAATAAGAAAACTTTGGAGATAATTTTCAATTTATTTTGAACGTATTTTTGAATTACAAAAATCGCTAACAAAACTATTAAATCACATATATATTGTAAAGAGTTTCAGCTTTAATAATCCGGTTTCAGTTCTTCCCTAAACCTGCCTATTCAAAAGATATTGACAATTAAAGCCAAGTAAACAAGTTTACATTTTTCAGTTTGTTTACCCAAAAAATACCGTCTCATATTTATTTTTACAGACAATTATAAATACATGGCAAAATGAGTGAAAATAAAAATCAAGGAACGGGCATATTTTGAACCGATCAAAAATATTCACATTAAAAATATTATACACGTACATCAAAAGAAAAATTTTTTTTTTCAAAGGCAAACATGTGTTTTCAATAAACATTTAATTTCGTTTATTACACATATCACTAGACCTTGCAACAAGCTATTTATTTTTAAAGGTTTTTAATTTTCGTATTTTATTATTTTTACATTTTGGACGCGAATTAATTCTTCGAATCCAAGGTATCTTCGGGTAATAATGCTAAAAATTAGTCAGATTAGTCGGAATATGTTCTCAGTTTGTCAGTAGAACAGTAAATGTGCAATGTTAAATGGTTTAATTTCCCGCCCAATATCCAAAATTACTTTAGGGTCGCCCCACTGTGCGTCCCCCACCTTCCTCCCCTAACTACAGCACTGTTTCTATATAAAAAAGAAAGTCTTCACGATCTATGCGTGTGTCGTTGAATGTAAAGTATTTTTTTCATTTGTTGTTTTTTCACACATTGTTTTTTCTTGTCGTCCGAATGGTTTTCTTTCTAATGCACAACTTTAAATGTTCTGTGTTTCTTCTACTTGAAGTTTTTCTCTTTAATGTACTCTAATTGTTTTCATTTTTTTCCAGCAATAATTTGCAACACATACTGTTGGATTTGCAGAAGTGTGATGCCAGACATTGACGCTCCCGATATTCACCAGTGTTTGGGTGTTCTTCTCGGGAATTGTGCAGAAGTAATTGTGTGATGAAATACAAGGACAGTTAAACCCCACTAATTTTTTTTATTTAAAACTTATGAAGAGCTTTGTACATTCCTAATCGGCAGAAACTTGCAGCGCATCTCGAAAAGTTTAAGCTTTGGCTGCTACTAGTCTCGACTCTCTTTTCGTACTGTCGCGAGTAAAATTCTCAAATTTTATGCATTCAAGTTCTCGTAGTAGTAGTTCTTGCTTAGATAAAGAGCATTGACTTCGATATTATTTTGCAAAAGCTTGTTTCGAATGTAAATCTTTATCGGGTGTCACGTGCAAAGTTAAAGGTCATAAACTCGCAATTTTGCAAGGAATAAAGTGTGCTTGATTGAAACTCAAAGAAGGCATTTAGTTATATTAATATTTAGAAATTGTCAGACACCAGAAATAGTTCTATGAAAGCATGCCAGTCACTTCGTTTTTAAAAATTGAAAGAGAAAGGTAGAACAGTGAGAAGTGTGATTTGGAAATCTCTGTGTATGCAGGAGATGTTATTGGAACAGCCAATCGATAGGCACTTATGAAACCTCATTCTTAAAAATAAGGTTTTCTTAATTTTATGAAAAGACAATTCTTGTAATGACGCTGCCAAAGCAAAGTGTGGTAACCGGGACACAAACTGAAAAAGAGTAAAGAGCTGTTTCTGACTCATGGTTGAAAAAACTTAACTTCTGCGACAAAGTCTAAGAACGATTGCAAGCACAAAAAGCTTGGTTTGTTTTATGTCCTTGAAAGCCCGTGTTGAAATTTAATGGACCAAGTAGAGTTGGCAGAACAATTTCGCTTATTTTTTTTCATCTCAACTGTGAGACTTTGTACTAAAAAACAAACAAACTACTACTATCTTCTATTTCGGATTCAGTACGCTTATGGACTGAAGGAATTTTTGAGCATTCATTGTACGAGAAATAAAGCGTCTGGTGTTTTGTTTTTTTCATTCATGAACACTTTTTTACTGTAAAGCAATGGAATGCCATACGCAGATCAACAATGCTAAAAATTGTTATTACTGTGAACAGTGTTCAAGAGTATTTGCTTATGCTTCACAGTTAAAGATACATCTGAGAACCCATACTGGCGAGAAGCCATTTGCCTGTGAACATTGCTCAAAGACATTTTCCAACGCTTCAAATTTAAAGCAACACTTGAGAACTCATATTGGCGAGAAGCCATTTGCCTGTGAACATTGTTCGAAGCATTTTTCCAGAGCTTCAATTTTAGAGACACATCTGAGAACCCATACTGGCGAGAAACCGTATTCCTGTGAGCAGTGTTCAAAGGCATTCTCTAGGGCTTCGCATTTAAAGCAACACCTGAGAACCCATACTGGCGAGAAGCCATTTGGCTGTGAACATTGCTCGAAACAATGTCCCACTCCTTCACAGTTAAGGCAACATCTGAGAACCCATACTGGCGAGAAGCCATTCGCCTGTAAACATTGTTCAAAGGCATTTTCCAACGCTTCAAATTTAAAGCAACACCTGAGAACCCATACTGGCGAGAAGCCATTTGCCTGTGAACATTGCTCGAAGCAATTTCCCACCCCTTCACAATTAAAGCAACACCTGAGAACCCATACTGGCGAGAAGCCATTTGCCTGTAAACATTGTTCGAAGGCTTTCTCCAACGCTTCAAATTTAAAGCAACACCTGAGAACCCATACTGGCGAGAAGCCATTTGTCTGTGAACATTGCTCGAAGCATTTTTCCAGGGCTTCATGTTTAGAGACACATCTGAGAACTCTTTCTGGCGAGAAACTGTTTGCCTGTGAACATTGCTCGAAGCAATTTCCTACTCCTTCACAGTTAAAGCAACATCTGAGAACCCATACTGACGAGAACCCATTTGCCTGTGAACATTGCTCGAAGCAATTTTTCAGGGCTTCAAGTTTAGAGACACATCTGAGAACCCATACTGGCGAGAAACCGTATTCCTGTGAGCTGTGTTTAAAAGCATTCTCCAAGTTTTCGTGTTTTAAGGTACATCTGAGGATCCATACTGGAGAGAAACCGTATTCATGTGAAGGTTGTTCAAGGGCATTTTCCAGCGCTTCAGATTTAAGGAGACATCTGAGAACCCATACAGGAGAGAAGCCGTATTCCTGTGAACTTTGCTTAAAGCGATTTTCTGGATCTGGAAACTTAAAAGATCACATGAGAACCCACACAGGCGAGAAACCTTTTTCCTGTGAAATTTGTTCTGCGGCCTTTTCTCAACCGACTCGTCTGAAAGTCCACCTGAGAACCCATACTGGTGAGAAGCCGTATTCGTGTACAGTTTGTTCGAAGGCATTTTCACAAGGAGGAGCCCTGAGACAACACTTGAAAATGCATTCAAACAAAAAAACACATTTATCTAATGTTGGCATGTATGAAGACACTGAAAAGTCTTCTACACTTCCAATTGAGAATGTATACCAGGAGAACTCTTCATGGTTATAAATTTTATTTGAAAAACATTCCTAATATATATTTGAAAGAACTTTTGGAAGTCTCTTCTGAGGAAAAAACGAACTTCCTGTGAGCAACAGTGTTTTTAGGAATTTTCTCGACTGACTGAACACTTGAGGATCGATTCTGACGAATCCGATCTTCTAGTAAATGTTGTTCAAAGTCAAATTCTCAACGCGGGAAAGTAAAAAGTAGGGGAATATGGGGCAAAATGAAATAGTTGAGATTACAAATATTTGAACAAATAGGAAATTTGTTTTGACATTTGCAGTACATAAAAAGGAACATTGTATTTTGTAATGAAACTCACACTGAAACAGTATTTTTTTTATTTTTGGCATTAAATTTGGGCCTTCAAAAAAATTTGGAAATTTTTTACTTTTTTTTTTTTTTTTTTTTTGCTCCAGAAGAGAAGCAAAATTTGGACTCATGTCATCAAATTCATAACAAAATTGCAATTTTGAAAAAGCGGCTTCACAAAATTCACGATTGTAAAAATAGACAAATCTCATGCACGATTTTAGAAATTTTTGCATTTCTGATCTCGAATTCGTTTACTTTCCGTTTTCGTTTATTTCTCCTTTAAAAATTATTTTTCAAAGTTTTGAGACAATTTTTAAGCATTGTCAAAATGGAGTCAAGTTGAAGATAGTTCATTTTCAGTAGTTATTTATAGTGAAAATGCTCAATCCAAATTTGATTTCTAAAAAAGTACAATAAAAAGAACTTTCTTTTGTAATACATATGAACAAAAAGAAAAGGCTCCTTTGCATCAAAATGTGTCTAGACAGGTTTGAGGAATAAATCGCTGAGTAAAATTGGAATTCAAATATACAGTGGACGCTGATTAATTGAATCAGCTGCTTTAATGAATCAAATTGTAAAAAACATAATAAAATTCAGCTTTATTGAATCAGCCGCTTTATTCAATCAAAACTGTTTAGAACAAATGGGATTCACATGAGCGGCGGTCACTGTATTTACATATGTACTGCAAAAAAGTAAAAAATTACAAATACCTCAAAATTAATCCTGAAGAAACACTCTTCATCCACACACCGATTCATGACTTTTGAATTTGAGAACTTTTCCACGGCCGCAAAGTTGAAAGGAGTGATTGTCTAAGAGAAATAAAATTCAACTAAGTACAGAACACAATAAAAAACATTTTGCATGATTATGAACAGGGTTCGAAAATATAATGATATTTTCGGAAATGTGATACATGACATGTCGGTTATTTTGATACAGTATCGGATATTTTCAATCATCGCAGACTTAAATGTAAGAAAAACTGCATTCTCAAATAAATAATGTTTGTTTTCTGTTTTATTATCATAATGCATGGACTTAAAACAAAAGTTTCTTTCATTATTTATAAATGTACGTTAAGTGTAAATGCTTTAAATGCTATTTATGTATTAATGGTATTTATGATCATTTGTGAAATATGATAATTTAAGTTATAAACATAAAATATAATATAACCAATTGATACTGGTTATTATATTGGATATTAATAATTATATTCATGTGCTCTGTAAAATTGATAACATAAAGTGCCCTAAGGAAAAAAAAAACCCACACTACATAAATATGAAATATTATGCAAAATTAGAACAAGAAAAATGTTTATTTGTATATTCGTATGATTATTGTAACTTTCCTTTTGCTAGCTACTTATACATGATTATTTAATTCAGATATAAAAAAATGCATGCATTTAGTATTTCGCCGTTCGGATATTTTTTTAATCGAACCGCACTTGAAATCCTCATTTTGCCTTTTGCTGCATTTTCGTTGAAGGTAATAGGGCTCATATCTCGAGAACCATTTGACTTGGAGACTTGATTTTTGTTGCAAACGTGTCCATTTAACGCAAATAAACCTCTCATAGCCGCATTTTGTATTTCGCCGTTCGGATATTTTTTTAATCGAACCGCACTTGAAATCCTCATTTTGCCTTTTGCTGCATTTTCTTTGAAGTTTGATTGGTAAAAAACCCGGAATTTTTTTATTTTTTTTTCTTTTGGTTAAAACCAGGTTTATTTAGTTTTAAACACCATTTGTGAAAAGGATTTTATTTTTTGAAAGTTATGAATGCTAATGAATTAATTGTAAATGAATGTTTAATATTTGCATTTGTACCTACCCAATTACTTGATGATTAATTAAATAGTTAAAAGCGAAATTTCGTGATTTCATTTCCATATAAGTAGACGGAAAATATTGTTTGTAATTGTTATTGTGTAATAACGTTGTTAAATAACTCTTAATCTCTCCAAGGAAATAAACGTTTCTTAATTTAAAGTTTCCATAAATCTCGAAAAACTACACCACATAAAATATTGCATGATACGTAAAATACATAATTGGCTTTTTATGGTGTAAAAAAAATTAATTCCTTAGGATCTAATAGCCATCGTTCTTTGAAAGAAACATTGAACATACCACTGATTCATCTGCAAGAATCATCCCCCACCTTTTTTTTTTTTTTCCAGGACCACACCAATTAAATGCTGTAAAAAGAATCAGAATATGATTTTTTGGAATTTTATAAAAAGTTTTGTTTTGCACAAACATTAATTTCTTCTTTGATACGTTAATTGTGAATTATTACTCAAAAAAAAATCAACTTTTTCTAAAAAGGCCAGTCTGGTCAATTTTAATAAAAGCTAGCCTTTTTGTAACCTTAAGAACAGGTAACAGTACCACTTCCCAATATGATTGATCGGTTGGCCCGATCAACCGAAAGTGATGCTCAGGCTCTGGTAAAAAGTGACGTTCCAATCCATGAAAAAATCCCTATATTTTCAAAGAAGCTTTTGTGTACTAGAAAAGCATTGGGGCATTCACACTAATATCGCACAGGTAGAATGAAAGTGGCACTTCTATAATGGTAATGAAATTCAAAAAATGTCCCTTTTATCCTACTTGTACTCTTGTTGTACACTTATCCAGGTACAAATTGAGAACTCATTGTTTTTGGCTTGTATACATAAGTTAACAAAAGCTTAACATGTAAAATTAGTGCAAAATAATATTCAGCTGACAATCCACTTTTATACCAGTACCTTTGTGGAGATTTTTAAAGATATCCTTTTTTGTGTTTTTTGGAAAATTTAGAGAACATTCATAAGATATAAACATTTAAAATTTAAAAAAAAAAATGGAAAATAAAAGTACTATTCTGTAATACAGCTTGAACTATCATATCTTGTCACCATGGAATAAATGCAGATGCTTTACTTTAAAGAAAGAACTGATTCAGTTGAAGTTTTGAAATCGGAATAATATTGTAGTATTTCATGAAACTCTTGTTCAGAAAAAAAGAAACAGAATATCCTGTTAATATGTACAAGGAATAGAATTCAAAAAGAAATAGTGTTGACATATGAAATTTCCATTTAGCTTGAAGCAAATAAAACTGAATTTTGTTCATTAAAACCAACGCTCTGCAAATACTGTTTCAACAGGTCTTAAATGCAGATCTAAAGTTGAAAATTTTAGGTTGTCAAAAATATCAACTAACAACATATTAGGGTAAACAATCATGCATAAAATATGACGTAACGAAGCTTTCAGTCATTGTTTCAAGCTAAACACAAAAATTTACCAGTATTTCAACTTTTAAATTCTACTCTACATCTGCATCCTTCGAGTGCAAAAATTTTAATTTATTTTATTTCTATCCCTACGTTTAGAGTTAGGACAACTGCACGATGGAATCGCTATCTTCAACGTGTAACGTAAATGTGTTCCTCTAAAAGAACGGACAAAATAAAAGAGTTGATTCCTTCAAACATTCGGTGGATCATGTTCTCCGTAGTTAAAAAAATTAAAATGATTTAGAATTTTAAAATAAAATGCACGTTCCCTATTTTGTTCTAATGCTCTCAATCTGCGCGGCAGCCATTCAAAATGTAAACAGTAGTTTCGCGGCCTTTTAGCACGAAAACAGAAAACGACCGGTCACGCGACGATTTCGCCCGGCAAAAAAAGCGCGGTCGCGACCGAAACGACCACGATTGGAGTTTTTAAGCTCGAGTGGGTTTCGTCCCGATCGGTCTCGAGTTTAGAAACGCTCCCTAAATTGGTGTAGCGGGCGGCAATAGAAATGATGACGTCGCACTTGGTCGCAGCACTTGAGGCATATTGGACTAATTCGGAATTGAAGGGAATCGGGTGAAAAATTGCATCGTGTGATGAGCGCTTAAAGACACAAGATAATCGGATTTTCGTCTGCTTCAGTTAGTACCCTAAATATGTTACTATGGGCATGATCGGATAGATTAACCGTTGACTAACCAGGCGCCTTTTAATAGAGGCGCCGGTATTTTTCTGTTCTGAAAAGGCTTGATGAATTTCTAATAATTTAAATAACGGAAAATACTTGCTCTTGTAGCGAGATCACAAAGTCTGTGTTGGCCAATCCGGTCGTGTTTCATGTTTTGAGTTACGCTTTGATTGGAGTGTCGTTTGCTACTGAACTAGAACTACCGCGGTTTGACCACGACCGTTCGAAAACACAGCTGTTCTACCGGAATTCCTAGAGAAATTCCAAATACGTCATAAACGGTGCAACCGGTCGATCCTTTCCGAACGCAGCTATGTCTCAACATCTCATGTGGATCGAAGAGGAGAGACCAACAGCGGGAGTCTCACTGTACTTATGCGCTAATGCGTCAGCTATAATGTAATGCAGTGGATTTTCCCGCTGCTGGTTGCGTTGTATGCTGGTGGTTTCTTCGTTTAGTGTGTTTATTTCGAAAAAAATTCTGTGATTTTGATAGTTATTATTGCTTCCATTGAAGAGTTATGCTTTAAAATAACATTCTTTGTTTCGCATCCTCTGGAATGAGATATTCGCAGACTGAAATTCTGCTTTGGAATCATTCGTTTGACGCATCGCCGGAATTAAAGGATCAAAGGTGTGTTTAGTGAACTTTTCATTTGTTCGGCATCTGTACGCAGTCATCAAAACAAGTAAGCTTGATTTTCACATAACGTTTCTTGTAATTACATTGAGAATGCATGCAATTATTTAAATTTCATTTCTAGGCATGCTTTAATGGTTATGTTTTAATCAAAAATAGGAGAGGGAGGGGAGTTTTTAAAAATAGATCCAAACACTGGGGACATTTCGATGATTGTTAATCTGGCGCTGTCGTCTCATTTTTGGCGTAAATAATTTTATTTTGGTAAACCTACTGATTTATAGTAACCCTATGTGAATAGATGTTTCCGATCTCTTTGTTTTGATTTGCAAGGAAAAATACCTCTCGCGCAGGCGCTGGAGCCAAAAATTGACGCCAATGAAGAAAGATCGCCAGATTCCCAATGATCGAAATATCCCCCAAACACTTTTTTTTATTGCCTAAGCTCTGGTGCCCAACAGAAAAGCTTATTTTCCCAAGCTTGTCTGAAATATTTTAGACACCAAATCTAAATTTTCATGTGAAAACATTTAATGTTGTTAACTGCATGAGGCAATACCCCAAATTAACACTGGTACAAGGGGCAAATTCCACTTTCCATGCTGGACAACTCAAGTTTTGGAGTGTAGTAGACAATTTTGGAGTGTGCAAACCACCTTACATTTTCTGAACTCTTTTATTTCGGTGAGTTTGAGTGATCCTTCAGTCCTAGCTCAAGTGATATTTTTCTCGATCATGTTGTTTCTGGCCTTTGTAACTATGTTTACATGCCATATTATTTGACATCGGGAAACGTCAGAAATAAGTGAGGTTATCGGGCGTGCCGACAAATTCTAATATTTCAGCATGCTAGAGTTTATTTTGAAAAATATGTATTAATTATGAGTTTTATTGGCAAAAAAAGGGGGGGGGAGGAATTTTCTCTCAGTTCCTAGATTGTAAAGCACGATAGAAAGAAACATAGGCGGATTTACGGGGGTGCCAGGGCTGCATCGCACCTCCAAAATTTTTGGTTGGGTTTTGAAAAAAAATAGTTTAGTATATTTCACTCAGAAACGCAGTTGGGGGGAAAAAATTCATAGCTGCTATACTAGTAAATTTACTTGAATCCAGTGTATCACCACATGTCGATAGTGCAAGAAAAACATAACTGTGCTCATATTAAGAATTAAAGTAATTTTATTTATTTGGAAAAAAACCTAATAAATAATTTCATGCAAATAAACTTCTCAAACAATTTATTGTTCAGTGCTGTGTTATTGTATAGAATAATTGCATGTTCTATAATTGGGTATTTATTCGTATATCAATACCAATTCTCCTATTTTGAAACAATCTTCTATACATATAATAAAATAAGATGTTTGTGTGTGTGTGTGTGTGTGTGTTTGTGGCGCGCATCCCGGGAAAACGGTAAGGCCTAGAAAGATGAAATTTGGTATACAGGTGTAGTTTTTGCTGAAATTGTGCACCTCGGGCTTCGATTTTTGATATTTTAATTAGAAAAAAAGTTATTTAATGTTTTATGTGATTTTTAGCACTTTTTAGTATTTTTAACCTCACAGACCCCGAACCAATCGCGCCAGACAAATATTTTTTGCACTATAGTGTCCGAAATTTAATTTTAAATATGATGAACAAAAAAATTTTGAAGATAGAGCAATTTTTGTATTTTTTATGAATTTTTGAAAAAACCTTTATTTTGCATTTTTTTTTGGGTTTAATTTTTTTCTAAACGCATCCCGCGAAAAATATAATGACCTCTTTTCTACAATTTTACTATGTAGTAGCCAGAACATTTCACCCTCTACAGAAAAAAAAAGTTTTCAAAAATATTCAAAAGTTTTTTTTTTACAATTTTTTAAAGGCAGGACGAAGATATGAGCTATCGCTTCACGGAAGATCTGCTGTCCGCCGACTGCTGCGAATATGACGTAACGTAACCACGTGATCTAACTGAAGTGCGTAACTTGCTTTTTTCTTTCCTTCCTTTCGAAGGATTCATTCGCTTTTTTTTTTTTCTTTCCGGGTATTTCTCCCCCCCCCCCCCCGGATGTTTTGCTAAACATTCGATTTCGGTTAATCAGACGGACCACATCGGATCGTTTTGGTCCCAGCCACTTTTTTTTTTTTTGAATTTCAATAAAAACAATGATTTTTATACTTTGGCAAACTCCGGGTACCACAAAGACATCAATTTTTTGCGCATTTTAATAAATAAGTAAGCGCGCTTTTTTTGCATGACTTTCTTTTTGTTAGGGAATAAGATTGGAGGTTAGATCAAAATAAATAGAGATAGATGAGAAAATTTAGAGATGGATCGAATAGGTAGATAGATATACAATGAGTGTACAAAATTTTTTTTTTTTTTTTTTTTTTTTAAATTTTGTTCTCGAATTAATACTTTTTTTCTTTGAAAAAAGATTGTTAATTACTATCAGAGGTAAATTTCCATGGATCTAGAGAAAGATAAATCTACAGATCGATGTACAGTGAGAGATAGACAGACCCCGTTATTAAAAGAACAACAACGGGGGTTGGGGGGGGGCGCCGCTGCGATTTGAAAACATTGTTAATTACTGTCGGAGGTAGATACGCATAGATCGTATAGATAGATAGATAGACGAATGCAGAGGTCGATATAGTAGATGGAGAGCAAGAAAAAGACATGCCCGTTATTTAAGGAACTTCAACGGGGTATCAATGCCCCCCCCCCGCCCACACAACATGATTTTGAAAAAACAATGCTTTCAAGTAAAAGTAGAAGTGTTTTTTGTTATTTTTCGACAAAATTTGCATGAAGTGCAAGTAGTTTGTGTCTCCCCTCCCCCTCCCTTAAAAATATTCCAAACGACGGAACTGGAGATAGATCTAGAAAATATTTTATTTAAATTAATAATGATATAGATATAGATCGATTGATACCGCCACGAAACTTATTTAAGCAGCCGCCGAAGGCGGCAACATTGGCGTAAAAAGGCAGATGATAATATTGATATATAGAGAAAAACATTGATTAATACCGTCGCTAAATTGTCTATGCAGCCGCCGAAGGCGGCAACCCTGGCGTAAAAAAGCGGACCAGCTGGTCGCCGAAGGCGGCTAGTGGCTAATAAAATAAAGTCCAAAAAAAAAACTATTGCAAGATCTTTTTTAATTAAGGTGGTTGCTTGGTGAGCAAAAAGCTCCCACCAAACAAGATGAACAATTTAAAAGATCTATCCATATTTCTGAGGAGTTGGAGGTGGGAAGAGGTTCTAATGGAAGTAAGTGTGATGAAAGAGGAGAAGAGGGAGGATGATAGTTTGGCAGATACTTGGCAGGCAAACTAGATATCATAACTTTTTAAGGCTGAGGGTTTTTGAGGTTTAGGGTGTGTGTGATGTGTGGGTGTGAATGCCTTCTTTTTTGCGCAGAAAAGGTTAAAGGTTTTCTTGGCGGGGAAATTTTTACAGCAGGTTTGTTTTTGATGAGATATCACATCTTTTTGCATTGATATTATTACATAGCTGCCAAGTGCTCCGTTTTTCCCGGAGTTTCTCCGATTTTTATTGCGTACTCCGAAAATCTGATTTTTTCCAAAAAAACTCCGTTTTTTTTTTACTTTGCTTGTACACTTTTCGATTTTTGAGGAAAAAGAAGAAATTTCCCTATCCTCGAAGGCAGGAATTGTGCGCAAACTCAACAAAAGAGAAGGCAATTTGATGCTTTGGAAGCTTAGTGTCAGGATAAACACTGGGGGGGGGGGGAGCACCGATTGGAGATCGTCGTTTTTTCATCGAGCATTTCAGCTACGTGTAAAACGTAGCCGCCATGTTTGGTCATTCACAAGATGGAAGTTAGCAGACGATACTTAAGCGCCTTCGTTTTCAAAGACAAAGCAGAATTGGTTGTTTCTTTTAACTGCAAACTAATGAAAATAAGCAAAATGTGCTGCAAAATGTTTTTTTTTTTTCTGGTTATTTTAAATAATTTTATTGAGAAATATGAAAACAGTTATACCATTTAAAATTTCATTTTATCCTTATTGCTTTGGACACGAATGTGCTAAAAATTCTCAATTAAATTGTAGTTTCATGGGGATTTTTTTATTTTTGAATTATTTTCATGCTATAAATTCAAAATTTTATATCTGAATTTTTGACTTAGTCGCCATATTTGGTCATTTGCGAGATTTTAGTACACAAGACTCTTCTTAAGTGGCCAAGTTTTCAAAATCGGAATTAGATGTTTATTGCAATGCAAACTATTGAAAATAATGCAAAAATGGGCTTTTTTTTTTCCCGGAAAATTCTAAATTTTTTTCTTGAAAAATGCAAAATTTTTTCTTCAGAATATTATTTTATCCTCATTGGTTTAGACTAATGTGCTAAAAACTCGCTATTTCGTCTAAATTTTAGTTTTTTAAGGGTCATTAATTATTTATAATTGCTTTTCATGCTATAAATTCAAAGTTTTATAGCTGAATTTTTGACTTAGTCGCCATATTTGGTCATTTGCGAGATTTTAGTACACAAGACTCTTAAGTGGCCAAGTTTTCATAATTGGAATTAGTTGTTTATTGGAATGCAAACTATTGAAAATAATGCAAAATACGCTTTTTTTTCGGAAAATTCTAAATTTTTTTCTTGAAAAATGCAAAATTTTTTCTTCAGAATATTATTCTATCCTCATTCGTTTAGACTCTAATGTGCTAAAAACTCGCTATTTCGTCTAAATTTTAGTTTTTTTAAGGCTCATTAATTATTTATAATTACTTTTAATGCAACAAACTCAAAAATCTATTGTCTTGACTTTTTCGCATTGTTGCCATGTTTTGTCATTTGCAACATGAAGTAGACAAGACTATTAATAGCCGAAGTTCCCGAAAACAGAATTAGTTGTTTGTCTGAATACAAACTATTAAAAATAACAGAAGGCAAAAAGTTATATATATATATATTTTTTTTTTAAATAATTTTCTTGAAGGGGAAATTTTATCTATTTGATCCTTATTGCCTTGTAGGCTTTGCTATAAACTGAAACTATTTCATCTAAATTGAAGGTTCCTGCTGACTTCTCATTCATTTATTTATTTTTTATTTTTTTAAATAAATCAGAAACCTTTTTTAACTTAAATTTTCCATGTGCAAAAAAAGTATTGAATATCTCTCTTTAAATCCTATTCATCTATTTTTTTTTTTTAGGGAAGTTGTAAAAACTGCCTCCCCCACTCCAGTTTGTATTTCAAAACTTAATGACATTGGTGGCCACTAAGTTTTTAGAGTCGAGTGCCACTGCCCACTTTCAAAATTTCAGAATCTTGACCTTTACTATGAAGTTGCTTTACTTCCAAGTATAATAAATAATCGTTTTTTTAATCTTCAATATGTTCTTATGCATGTAGGATATGTATAAAAGCATATTTTTAAAAAGGATTGCAGTTTTATTAAATCAAACAGTAATCATGTTTTTTTAAAACTTTTCAATATGTATCTATGTAATGTTGCTTTTTTAATGTAAAATAATTTTGTTTTAAACTTGGTTGTAGTTTTGTTGAAAATCTAACCTGAAAATTTAGAAAAGCATTTTATAAGTGCTTAGAATTTATGGAAACTTATGGTACAGAAGGAAGGTTTAGCGCAGGCCACGATTTCATGCTCCTATTTTAGCCCTCAGTGCTCCTATTTTTTCCCTTAAGTGCTCCTATTTTTTGTATCTTGAGGTTGGCAGCTATGTTATTATTTTGTCTGTATTTTTGGAATTGAGAACTTCAAGTCAGAAAATGTTCAATTGAAACAACGCTGTTTTGTGTTTTTTAGGAACAATAATGGCAAGCCTAATTTTACGTCAAATTATTTTCTGACCATTAAGATTCTATGTTCGTTTTGCGAGCATTGGGCCGTCTAAATTTTATTGAATCCTTGTATCATCTCTATTGCAAAGAAAACTTCTAAAAAAAATGAAATACTATATTTTAAGTTATAGACTATTGTTTTCGAGTATTTTACAACTTGGCAGTAAATTCTATTAGTTTCTTTATTTGACGGATTATTCAACATTTTTCATGAAGGTTTTATAAAATGTTTTATAGCTTGCAAGTTATTTTCTTCTAACTTTTTTACTTTTTATTTAATGACTTTTTTTCTTAAATCGTGGATTATTTTGCGTTTAATGGGATAATTTTAATTGTTTGGTGATTTATCTTTCTTTTAAAGGAAGTCTTTGTATTGTTTAATACCTAGTTTTGTTTAAAAGTACATTAAAAAGATGAAATAACGCATGTTATTACCAAGCAAAAAAAAAAAACTAAGCCATTAAATATTTTTAAATTTGAATGTGTCAGAGGATCTATATACAACTCTACTCGACGTCAAATGGCCGATATACGAAATTTGCCACAGCGGCTGCGCATGATGCATGCGGACTTAGCTCATTAAAAGTTATCATTAAATTAATTGCAAAATTTTTGTCTGTTAACAAATTACTACAAAACACGGATATCCACACACGTATTTCATATATTTTCAATTCATAATGTGTTATGCTTGTGGAAGCTGCGTTATTTTCAAAAATAAGCAAACCAATAAAAAAGTACTATTTTTCGCTTTTAATTTTAAGTTAGATGTATCATGTTCATATGCGTGTAGTTTTGTTTCATATGTCACGCAAAATATTAACCCCTCAGTTTCGCGTTGACATTTGCAATTTCTTCCCCCCTTAAATATATTAAAATATATACTTTGTATCGGCAAAACTTGGGGGGGGGGGGGCAGCATTTTAATCTCATTCCTTGATTTGTTTCTCTGCTTAAATATAAACTTAAAAACATGTAATCCTGAAACAGAAAGCCCAATGAGCTAATTTCGTGCACAGTTGCTGCGGCAAATTTGTATATCCGCGATTTAACCTCTCTAGTTGCAACTGTTGGATCTGCTTTAGTCTTGATTGAATTTCATTTAATGAGACAAATTTTGAATAACTGTTAGATCTGTTCTAACCTTGCAATTGCAGTCAGAGATTAACAAACTCTATGAGCACATAAAAATTTAGGGGAAATTAGTGATTTTCCAACTTTAATTACTCCGGCCCATGATGTTGATTTTTTGTATATTTATGTACTCAATGCCCCCCCCCCAAGAATATGTATTCGAAAAATCATTACCATAGCCCCCGGGGAGCTGTGACAGAACCCCGGGAAGATACAATTTGGGGGATAAAAATGAGGGGTTTCAAATGCCACAAAAGGCACATCAGTAGGGCACAAGGAATGTATGTGCGAAATTTCAGCTGGATTCCTCGTTTTGCCTGTTCTGTGTCCTTGTCGAAGAAAGCGAAAACTTTTTTGAACAGCAAATTTCTAACTTAAATTCCTCCTCCCGCTGATGGTCCAGGGGATTGTATTTTGGTTTACGTCGTCAGGGACCACCAGGGGCGGATTCAGGGGAGGGTCAAAATGTCAGCTGACTCCCCTGTGGCATGAATTTTGTTATGATTATTACTGAACTTCAATTTTTTTTATCCGAAAAAATAGTGCATGAAATCAATGTTAAACGTTTTTTGCTTAGTTCTATCTACAAGGTATTTCTTCTCGGCATGTCATTTTTCAAAGGATTGAATGAGTTTGGTTACTGGGCTATTGGTCTTTTGAGATTTTTGTTCATTTTCAAAAGAAATATATTCGAAGTTTACGACAAGGTGTCCAACTTTTTTAACTCTAGAAATATGACTTTAACTGAAAATGTGAGGGAATTGTCAAATGGCGCAAGTTGCAAAAAATTTAGGGAAGGAAGTGGGGAGTAATTTAAAAAGCTGAGAAATGTAATCTTTTTTTTTTGGGGGGGGGGGGCTCCGCAATATATGAGAAAGTGTTCCTCCTCTATGTGTGTGTCACATCCTCCTTGTTTGTGGGGGGGGGCACCCCTGCTTCACTGATACTTTTTTATGTGTGAGATATAACGCTGGCCATTGAAACTTGACCCCCCTTACAAAAATTTCTGGATCCGCCTCTGGGGACCACTAGAGATTGAGTATACGAAAAATTAACGGGCTGAGATACAGAGCGGTGAAAAACCCAGAAAACCCCAGCTTGTTCTGTCGTGTAATCTTATTCTTGGTCGCTTTTATTTTCTTTCGTATTTGGTGGTGGATTTGCTTCTGTTGGCTGCTGACGTTTCGTTTCCTTGGCGGGATGGATTCATCTGCTGTATAAAATACATTATGTTTATAAATGTATAGTTATTAATATCTACAAATTTTTGAAAAAATTTTAAAAAATAAAAAAAAATCTGATTTAAATAAAAAATAATTAATTTGAATTTTGACCTCTTGAATTTGAATTATGTTTTTCGCAATCACGAGTGTGTGTGTGTATGTATGCATGTCTGTGTGCAGGCATAAGTGTGTGAGTAGTTGTGTGTATGAATGTGTGCATGGGTGAGGGGTATGTGTGTGTAGGCATTTGTGTTTGTGTCTGTGTGCAGGCAGCAATGTGTGAGTAATTGTGTGTAGGTGTCTGTATGTATGTGTAGGTGTCTGTAAGTATGCATGTGTGTATGTATGTGTTTGTGTATGTGTGTGTATGTGTATGTATGTGTGCGTGTGTGTGGTCGATGGTGATGCTGCAGAGGTTGCTGGCGGGAAAATAAAATCAAAGGAACGCCAAAAACAGTCAAATGAAAGCAATAAGCAATCGTGATTGCTCAAAAAAAATCCGATTTAAATCAAGGTAGTTCGTTTTTTTTATTTAAAAATTAAAAAAATGACGAACCCTGACGGGAAGTAGTTTTTTGTTACAGGAACATTTAAGCAAATTTAAACAACCTTCCAATTCATTTTTAGCATATATTGCCTTTGGTAGTGAGGATGCACATACATGCTTATGTTTGTAGTTCAATAAAATTATTTTTTGTCCTTCTGATTGGTAAAATGTAATGTATACAAATTACATGTTTTAAAATCATTAATTACATGAAAACTTATATGTTTTTTTCAATAAATTATAACTTATACCCAAATTACCCTAACGGATCTTACATTAGTTTGCAAATGAGGCATTTTTCACTTCTGATTTTAGAGAGGATCATCACCACCATGGGTCGAAGTTTCTCCTCCAGAGACTTAAAGTATACAAAGGGAACATCACATTGCATGCATTATACTGACAGCCGTTTATGCTATCCAGAGACTGCAGTTTTGTAATTGTTATGGACTCATTGGTCTGGAACAGTCAATAACCGAGCTGGTGGCGGTTGCCATCTCATTCAAACTGAGAGTGACAGCAAACTAGGGTTCGTGGTTTTTTTAATCAAAAAGGTTTAATTTTTTTATTTTTATCTGATTTTTTTTGAGTAATCATGATGGCTTATTGTTCTCACTTGACTGTTTTGATGTCCTTTGATTTTATTTTCCCACCGCCACCCTCTGCACCATCACCGTCGACGGGCTCCTCACGATGCTGCTCCTATAGCGAAAGCCGTCTCCAGGTTGCATCGTCCTACACACACGCACGCATACACACATACACACACACACAAACACCTACAAGTACACATACACACATACATACACACAATTACTCACACATTCATGCATACATACAGACACCTACACATACACACACAAAAGCATTCAAACCACACATTCATGCCTGCACACTGACACAAACACGTATGCCTACACACACATACCCCCCACACACACATTCATACACACAACTACCCACACACTTATGCCAGCACACAGACACAAACACACATGCTTACACACACATACACATATCCTCTACACACATACCCCCCAAACACAAACACACACGCCTACACACACCACACTCGTGATTGCGAAAAACATAATTTGAATTCAAGATGTCAAAATTCAAATTAATTTTTTTTAATCTTCAAAATATTTGTAATCATTAATTACTTTATATTTTTACGTTATATTTCATACGGTAAATGAATACATTCATCTTATTTTAAAACTAAGATAAGTTTTCTTTCTATTCAATCCATTTTGAGATTTATAAATGCGTTATAATACTTATATGGTGATTTTTTTCCCCATGCTTTTCACTAAAATAAGGTTTCCGTCATCATGTACACTTTAGTATAAAAAAGCTATGTTGAACAATTACTTTTCTTAACTATATTTGTGATGGTGCATAAGAAAAACTTGGTATAAATTTTCATTCGGTTCTGTACTGAACTAAACTGTAATTTCGGAGTAAAAGCAATATTGCAAGAGTGAAAATTTGTTTCACACACAGAAAAAGGGATCTCTGTGGTTTTACCTGTTGAAGTCAAAATTGTGTAACGCACTGTAGTTAAATTTAAAGCAACACATTCTAAAAATGTAAAATTATTTTTTTTTCATAAAATAAACTGATTTTATATAATGATTTTACTTAAAAAAATCACTTGATTCAAATCAGTGATTTTGTTTTTTATTTTAATCACTTGATTTAAATCAAGCTGATTTAAATCAATCTGCAAACTGTGCGAGAGCCCGCTGTGCTATGGTGCAATGCAATCCGTCTATTGAAGACAACCCTTGGGTATTAGGCTGCCGATCTTTATTTGATAGCCCTTAGAAAAACATTCTTAGTTCTAGAAGAAGGAGCAGTGCTCGACTAACTGAAAGTGAGACCCTGGGCCCACAATAATTTTAGGCCCCCTTAAATCTCTCTAGCAGAATGCAATGATTGATTTACAGGTCTGGGGGCCCATGGAAATGCATTTTTGGAGCCTGCATTTCGGGAGCCTTCATAGATTCTGCAGTTTTGATGCTAAACGGTTCATGTATAAACTTCTTTTTTTTTTTCAAAGATAATTTTGGAATATTTTTCCTCTTTTTCAAAACCCATGTCATAAAATCATTGATTAGGTCTGTAGTAAGAAGACGCAACTTGATATGCGCCATTTTTTTCTCCATTTATGCGCCATTTGTTCGCCATTTATGCGCCAGTTTTTTTCACTTGTTATACTAATATGTTCTTTAATAGTACCGTCATTGTCAAGGACAGCTGTCTTGAAAGATGACGTGCCTTCTACAGGCCCGGCTCCTGGAGTAGGCGGCCGCCTAATGTGGCAGATTTATGGGGCGGCGAATTTAGAAATTGAACATTTTTATTTTTAAGTATGGATATCTGTTTCGGCGCCATAGGTCTCACTGCTTCAATGCCAAATAAATTAATAAAAACATAAATAAATAAGTAAATAAGAATAATAACAAATTGACGTGTGTACCAGTGCTTGGATATGCAAAACATAGTTCGGAATTTAACTAGAAATTCAATTTCGTTTTAGAAGCGACAAAGTGCGTGATTTAATAGTCTTTTGAAAATATTAATATATCTTTCAGTGCCATTAGATGCACCACTTTAAATGTTATGAAAGATATATTGAAGTGTGTACTGTCTGACCATCAATTACATGGAAAGGCTAATATCCGGTTTATAGGCGGAAATGGACGTATCTATAAATTTATAGGGATGTTAGTTGGTTTGTTTCATATGTGCACTTTTTCCTCTCTATTATTTAGCCTTAGTTTTGTAAAAATGAAAATTTGATCACAGTAAAATTTTTTAAATCTAAAGTATATTTGATCTGTATTCTCACGGCAAAAATTGATTTATTTACTCACAACAAAGTTTTGAGCTTACCATTTCGCTTTTACGTTCCTGAACAAAATGAAAATATTTTATTTTTGTTGTTTCCATGACAACTATTTTTGTTTCTCCTTATTTTATTTTTGAGAATGCAATAAATGAATAAGGCACTAGTGACATTATAAAACGCGTGCATCAAAATCCCATCGTTATTTTCGCTTCTCCCCTGCTAGATTATTTCAGATGGAATATTCTTTACTTGGCAGATTGCCAAATTACATGCAATCCATGGTCAAACAGTACCAGTGCTTGGACATGCAAAACAGTTTAGAATTTAACTAGAAACTCACTTTAATTTTTTGCACTTTACTATTATTTTTATTTTATCAACACATTATTTATATTATTGTTATTATTCAATTGGGGCAGGGGGCGTCACTTCTCAATACCGCCTAGGGCGAAAGAACTACTAGAGCCGACCCTGGCGTTCTATTTCCGAACATAAAATCGTTGGCGTTTTTTTTTTTTTTTTTATGTTTTCTTGCCACTGTGCGTCCCCCGCCTTCCTCCCCTAACTACAGCACTGTATCTCTTTATAGTAAGTAAAAGTAAGGTCTCAGAGAAATTCTGGAAGGAAGTCTGTGGTGGACGTGCGTCAAGGACACCCCATAGCACGTACAGCCCAAAAATTTTGTACAAAATTACTTCGAGCCCCGGGGGTGTGTTCCTTGCATTTTATTTTTTAAAAATCGAATTAGGTTTTTAGTAATTAATTTTTTAAGCTCAAATTTCGCGTGAATTGCCTATTAAAGGGGTGAAAAATTACTTGCACTTATTAATATTATATATCGCTGGAAAGGGTGGAATTTTCTGCGTTCTACGCAATTTGTTCAATGCTCTAACTTAAATACGGCGGTAGTTATTTGCGTTTTTAGCTTGAACTTTTTTAGGCTTAGCTAAAATATAGGCACTACTTTCTTCATTATATCTATCAGTAAAAAGCGAAGGAATTGGCCTACAGTTTTCTTTTTCACACCACTGAAAAGAGCGGCTTTTTTTACTCCGGTCGAAAAAAATGAGCTTCTATCTCTAAAGGAAAAAAAGTTACAAGCCAATAAAAATCAATTTCGATTAATCCTCATCTCCATTAAAATTATTGATGTTTTATTTGGCGTTGCCATATTTACGTCTTTTCGATTTGCATGTTTCTTCTTTCCCTTATTCACAAACGTTAAGTTCTTCGATTTTGACGGAAAATCTGAGGCTCAACTCAATTCAAGCCCCGAGCTAAAGAGCATAAAATATTACTGAGACCACGAATATACAAAACTAGTTTTGCAATGCTCAGCCCCTTAGCACTTAGGGCTCTGCCAGTTAGTATAAGTTATTTTGAAACCCGGTCAAGGGGTGCTTTTTGATCCAAAGGGAGCTCATAATGCGTTTTTAATCTTTCTTTTTAACTGACGATTTAAATCTTTGCGAATCAAAGAAGATTGCGAAGCATTCTTCGAGGGTTGGTGAGCGTTAGCGAGCTGCTATTGCAAAAGAAAGTCTTCACAATCTATGCGTGTGTCGTTAAATGTAAAAGTATTTTTTTCATTTTAAAACACATTTTTTTTTCCTGTCGTCCGAATGGTTTTCTTTCTAATGCACAATTTTAAATACTCTGTGTCCCTTCTACTTGAAGTTTCTCTTTAATGTACTCTAATTGTTTTCATTTTTTTCCAGCAATAATTTGAAGTGCATGCTGTTGGATTTGCAGAAGTGTGATGCTCCCGATATTCAACAGTGTTTGAGCGTTCGTTTCAGGAGTTATGTCGAAGTGATTGCGTGAATAAATACAAGGACAGTCAAATCCCTCTAAATTTTTTGTTAAAACTTATGAAGAGCTTTGTACATTCCTAAGCAGCAGAAACTTTCAGCGCATCTCGAAAAGTTGAAGCTTTGGCTGCTACTAGTCTCGACTCTCTTTTCGTACTGTCGCCAGTAAAATTCTCAAATTTTATGCATTCTAGTTCTTGCTTAGATAAAGAGCATTGACTTCAATATTATTTTGCAAAAGCTTGTTTCGAATGTAAGTCTTTATCGGGTGTTGTGTGCAAAGTTAAAGGTCATACACTTCGTTTTAAAAAACTGAAAGAGAAAGGTAGAACAGTGAGAAGTGTGATGAGGAAATCTTTGTGTATGCAGGAGATGTTATAGGGGACAGCCAATGGATAGGTAATTATGAAACCTCGTTCTTAAAAGTTAGGTTTCCTGAAATTTATGAAAAGACAATTCTCATAATGACGCTGCCAAAGCAAAGTGTGGTAACCGGGACACAAACTGAAAAAGAGTAAAGAACTGTTTCTGACTCTTGGTTGAAAAAACAACTTCTCCGACGAAGTCTAAGAACAATTGCAAGCACAAAAAGCTTGATTTGTTTTATGTCCTTGAAGGCCCGTGTTTAAATTTAATGGACGAAGTAGAGTTTGCAGAACAATTTCGCTTAATTTTTTTCATCTCAAATTTGAGACTTTGTACTAAAAACAAACTACTACTATCTTCTGATTTTGGATTCAGTACTGAATACTTTATTGACTTAATTATACTGAATACTTTATTGACTGAAGGAATTTTTGAGCATTTATTGTACCAGAAATAAAGCGTCTGGTGTTTCGTTTTTTTCATTCATGAACACTTTTTACTGTAAAGCAATGGAATGCCATACGCAGATCCACAATGCTAAAAATTGTTATTACTGTGAACAATGTTCAAGAGTATTTGCTTATGCTTCACATTTAAAGCAACACCTGAGAACCCATACTGGCGAGAAGCCGTTTGCCTGTGAACATTGCTCAAAGACATTTTCCACCGCTTCAAATTTAAAGCAACACTTGAGAACCAATACTGGAGAAAAGCCATATGCATGTGAGGTGTGTTTTAAACAATTTTCTTCACTGGCAGAGCTGAAAGCACACATGAGAACCCATACTGGAGAAAAACCGTTCTCCTGTGGAGCGTGTTCTAAGGAATTCTCTCATCTAGCAAGCCTGAAGAAACACTTAAGAGACCATACTGATGAAAAACCACATTCTTGTGAATTCTGTTCTAAAAGATTTTCTGCATTTGCAAACCTGAAACAACACCTGAGGACCCATACTGGTGAAAAGCCATTTTCTTGTGACGTTTGTTCCAAGGAATTCTCTCTACGAGCAAGACTGAACAGACACTTAAGAGCCCATACTGGTGAAAAACCACATTCTTGTAGATTCTGTTATAAGAAATTTTCTCTTCTATCAAACCTGAAACAACACTTGCAGACCCATACTGGCGAAAAGCCATTCTCCTGTGAATTGTGTTCTAAGGAATTTTCTCATCTGGCAACCCTGAGAAGGCACTTGAGACTCCATACTGGAGAAAAGCCATTTTCCTGTGAAGTGTGTTCTAGGGAATTTTCTCAACTTGCACACCTGAAAGTGCACTTGAGAACCCATACTGGAGAAAAGCCATTCTCCTGTGAAATATGTTCTGGGAAATTTTCTCAACTATCAAACCTGAGAGATCACTTAAGAACCCATACTGGAGAAAAGCCATATGCATGTGAAGTGTGCTCTAAGCAGTTTTCTAAACAAGCAAACCTAAAAAGGCACTTGAGAACCCATACTGGGGAAAAGATGTTTTCCTGTGAAGCGTGTTTAAAGAAATTTTCTCAGCGAAAAAATCTGAAAGACCACCTGAGAACTCATACTGATGAAAAGCCATTTCCCTGTGACCCTGAGAAGACCCTTGAAAATCCATGCTAGGGAAAAGGCATATTCCTGTGAAGTGTGTTCTACGATGTTTCTTCACTCCACCACGCTAACACAACACTTGAAATTTTATACTAAAGAAGTGTCCAATAGGGGAGTTTTCGATTTTTTAATTTAATTTTTAT
Organism: Uloborus diversus; assembly: GCF_026930045.1. Taxonomy (NCBI): domain Eukaryota; kingdom Metazoa; phylum Arthropoda; class Arachnida; order Araneae; family Uloboridae; genus Uloborus; species Uloborus diversus. Next base: position 67,536,172 of record NC_072739.1, on the reverse strand, counting down.
GTGATAGAGTATCATGTATGAACATCATAAATGAAAAAAATTTTGCGATACGATAAGTAATTTTTTTTAAATTAATTTTTAAAGTTCAAGCAGTTGTAACGTCAAATTTCACTAGACGTGACGTCATGAGCTCTTCCGCTGCGGGAGAAGCCGAAGGACGTGCAGTTGACTTCGAAGACGAAACGTAAGGCTTACCTCCTCGCGTTTCTGGGACATTAAACGTCTCATCCTCTCGGAAATATTTGAATACCATCATTGATGTTACTTGAGGAAGATTATTAGATTGTGCTGTAACGAATCCGGCCTCCATAGTGTGTTCAAAAGGGTTGTTGAATTTCTAAAAAATAAAAATATCAGCGCTCTCAAAATTGTCCGTAGCGAAAACAAGGGATCTTCGGCGAAAGGCTGCCCATGAGTGAGTGCCCTGTGGAGTAAGCTCGTGACGTTTCAGGAGAGCGCACTTTTGCGCGCGGATTTTTAAAAATTCATTAAAAATCAATCACGGTGTTTTGAAATTCGGCGATGATTAAGTTTTTCGTTTTGAGGGTCAAAATATGAACATTTAATAGGTTGCAACTTTCCTATTCATGTTAGTTTTGTTCCGGGAAAATTTCTCAATTTACAGGCCTAAAAGACACTTGAGGATTTATTCCGGGAAAACGTCTTCCTCCTGTAAAGTGTGTTCTAAGAAATCTTCTCTGAAAGGAAACCTGAAATTGCTCTCGACATTCCATACTGGCGAATAGCAGTATTCCTTTAAGTTTGTGCTGAAGAATAACAAGTGGCAATTCTAATAAAGCACTTGAAGATAATGCATTCTGATGAAAACCGTATTGCTGTTAAGACTTTTGAAATCTAGAATTCTTGAAGCTACCCATACTGGAGAATCCGTAATGGCAGCGAACCAACCCTGTGCATGAAGGAATTTTCTCGACTAACAGATTCGAAAGTACGAAATCCATTTGAAAAGTATCCGATCTCTAGCCGAAGAAAAAAACTATCTGACGTAGAGCCTTGAAAACCTAATCCTAAGGCCCTATAGTGGAGGAGCCGACGCATCCGCCATTTTGGAGCAAACTTGATCCAGTGTGATAGCAGTGCTGCCGATGTTTACATTTCTTTGGCATGTGTTAAATGGAGTCAAATGGGTAGTTGTTCGGCTGTTAATTATTTAAACATCTCGAAAAAAGAATTTCAGCTCTTCAGATTTCCAGCAGATGCGGAAAGAAAAAAGAACAATTACCAAACGCGATAACTTACCAGAAAAGACAACCACTCAAACACGCGCTCCGATCCGAAATGGCTAATCTTAAGCTGATGCGATGGCTCGTATTTATAGGGGCCTTAGGAAGTCGCAAAAGCCCACATCAAGAGAGGGAGCAGCCTAATGAACCGCACGAGTCCGCTCTTTTACCACAAAAGTACAAATGAAGTGCGAGGAATATGCTCGCAAATTTTCACCGAATGCCGTCTGCAGTTTCCGAATGATTTTCACGTGTTGGTTGCTGGCAAAACTTGATGCAGCAACGGTGCTCCAGCGGGTTTCTCATTTTCTTGGAAATTAAATATAACGACGAAAGTACCGCACCCACTCAAACGCAGGGCTGCCGCTGGCGACTGAAAAAGCGACTATTTTGAAGAATTGTGGACTATGACGACTATTTTCACGTAAATGAGGGTAAAAACGACTATTTTGTAAAAAAAAACTGCTTTTATTTCAGAAAGCGACTAAAATGTAAAAAAATAACGCGAATGATAAAATAAAAAATGTAAAAAAAAAAATCAGCTTCAAGTATAATCGGCCGGAATTTTCAAATTTCAATCTTATTCGGGTTTGCCAGATTTCGCGAAAAAAAATCACCAAATGGACAGCACTGCCTTAAGGACAAATAAAACAGCTCTTTTTTATTATTTTTTCTCCTGTAGCCATGAGTACTGGACACATATTTCTTGCCAACAAGAATAACAACATTTATAATCTCATGAAGGGAAATATTAGTTTTGGTGGTGGGCAGTTACAGCCTTGTACTTTCTGGTACAGAAGATAGTAGTTTACATTTCACAAACAAATGCAGTTAATTCTTTTTTCAAAATGCTGATTGAATCGTCGAGCGAAGTTAAAAGGAGGCAAAAGCGACTTTATTAGGTATTTTTTTGGTTACTCTGAAGCTGCGTTTCTTAAATTGTTCCGCAGAATCGTTTTAGAAAACTTGAAAAATATATCAAAATAGTGAATTTTCAAATCATAAACTTAAATTTTGAAGTTTTTGCTTGTGTCAGCAAAATTTTGTTTTCAGGTTTTATTTTAATTTTTGAAATGGCGTTAAAAACGTTACAAAATTTTATTAGAAATAATTTTCACTCCGACTGCAAATAAAACATTCCAAAAACGTTGAAAAAACAGATTCTACAAAAAAATGGTTATTTAAAATTCTTCCACTTATTAAAGGATTAAGAAACGCTGCTCTGGACATTAACTTCTGGCAATCCTGCCATTTTTCTCTGCTTGATGTTATCTGCAGCTGTAATATTCCGACGATGTTATTTAATGAACATTGAACATTCAACCTTTTCATTATGATTTTCATTTTTCTGTAAATGTAAATAAAAGTTAATGATTGTTTTATCTGCAAAAATGGTTGCGACTTTAAAATCAGTGTTAAGCATTTGTTTATTGTGATTTCAAAGTCCTGATGTACTGCATAAAATACCACAGTGTGCTTTCAACACTTCTTTACTTATGTCTGACTTGTTTCACATTTGTAAGTACATTTAATCTCTACTAATAATGAAAAGTGTTGGTAGATGACTTGTGTTTATTTTTCAACCACACTCCTACTAATAACCATTACAATTAGGTGAATGCTAATATAAGCTGTATGTTAATTAATGAACGTACTATTTAATCTTTTTTTTTTTTCATTAGCTTCATTTTACTGTAATGTAAATAAAACTTCGATGTGTAAGAGTAAATAAAACAGGGTGGCGACAGATCAGGGAAAAGTCAGGGAACTTTATTAATCAGGGAAAAGTCAGGGAAATATCATGGAATTTTGAAAAAAATAACAGAAAATCAGGGAAAATTGATTTTATAAAGAAAAATTTTTTTTTGCTTTACAAAATTAAGTACTCTAACTCCCTACGCATTTTCCGCCAATTATCTGTCCAAAAAAAAAAAAAAAAAAAAATTAATGAGGTGCGATTTTACACTGCCGCATATTTGTGCATCTTTTTGCCTCAACGTCAAAGTATTGAATCTTACTTATTAACGACAGGATGAACTTCCTAAGATTGCTTGTGTGTCTGTTAGGTTATTTATTTTACCTAGCTTGAAATTTCCCTTTACGCTTTCAATGCTACTTAAAATAAACAACCATACAGTCAAAGAGGAAGCCTTCATTAATGCCTTAGTTCCTTTGCCTTTATTCTGTTGTCTTGAAGTAATGAGCGTATTGTAATCACGATTTCAAGAAGAAATCTTTGGTTTTTGAGTTAATACTATAAAAGCTTAAAAGTTATTACTTCTTTGCGTTTATAATTGAATTGCTGAAATTGAACTTTCAATAAAAAAAAACTTTGTTTTTTGCCATTTTACTATTTGTTGTCACCGCAGATTATAAAGGTTTTCTTTTCTTCAGACTTAAGTGATTCTTTAATTTTATAACCAAGTTGTATTCTTTTATATATTTTGAAATTAACTAATTGTTTTTTTTTCTTGCATTTCAAAGTTGTTTGTTACAAAAGCAATCTAAGATTTTTTTTTTCGTTACATACTGAAATCATTTGAAATAGAGTTAACTTGTGTACTTAAGTAAATATCTTTATTTTTTTTATTGTTAAATTAAAATGCTGTATTCATTCATTAAAACCTATGTTCTTGATTAGAGAAAAGCTCGCTATGAATGGATGTCTATCATAAATACACATATGTTTTTAAGAGTAATTTTAACAATTTCTTAAAATTCTTATGCTAAGTGGTTTCTGGAAGTAAACGTTTTTTTTTTTTAAATTTTCTATAATCTTTCCATTGTAGAAAAATTTAATGTACTGTTTTGTAGGTTCCCCCCCCCCCAAAAAAAATATTGACTTGATATGCTTTTTTTAACCATTTTATTAAAAAAGTAGCATTTTTTTAAAATATATCTTTAGTTCAACAATTTTACACAACTTAAAACGTTTAAAATACTGCATTTTATACAAACATACAATGGATTTCAAGTAGAGCAAAGAAGGAAAACCATTATCATTGGTAACGTAAATCAGGGAAATTTGGTGAACTTAATCAGGGAAAAGTCAGGGAACTCTTTTTCACAGCTCCTGTCGCCACCCTGTAAAAGTTCTTGATTGTTTTATAATTATAAGTTGATTGTAAATTTAATAAGTGCTTTTTTTTCTTTCTTAAATTGAGTATTTTGTACCTTATAAAATAACTAATGTGTGTTAGCAATGCTTTGAAAGAGAAAAATGATTAACTGCAGTTGATATATGATAGAAAGCAGATGGCACCTTTACAGACTGTTGGCTTATCCATCATACCATGTAGTGAAAACTCAAAAATTTTGCTTTGTTTAATGGGTATACTGAACCGTAGGGAGGAAAAGTTGCTTCATTTAAGGGATTAATGATGATGCTGATTGAAAGAATTATTATTTTTTTAACTCATGTTTTGAGACACTTCAAAAAGGAAATTTTCGGCTGTAATGTTTCCAGTATTTTATAAATACCTCTAATGTGGGCACAACTGAAATAAGATAGGCAGGAAACCAGGTCGGAACACCATCCGTGCCCAACTGGAAAGAGCTCCGCTTGTGTAGGCGATTTTGTCTTAAATACCATGCAGCTAAAGTATGTCATGTACACTGTTAAAAAAAATTCCTGAAAATAACGGAGAAAGTACCGGCAGCAAAGTTCCGTAAATATTACGTTCAATGACTTTCCGTGACTTAACAGAAGTTCCATTTCTTATTTCTCCGTAGATGTAGTTTTCTGTTTATAAATTTCCCGTGACTGAACGAAAATTCCATTTCTTATTTTTCCGTTCATTTATGATCTTTCTGTGTTTTAACAGAATTTACGTTCCGTATTTTTTCATTGCGATATTTTTTCCATTTCTCACTTTCCCGTATTTAAGTAAAAAGATTTTATTTTCAAAAAATATTGAAAACGTTATGTCAAGTATTGACTTTTCGTTTCATTAAAAATTTAGTTCTTTAAAATGATATATATTACAGATATAGTTAACTGTTCTAAAATTATTACTTTTTTTTTATTTGCATTTGTTACTCAAAGATTTTTTAAATTAACAACTGGAGAGAACTTACCTGACATAATCTCTACTCCGAGCATCCATGACTGACCAAAACTTTTTATATCAACTTCAGATGAATCAAATTAATCAAATAGTACCAGCAGAAAAATTGATGGATTTGAATATGACACCAATTATCCCTGCTGATACTGTTCGATATTCCCTTCGTCGTAGTGTCTGGGGTGGCATGGGAAAACATACATGAAAAATATGATATTTTTATTTGCAGAATATGTCAAATAAAATACTATTAAAAACAGGTTGACGTTATCATTTAATAATATACCTGATAGAGAGTACCGCATATCTATTGTATTTAAAAACAGAATGATTGACATGCACGTGAAGAATTTTTGATTCAGATGCTGCATGCCTCCCCCCCCCCCCCCCCCCCCAACGATATCCCAATTTTTCACTCATTGGAATCGCAACATAGATTTTTAGTACATAATCATCATACTTCAGCATATCAATATCAATCAGTTCGTTTTTCCCGAACTGTTTTTCCAAGAAACTTGCAATAATCTCAAATTAGATGTTGGATAAGAGCCTAACAAATTGAATTAAGTACTTATTGTTGCCAAAACTTTCATTGTATTTTCAAAGATCATTAATACACCTTTATTTAGAGATTTAAAATAGTTACTTTCAGTATTCCAAACTGTGAAGCGAACCCCCCCCCCCCCCCCCCCAAAAAAAAAAAAAAAAACTAAGTGATTTTTCCTATCTTGCTCGCACACCTCTCCGGTAGATACAAAATGTTGGCATTTGGCGTTAATGACTTTCAAGAATGCAATGCGTTAGAGCAATAAAAAATAACTTTATAATAGTTCTATAAATTCCAAATAAACTAACATCGGAATTCTATCAAATGCATATTAATAAGGAAAATACATTTGTATATTAACATGGACAAAGATATTCAACAACACTTACATGTGACCAGCGGCGCTGAATGTATCTCCATTGCATCTGGATACAACTAATCCAATAGGCTTTATTTTAAATTGATAACACGAGATCCTAAAACTATTCTCACTGATAGAGCACACTATATGACTAACGAATAGAATTGTTCAAAGTATTGAGCGAAATATTAAAACCACAAGAATATTCTAATACTGACTCAGTAAAACCCACATCAAATCACCAGGGCGATCAAAACACATCTGCCAGTCTAACTAGTATGTTTTGGCCGTCACGAAACTTTCTTCTATATTTTTCTTTTTTTTTCTGATCCCTCCCCATGCTTGACGAGGAAGCAATATTCCCAACAAAAACAAAATTACACATGCAAAAACTTGACGACCATCCCAATATTTGAATTATTGATAAAAAAGCAAAGCAAAGAGCGAAAATTGAAAGTTATTTTAAAAGCCTTGCTTGAATTAATTGCAAATATTTTATTTGTTAACAAACATAAGATGGCCACAGTTAAACATTTTAAATCATTGAGATAATATTTCCGATCATTTCCATACAATTAAAATCACGAGAAATAAGCAGACGATAATCTATTACGATTTATCATTCTTATTGTTGCATTAATAAAGCTATTTTTATTCGCTAAAAAATAATGATAATAAAAATAAATCAGCACCTCTTGGCGCGATTGGCGCCAAAATTGAACCTAAGCCTGTTTACATATGGATTCACATATATTCCAAATTTCAACCAGAGCGTAGCATTACTTCTTGATATAGGGCACTCACAATGGAAAAAAAGAACGGGCGATTGCGCTACCCCCTTTTTAGCTGTTGACATCAAAATAAAATCAGCTTTTATACCCACTAAGGGCTACTTGCCGATAAATTTTTCTTTCATTCCGTCCATTATTTCTTGAGATACAGCAGTCACAATTGACGACAAAAAACGTTCTCTAGCTCAACCCCCGTTTGAGTTATTGACACCAAAATTGAATCAGCACCTGTACCTGTTACTGGCAACATATGAACCAAATTTTGTTTGATTCCGCCGGTTACTTCCTGAGGAATAGCAATCACGCGTGACTCAAAAAACGTCCCATTGCTCCACCCCCCTTGGAGGAATTCGCGCCAAAAACCAATGGGCACAAGTTCACATAGCGGCACATATGTGTACCAAATTTCGTTTGATTTCATGCGGTAGTTTTTGCTGTAGAGCGGCCACAAAAAACTGATCACACACAGACGTGACACACGGACACACACATACACAGAGAGAGAGAGAGAGACACAGACAGACATATTCCAAAAATGGTCGAAATGAACTCAGCACACCTCAAAACGTTCGAGCCCGTCAAAATTCGAAATTCGAAAATTTGCACGAATCCAATACTTTCTTCTATATATCAAATATAGTAAAAATGTAAACATGTTTACTTGGCTTTAATTGTCAATATCTTTTGAATAGGCAGGTTTAGGCAAGAGTTGAAACCGGATTATAAAAGCTGAAACTCTTAACAATATATGAGATTTAATAGTTTTGTTAGCGATTTTCGTGATTCAAAAATAACGTGCGAAATAAATTGAAAATTATCTCCAAAATTTTCTTATTTTCTAAGATACCTTTTTGGAAATTTTTTTATTTATTAGGGGGCGCATAAAGCATAGCACGTCACAGCATTAAATTTGTTGAGTTTTTAAACAAGTTACCTATTGGTATATTGCATGAAGTTTCCTACTGTTTACAGAATTGTCTACGGAGAATTAATTGGCTTCCAGAATTGGACGCGAATTAATTCTTCGAATATAAGGTATTATCTTCGAGTAATAATGTTAAGAAGTAGTCAGTTTAGTGGGAATATGTTTTCAGTTTGTCAATTCAACAGCAAATGTGCAATGTTAAATGGTTTAATTTCCCGCCCAATATGCAAAATTACTTTAGGGTCGCGCCACTGGGCATCTCCCGCCTTCCTCCCCTAACTGCAGCACTGTATCTCTTTGTAGTAGATAAAAGTAAGTTCTCAGAGAAATTCTGGAAGGAAGTCAGTGGTGGACGTGTGTCAAGGACACCTCAGAGCACGTACAACCCAAAAATTTTGTACAAAATTACTTCGAGCCCCGGGGGTGTGTTCTTGGCATTTTATTTTTTAAAAATTCGAATTCGGTTTTTAGTAATTAATTTTTTAAGCCCAAATTTTGCGTAAGTTGCTTATTAAAGGGGTGAAAAATTACTTGCACTTATTAATATTATATATCGCTGGAAAGGGTAGAATTTTCTGCGTTCTACGCAATTTGTTCAATGCTCTATAAGTTATTTTGAAACTCGGTTAAGGGGTGCTTTTTAATCCAAAGGGAGCTCATAATGCGTTTTTAATCTGTTTCTTTTTAACTGACGATTTAAATCTTTGCGTATCAAATAAGATTGCGAAGCATTCTTCGAGGGTTAGTGAGCGTTAGCGAGCTGGTATTACGAAAGAAAGTCTTCACAATCTATGCGTGTGTCATTAAATGTAAAAGTATTTTTTTTTCATTTTAAAACAGATTTTTTTTCCTTGTCGTCCGATGGTTTTCTTTCTAATGCTCAATTTTTAATATTCTGCGTCCCTTCTACATAAAGTTTTTCTCTTTAATGTTCTCTAATTCTTCTAATTTTTTTTTCAGTAATAATTTGAAAGACATGCTGTTGGATTTCCACAAGTGTGATGCCAGATATTGACGCTCCCGATATTCACCAGTGTTTGGGCGTTCGTCTCAGAAACTATGTCGAAGTGATTGTGTGAATAAATACAAGGACAGTCAAATTCCACTGAATTTTTTCATTTAAAACTTATGAAGAGCTTTGTACATTTCTAAGCAGCAGAAACTTTCAGCGCATCTCGAAAAGTTTAAGCTTTGGCTGCTACTAGTCTCGACTCTCTTTTCGTACTGTCGTCATTAAAATTCTCAATTTTTATGCATTCAAGTTCTTGTAGTACTAATTCTTGCTTAAAGAACATTGACTTCAATATTATTTTGCAAAAGCTTGTTTTGAATGTAAATTTTTATCGGGTGTTGTGTGCAAAGTTAAAGGTCATAAACTTCGTTTTAGAAAACTGAAAGAGAATGGTAGAATAGTGAGAAGTGTGATGAGGAAATCTTTGTATATGCTGGAGATGTTATAGGGGACAGCCAATGGATATGTACCTATGAAAATTCGTTTTTACAAATTAGGTTGGCTCAATTTTATGACAAGACAGTTCTCATAATGACGCTGTCCAAGCAAAGTGGGGTAACCGGGACACAAACAGAAAAAGAATTAAGAACTGTTTCTGACTCTTGGTTGAAAAAACTTAACTTCTGCGACAAAGTCTAAGAAGAATTGCAAGCACAAAAAGCTTGATTTGTTTTATGTCCTTGTAAGCCCGTCTTGAAATTTAAAGGACGAATTAGAGTTGTCAGAACGATGTCAATATTCTTTTCTTCTCAAATGTGAGATGAAAACACGCTTAGTGACCGAAGAAATTTTCGGGCATCCATTGTAGCACAAATAAAACGTCTGGTGTTTTTTTTTTTCCATTCATGAACACTTTCTTACTGTAAAGTAATGGAATGCCATACGCAAATCCATAATGCTAAAAAATGTTATTACTGTGAACAATGTTCAAAAGTATTTGCTTATGCTTCACATTTAAAGGTACATCTAAGAACACATACTGGCGAGAAACCGTTTGCCTGTGAACATTGCTCGAAGCAATTTACTACCCCTTCCCATTTAAAGGAGCACCTGAGAACCCATACTGGCGAGAAGCCATTTGCCTGTGAACATTGCTCGAAGCAATTTTCCACGGCTTCAAGTTTAGTGAGACATTTGAGAACCCATACTGGCGAGAAACCGTTTGCCTGTGAACATTGCTCGGAGCAATTTCCCACCCCTTCACGTTTAAAGCATCACCTAAGAACCCATACTGACGAGAAGCAGTTTGCCTGTGAACATTGCTCGATGCAATTTCGCACCCCTTCAGAGTTAGAGCAACACTTGCGAATTCCTACTGGCGAAAAGCCATTTGCCTGTGAACATTGCTCAAGAGCATTTTCCAACGCTTCAAAATTAAGGAGGCATCAGAGAACCCATACTGGAGAGAGACCGTTTCCATGTGGACATTGCTCAAGAGCATTTTCCAGCGCTTCAGGTTTAAGGAGACATCTGAGAGCCCATATTGGAGAGAAACCGTACTCATGTGAACATTGCTCAAGAGCATTTTCCAACGTTTCACATTTAAAGGTACATCTGAGAACCCATACTGGAGAGAAACCGTATTCCTGTGAACTTTGCTTAAAGCGATTTTCTGCATCTGGAAACTTAAAAGAGCACATGAAGACCCACACAGGCGAAAAACCATTTTCCTGTGAAATTTGTTCTGCGGCCTTTTCTCAACAGACTCAGCTGAAAGTCCACTTGAGAACCCATACTGGCGAGAAGCCGTATTCGTGTACAGTTTGTTCGAAGGCATTTTCACAAGGAGGAGCCCTGAGAAAACACTTGAAAATGCACTCAAACAAAAAAACACATTTATCTAATGTTGGCATGTATGAAGACACTGAAAAGTCTTCTACACTTGCAATTGATAAGTTGCACCCGGAAAACGCTTCATTGTTATAAATTTTATTTGAAAAACATTCCCAATATATATTTGAATGAACTTTTCAAAGTCTCTTCTGGGGAAAAAACGAACTTCCTGTGAACAACAGTGTTTTTAGGAATTTTCTCGACTGACTGAACACTTGAGAATCGATTCTGACAAATCCGATCTTCTTGTAAATTTTGTTCAAAGCCAAATTCTCAACGCGGGAAAGAAAAAGTTGGGGAATATGGGGCAAAGTGAAATAGTTAAGATTTCAAATATTTGAACAAATTGGAAATTTGTTTTGAAATTTACAGTACATAAAAAGGAACATTGTATTTTGTAATGAAACTTACATTGAAACAGTATTTTTTTTTAAATTTTTGGCACTAAATTTGGGCCTTCAAAAAAAATTGGAATTTTTTTACTTTTTTTTTATTGCTCCAAAAGAGAAGCAAAATTTGGACTCATGTCATCAAATTCATAACAAAATTGCAATTTTGAAAAAGCGTGTTCATAAAATTCACGATTGTAAAAATGGACAAATCTCATACGCGATTTTAGAAATTTTTGCATTTCTGATCTCAAATTCGTTTACTTTCCGTTTTCGTTTATTTTTCCTTTAAAAATTATTTTTCAAAGTTTTGAGACACTTTTTAAGCACTGTCAAAATGGAGTCAAGTTGAAGATAGTTCATTATACTACATACATTACACTATACATTACACTAGTTATTTATTGTGAAAATGTTGAATCCAAATTAGATTTATAAAGAAGTACAATAAAAAGAACTTTCTTTTGTAATACATATCTCATCAAAAACAACCCTGTTGTAAAAATTTCCCCACCAAGGAAACCTTTAACTTTTCCGCACAAAAAAGGAAACCTGCATCCTAAGCCCAAAAACCCTCAGCCATAAAAAGTTATGATATCTAGTTTGCTCGCCAAGTATGTGCCAAACTATCATCCTTCCTCTTCTCCTTTTTCATCACAGCTACTTCCATTAGAACCTCCTCCCACCTTCAACTCCTTAGAAATATGGATAGATCTTTTAAATTGTTTATCTTGTTTGGCGGGAAGCTTTTCAAAGTGAAGTGGTTGCTTGATGAGCAAAAAGCCTCCCGCCAAACAAGATAAACAATTTAAAAGATCTATCCATATTTCTGAGGAGTTGAAGGTGGGAGGAGGTTCTAATGGAAGTAGCTGTGATGAAAAAGGAGAAGAGGAAGGATGATAGTTTGGCAGATACTTGCGAGCAAACTAGATATCATAACTTTTTATGGCTGAGGGTTTTTGGGTTTAGGATGCAGGTTTCCTTTTTTGTGCGGAAAAGTTAAAGGTTTTCTTGGCGGGGAAATTTTTACAACAGGGTTGTTTTTGATGAGATATCACATCTTTTTGCATTGATATTATTACTTTGTCTGTATTTTTAGAATTGAGAACTTCAAGTCAGAAAATTTTCAATTGAAACAACGCTGTTTTGTGTTTTTAAGGAACAATAATGGCTAGCCTAATTTTACGTCAAGCTATTTTCTGACTATTAAGATTCTATGTTCATTTTGCGAGAATTGGACGGTTTAAATTTTATTGCAATTCTTGTATCCTCTCTGTTGCAAAGAAAACTCCTTGGATAATAAAATACTATATTTTAAATTATATTGTTTTCGAGTATTTTACAACTTCGCAATAAATTCTACTACAGTTTCTTTATTTGACGGATTATTCAAAATTTTCATGAAGGTTTCTTTAAATGTTTTACAGCTTGAGGGCTATTTTAATCTAGCTTTTCACTTTCTTGTTTAATTACATTTTTTCTTAAATCGTGGATTATTTTACGTTTCATGGGATAATTTTAATTGTTTGGTAATTTATCTTTTTCTTGATAGAAGTCTTTGTCTTGCTTAATACCTAGTTTTGTTTTAAAGTTCATTTAAAAAACGAAATAACGCACGTTATCACCAAGCAAAAAAAAAAAAAAAAAAATCTAAGCCATTAAATATTTTAAATTTGAATGTGTCAGAAGATCTATACAACTTTACTCGATGTCAAATCGCGGATATTCCAAATTTGCCATAGCGAATGCGCATGTTGTGCGCAGACTAAGCTCATTAAAAGTCTTGCTTAAATTAATTGCAAAAATTTTTTCAGCTAACAAATTACTGCAAAGCACGGATATCCACACACGTATTTCATATATTTTCAATTCATTATGTGTTGTTTGTGAAAAATCCATTAATTTAGAAAGTAAGGCAAACCAATAAAAAAGTGCTATTTTTCGCTTTCAATTAAAAAGTTATATGCGCCGTATTCATATGCGTACGGTTTCATATAATTTGCCACGTAAACTATTGTAATGGTTTAACCCCAGTTTCGCGCCGACATTTAAAATTTCTTCCCTCCATAAATGTATCAAAACTGAAAAACAGGAAGAAAAGAAATTTTGTATCGGCGAAACTGGGGGGGGGGGGGGGGCAGCATTCTAATCACATTCATTAATTTGTTGCTCTGCTTAAGTATAAACAAAGAACATAGAATCTCAAAACAGAAAGCCCAATGAGCTAAGTCTGCGCGCATGCGCAGTCGCTGTGTCAAATTTGTGATATCCGCGATTGAACGTCTAGTTGCAACTGTTGGATATGTGTCTTGATCGAATTTCCTTTCCTAAGACAACTTTGGAATAACTGTTAGATCTGTTCTAACCTTGCAATTGCAGTCCGAGATAAACAAACCCTATGAGCTGAGAGTAAGTACATAAGAATTTAGGGAAAATTAGTGATTTTCAAACTTTAATTACTCCGGCCCATGATGTCCTTGGGGTTTAATTTTTGTATATGTACTCAATGCCCCCCCCCCCCAAGAATATGTATACAAAAAATCATTACGGTAGCCCCCCGGGGGACTGTGATAGAACCCCGGGAGGGTACAATTTGGGGGGTAAAAACGAGGGGGGAAGGGGGGGGGGGTCAAATGGCACAAAAGGCACATCATAAGGGCACAAGGAATGTGTGTGCGAAATTTCAGCTTGATTCCTGTTTTCGTCTGAGCTGTAGCCCTGTCAAAGAAAGCGAAAACTTTTTGGAACAGCGATTTTATAACTTTAATACGTACTCCCCCTGATGGTCTAGGGGATTGTATTTTGGTTTACGGCGTCAGGGGCCACTAGAAATTGAGTGTACCAAAAATCAACTCCGGGGGGTCTTCATGGGGCTGAGATACAGAGGGGTGAAAACCCCAAAAAAACCACAATTCGTTCTGTCGCGTAATCTTGTTCTTGGTCGCTTTATTTTCTTTCGTCTTTGGCGGTGGATTTGCTTCTGTTGGCTGCTGACGCTTGGTTTCCTTGGCGGGGCGGGACGCTCCCGCGTCCCGTGATAACGGAAAATACTTGCTCTTGTAGCGAGATCACGAAGTCTGTGTTGGCCAACCCGGTCGTGTTTCATGTTTTGAGTTACGCTTTGATTGGAGTGTCGTTTGCTACTGAACTAGAACTACTTCGGTTTGACCACGAGTGTTCGAAAACACAGCTGTTCTATCGAAATTCCTAGAGAAATTTCCAAATACGTCATAACCACGCGGTGTAACCGATAGTTCATTTCCGAACGCAACCTATGTCTCAACATCTCATGTGCATCGAAGAGGAGAGACCAACAGCGGGAGTCTCACCGTACTAATGCGCTAATGCGTCACCTATAATGTAATGCAGTGGATTTTCCCGCTGCTGGTTGCGTTGCATGCTGGTTTCTTCGTTTAGTGTGTGTATTTCGAAAAAAATTCTGTGATTTTGATAGTTATTATTGCTTCCGTTGAACAGTTCTGCTTGAAAATAACATTCTTTCTTTCTCGTCCTCTGGAATGAGAAATATTCGCAGACTGAAATTCTGCTTTGTAATCATTCGTTTGACGCATCGCCGGAATTAAAGGATCAAAGGTGTGTTCAGTGAACTTTTCCTTTGTTCGGCATCTGTACGCAGTCATCAAAACAAGTAAGCTTGATTTTCACATAACGTTTTTGGTAATTACGTTGAGAATGCTGGGAATTGTTTAAATTTCATTTCTAGGCATGCTTTAATGGTTATGTTTTAATCAAAAATAGGAGAGGAAGGGGAGTTTCAATTTGACGATCGTTGGTGATATTTAGAGAGTAAACTAGTGAATCACATTAAAATTGCCAATAATGGGAAAATGACACTAAATTGGAGTAAAAGGAAGTCAGGTGATGCACACATCGGCTCGTTTTATAATTATTTGTCGTCAATTAAAGTTTTCTTATCAGGATAATAATGGATTGTTCATTAGTGTTTGTACAAAATTCAATCAAAAGGTTTAATAATTTATTTCAAACTCTTATTTTTTTAAGTTTAACAAATATATTCGTTTAACTTGGTCAAAATTATCACTGAAAAAAATATATACAGTCGAACCTCGATAACTCGAAGCTTATGACTCGTATATTCTTTTATCTCGAAGTTTTCATCGGGTCTCAAACTCTTCAAATGATAACCGTGGAAACTTCCCATAACTGAAACTACCGATATCTTGAACGTTTTAGCTGGTTCCTTGGGACTTTGAGCTATCAAGAGTTGACTATGTATTATACAGGCTGCGTGGTGGCTGAAATGTCCTTGAAGCGTTTTAAAATTTCAGTAAAAAAAGCAAAAAATTGTCATATGCATATGCAGTTTGTGCCGTAATAGTTCACATGTTCAACATTTGTTTATAACACCATAAAAAAGGAAACTAGCTGATGTGTGCATCACATGACTTCCTTTTACTCCAATTTAATGTCATTTTCCCATTACTGGCAATTTTAATGTGATTCAATAGTTTAATCTCTAAATATTACCACCAGTGGCCAAATTGAAACCAGATTTAAAATTAAAAAAAAAAATCGCCAAATTTGTCGCCAAGTTGGCGACCAAAAGGCTGGCGATATATTGCCGAAGTTCCGCCATGTTGTAACACCACTTGAGTATCCATCAAAATTAACAATTTTATCCCCCCAAAAAGGAGCAAAAGACCCCTTTAGAAACACCCGAATGCAACCAAAAGGGGAAGGGCACAATGAGACCCCACTAGGAGTCTACGTACCAAATTTCAACTTTCTTGTACATACCGTTCTTGACTTATGCGACATACATACGTTCATACGGACGTTGTAAGAAAAGTCGTTGTAATTGACTTGGGGAATGTCAAAATGGATATTTCGGGTTTTTATACATTCTTAGGCACTTATCCGCGTTTGGTGGAGTTGAACAAAAAACTCAACATTCATTCAGGGGTGAGCAAAATGGAAATTGAAACCGAATTTTGAATGAAATTTTTTTCACGAATACTTCCTTTTTTTTAAAAGGAAGTAAAAAGCGTCATTTTTGGGTAATTTATACATTGACTACTTTATACTGTAGGTCATAGTAAGAAAAACCAAACGTCATGTCAAGTGAGCTGTTATCATGTATGCATCGCAAGTTGCTCAAACTACATTTAAATAGTACTGAAGGACGTTCTATGTCCACGAAAGCATTGAATTCTGGTCGCTGTCTTGTGCCAGATATGCTCGCACTTTGGAGTGCGCTGCTTCACTTTTCCAACTGTACCGTCATTTGGTGTGAAGTCCGACTTCAAAGGTACTCACACGCAAAGGGCCCAATTTGGAAGTGTGGGGGCCCCGGGGCAAAAAAGGAGTGGAGGCCCCTAATCGGGGTTCGAAGAGATCATCATATTTTTAAAAATATCTGATACTTTGACATACAGTCGGACCTCCATATACTGAAGTAGCAAATTTTCGGGAAAAAATTCGATATATAGAAATTTCGATAAATAGAAACAATCTTATTTTATCGTACAAATCTCCTAAATCACTAAAATTAAAGCTAATTTTCCTGTATAATACCCAATTTCTAATTTATACGAGCAACGGATTAAATGGAAGTTGAAAAATAAAAAAAATGACAGAAATTATATTTTTGTTCCTTCACACATCTTCATTCTTCGGCAGTTCCACTTGATTGCAACATGAGGGGATTTTCACTTTGACAGTGTAATCGAGGAAAAAGTAAAAAATCAATTTACTTCACTTGAATGATTTTTACTGAAGCTAAAAAGACTAGGAATGATAATCAACAGACAAAAGGGATAACTTGAAACTGATTTTACAGGGTTACTGGTTACAACTTAGATTTGAAATAAACTTGAGGGAATTTAAGAACTCAAGAACGAAACAACGGCCTGTCTTCATACCCCTCAACCCCAGATTCCTTATGAGTTTGGTAGCAACCTTTAGTGAACATAATTTTCTCCTCTAATTTTCATTTTTCATGAGACAAACAGTCTGAAGTGGAAAAAATTTTTTACGAATGTCTCGAAAAAATTTTCGATGTATAGAGATTTTTTCGATATATAGAAACAATTTTTCCACGTAATGAGCATAGAAATTTGCTGAAATTTCGATATATAGAAAATTTCGATATGTGGAAGTTCGATATATGGAGGTTCGACTGTGGTGTTTCAATAACTTATAGGGCTAAATCCTTTCTCCGGTAAAAAAAATAGCGCCCAAATGCAATCGTTTGCTAATAGAAAATTATAACAGATTTTTAATGATTAATTTAGAATTCTTTGTTATCATTAAAAAATGTCAAAAAAAAAGGGGGAGACGGGAGACAACAGAGAAGTTCAATAGATGTTTTCATTAAAAAATTTCCATTCAAGTCATTTCGTCAAATATTTTTAAATTTTTGAGCTCGAGAAGTGAGAAGTTGCTAGCATGACCTGCAAAGTTAACGATTTTTCGAATTTTTTTTACTTACTTTATTTCTCTTTAACTCATAGAAACAAATTACAAATTAAATGAATGAAAAAAAAATGTATATATATTGCCACTGAAATGCTTGATCAAATAAAAAATGGATAGTAAATGGATACTTGCAATCAGGGCTTTCTGATATATCCATAATAATATTATTTTTGTGCAAGCATTCTTTGTAGAAATACGGAAAAAAAAAAATGTCTGGGAGAAAAAACGTAAAATTTGTTAACCCGTGAAAGTTAGGATATTTTGTTAAAATTTAATTGTGGGGACCCCTTTGTTGTGGAGGACCTGGGGCATTAGCCCCGCCTGCCCTCCCCTAAATCCGGCCCTGCACTCGCCATAAGGACCCATTTATAGGGTCGGCAACCATTCACAGCACAGCAACACATTCACACAAAGGAAGGACAAGGACAGGAAAGAGAGAGAGTACAACCGTGCCCCAGCCGGGATTTCCCCATCTCGGTCGGACTTCTCGGACTGACAGACAAGGTGACGCACCTTGTACTCTGGTAATGGAAAATATTGTTTTCTGTTTAATAAAACGATTTAACACCTCACATGACATTTGTTTTCCTTACTGTGATGATACAGCTGTGAATGTAAGTATACGAAAAGTCAACTTCGAGGGTCTTCATGGGGCCGAGATACAGAGGGGTGAAAAACCCAGAAAACCCCAACTTGTTATGTGGTGTAAACTGTACTTAGTCGCGTCTATTTTCTTTTGTCATTCTTGGCGGTGGACTTGCTTTTGATGGCTGCTGACGTTTGGTTTTCTTGGCAGCTGGATGGATTCATCTATGGTATGAAATATATTATGTTTATAAGGTAAAGTTATTAATATCTGCAAATTTTTTAAACTTTTTAAAAAAATCTTTTAAATTTAAAAGAAGGATTTAAATCAAGATAGTCCGACATTTTTGATTTAAAAAATAAAAAAATCACGAACCCTGACGGGAAGTAGTTTTTTGTTACAGGAACATTCAAGCAAATTTAAACAACCTTCCATTTCATTTTTAGCATATATTACCTTGGGTAGTGAGGATGCACATACGTGCCTATGTTAGTAGTCCAATAAGACTATTATTTGTCCTTCTGATTGGTAAAATGTAAAGTATACAAATTACATGGTCATTGATCTGGACTCATTGGTCTGGAACAGTCAATAGTCCAGCTGGTGGCGGTTGCCATCTCATTGAAACTGAGAGTGACAGCAAACTAGGGTTCGTGGGTTTTTTAATCAGAAAGGTTTAATTTTTTTATTTTAATCTGATTTTTTTTGAGTAATCATGATTGCTAATTGTTCTCACTTGACTGTTTTGATGTCCTTTGATTTTATTTTCCCACCGTCACCCTCCTCACCGTCACCGTCAACTGGCTCCTCACAATGCTGCTCCTATAGCGAAAGCCGTCTCCAGGTTGCATCCATGTCCTACACACACGCACGCATACACACACACACAAACATACACACATACATACACACAACTACTCACACATTTATGCATAAATACATACACCTACACATACACACACACACAAAAACATACAAACCACACATTCATTCCTGCACACTGACATAAACACATATGCCTACACACACATACCCCCCCAGACACACATTCATACACACAACTACCCACACACTTATGCCAGCACACAGACACAAACACAAACACACATGCCTACACACACATACACATACCCTCTACACACATACCCCCCACACACAAACACACGCCTACATCCACACACTCGTGATTGCGAAAAACATAATTTGAATTCAGGATGTCAAAGTTCAAATTATTATTATTATGATTTTTTTTTTTTTTTTTTTGAGCAATCACAATTGCTTATTGTTCTCACTTGACTGTTTTGATGTCCTTCGATTTTATTTTCCCACCGCCACCCTCCTCACCGTCACCGTCAACTGGCTCCTCACGATGCTGCTCCTATAGCGAAAGCTGTCTCCAGGTTGACCCATGTCCTGCACACATGCACGCACACGCACACACACACAAAAACACATAAACCTACACGTACACACATACATACAGACACCAACACATACACACACACTAAAACATACACACATACATACACACAACTACTCACACATTTATGCATAAATACATACACCTACACATACACACACACACAAAAACATACAAACCACACATTCATTCCTGCACACTGACATAAACACATATGCCTACACACACATACCCCCCCAGACACACATTCATACACACAACTACCCACACACTTATGCCAGCACACAGACACAAACACAAACACACATGCCTACACACACATACACATACCCTCTACACACATACCCCCCACACACAAACACACGCCTACATCCACACACTCGTGATTGCGAAAAACATAATTTGAATTCAGGATGTCAAAGTTCAAATTATTATTATTATGATTTTTTTTTTTTTTTTTTTGAGCAATCACAATTGCTTATTGTTCTCACTTGACTGTTTTGATGTCCTTCGATTTTATTTTCCCACCGCCACCCTCCTCACCGTCACCGTCAACTGGCTCCTCACGATGCTGCTCCTATAGCGAAAGCTGTCTCCAGGTTGACCCATGTCCTGCACACATGCACGCACACGCACACACACACAAAAACACATAAACCTACACGTACACACATACATACAGACACCAACACATACACACACACTAAAACATACACACATACATACACACAACTACTCACACATTTATGCATAAATACATACACCTACACATACACACACACACAAAAACATACAAACCACACATTCATTCCTGCACACTGACATAAACACATATGCCTACACACACATACCCCCCCAGACACACATTCATACACACAACTACCCACACACTTATGCCAGCACACAGACACAAACACAAACACACATGCCTACACACACATACACATACCCTCTACACACATACCCCCCACACACAAACACACGCCTACATCCACACACTCGTGATTGCGAAAAACATAATTTGAATTCAGGATGTCAAAGTTCAAATTATTATTATTATGATTTTTTTTTTTTTTTTTGAGCAATCACAATTGCTTATTGTTCTCACTTGACTGTTTTGATGTCCTTCGATTTTATTTTCCCACCGCCACCCTCCTCACCGTCACCGTCAACTGGCTCCTCACGATGCTGCTCCTATAGCGAAAGCCGTCTCCAGGTTGACCCATGTCCTGCACACATGCACGCACACACACACACACACAAAAACACATAAACCTACACGTACACACATACATACAGACACCAACACATACACACACACTAAAACATACACACATACATACACACAACTACTCACACATTTATGCATAAATACATACACCTACACATACACACACACACAAAAACATACAAACCACACATTCATTCCTGCACACTGACATAAACACATATGCCTACACACACATACCCCCCCCAGACACACATTCATACACACAACTACCCACACACTTATGCCAGCACACACATGCCTACACACACATACACATACCCTCTACACACATACCCCCCACACACAAACACACGCCTACATCCACACACTCGTGATTGCGAAAAACATAATTTGAATTCAGGATGTCAAAGTTCAAATTATTATTATTATGATTTTTTTTTTTTTTGAGCAATCACAATTGCTTATTGTTCTCACTTGACTGTTTTGATGTCCTTCGATTTTATTTTCCCACCGCCACCCTCCTCACCGTCACCGTCGACGGGCTCCTCACGATGCTGCTCCTATAGCGAAAGCCGTCTCCAGGTTGCATCCATGTCCTACACACATGCACGTACACACACAAACACATACACCTACACGTACACACATACATACAGACACCAACACATACACACACACTAAAACATACACACATACATACACACAACTACTCACACATTTATGCATACATACAGACACCTAGACATACACACACACAAAAACATACAAACCACACATTCATGCCTGCACACTGACACAAACACATGCCTACACACACATACCCCCCACACACACATTCATACACACAACTAACCCACACACTTATGCCAGCACACAGACACAAACACATGCCTACACACACATACACAAACCCTCTACACACATCCCCCCACACACAAACACACACGCCTACATACACACACTCGTAATTGCGAAAAACATAATTTGAATTAGGGATGTCAAAGTTCAAATTATTATTATTTTTTTTGAGCAATCATGATTGCTTATTGTTCTCACTTGACTGTTTTGATGTCCTTTGATTTTATTTTCTCACCGCCACCCTCCTCACCGTCACCGTCGACGGGCTCCTCACGATGCTGCTCCTATAGTCAAAGCCGTCTCCAGGTTGCATCCATGTCCTACACACACACACACGCATGCATACACACACACAAACACATACACCTACACGTACACACATACACACACGCATACATACAGACACCTAGACATACACACACACAAAAACATACAAACCACACATTCATTCCTACACAGACATAAACACATATGCGTACACACACATAACCCCCCAGACACATATTCATACACACAACTACCCACACACTTATGCCAGCACACAGACACAAACACACATGCCTACACACACATACACATACCCTCTACACACATACGCCCCACACACAAACACACACGCCTACATACAAACACTCGTGATTGCGAAAAACATAATTTGAATTCAAGATGTCAAAATTCAAATTAATTTTTTTTAAATATTTTTTTTAAATTTTCAAAATGTTTGAATTCATTAATTACATTTTACACACAGAAAGAGGGATCTATGTGGTTTTACCTGTTGAAGTTAAAATTGTGTATTGCGCTGTAGTTAAACTTAGAGCAACACATTCTAAAAATGTAAAATTAATTTATAAAAATAAAATAAACTGATTTTATATAATGATTTTGCTTAAAAAAATCACTTGATTCAAATCAGTGATTTTTTTTTTATAATCACTTAATTTAAATCAAGCTGATTTAAATCAATCAGCAAACTCTGCGAGAGCCCGCTGTGCTATGGTGCAATTCAATCCGTCTATTGAAGACAACCCTTGGGTATTAGGCTGCCGATCTTTATTTGATAGCGTGGAGCCCAATCGCCTTTAGAGAAACGTTCTTAGTTCTAAAACAAAGAGCAGTGCTCGACTAACTGAAAGTGAGGCCTTAGGCCTACAATAATTTGGAGGCCTCCTTAAATCTCTCTAGCAGAATGCAATGATTGATTTACAGGTTTGGGGGCCCATGGAAATGCATTTTTGGAGCCTGCATTTTGGGAGCCTTCATAGATTCTGCAGTTTTGATGCTAAGCGGTTCATGTATAAACTTCTTTTTTTTTTTCAAAGATTATTTTGGAATATTTTTCCTCTTTTCAAAACCCATCTCATAAAATAATTGATTAGGTCTGTAGTAAGAAGACGCAACTTGAGATGCGCCATTTTTTTCGCCATTAATGCGCCATTCGTTCGCCACGCCAGTTTTTTTCACTTGTTATACTAATATGTTCTTTAATAGTACCGTCATTGTCAAGGACAGCTGTCTTGAGAGATGACGTGCCTTCAACAGGCCCGGCTCCTGGAGTAGGCGGCCGCCTAGGATGGCAGATTTTTGGGGCGGCGAATTTGGAAATTGAAACATTTTTATTTTTAAGTATGGATATCTGTTTCGGCGCCATAGGTCTCACTGCTTCAATGCCAAATAAATTAATAAAAACATAAATAAATAAGTAAATAAGAATAATAACAAATTGACGTATGTACCAGTGCTTTGATGTGAAAACATAGTTCGGAATTTAACTAGAAATTCAATTTTGTTTTAGAAGCGGCAAAGTGCGAGATTTAATAGTCTTTTGAAAATATTAATATATCTTTCAGTGCCATTAGATGCACCACTTTAAATGTTATGAAAGACATATTGAAGTGTGTACTGTCTGACCATCAATTACATGGAAAGGCTAATATCCGGTTTATAGGCGGAAATGGACGTATCTATAAATTTATAGGGATGTTAGTTGGTTTGTTTCATATGTGCACTTTTGCCTCTCTATTATTTAGCCTTAGTTTTGTAAAAATGAAAATTTGATCACAGTAAAATTTTTTAAATCTAATGTATATTTGATCTGTATTCTCACGGCAAAAATTGATTTATTTACTCACAACAAAGTTTTGAGCTTACCATTTCGCTTTTACGTTCCTGAACAAAATGAAAATATTTTATTTTTGTTGTTTCCATGACAACTATTTTTGTTTCTCCTTATTTTATTTTTGAGAATGCAATAAATGAATAAGGCACTAGTGACATTATAAAACGCGTGCATCAAAATCCCATCGTTATTTTCCCTTCTCCCCTGCTAGATTATTTCAGATGGAATATTCTTTACTTGGCAGATTGCCAAATTACATGCAATCCATGGTCAAACAGTACCAGTGCTTGGACATGCAAAACAGTTTGGAATTTAACTAGAAACTCACTTTAATTTTTTGCACTTTACTATTATTTTTATTTTATCAACACATTATTTATATTATTGTTAATATTCAATTGGGTGAGGGGGCGTCACTTCTCAATACCGCCTAGGGCAAAAGAACTACTAGAGCCGGCCCTGGCGTTCTATTTCCGAACATAAAATCGTTGGCGTTTTTTTTATGTTTTCTTGCCACTGTGCGTCCCCCGCCTTCCTCCCCTTACTATAGCACTGTATCTCTTTATAGTAAGTAAAAGTAAGGTCTCAGAGAATTTCTGGAAGGAAGTCTGTGGTGGACGTGCGTCAAAGACACCCCATAGCACGTACAGCCCAAAAATTTTGTACAAAATTACTTCGAGCCACGGGGGTGTGTTCCTTGCATTTTAGTTTTTAAAATTCGAATTAGGTTTTTAGTAATTAATTTTTTAAGCTCAAATTTCGCGTGAATTGCCTATTAAAGGGGTGAAAAATTACTTGCACTTATTAATATTATATATCGCTGGAAAGGGTGGAATTTTCTGCGTTCTACGCAATTTGTTCAATGCTCTAACTTAAATACGGCGGTAGTTATTTGCGTTTTTAGCTTGATTTTTTTAGGCTTAGCTAAAATATAGGCACTACTTTCTTCATTATATCTATCAGTAAAAAGCGAAGGAATTGTCCTACAGTTTTCTTTTTCACACCACTGAAAAGAGCGGCTTTTTTTACTCCGGTCGAAAAAATGAGCTTCTATCTCTAAAGGAAAAAAAGTTACAAGCCATTAAAAATCAATTTCGATTAATCCTCATCTCCATTAAAATTATTGATGTTTTATTTGGCGTTGCCATATTTACGTCTTTTCGATTCGCATGTTTCTTCTTTCCCTTATTCACAAACGTTAAGGGCTTCGATTTTGACGGAAAATCTGAGGCTCAACTCAATTCAAGCCCCGAGCTAAAGAGCATAATATATTACTGAGACCACGAATATACAAAACTAGTTTTGCAATGCTCAGCCCCTTAGCCCTTAGGGCTCTGCCAGTTAGTATAAGTTATTTTGAAACTCGGTCAAGGGGTGCTTTTTGATCCAAAGGGAGCTCATAATGCGTTTTTAATCTTTCTTTTTAACTGACGATTTAAATCTTTGCGAATCAAAGAAGATTGCGAAGCATTCTTCGAGGGTTGGTGAGCGTTAGCGAGCTGCTATTGCAAAAGAAAGTCTTCACAATCTATGCGTGTGTCGTTAAATGTAAAAGTATTTTTTTCATTTTAAAACACATTTTTTTTCCTGTCGTCCGAATGGTTTTCTTTCTAATGCACAATTTTAAATACTCTGTGTCCCTTCTACTTGAAGTTTCTCTTTAATGTACTCTAATTGTTTTCATTTTTTTCCAGCAATAATTTGAAGTGCATGCTGTTGGATTTGCAGAAGTGTGATGCTCCCGATATTCAACAGTGTTTGAGCGTTCGTTTCAGGAGTTATGTCGAAGTGATTGCGTGAATAAATACAAGGACAGTCAAATCCCTCTAAATTTTTTGTTAAAACTTATGAAGAGCTTTTTACATTCCTAAGCAGCAGAAACTTTCAGCGCATCTCGAAAAGTTGAAGCTTTGGCTGCTACTAGTCTCGACTCTCTTTTCGTACTGTCGCCAGTAAAATTCTCAAATTTTATGCATTCTAGTTCTTACTTAGATAAAGAGCATTGACTTCAATATTATTTTGCAAAAGCTTGTTTCGAATGTAAATCTTTATCGGGTATTGTGTGCAAAGTTAAAGGTCATACACTTCGTTTTAAAAAACTGAAAGAGAAAGGTAGAACAGTGAGAAGTGTGATGAGGAAATCTTTGTGTATGCAGGAGATGTTATAGGGGACAGCCAATGGATAGGTAATTATGAAACCTCGTTCTTAAAAGTTAGGTTTCCTGAAATTTATGAAAAGACAATTCTCATAATGACGCTGCCAAAGCAAAGTGTGGTAACCGGGACACAAACTGAAAAAGAGTAAAGAACTGTTTCTGACTCTTGGTTGAAAAAACAACTTCTCCGACGAAGTCTAAGAACAATTGCAAGCACAAAAAGCTTGATTTGTTTTATGTCCTTGAAGGCCCGTGTTTAAATTTAATGGACGAAGTAGAGTTTGCAGAACAATTTCGCTTAATTTTTTTCATCTCAAATTTGAGACTTTGTACTAAAAACAAACTACTACTATCTTTTGATTTTGGATTCAGTACTGAATACTTTATTGACTTAATTATACTGAATACTTTATTGACTGAAGGAATTTTTGAGCATTTATTGTACCAGAAATAAAGCGTCTGGTGTTTCGTTTTTTTCATTCATGAACACTTTTTACTGTAAAGCAATGGAATGCCATACGCAGATCCACAATGCTAAAAATTGTTATTACTGTGAACAATGTTCAAGAGTATTTGCTTATGCTTCACATTTAAAGCAACACCTGAGAACCCATACTGGCGAGAAGCCGTTTGCCTGTGAACATTGCTCAAAGACATTTTCCACCGCTTCAAATTTAAAGCAACACTTGAGAACCAATACTGGAGAAAAGCCATATGCATGTGAAGTGTGTTTTAAACAATTTTCTTCACTGGCAGAGCTGAAAGCACACATGAGAACCCATACTGGAGAAAAACCGTTCTCCTGTGGAGCGTGTTCTAAGGAATTCTCTCATCTGGCAAGCCTGAAGAAACACTTAAGAGCCCATACTGATGAAAAACCACATTCTTGTGAATTCTGTTCTAAAAGATTTTCTGCATTTGCAAACCTGAAACAACACCTGAGGACCCATACTGGTGAAAAGTCATTTTCTTGTGACGTTTGTTCCAAGGAATTCTCTCTACGAGCAAGACTGAACCGACACTTAAGAGCCCATACTGGTGAAAAACCATATTCTTGTAGATTCTGTTATAAGAAATTTTCTCTTCTATCAAACCTGAAACAACACTTGCAGACCCATACTGGCGAAAAGCCATTCTCCTGTGAGTTGTGTTCTAAGGAATTTTCTCATCTGGCAACCCTGAGAAGGCACTTGAGACTCCATACTGGAGAGAAGCCATTTTCCTGTGAAGTGTGTTCTAGGGAATTTTCTCAACTTGCACACCTGAAAGTGCACTTGAGAACCCATACTGGAGAAAAGCCATTCTCCTGTGAAATATGTTCTGGGAAATTTTCTCAACTAGCAAACCTGAGAGATCACTTAAGAACCCATACTGGAGAAAAGCCATATGCATGTGAAGTGTGTTCTAAGCAGTTTTCTAAACAAGCAAACCTAAAAAGGCACTTGAGAACCCATACTGGGGAAAAGATGTTTTCCTGTGAAGTGTGTTTAAAGAAATTTTCTCAGCGAAAAAATCTGAAAGACCACCTGAGAACCCATACTGACGAAAAGCCATTTCCCTGTGACCCTGAGAAGACCCTTGAAAATCCATGCTAGGGAAAAGGCATATTCCTGTGAAGTGTGTTCTACGATGTTTCTTCGCTCCACCACGCTAACACAACACTTGAAATTTTATACTAAAGAAGTGTCCAATAGGGGAGTTTTCGATTTTTTAATTTAATTTTTATGTGATAGAGTAACATGTATGAACATCATAGGTGAAAAAAATTTTGCGATACGATAAGTATTTTTTTTTTAATTAATTTTTAAAGTTCAAGCAATTGTGACGTTTGGGGAACTCAAGAAGGCACTTCGGAGACAACAATTTCATTCGTACGATGAAGTTAAGGAGTGCGTACCTAATTGGTTCCAGCAGCAGCCAAAGGGCTGTTATGAGCACGGAGAATCCCAGAGGGATTAATGTTTAAACAATTTCGGTTACTATTTTTGAAGAATGTCGAACAAAGTATCAGTTGTATAACCTCTGCCACGTTATGTATTGACTGAACCTAATAGAATGTTATCGCGACCATATTTTTGAGCAAATGGTAAACTGGAAAATTACCTTTCCCCAAACAACCATGACAGCGGATGGGCTAATATGACACAGAATTTTTCTCTCTTTCCTGCTCTGGACTATGCAATGGGAGGGTTGTCAGATTTTTGTAAATGTTTTGTCACAAGAAAACTTCAATAAAAGATTGTCATTTTGTGTTATTTTTGGGTCATTATCAGCCTCAAAGTTATCTTAATACATTTAAAAATTATTATTCATAGTATCTTATTGTTTCTATTACTGTCAGCCGAAGCTTAAAAAAATTAAGTATGATGTTTATTAAAGCCGTGTTTTGCTTTCGAACCATTACTATAACCCAAATTCCCACATCATGGTATCATATAGTGAAACGTATGTTTGCAATTTTTATAGAAATCAGTACATAAACATATATTTTATGAAAACTATTCTAGCAAGTTACAATGCTAAGCTGGAACAAGAAAAAGGAAAACAAGTTTTATAAGTATTATAGGATTTCAGAGCTCGAAAGGGGTAATTTTTTCCTCAAATCACCTCAACAGACCCTAAACTGACTCAAGAACCCTTAGTAGAAAAAAAATGCCACTATACAGTTAGTGTGAATGGCATATGTGATTAATTGTGTCATTTTCCAGACACATTTGCACTCTATATCTATTTAAACATCATACTAATCCTATTCCATGGGATAAAAAGTTTTGAAAATCAATAGTTTTAAATTTAAATAAATGAAAACATTACACTAAATATAAATTATGATTATTATTTTGCTTATTTAACTAACTCATGTCAATTAATATTTTCTTAATTTAAACAAAACAAATATTAATAGAAATACTCGGTCCCTATTTATCGCACGGACACCCCGGGCCAGTGCCCAGAAGTGAAATTTCTCTGGGGAAGGAACATGTTCTATAAACAAATCACGAAACAAATGTCAAATTTCCCATAATCTCACTATGAATTCTTTAAAATTTTTACAGACACATTATCAGGAATTAAAGACTTTCTTTCATATTGTTTGTATTAGGAATTTCAGGTTCTGTCATTTACTGTTAAATTCCACTCGTTGATTTCAAACGGGATTGTTCGTTCACTCCATTTAAAGAGGGTCCAGAGCTAGGCGAATCGCCTGCGTTTTTACTTTTGACAAACAACGACTTTTTAAAAAATATATTTACTAAGAGACGTGACAGCACAACAAAAAAGATTTATAAATCCAAAACTAAAAATCACACCCAGGGCATTCGTTGGTGAAAATAAAACGCGCGATCAGCCTAGAGTCCCTATGACCAGCCCAGCACGATGCACAGTCAAACACGGAGGCCATGATAATCCCACTATGAAATGCAGTGGCTGATATCACTCCATGAGACGATTTACCTCATTGATCTATCTCCGGGTCGATTATTTCTCCATGTGTTTCGTCCTCTCTTTCAAACATCGCTTTGGTTTACCTGTAACTGTCAGGGAAATAGCGTTGTTCTGTTGTTTACATGGCTTTCGTCTTGGGCCTTTTGATACTTTTTGAGTTCCATAATGAATAAATACCGCCGTTAAAAAGTAAAAAGTTTCATTAGTTCATTATTGTAACTGGACTTGCAACTGTCCGACGTCTTTCCGTTCATCATAACGAGTAAGTTTTAATTTTCTCGTAATACGCTTTCCGACGCATCGTGGTTACTGTCCTGTGACTTTTAAATACTTTATGAGTACAATCACAGCTGGATGCTGCGACACTTTGTTCAAAACCTTTTACAGTTAATATGCATTGTAACTAGTGATGTGCCGGATCGTTAAAAAAGTAGATCCGCGGGTACGGATACGGATCGTTAGTGTCAAGATCCGCTGATACGGATACGGATTTCAAATTTGTTTTACCCAATTCAACTATCCAAGTGTTTAATTTGTTATGGAAGGCATTCCCGTCAGAATAATAACACTGCTTCTTCAAAAAAATGTCATCTACGGCCAAAATATAATCAAGACTATCATTTACTCTTTAAAGAAATCTCCGTTAAAATTGAGGGAGAGTTGGAAGGAACGGGTCAACGCTGCATTAATGCTTAAACAGAATTGTGAAAAATTATTTCTAGCTTGCTCGGTAGATGTAGGATACAGGAGCAAGTGTGTAAAGCTGCTACTTGACAGGCTAGAAATAATTTTTCGCATTTTATTTCAGCATAAATGCAGCGCTGATCCATTCCACCCAACTTACTCCGACCGACAGAATAACAGCCGGGAACACCTTTACAAACAATTTATAATAGAGAATTTAGTCTCCCTTTTTTTGAAGAATGCCAAGAAAAACCAAACGCAGAAAAACTTAACTCTTTCAATTTGAGGCCAATATTTTTAACATACGGATAACTTTCTACTACCATAATTCTGTAAAACGTTAAGTCGGTTTTTATTAATATCTCCGGTAATTAAAGTTCTGCAAAAACGAGGCCAAGCTAAGAACACTTTCGAAGTCACCTTTTGATCGAAAAAAGAACTATCAAAATCAGTTCATCTGTTTAGGAGCTACGATGCTAGACATAGACACATATACACACTTTTAAAACTTATTACCCCTTCCTTTTTTCGTTGGGGAGGGGGTACAAATTGACTTCGGAAATGATACATTATAATTTAAAAAGTTAATAAAACCTAATTTGAACGGAATTTAAGAGTTTTTTATTCAAATATTTAAGAATTCTTAGAATAGAAAAGATCCGTTTAAGATCCGTCAAAAAAGTAGCTGATACGTATACGGATACAGATCTTTACTTTCCCTCGGATATCCACGGATAAGGATACGGATATCCGGAACATCACTAGTGTGAACAAAATCATTGTATCTTTCATTTTATTTCTTAAAATGTTGTTTTTATGGATTATCTGAGCTTTCTATTCTGTCACATGAAAAGTGAAACCAGTAGGTCAAAATTTTTTCATCCTGCAGTTATGTTGCTGTATTATATATCATTGTAAAAAGCTTAAAATACAGTGAGGGGTTTACTAGAGAGGTTATGGGGGTGACCACGCTCTCTGTGACCGTCATTTTTTGAAGCCATTAATGAGGTAGAAGACATTACTACTAATTGCTACTATATTTTAATTAAGTAATTCCATAAGTTTGCTTTAAATTGGTTCTATCAGACATTAGTATAGTCGAGGATGAACGGCGTTACCTGCTTTTTAATTTTAACCCAAATTCGCCCTCCCCCTTTTTTTTACTTCCTTTTACAAAAAAGGAAGTATTGTATTTGCGAAAAAATTTTCACTCAAAAATCGGCCTTAATTTCCATTTTTCTCACCCCCGAATGAATGTTGAGTTTATTTTTCAACCCGACCACACCTGGATATGTGCCTAGGAACATACAGACACCCAAAATATCCATTTTGACGATCCCGGAGTTAATTACAACGAATTTTCTCGTGACGTCTCTATGTACGTATGTATGCGAGTATGTATGTCGCCTAACTCAAGAACGGAATATCCTAGAAAGTTGAAATTTGGTACTTAAACTCTTAGTGGGGTCTAGTTGTGCACCTTCCTTTTTGGTTGCATTCGTACGCTCCAAAATGGGTATTTTGCCCCTTTTTGGGGGGAAATCATTGTTAATTTCGATGTAAACGCAAGTGGTGTTATAATTTGGCGGACACTTGGCGATATATCGCCAATCTTTTGGTCGCCAAGTTGGCGAAAAATTTGGCAATTTAAGGGGAAAAAAATTTAGTCTGGTTTCAATTTGGCCACTGTTGTTGATATTTAGAGAGTAAACTATTGAATCACATTAAAACTGCCAATAATGAGAAAATGACATTAAGTTGGAGTAAAAGGAAGTCATGTGATGCACACATCAGCTCGTTTTTCTCTAAAACTTTAATAATTTTTAATTTGGATGTAACTGTCTGTCCACCTTTTTCTTCCAAATAATTTCAAATTGTACTAGTGCATTAGTGTTGGTCCTATTTGAAACTTCTAAACAGCTAATGCAATCCTCCAGCAAGACTAAAAGAAAAAAAAAGTGCTCCTGCACCAATTGGTGCAAATTGCTCTAAATATATTTATGAACAAATGAGGCCTATTTTGAAATGCAGTATTACACACGTATGGTAATTCTACTAATTCAAAACCGCAGTGTAAGCTAATCCTTTTTTATTTATTATCTAAATAAAGAAAATATTATAATGCAATACATAATTTCATCTATTAAAAACATTCTGTCAGAGATAGAACTGTAAATCATACATTTAAAACTAAAATCGTTAAATGTAAAGCTATGTGTTCTGGTGACTTCTAGGCAATATCTTAATGTTTTACAGTTGATTTTGAATTTTTTATATTGTTTGCCTATTTTAAGCATAATACAAAAGTATTAAATGTTTCAAAATTTCTAGAAGTAAGTTTTACTATGCAAAACGCTGTAGTGGCAATACTGCTTGTATGTTTTAATATTTTTATATCAGGGAAAATAAAATTTCCCATAAACAAACGAACCAATGGGGTGGTTTCCTTTAGTCAAAAGTACTACTTTTAGTCATTGAAATTGATAGAATGAGAAAAAAAAAATAACATGGGCCCAGAAAATACTTTTATTTTCCTAGCAGTTTTTTTTTTTTATTATTTTTTTAAAATGTCCAATTTTTCAAACAAGGCGTAGTCTTTATGACGTCACAAATGATGCTTTTTGGCGCATCTTTCTACTACGTTTCCACGTTATTATATTCGAGCAGCAAATTACAATTGCACTCTACGCTTGCAATCAACCCTATCGTTGCCAATACAGGTGAGTAAAGATGCGAATTAAATATTTAGCTCTGTGAGTGGCAACACTGAATGGCATTTCATTATTTGTGATGTCATCGCCAAGAAATGTAAACAATGAAAGATCACTGATTTTAAGTAATTTTTAAAAAATAATAAACTGAAGCAAATTATTTAAAAAATGGTCAGATCCTATGTTTTTAAGCATGCTCTTTCAGGAAAAAATACTTTTGAAATTTTTGAAACGACCCCATTGGTCTGCACAGCGGCTCATTGTAAT
This sequence comes from Uloborus diversus, assembly GCF_026930045.1. Taxonomy (NCBI): domain Eukaryota; kingdom Metazoa; phylum Arthropoda; class Arachnida; order Araneae; family Uloboridae; genus Uloborus; species Uloborus diversus. Next base: position 67,503,068 of record NC_072739.1, on the reverse strand, counting down.
TGCAAAGGGCGAGGGGGGGAGGGGTGCAGGCCCATCACTTAAAATTCTTCCAGTAGGCTCATTGAAAATTTTTATCGGAAAACAGCAAAAGTCATGCTCACTTACATGTAGAAACACAAAATTTTCAAAGCCGAGGTGGGGGGGGGGGGGGAGCAATAGGCCGCCTGACCCCTCTACATCACAGTCTGTGGGGAGTTTCCGATTTTCAACCGCCACCCCCTTGAATATACTCCGTCCGTGTTAAAATGTGTATTTTCATAGATTTTTTAAAAAAAGGTTAAATAATAAATTTTTTCCCTTGTTGGAAATATAATATTTGGGCCTTCATAACAATTAGAAAATAATTCCCACATTTTCAAACGCTTATTTCTTACAGCAAAATGAAAATAAACAAAAGTAATTGCAGTACAGTTTTAAACTTTTAACATGATCCTTTTATAACATGCATTTATTTAAATTTTTTTTGCAAAATGAAATCAGGCAATTTAAATTTTCAAAAAATGCAGTTTAATGTTAAGTTTATAACAAAAATTTAGCAAAAATTGTCATTACTTCTTAAAGAATCAAAATTAAAAGAAATCCTTTCTTGTCCTTCTGGCAATTCATCAGAGTAATTGTTTACCGTAGTTTTAGACATTACAATTTCTTTAGTTTTTTAAAAAATGGCGTTACAGACGTAATATTTTTTGTTTCGGACGTAATAAAAAGCAGTATGTTACGTCCGTAACACATATGTATTTCGAATTAAATAGAAAAAGAGTACAGGATGGGAAATGAAAATATAATGTATGACATGTAATATGATGTAACAAAACTTCTAGTACTCTAATTTTTAAATTTTTATAAATGTTAGTGGATATTTAATTTTCATTTTTAAAATTATTGAAATATACGTATTCTTCTCAAAGTGAGATTTTTTGTCCTCTGAATCATGCAATAAATTCAATTGGTGTTAATAATTCTACACTAGCAATTAGTGCTTAATAACTAGCATAAATATATTCCAGAGGGAAAGTTCCTTAATTTCTCAAACTTTGCTTTATCAATGCACTTTATTTAATGAGTAAAAAATATACATATTTGTTTATATCATGCATGACACAAAAAAAATTGTGTTCTCCAAGCAAATTTTAGTGAAAATTACTCTATCATTTAATATGATGAAATCCAAAAAGCATTTTTTGCTTAAATCTAATTAATAAAGTTTTTTTTTTTTAATTTATATTACATATATTAATTATAGTTTTTTCTCTTCTAACTTCTTTCATTCTGACAGCATAGTCGAATTGATATTTTTATTTAAAAAAATAACTTAACGATGAATTGAATGTGTTGTTTACTAATTTAAACCAAATTTACTGAGTCGCTATATATTGTCATTTTACTCTACAAAAAAAAAAATTACTATTTTGACTACTTTCAGTAATTACCTCCCTATAGCCAGGGCTAAGGCAGAAATGATTGAAATACACCTCCAGCTCAACCATTTCCAGCCCGAGGACTGCCGTTTCGTGCTTATTAGCACTCATCAGCCCGGCTTAGGAAGTGTCTGAGCTGGAGGTGGAAAACCTCTTAAGGAAGCCAAGAGTGCCAAACAAACTGGTAGCTAATGTAGACCTTAGCACAGACCAGATGAGTGACCGAAGCAATGGTCTGGTTCAACTCGTAGAATATGTATTTCATGTACTTCTGCCTTAGCACTGGCCTATAGGGCGGTTACTTACTGAATAAACCATGCCTTGATATATCTTCGAGTTGAACCGAACCCTTGCTTCAGTCGCTCGTCTGGTCTGTGCTAGCTCTACATTAGCTACCAGTTTGTTTGGCCCTCTTGGCTTCCTTAAGACGTTTTCCACCTACAGCTCAGTCACTTCCTGAGCCGGGCTGATGAGTGCTAATAAGCACAAAACCGCTGTCCTCGATTCGAATGACTTAGCTGGCGGTGTAGTTCATGTATTTAGATTACTGTTTTATTGAAAAATTAAATATTTTATAGTTTTAAAATTTGAATTTAATAACAAAATTAGATTGGAGTCAAAAGTACTAAATATTAAACTTGCTACATCTGATCCTCAGATAAAGCACATCCATTTTTGAAGCAAGATGAAGATTTATTTAGGCAAATGTTGGCCAAAATGTATTTTTCCGATGACAGTTTCGACCGGTTTTTTCCACCTTTGGCAAAATGTGCCAATTCTATTAACAATTGATCGAAATCAAAGGCAGCTGTTAAACTTTAAAAGAAATTGGACAGTTAATATGTTTGGTAAGAGATAGATAAAATTCTTAAACTGTAAAAGTATCCTAAACACTCACAGATTCATGGAAAAAAACAACTTAACAAAAGTTAGACTTATAGACTCCCTAACCCCCCCCCCCCCCCCTGTTTATGTTAAAAAAATTTGAAAAAATTATTTGTAACTAAATAATTTGACACGTTTCTTTTACGTAACTTCCCCTTGGATAGTTTCACTTCTTATGACGGAACAATTTATTTTTTATATTTATTTACATGGTGGTATATGCAAGGGGGCTGCTCCCTACCTCCCCAAATCTTTGAAAATTATTAAAGTATAACTTAAAGTGTCAAAACAATGTGTTAATCTAGACCCTTACACTCTCTTAACAAAAATTATTAGTATATATAAGCTTTTATTTGCTTTGTGCAATTAGTATCAGACATGTTACGTCAGACATTATCGTAATTCACAAAACAGTATTTTGCTATTTTTTCTAAGATTTTGGTAGTTCTAATTGCCCCTTATAAGGCTTCAAAATGCAGAATTTTATACCTATTTTACAAAAATTCCTCCAGGGAAAAAACCAACCGGGCCCACTAAAATTGGGTAGGTTGTTCGTAGGTAAGAGTTGTGTGGGCTACAAAAGAGACCCAAAACCTGAAAAAGCTTAGGGCCACGCAAATTAAACCAGCCTTGATTACAACTAATATTGCTCAAAAAAAAAAAAAAAAAAAAAAAAATCCTGCCCCCCCCCCCCCCCAGGAACTCAGCCCTAAATCCGCCTATGATTAAACGTTCATTATACATAGTACTATTTAAGTATGTTTTTAGCCTTCTCAAAGTCGAGAAAGATCTCTCGCTTGTGCAATTCGTTACAAGAAATGTACACATTTTCTAAAAAATCTTTTAACAAGAGGATTTTTTTCCCTATTATTAGAACTGAAATTCTTGTTTTCTTTGTTTGGAAATATTTTGTGTATAAAGTACATAGAATCACAATCAGTTGAAATAAGAAAAATGCAAGAACTATGGGAGGGGTCCGGACCCCCTGGACCCCTCCCTTGTGTGCGCCACTATTTCCCACACATTTGAGCCCCTAACCCCTCTTTGTCAAAGTGTCGCATTTCGTCTTACCACTTCCCGCCCGTTGTCACGTGTCACGCTAAATTACAAAAGCAAAGTGAAATAATAATTAAAAAAAAAAAAAAGCGTGAACCAAAAAAGCAGGTGTCATTCTCAATGTTACCCATCCCTTCCTGCCCTTTGATCCCCCTCCCCCTGAAAGTGTCATCGTTTGTGGGTGACTCCTAATTCAAAATTAACTTTCAATAATGAACACATTATCATAGAATTAATAATTGCTACATAAATACGTTGATTTCATAAATCTGAGGGGGGGGGGGCAGTTGACCCCTTCCCCTAAATCGTGCTTCATCTCTTTTTATCGTTCACTAGCTGTACCCGACGCGCGTTGCTACGCCAACAAAAAAATACATCATTATACTGAATTTCATGACAATCGGTTGAACGGGGCAGAAGTTTACATCATTATACTGATGTGACACGTGTCTAAATCGCGTGTCTAAAAGTCCCGATTAGCTTACTATACCAAGGCTTCACTCGATACGCATCTTATAGAAACACGTATCAAGTGAAGCCGTGACTGTACTCAAATTTTGTACTTACGCAGTTTGCAAGATCAATCCATCGCTAAAAATATCAAACAGAAAAAGTTTTAAATCCCCCCCGTTGCATGAAAAGCCATAAAACAATAAAGAAAGAATTTATTTGTTCAAACTCAAGAAAAATGGCAACTTCTTATCAATGAGATCGAATTAATTTCTGCAGCCGATCATTTTATTCGTATTTATCCAATGGATTGTGACTTAAATTGGAATAAAAAAGGAACTATCGATCGGATTTTTTTCAAACTGGTGCATAAACATTCCCAGTACCAAAAATAACAAACGGTGAAAGTTTCAGCCAAATATGCCGGGTAGTTTTTGAGTTCATGGATGACATACAGACAAACATTCATTTTTATATATATAGATAAATGCCTTTCATATGGTATGGTGTTATTTCATGAAAGTACGATTTCTAAAGGCCTTTTACGCCGTAAACGAACCTATTCACTTCTTTGGAGCGGCCGTTTTGGTGATGTCTTAGGGGTTGATGACTCATCAAGTGTCTCCCGGTGGTTTTTGTTTCTAATTATGTAGATAAGCACTCTACAAAAATTTTACTTTGGTATTCGAAAGTGCAATATTTTGGGTATTTTCGGCGCTAACTTCATGGACTAATTTATTGTGGTTAGCAAACTTATTTAATAATTTATTCGTGAAATTTTCAAAGCAAAATAGTACTCCAGAAATATGTTTGGGCAGTTAAGTTAGCAGTAACTAATGTACAGAAGTGAATACCTTGCTGATACATAATTTTATTGCATTAGTAGATACCGCTCCATTAACACGTTTTGGACATGACACATACATCAAAACCTGTTTTTGTGCAAATTTTTTTATGCGGTATATGAAAATTTCAACCAGGTTGGAAATAAATTGATGAAATTACTCATAAAAAGAGCAAGGTAGTATCTTCAAGTGATGACAGGGGCAACCCAATGATAGGTCGCTATGACCTCCCCAAAATGTCCTTACTCGGGGAAATTCTGTCTGACTCTTCGGCAAAATTATCATCACTTGGTTAATTTTGATTTCGTCAAAAAAAAAAAAAAAAATCTTATTTATTTCGTAAGTTTTTGGGTTATTTTCAACATTTATGTGGTCACTCTCCATGCCATAAAAATAAAAAACAAACATTAGCTATGTTACAAAAACAACTGTTTATAACTACTCGTAAAGTTTCGAATGATTTTTTTATGAGGCCCCTACCCACCGCATAAAAACATGTTTGGATGTAGATGGTCAAAATCGCAAAGAACTGTCACGTATGTCAAATACCTAACATCCCTGCTTTTGTAGGGCTGAAGGAAGCATTTCAGTCCTCGGAAATTTGTAGCAGAGTAGTAGTCTAAATAAGCACATGACGAACAAAGTCCAGAAGAAAAAAAAATCCTTTTGTTTTAGCAGGGCTAATTCTTAAACAATGTATCTTACTTACATTGAATCCAGTTCAACAGGAACATTAAAAATAAAACATTTATACTGAAACGAACAACATCTCGTCAAAAATGGCTAAAAACTCATTTCGAATTACTTTAGAATAGATGCATCTACACGAAATAACAAGGACGACACAAACGTGCACACTACACACACAAGAAAAATATGAGAGAGAGAGAGAGCGAGCTCTCAAACCTGCAGCATTAAATACCGTGAAACCACATGGTGGAACAACCAACAGTCAATCGCTTATGCAAAATAACAAGCACTGTTGCCACTCACGAAAGCTTTAGAAAACATCTCACAGTTGCCGCTATATAGATAGGCCGGCACATCAGCTTAAGTTTAGCCATTTTGGATCGGATTTTTCATTGTTGCACTGTTAGGGTTACCAGAGAAAAGTTTCGGGTTTCGCCAAACTAGTCAAAAATAATATTTAATTCACGAGCAGCTAATAATTGTTCCCAGTGAGAAATCACCAAACGCGATAACTTGCCAGAAAAGACAACCCTCAAACACGCGCTCCGATCCAAAATGGCTGAACTTAAGCTGATGCGTCGGCTCGTATATATAGGGGCCTTAACAGGATCTAACCAAAACCCAGTCCAGTTCAGATGAGTGAATCGCCCGAATGACGTTACTACCGATTCAATGTTGTTTACATCGGAGCACTTTGTCCGAACACGATCTGCGATCTCGGCATGGGGCAAAAACGTATTTTAGAAGAAATAACAATATGCTATTTCTTCTTTTTTTTTAATTATCTAAATGAAAATTTGACTAAAATACTAACAGCTTTTACTTAAAAGATATGTTTAGTAATGTATTTTAATTCTTAATTATTTTCATTTATTTTCAGCTACAATCAGGATTGAATGTCGATGAAGTACAACAAGTGTGATGACAGACTTTGACTCACCCTTTATCAATACGCACCTTTGTTTCTGCCGTCATCTAAGGATTCACGTCGAAATGATCATCTGAAAAATGCAACGGAGGTAAAATTTCACTAAACTTTCAGTTCACGATCGGGAAGAGGGGAATGCGTTTCTGAGATAATTCATCAAACAAAAGACTAGTGCATGTGAAGTGCACATTGTTACAAGCCCTGACTTTTCCTGATATCGTCCGTTAATGGTCAAACCTCGCACTCTTTCAAATTCACGTAGTAGTAATCCTTAATTAGGTAAAGATCTGTTACTTCTAATAGCATCATGGAACAAAAACTCAGTCAGTATGAACAAAACAAAGTGTCTTTCAGTCATGAAAGAAAATAGTAACGCTTCATTAACAGAACATCTTTTTATAACTGTCAATTCATTTTGTGTCACGGGTCTCTCGTTTTATGTTTCTCTGATCTCACATGTTGAAGAGGACGGAAGAAATAATGTCTGAAGTACTATTTAATTCCAAAACTTTTGGTTTCTTTTCCTGCAAACAAAAAATGGTTTACGTGAACAAAGACTTTGATAATAAGCTGTGAACCATTTATCAAAAGGTGACAAATCAGAGGGAGACAACATTCCTGTCGGACAAAAAAACTTCTCATTCATCTCTGTGACACATTTGATCGTGTTTTGTGCATTAATCTTTCTTTCTTTCTTCCTTTTTCTTTTTTTTGAGTGAAACACTTGTTCGTTATCGATTATTTCTTTTCACATTATTTGCACTATCATATGAAACGTTTACTCACCACTGACACATGGGTGAGAGTTATTCAAATTTTAAAAAAGCAATCTACTATGGTAAAGTTTAAAAACACTCTGTTCACGGAAGAAAAAATCCTTTACAACACACCGGCTCCATCGTTTTCCGAAACTGAAAAGATAATATTATAAGCAGTGAAAAGTGATGTTGGAAGCATCTCTCAATGAACAAGTTTTCACCAAAAACGGACTCTACCCAAACACCCATAAAACCTCCTTAAAACTTTAGCTTGTGTCAAGTTTATGTCAAAATCATTACCACAGCAAAGCTAACGTCTATCAAAGCAAAAAATAGTTATCTGCTCTGCAGTAGACTAAACAAAATATTTTTTCTTGACGTTAGCTGCAAAAACTTGCTTTTGTGATAAATATCAAAGAAGGAGCAATAGTTTTAAAAAGCTTGTTCTGTTTTATATTCTTCAAAACACATTTTAGAGTATAATTTAAAAACGGTGCGTGCCAAAGCGATGTCTATTAAAATTTTTGGTTGACAATTCTTGCGCCTATAAATTTCATTGTTCTTACTGAAAAAAAAAATGGTACTTTTGTTGTTTCTGACCTTTTTAAACGTTTAAAGACTCGAGGAACTTTTGAAAACAATCATCTTGTGAATTTTATCAAGAAACACTTTAATTTTTTTTTTCACAATGTCATGTCAATCTGAGATACATGACGACTCTGTAAAAAATTATTTGTGCGAACGTTGCTCTAAGGCATTTTTTAGCGCTTCAGATTTAAATAAACATCTGAGTGTACATTCTGGAGAGAAACCGTATTCCTGTGAACATTGCTCTAAGTCATTTTCCGATGCTTCATATTTAACGAAACATCTGAGTATCCATTCTGGCGAGAAACCGTATTCCTGTGAACATTGCTCAAAGGCATTTTCCGATGCTTCATATTTAAAGAAACATCTGAGTATCCATTCTGGCGAGAAACCGTATTCCTGCGAACATTGCTCAAAAGCATTTTCGAAAGCTTCGTATTTAAAGAAACATCTGAGAGTACATGCTGGGGAAAAACCGTATTCTTGTGAACATTGTTCAAAGGCATTTCCTAAATCTTCACAATTAATGAGACATCTGCGAATCCATATTGGTGAGAAACTGCATTCTTGTGAACATTGCTCATTAGCATTTTTTAAGGCTTATGATTTAAGGATACATCTGAGAGTACATACCGGCGAGAAACCATATTCCTGTGAACGTTGCTCAAAAGCGTTTACAACCGCTTCATATTTAAAGACACATCTAAGAATTCATGCTGGCGAGAAACTTTATTCCTGTAAACATTGCTCAAAAGCATTTTTCGAATCTTCAGTTTTAACCAAACATCTAAGAATTCACTCTGACAAGAAGCCGTATTCCTGTGAATATTGTTCAAAAGCATTTTCCGATGCTTCATATTTAAAGAAACATCTTAGATACCATACTGGCGAGAAACCGTATTCTTGTGAACATTGCTCAAAGGCATTTTCCAACGGTGCGTATTTAAAGAAACATCTGAATATCCATACTGGCGAGAAACCGTATTCCTGTAAACATTGCTCAAAAGCATATTCCGATGCTTCATATTTAAAGAAACATTTGTTACATCATACTGGCGAGAAACCATATTCTTGTGAACATTGCTCAAAAACATTTTCCGATGCTTTATATTTAAAGAAACATTTAAGACACCATACTGGCGAGAAACCGTATTCTTGTGAACATTGCTCAAAAGCATTTTACGACTCTTCAGATTTGAAGAGACATCTTCGAGTTCATAGTGGGGAGAAACCGTACTCCTGTGAGCAGTGTTCAAAAGCATTTGCCAACGCTTCGACATTAGTGAAACATCGGAGAATTCATACTGGCACGAAACCATATTCCTGTGAACATTGTTCAAAGACATTTGCCGACCCATCATATCTAAATAAGCATCTGAAAATACATACTCGCAAAAAACCGTAGTCCTAAGGACATTGTTCAAAAGCATTTTCCATCGATTCGCATTTTATGAAACATCTGAGAATTCATACTGGCGGAAAACCGTATTCCTGTGAACATTGCTCAAAGGCACTTTCCGATGCTTCATATTTAAAGAAACATCTGAGACACCATACTAGCGAGAAACCGTATTCTTGTGAACATTGTTCAAAGACATTTGTCGACCCATCATACAGTCTGAGTAAAAACTTTAAGGCCAGTAAATTTTTTTGAGAAATTGGACATATATTAAACTGAGGATCAAAACATAATTTGAGTGATAATTATAAACCTTAAATACAAGTAAAAAAAGACAAAACAATTATTTGTAATTATTTCAATATCAGAAAGTGTTACAGATCAATATTTGAACCTGAGTAAAATCTTTAAGGCCAGCATAGAACAAAAGCATAGGAATAAAGAAATAAAAACATTTCGAAGCTTGTGTGGGAGCCATTTCTTCGAATGACTTTAAATATTCTTCTTTGCATAGCGGAAACTAGTTTTTAACAAAATTCGGGATCTGTTTTATACAATTCATCTTCGATAGTAGATTTCAGCTTTAATGATGAAGTAAAATGTCTCCCATTTGCATAAATTCTTCTCGCTAAGTCGCCCCATAAGTTCTCAATTGGGTTCAGATCTGTAGACATAGCTGACCATTTCAAAATTTCAACGTTATTGACTTGGAACCAATTTTTTGTACTGTTACTCGAATGGCTATAGGTGCACTATATTGCTGATGTTTCCTATTCTCTCCAGCAATAAGTTCAGCAGTAGGTAAAAGATAACTTGTGAGGACATTTTAATATGCTCATGAATTCATTTTACCCAAAACAAACGCAATTGAGCCCATACCATTGTAAGCAAAGTATCCCCAAGTCACGACAGAGCCTCCACCTAATTGGCGCTCGAAGAATATTTCTTTTTCTCTTCGTAAACCATACCAATAGTACTTCCATCAGTCTGGTCCATCCGAATTCTACTTATTTTCACTAGAAAAAATTATTTCAGGGGTGATTGTGTATCGGTATTTTACCGAATTTCCGGTATTTTCGGACGTATTTCCGGTATTTTTATGTCCGAAAATACCGGAATAATGTTTTTTTTTTTGCTGTGCTTTCATCTCCCTACCTCCGCAATTTCTTTTAATTTTATAGTACTCATTAAATATACCTGTAAGTGCCTTAAGATGGACACCTATCCCTTAAGATGTACAAATGTGAAGATAATTTGTATAACACCATCTCAAAAGTAACTTTGTAACCCATTCAAAATTTAATCAAATGTACACAATATCAGAATTATTTAATACTATGGCAAAGGTGTACTTAAGTAATAGGGTCCAAAGATTACCCCCCCCCCCGTTCTCGCTTTGAAACTTTCACGTATTTTTTGATGAACTCACCCTGTTATTTGTATACATTGTTTATCCTAGGGCATGACTTTCTGGCTAAAGTTAAAACGCTCTATTTTGTGCCTATTCAGTAACTGAGGCTTAGCCAGTTTTGCTGCATAAATAAAACTTTCGCACCTTCTTATTGTGTTACATATTGTTTTTTGGCAACCATTTAAGCCTCTCGCCTGAATAAGTTTCCTGGTTGAGTACTTTCCTGATGATGTAAGTTTGCAAACTCTTCTTTCATCACGCGATGTCAAAGCTCTAGGTCTTCCCCCGGTGTAAATTGACTTTCAATCTTTATAAACTATTGACCACAGTCCTCGACCTTCCTATTTGTTCGGCAATAGTACGCTTACACATCCCCGTTGAAGAAAAAGCTTCAATCTGCCCTCTTTCACGATCAGTTAACTTCTTACCTTTCGACATCTTCACAAAGAGCATCAAAACTTCGAAGAAATTAATGGAAAGTCTACAATTTGAAGGGTTTCCACAATCTCATTAACTACTGTGATATTTATTCCAGTATATCTACATTTATTATTAAATAATTACTGGTGGCCTTAAAGTTGTTACTGAGGCTGAAATACTAAGTTTGAATATACTACTGTTTTTCTGGTAATTGCATGCTTCAAAAAACTTGTCTGTTGCATTACTTCTTAAAAAAGAACATTAATAATTAATAATTCAATAGTATTAAAATCCCTTTAATTTAATTTTATTTTTTTTCACAAAAAAACTTACTGGCCTTAAAGTTTTTACTCAGGCTGTAAAGTATAAGCGTAACAATGAATGTAAAATACCAAGGCATTTTCTTGTGAAAATCATGCAGCAACACCACTGCACGGGCCACTCATAACCATCGTTACTCTGAGCACACAAGAACGAAATATTTATACTATATGAGTAAATGACGTCTTTCGTTAAAATTAACCATGATTCTTCATCGGTTTTTTTCTGTTCTGAAAAGGCAGGTAAAGGCTTGATGAAGTTCTAATAATTTAAATAACGGAAAATACTTGCTCTTTGGAAGTGTGTCGAGTTTCATCAACCATTACTAGAGTCCCTATATGAGTTTCATATAGGGAGAGGTTAAAGAGATCACAAAGTCTGTGTTGGCCAAACCGGTCGTGTTTCATGTTTTGAGTTACGCTTTGTTTGGGGTGTCGTTTGCTACTGAACTAGAACTACCGCGGTTTAACCGCGAGCGTTCGAAAACACAGCTGTTCTACCGGATTCCTAGAAAAATTCCAAATATATCATAACCACACCGCGGTCTAGGAAGATTGGGCGCCGGGAACTTTGGGCGCTGAGCATTTTGGGCGCCGGGAACTTAGGGCGCCGAGCACTTTGGGCGTCGATCATATTGTGCCCAGTATTCCTGGGGCCTAAAATGCTCGGCGCCCAATGTTTCCGGCGTCCAAAATGCTCGGCGCCCAATGTTCCCGGCGGCTAATTTTGAAACGCTCTCAATGCTTACGTCACGGTAGCTACCGGCAGTTAACCACGTGACAGCTAATGATCACGTGCTCCAATCAACTGCTTAGTATGGTAACCGGTTGATCATAGAACGCTGGGGTTAGTAACCGGTAGACCGGTGAGGTTTGTTGAACGCAAGGAAGGCTTGCGTTCGCCGAGCTCAACTGGTAGCTACCGGTTAATCGATCACGTGACATCTAATGATCACCTGCTCCATTTTAATACGGTAACCGGTTGATTATAGAACGCAGCGGTTAACATCCGGTTACTCAGTGTCGACCGGTTAGGATCGCCGAACAAAACCAATTACAGTACATTGGCGAAATGAGAAATAAAAACGAGCGCGTTCTATTAAACAGCATGGTAACCTGCATACATTAAAGCAACCCCGAGTAAAATGTAAACAGAGCCGCCTCTTTAAATTGTGAGGTAGAAATTGCAATGCGAAATATTGCTGTTTAAAGTTTTAGTTCGTTTTAATTTCACGATTTACTGTTTTTTGTGTTGTGAAATATTTCCCTTTTCGTAGGGTTTCTTTTGAATCTTAATTTACGTCTGTTTTGTTGTTATGTTTGGAAAATTCTACTTGCTGTAAACATTCGCAATAAACTCACATTGAAAGAGACGCAGAGCACATTTTAACATGGTAGATAATACATGCTGTTTCAAAATGAGTTTCTTTGACTGTTGATTTTTTTTTTATATTCTTGAGAATAGTAACTGAAATACAATCTGAGTGCGCTTCTCTTATGTTGTTGATGTTTTAATTTATTGGTTTTGTCTGAACAATAAGTTGAAGATTTTGGTTATTTCATAAAGTTTTTTAACAATAAAAATGTCGTGAGAAAATCTGTAAAAAATACTACCATTTAATGATCTAAGAAATACATTTTATCTCAGGAAAGAATATAATCCTTTTCATTTAATTTAATTTCACCTTCACCTGTCTCAGTTTTTAGTTTCATAAAGAGAAATAAAAAGGGGAAAGGATGGGTGTGAAGATTTTGAGTCACTGCTCCTATACTCTGTGGGGCTCGTGAGAATATGAGCGACCAGTGTCAGCCCTTTGCACACTCCCCCCCCCCCATTTCCTAGAAAAAATTAAAATGTCACGCTTGGCTACCACCAACTACTCGCAAATCAGTAGTCATTGGCCCCAGGAACAGTAAGCTTTTCCATTTCGATTGTTTTATGCTCTGAGCTTGTGTCACTCCTTAACTGTACTAAATTATTATAGTCTAATAGGTGAGTTCATTTGTATGCTAATGATAATAATATATTCAGAACTCTAATATATTTTTTTTTTTTTTGGCCTTGTTAATTTTGCCTGAATGAACTGATAATTGATAACAATTTGCAGATTGCACCAAAATCTTAATTATATTAAAATGTTCCGTATCAAAGAAGTTTACAGCAAATATTGTATAATTGACTTTGAATTCATAGCACCTGTGATAGTTAAGTTAGAGGGGGAGAGGAGCCAAAGTGAGTGCCCTTGGCTAGAGCATTCTTGAACCCTTTGAACTTGTTCGTTTCCGTTTTTTTCCCTTACATTCATGGCATGCGAAAAATCCGGAAAACTTGCAGAAGGGGTTGCCATTCATATTGTATTGTAATTAACTCTGAATTTGGAGCACTTCAGAAGTGATTGATAGTTGGGAGAAAAGGTTCCAAACATAACAACAATACAGACGTTAATTAAGATTCAGAAGAAACCCTACGAAAACGGAAATATTTCACAACACAAAAAACAGTAAATCGTGAAATTAAAACGAACTAAAACTTTAAACAGCAATATTTCGCATTGCAATTTCTACCTCACAATTTAAAGGGGCGGCTCTGTTAACATTTCACTCGGGGTTGCTTTAATGTATCCAGGTCACCATCAGGGCTGTGGAGTCGGAGTCGGACTGATTTTGGAATAAAGGAGTCGGAGTCGGAGTCGATGGAAAACATGCCGACTCCGACTCCGGGCTTCTTTTTTTCTTTCCTTTTCACTGACTCTCCTTGCATTTTTTAAAAATTGATTACCAATTGGTTCGATTACATGTATAAAAAGATACTAATGAGAAAATAACTGCCATTATGGCAATCAGCTAGCTTGAATGCTTACCGAACTTTCTGTAGCCGTCCCCTAGTTTGCTTGCTTTTTAACTTAACTAATAGCAACTGTCAGCAAACGGTTTTGTTGAATAACATTTTCAAGTAATCACTTTCAAATAAAAATAGAAATATAGTGTTTTGTTCTATCTCAGTTTAAAATAGTAAAAGAAACGTAACAAATTAGTAAGTCGACGCCTGTAGCTAAGGTTGAAACGTTTAAGTGTGATCGGCAAATTCAAAGACGTTCTGGCTCGAAAGCACGAATCCAAAAGGTTCGATGAAATAATCTAATGTTTTTTTCTTTATTAAGACTATTTCTGTAAGCTTGGTTCTCACTAAAAAGTATGTAACAAAATAAGCGTAAAAAATTTCTTGATTACAACACTCAAGAATTGCAGTTAATCTTAAAATCTTCATATTTAGGTTAATTCTAAAGCAGCCAATAAAATTTAAATTAAAAATTTAGCGAAGAAGAAATATAGGTATAGTAAAAGCTATTCGTACAAATTTGTATACCGCCGCGTTTTGTGTAAAATTAGCTCCTGACGCATATGTGCCCTATTTTCGTTGAAATTTTATTGATGAAATATAATTTAAAATATATTCGTGAAAATTTTCAGAATTAAAGTATTTATATTTTTTATAAACTCTGAAATTAACTTTGGGTGTCATCTACTAGATGGATGTCACCAGGGGCAAACCACTCCCTCTCAAGAACTTGGATTTAGAAAAAAAGTTTTTTTTCTCTCAAGTTACAGCTTTCAAAAATTGAAAGCACACGATTTGTTCAATATATATTTGTTAAACATTAAAGGGGGGCAAATTACAGATAATCATTTTCAAAATTTTTAAAAGGGATTTTTAAGTCATCTCACTTTTTAACTCGTAACTATTGGAAAGTTTGATTTTTAAATTGAATTTCTAACGTTGTATGACATCTTGGGTTTACAATAAAAAACAAAATGCTAAATTTTCATAAAAAGGAATTAATATTTCAATCTCTGTTAAGAGGTTTTCCCCCTTCCCTTAAATGGAGAGAGGGAGTTTAAAAAATACAATTAAAAAAATTAAAAAAAAAATCCGGAGTCGGAGTTGGAGTCGGAGTCGGGCGTTTCAAAATCCAGGAGTCGGGGTCGGAGTCGGCCATTTTCCTTCCGACTCCGCAGACCTGGTCACCATGCTGTTTAATAGAACGCGCTCGTTTTTATTTCTCATTTCGCCAATGTACTGTAATTGGTTTTGTTCGGCGATCCTGACCGGTCGACCACTGAGTAACCGGTGCTAACCGCTGCGTGATCATTAGATGTCACGTGATCAATTAACCGGTAGCTACCAGTTGAGCTTGGCGAACGCAAACATTCCTTGCGTTCGCCAAGCTCGACGAACCTCACCGGTCGACCGGTTACTAACCGCAGCGTTCTATGATCAACCAGTTACCGTTCTAAGCAGTTGATTGGAGCACGTGATCATTAGCTATCACGTGGTTAACTAACCGGTAGCTACCGTAACGTAAGCATTGAGAGCGTTTCAAAATTCGCCGCCGGGAACATTGGGCGCCGAGCATTTTACGCCCCGGGAATACTGGGCACAATATGCTCGGCGCCCAAAGTTCCCGGCGCCCAAAATGCTCGGCGCCCAAAGTTCCCGGCGCCCAAAATGCTCAGCGCCCAAAGTTTCCGGCGCCCAATCTTCCCATTTCGACCACACCGGACTAACCGCGCGGTGTAACCGGTGGATCATTTCGGAACGCAGCCTATGTCTCAACATCTCATATGCATCGAAGAGGAGACCACCAACAGCGGGAGTCTCACCGTACTAATGCGCTAATGCGTCAGCTATAATGTAATGCAGTGGATTTTCCCGCTGCTGGTTGCATTGCATGCTGGGTTCTTCGATTAGTATGTTTATTTCGAAAAAAATTCTGTGATTTTGATAGTCATTATTGCTTCCGTTGAACAGTTCTGCTTGAAAATAACATTCTTTCTTTCTCGTACTCTGGAATGAGAAATATTCGCAGACTGAAATTGTGCTTTGGAATTATATTCGTTTGACGCATCGCCGGAATTAAAGGATCAAAGACTTTTCCTCTGTTTGGCATCTGTACGCAGTCATCAAAACAAGTAAGCTTCATTTTCACATAACGTTTTTTGTAATTACGTTGAGAATGCAGGGAATTGTTTAAATTTCATTTCTAGTCATGCTTTAATGGTTATGTTTTAATCAAAAATAGGAGAGGAAGGGGAGTTTTTAAAAATAGATCCAAACACTGGGGATATTTCGATGATTGTTAATCTGACTCGGTCGTCTCATTTTTGGCGTAAATAATTTTATTTTGGTAAACCTACTGATTTATAGTAACCCTATGTGAATAAATGTTTCCGATCTCTTTGCTTTGATTTGCAAAGAAAAATACCTCTTGCGCAGGCGCTGGAGCCAAAAATTGACGCCAATGAAGAAAGATCGTCAGATTCCCAATTATCGAAATATCCCCCAAACACTTTCTTTTTTATCGCCTAAGTTCTGGTGCCCAACAGAAAAGCGTATTTTCCCAAGCTTGTCTGAAATATTTTATAAACCAAATCTGAATTTTCATGTGAAAACATTTAATGTTAACTGCATGAGGCAATACCCCAAATGAACACTGGCACAAGGGGCAAATTCCACTTTCCGTGCTGGAGAACTCAAGTTTTGGAGTAGTAGACAGTTTTGGAGTGTGCAAACCACCTTACGTTTTCTGAACTCTTTTATTGCGGTGAGTTTGAGTGATCCTTCAGTCCTAGCTGAAGTGATATTTTTCTCGATCGTGTTGTTTCTGGCCTTTGTAACTATGTTTACATGCCATATTATTTGACATCGGGAAACATGTTAGAAATAAGTGAGGTTATCCGGCATGCCGACAAATTCTAATATTTCAGCATGTCAGAGTTTATTTTGCAAAGTGTGCAATAATTTAGAGTTTTATTCAGGGTTGTAAGAGTTTCGGCTAGTGGTGGTTTTAACCATGGATAAAACCGGTTTATACCGGCCGGGATAAAATCAGTTTTAGCCACTTAGACAATTATCAAATTTTAAATGAAAACCAAATAATTTATTAAAAAGAAATGCAAAGCAAACCATAATCAATCATCTTTCATTATTTATCTAAATTATGTTTTACAGTTTGTAGAAACTACAGCATGTTTAGAAGATAAGGTTTACATGAAAAATATGCAGTAACATTAAAAAAAAAATAATAGGGTGAAACTTCCTTTGAATAGATAGATTTTAATTCTCAAATGTACAAAGTATTTGAAAGTATTTCAAGTAATTTTCAGGAATAAATAGAGGAAAAAAAAACTTCTTTTAGAAACATATATAGGCATTTTTTGAAAAACAAAATTAAAGGTACAGGGGGGAAACACTTTTAAAAATTAAAAAGCAATACTACTGAAAAGTTACTATATTTATGTTACAGGCTGTTTTGTATTCCTTATGTCTTTTGTTTTGGTTGTGAGCAATTTCAGTTATTAATTTTGAAGAAAGTTGAAATTTTTTCACTACTATTGTTATAATAATGTAAATTGCTTGACTAATATTATATTTAATTAACTAAAATTGCTGAAGGGGGGCACCATTAATCTCATTTCTTAGCTTGTTTCTATGCTTGAATATAAACAAACAACATGGAATCTTGAAACAGAAAGCCCAATGAGCTAAGTTCGCTCGCAGTCGCTGTGGCAAATTTGTGATATCTGCGATTTAACGTCTCTAGTTGCAACTGTTGGACCTGTTTTAGTCTTTATTGAATTTAATTTCTTGAGACAAATTTTGAACAACTGTTCTAACCTTGCAATTGCAGCGAGAGATTAACAAACCCTATGAGCTGAGAGTAAGTACATAAGAATTTAAGGGAAATTAGTGATTTTCAAACTTTAATTACTCCGGCCCATGATGTTGAATTTTTGTATATGTACTCAATGGCCCCCCAAGAATATATATACAAAAAATCATTACCATAGCTGCCGGGGGGCTGTGACAGAACCCCGGGAAGGTACAATTTGGGGGGAAAAAACGAGGGGGAGGGGGGTCAAATGCCACAAAAGGCACATCAGAAGGGTACAAGGAATGTGTGTGCGAAATTTCAGCTCGATTCCTCTTTTCGTCTGTGCTGTGGCTCTGTCAAAGAAAGCGAAAACTTTTTTGAACAGCGATTTTTTCACTTTAATTCCTCATCTCGCTGATGGTCCAGGGGATTGTATTTTGGTTTACGTCGTCAGGGACCACTAGAGATTGATTATACCAAACATCAGCTCCGAGGGTCTTCATGGGTCTGAGGTACAGAGGGGTGAAAAATCCCAACTTGTTCTGTTGTGTAAACTGCACTTAGTCGCGCTTAATTTCTTCCATCTTTCTTGGAGGTGGATTTGCTTTTGTTGTCTGCTGACGTTTGGTTTCTTTGGCAGTAAGCATTTGGTTTCCTTGGCGGTTTGGTTTTCTCGGCGGCCGTGATGCTCCCACGTCCCATGATGGATTAATCTATTGTATGAAATATATTATGTTTATAAATGTAAAGTTATTAATATCTGCAAATTTTTCAACATTTTTAAAAAAATAAAAAAAAAATGATTTAAATTAAAAAAAATAATTTGAATTTTGACCTCTTGAATTTAAATTATGTTTTTCGCAATCACGAGTGTGTGCGTGTATGTAGGCATGTGTGTTTATGTGTGTGGGAGGTATGTGTGTTTGTGTGTACGGGGTATGTGTATGTGTGTGTAGGCATGTGTGTTTGTGTCTGTGTGCAGGCATGAGTGTGTGGGTAGTTGTGAGTATGAATGTGCATGGGGGCGGGGTATGTGTGTGTAGGCATATGTGTTTGTGTCTGTGTGCAGGCATGAATATGTGAGTAATTGTGTGTAGGTGTCTGTATGTATGTGTGTGTGTAGGTGTCTGTATGTATGTGTAGGTGTCTGTAAGTATGCGTGTGTGTATGTATGTGTTTGTGTATGTGCGTGTATGTGTATGTATGCGTGCGTGTGTGTGGGTAGTTGTGTGTATGAATGTGTGCACGGGGGCGGGGTATGTGTGTGTAGGCATATGTGTTTGTGTCTGTGTGCAGGCATGAATGTGTGGGTAATTGTGTGTTGGTATGTGTGTATGTGTAGGTGTCTGTATGTTTGTGTAGGTGTCTGTATGTATGCGTGTGTGTGTATGTATGTGTATGTATGTGTGTGTACGTGTTTGTGTGTGTGTAGGTGTATGTATTTGTGTGTGCTCGTGTGTGTAGTTGTGTATGTGTGCGCGTGTGTGTAGGACATGGATGCAACCTGGAGATGGCTTTTGCCAGAGCAGCAGCATCGTGAGGAGCCGGTCGATGGTGATGCTGCAGAGGTTTTGGTGGGAAAATAAAATCAAAGGAACGCCAAAAACAGTCAAATGAAAGCAATAAGCAATTGTGATTGCTCAAAAAAAATCCGATTTAAATCAAGGTAGTTAGTTTTTTTTAATTAAAAATTAAAAAAATGACGAACCCTGACGGGAAGTAGTTTTTGTTACAGGAACATTTAAGCAAATTTAAACAACCTTCCAATTCATTTTTAGCATATATTGCCGTTGGTAGTGAGGATGCACATACATGTCTATGTTTGTAGTCCAATAAAATTATAATTTGCCCTTCTGATTGGTAAAATGTAATGTATACAAATTACATAATTTAAAATCATTAATTACATGAAAAGTTATATGTTTTTTTCAATAAATCATAACTTATACCCAAATTACCCTAACGGATCTTATATTAGTTTGCAAATGAGGCATTTTTCACTTCTGATTTTGGAGAGGATCATCACCACCATGGGTTGAAGTTTCTCCTCCAGAGACTTAAATTATACAAAGGGAACATCACATTGCATGCATTATACTGACAGCCGTTTATGCTATCCAGAGACTGCAGTTTTGTAATTGTTATGGACTCATTGGTCTGGAACAGTCAATAACCGAGCTGGTGGCGGTTGCCATCTCTTTGAAACTGAGAGTGACAGCAAACTAGGGTTCGTGGTTTTTTTAATCAGAAAGGTTTAATTTTTTTATTTTAATCTGATTTTTTTTTGAGTAATCATGATGGCTTATTGTTCTCACTTGACTGTTTTGATGTCCTTTGGTTTTATTTTCCCACCGCCACCCTCCTCACCGTCGACGGGCTCCTCACGATGCTGCTCCTATAGCGAAAGCCGTCTCCAGGTTGCATCCATGTCCTACACACACGCACGCATACACACGTACACACACACACAAACACCTACACGTACACACACACATACATACATACACACACACACTAAAACATACACACATACATACACACAATTACTCACACATTCATGCATACATACAGAACATACACACACACAAAAACATACAAACCACACATTCATGCCTGCACACTGACACAAACACATATGCCTACGCACACATACCCCCCACACACACATTCATACACACAACTACCCACACACTTATGCCAGCACACAGACACAAACACACATGCCTACACACATACCCTCTACACACATACCCCGCCACACACAAACACACACGCCTACATACACACACTCGTGATTGCGAAAAACATAATTTGAATTCAAGATGTCAAAGTTCAAATTATTATTATTTTTTTTTTGAGCAATCACCATTGCTTATTGTTCTCACTTGACTGTTTTGATGTCCTTTGATTTTATTTTCCCACCGCCACCCTCCTCACCGTCGACGGGCTCCTCACGATGCTGCTCCTATAGCGAAAGCCGTCTCCAGGTTGCATCCATGTCCTACACAAACGCACACATACACACACACACAAACACCTACACGTACACACACACACACATACATACACACATACATACAGACACCTAGACATACACACACACAAAAACATACAAACCACACAAAAGCATACAAACCACACAAAAACATACAAACCACACATTCATTCCTGCGCAGACATAAACACATATGCCTACACACACATACCCCCCAGACACACA
This sequence comes from Uloborus diversus, assembly GCF_026930045.1. NCBI lineage: Eukaryota > Metazoa > Arthropoda > Arachnida > Araneae > Uloboridae > Uloborus > Uloborus diversus. Next base: position 67,482,027 of record NC_072739.1, on the reverse strand, counting down.
TTCATACACACAACTACCCACACACTTATGCCAGCACACAGACACAAACACACATGCCTACACACACATACACATACCCTCTACACACATACCCCCCACACACAAACACACGCCTACATCCACACACCCGTGATTGCGAAAAACATAATTTGAATTCAGGATGTCAAAGTTCAAATTATTATTATTATTATTTTTTTTAAATTTTCAAAATATTTGTAGTCATTAATTACATTTTACACACAGAAAGAGGGATCTATGTGGTTTTACCTGTTGAAGTTAAAATTGTGTATTGCACTGTAGTTAAATTTAGAGCAACACATTCTAAAAATGTAAAATTAATTTATAAAAATAAAATAAACTGATTTTATATAATGATTTTGCTTAAAAAAATCACTTGATTCAAATCAGTGATTTTTTTTTAATCACTTAATTTAAATCAAACTTATTTAAATCAATCAGCAAACTCTGCGAGAGCCCGCTGTGCTATGGTGCAATTCAATCCGTCTATTGAAGACAACCCTTGGGTATTAGGCTGCCGATCTTTATTTGATAGCGTGGAGCCCAATCGCCCTTAGAAAAACATTCTTAGTTCTAGAACAAGGAACAGTGCTCGACTAACTGAAAGTGAGGCCCTAGGCCCAAAATAATTTGGAGGCCCCCTTAAATCTCTCTAGCAGAATGCAATGATTGATTTACAGGTTTGGGGGCCCATGGAAATGCATTTTTGGAGCCTGCATTTCGGGAGCCTTCATAGATTCTGCAGTTTTGATGATAAGCGATTCATGTATAAACTTTTTTTTTTTTTCGAAGATTATTTTGGAATATTTTTCCTCTTTTTCAAAACCCATCTCATAAAATCATTGATTAGGTCTGTAGTAAGAAGACGCAACTTGAGATGCGCCATTTTTTTCGCCATTTATGCGCCAGTTTTTTTCACTTGTTATACTAATATGTTCTTTAATAGTACCGTCATTGTCAAGGACAGCTGTCTTGAAAAATGACGTGCCTTCTACAGGCCCGGCTCCTGGAGTAGGCGGCCGCCTAGGGTGGCAGATTTTTGGGGCGGCGAATTTTCAGATTGAAACATTTTTATTTTTAAGTATGGATATCTGTTTCGGCGCCTTAGGTCTCACTGCTTCAATGCCAAATAAATTAATAAAAACATAAATAAATAAGTAAATAAGAATAATAACAAATTGACGTGTGTACCAGTGCTTGGATATGCAAAACATAGTTTGGAATTTAACTAGAAATTCAATTTTGTTTTAGAATCGGCAAAGTGCGTGATTTAATAGTCTTTTGAAAATATTAATGTATCTTTCAGTGCCATTAGATGCACCACTTTAAATGTTGTGAAAGATATGTTGAAGTGTGTACTGTCTGACCATCGATTACATGGAAAGGCTAATATCCGGTTTATAGGCGGAAATGGACGTATCTATAAATTTATAGGGATGTTAGTTGGTTTGTTTCATATGTGCACTTTTGCCTCTCTATTATTTAGCCTTAGTTTTGTAAAAATGAAAATTTGATCACAGTAACATTTTTTAAATCTAAAGTATATTTGATCTGTATTCTCACGGCAAAAATTGATTTATTTACTCACAACAAAGTTTTGAGCTTACCATTTTGCTTTTACGTTCCTAAACGAAATGAAAATATTTTATTATTTTTTGTTGTTTCCTTGCTAACTATTTTTGTTTCTCCTTATTTTATTTTTGAGAATGCAATAAATGAATAAGGCACTAGTGACATTATAAAACGCGTGCATCAAAATCCCATCGTTATTTTCCCTTCTCCCCTGCTCGAGTATTTCAGATGGAATAGTCTTTACTTGGCAGATTGCCAAATTACATACAATCCATGATCAATCAGTACCAGTGCTTGGACATGCAAAACAGTTTGGAATTTAACTAGTAACTCACTTTAATTTTTTGCACTTTACTATTATTTTTATTTTATCAACACATTGTTTATATTATTGTTATTATTCAATTGGGGGAGGGGGCGTCACTTCTCAATACACTTCTCTAGGCGGTATTACCGCCTAGGGCGAAAGAACTACTAGAGCCGTCCTTGGCGTTCTATTTCCGAACAAAAAATCGTTGGCGTTTTTTTTTTTATGTTTTCTTGCCACTGTGCGTCTCCCGCCTTCCTCCCCTAACTACAGCACTGTATCTCTTTATAGTAAGTAAAAGTAAGGTCTCAAAGAAATTCTGGAAGGAAGTCTGTGGTGGACGTGCGTCAAAGACAACCCATAGCACGTACAGCCCAAAAATTTTGTACAAAATTACTTCGAGCCCCGGGGGTGTGTTCCTGGCATTTTATTTTTTTAAATTCGAATTAGGTTTTTAGTAATTGATTTTTTAAGCTCAAATTTTGCGTGAATTGCCTATTAAAGGGGTGAAAATTTACTTGCACTTATTAATATTATATATCGTTGGAAAGGGTTGAATTTTCTGCGTTCTACGCAATTTGTTCAATGCTCTAACTTAAATACGGCGGTAGTTATTTGCGTTTTTAGCTTGAAATTTTTTAGGCTTAGCTAAAATTTAGGCACTGCTTTCTTCATTATATCTATCAGTAAAAAGCGAAGGAATTGTCCTACAGTTTTCTTTTTCACACCACTGGAAAGAGCGGCTTTTTTTACTCCGGTCGAAAAAATTACCTTCTATCTCTAAAGGAAAAAAAGTTACAAGCCATTAAAAATCAATTTCGATTAATCCTCATCTCCATTAAAATTATTGATATTTTATTTGGCGTTGCCATAGTTACGTCTTTTCGATTCCCATGTTTCTTCTTTCCCTTATTCACAAACGTTAAGGGTTTCGATTTTGACGGAAAATCTGAGGCTCAACTCAATTCAAGCCCCGAGCTAAAGAGCATAATATATTACTGAGACCATGAATATACAAAACTACAGTTTTGCAATGCTCAGTCCCTTAGCTCTTACGGCTCTGCAAGTTAGTATAAGTTATTTTGAAACCCGGTTAAGGGGTGCTTTTTGATCCAAAGGGAGCTCATAATGCGTTTTTAATCTGCTTCTTTTTAACTGACGATTTAAATCTTTGCGAATCAAATAAGATTACGAAGCATTCTTCGAGGGTTGGTGAGCTTTAGCGAGCTGGTATTACAAAAAAAAAAAAGTCTTCACAACCTATGCGTGTGTCATTAAATGTAAAGGTATTTTTTTCATTTTAAAACACATTTTTTTTCCTTGTCGTCCGAATGGTTTTCTCTCTAATGCACAATTTTTAATATTTTGTGTCCCTTCTACTTAAAGTTTTTCTCTTTAATGTTCTCTAATTCTAATTTTTTTTTCAGCAATAATTTGAACATGCTGTTGGATTTCCACAAGTGTGATGCCAGACATTGACGCTCCCGATATTCACCAGTGTTTGAGCGTTCGTTTCAGGAATTATGTCGAAGTGATTGTGTGAATAAATACAAGGACAGTCAAATCCCTCTAAATTTTTACATTGAAAACTTATGAAGAGCTTTGTACATTCCTAAGCAGCAGAAACATGCAGTGCACCTCAAAAAGTTTAAGCTTAAGCTGCTACAAGTCTCGACTCTCTTTTCGTACTGTCGCCAGTAAAATTCTCAAATTTTATGCATGCAAGTTCTTGTAGTACTAATTCTTGCTGAAAGAAGATTGACTTCAATATTATTTTTCAAAAGCTTGTTTTGAATGTAAATTTTTATCGGGTGTTGTGTGCAAAGTTAAAGGTTATACACTTCGTTTTAAAAAACTGAAAGAGAATAGTAGAACAATGAGAAGTGTGATGAGGAATTCTTTGTGTATGCTGTAGATGTTATAGGGGACAGCCAATGGATATGTACTTATGAAAATTCGTCCTTACAAATTAGGTCGGCTCAATTTTATGACAAGACAGTTCTCATAATGACGCAGTCCATGCAAAGTGGGGTAACCGGGACACAAACAGAAAAAGAATTAAGAACTGTTTCTGACTCTTGGTTGAAAAAACTTAACTTCTGCGACAAAGTCTAAGAACAATTGCAAGCACAAAAAGCTTGATTTGTTTTATGTCCTTGTAAGCCCGTCTTGAAATTGAATGGACGAATTAGAGTTGTCAGAACGATGTCAATATTCTTTTCTTCTCAAATGTGAGATGAAAATACGCTTAGTGACCGAAGAAATTGTAGCACAAATAAAGCGTCTGGTGTTTTTTTTTCCTCCATTCATGAACACTTTCTTACTGTAAAGCAATGGAATGCCATGCGCAGATTCATAATGCTAAAAAATGTTATTACTGTGAACAATGTTCAAAAGTATTTGCTTATGCTTTACATTTAAAGGTACATCTTAGAACACATACTGGCAAGAAGCCATTTGCCTGTGAACATTGCTCGAAGAAATTTCCCACCCCTTCCCATTCCCCCTGTATCTCAAGAATCGTTATGTTTCTAAAATGTGTCGAGCTACACGCGGTTTGTATACGTCGACGTATTTGTTGAATCATCTTGAAATATGCGTGTTTGACAGTGATGAATTCCGAGATTTTGACCGTAAAATGAAAGAGTGGCGTGAAGAAGTGATATTTGTGCCTACGAAAGAAGACGGCGTAAAAGATTGCTGCATTTGTTTCGACTCGCTAGACGACGACGACGACGGAGGAAAGGAATTCGTTCGTCTGATGTGCAAGCACGAATATCACGAGAAATGTTTGTATAAATTGTGCTCGAAGGGGGACCGAACCTGCCCGCAATGTCAAAGTCTTATCAAACCAACTTTTTTGATTTACGAGAACACTTCTATATGGTACAGAGAACTTTGTTTACTTCGCAATGTGATGACGATTCTTAAAGAAAAGTTTTTGTATTTTATTGTAAAAGAAGGATGTATTCAGATGAGCGGTGAAGCTGACGACGAAATCGAGTGGATATTAAAGGAAACCCTGACAACATTGATGTGAATTTTTTTGTATGTATGTATGTATGTATATATATAAATATATATGAAAATAATAAAAATAATTGGAAACAAATTATTTAGAGTTTATATTTCGTTATATTATAAAGATGAAAAAAGTACGCTTTGATAATTGTATTGTCATATTTCATATTCCACGTGAAAATCGTATAAACGAAAGAGAACTTGATAAAATACGATTTAAGATGAGAATTTTAAACTTTGAAAAAATATGGGTTGTAAAAAAACAGTAACATGTTTTTTTTTTTACATCGTGTTTGGTATAGACCGATTTTTTTTTTAAATTCAAATTACGTTTATATAAGATGGAGATGTAAAGTTGTACCACTTTACAATTTTTTGCGTAAAACACATTTTTTTTTTCAAAAAAAAAAAAAAAAAATTGTTGAAAGATAGAAATGAAGTTGAAAAAATGTTCAAGAACTGTTGGACAAAAACAAGAGTGTTGGAAGGCCAAATTATCAAAGCGCAAACCAGTTTAGATAACGTGAAAACTGTTGTGCATAATTTTTAGACTGTTTTAAATAATTTGCAATCTTCGTATGAAAATGTGGATCCCCCGCCATTGCCTGACGAGAAGCAGGAAGAGAAAAAACAACCAGAATGCTAAAAAAAAATATTATATATATATATATATATATTTTTTTTTTTTTAAATGTGTTTCACGCAAAATTTTTGTATTATATATAGACGTGTCTTTTGAAATTCATAAAAATTTAAAAATTGTTTTCTTAACCATGGAAACGATTAACGATAGAACTGATAAACGTAACGATACGAGTGAAGAACGTAACGATACGAGTGAAGAACGTAACGATACGAGTGAAGAACGTAACGTGCCGAGTGAAGAACGTAACGTGCCGAGTGAAGAACGTAACGTGCCGAGTGAAATAGACGACATGACGGAAAATGAACGAAAACGTAGACACGATCAACTCGAAACGGAAATTATTTTTTTGGACAATACAATTGATGCATTGACAGAGCTAATTGAATCGGATGAAGAAAAACAAATACGACAATGTACGACGAAACAAAAACGACGATTTACGATTTGAAAAAATATGTTGAAAAAATAATTTCAACATTGAAAAACACGTTGGAAAAAAAATTATATATATATATATATATATATATATATATATATATATATATATATATATATATTTTCCAACGTGTTTTTCAATGTTGAAATTATATTTTCAACGTACGACATGTTTTTTCAACGTTTTCAATAGTGTTGTATTTTGGCATGTTTTTGTGAATGATTATAATTATTTTTTTGTAATCTTTTTTTCAATTCCATTGCAGATTCACATCGAAAGAGAGAGAAAGCAATGTTGAGAACATATTCTAAGACTCGTGTCTATACCGGAAACAGCAGCAAGATCAACTACAACGATGGTGTCATCGAACAACAGAAGAAACGATGTCCTTCTTCTCTTTTTGATTTGGCAAATCGTCGAATCGTTCAACTCTTACCGAATTTGAGACTCTCCGGTGCCGCATCTTTATTTTTCTTTCTACCTCATTTAAAACATCAAATGTGTCGTCGAACTGACGACAAGAAACGAATCGCTCGATTTCAGATCATGAATCCAAAATTGGAACGAGAAATTGACGCATACCTATGGAAACAATTAACGATCAATATATTTGGTTCGACGCTCGTCGGAAAAGAACGAGAACGGCAATCTTCGAAAGTGACGGATCTACTACTACTACTACAAGACGGCTCTTGGAAATGCATTTTCCAAACATTGAAAAAAAGACGACTCGATGCGATCGCGAGAATACGATCTGCGACGATTTCGAGGACGTTAACGAAAGTGATTCCGATTGTTGTTGTCGCATCGCAAAATGACGAAGGAGAAAAAAAAAACGATATGTCTGATTTCGGCGTATTTGCTCTCATTGATGCTAAAGGATTCTATTGTGCTGGAAAATACCGATTTCACGAAATAGCTATGATTTCGATTGACGGAGAAGTCGTGGAACATTTCACCATCGATCTGGAGAAAGAAATGAGGTTCGAATGGCTGACGCACGGTGATTTCCGTACGGTGTACCATCAGCTGGACCCTGAAGACGAGATGACGTTCTACGCCGACCGGAAGAAGGAGGGAGATATCCTGGTGCCTTACGCGGACATCAGGTACCTCATCTCCCTCTTTTTCATAAGGAACTCGTCTGAAGGGAAAATACATTGGGCCTGCGGGAATCACGAGTTGAAAGTACTCTTGGAGGATATGAACCAGCGGTTTGTCGACGTAAAAGTGCTGCAGATGCCGACCATAGAAGTGATACTGCAATTGTTTTCAAAGCATCTCGTTATAGACAGTCAGCATCAAAAAATTGCCGTACAAAAGTGTAGAATACATAAAAAAATACGGGTATTTACTCCCGGTGTGCTCTAGAACATGTGCTGGCCTATAACTTTTTTTATAAAGCAGTATTGAAGAACATTGGACCGTGTAACGGTGACAGGAGAATGTATTAATAATTGTTTGTATATATTTTATGTTATTCATTTATCTATTTTTTGAAATCGTATGTATTTTTATGTTGTTCATTTATATATTTTTTGAAATTTTATGTATATATTCATCCATTCATCTCTATTTTTTGAAATTTTATGTATATATTCATCTATATCTCTATTTTTTTTTGAAATTTATATTATTCATCTATATTTAATTCATTTATATTTGATATTATTTATTTATATTGTATGTTATGCATATTATATATATATATATATATATATATATATATATATATATATATATATATATATTGTAATTATTTTTTGAAACAACAAATGATAAAATAAACGAGAGGAGAATATCCTCTCGTTTATTTAAAAAAAAAAAACTATAGCCATTATTGGACTTGTATGTGATGATAACAACCTACTGTGATCTTTCGAGTTTGAAATGTAACATTTTAACAACTTAGTGTGATCTATCGATTTTTTAAACATATCTTTTTTATATAAAAAAAAACATACTGCAATATATTGAGTTTGAAATGCAACATTTTAACAACTTAGTATGATCTATCGATAATAATACTTTTATAAAAGTATGACATAAATAAAAAAATTGACATGATATGATGTTTAATCTAACATTAACCTTATAATGTATGTATAAATATTAGGTTTAGGTGGTCTAAAAAAAATGAATTAATTTTTTTAAACAAAAAAAATTTATTTCATTTTGTGCAGCTGCAATTTTTTTTTTTTTTGTTTTGTTTTGTGTAAATTTGACCTTCACGCTTGCGCTCTTATCTCGTCACACGCGTAACATCTTCCTTGCACGTGCACTAGTCGTGATCGATTAGATTAAATGCGTTTTGTTTCCTCCTTTTGCGAGTATAAAAGAAGCTCATCTCGTCTCGACTAATTCACTTTTATTTCCGAGATTGAAAAACCGTGACTCCAGAGCCTATATATATAGAGAGAGAGAGAGAAAAAATGTCTTACAAGTGCTATAGAAATTTTATTAGCAGGCATTCTTGTAAAAAAACTGTGTGTACGCTATGCGAATGCGTTGTTTCTTTCGGAGATTTTGAAAATCATCATAAATACAAGCATCGTTTGAATCCCTTGCAGAGATGTATGTATTGCAGGAGCTTTTGTTGGAATATCGGAAAAAAGATGCTTCAAGGGGAGCATTTGTTAAAATGCAGTCAACGCTACTTTAGACTGTACGAAAATGATTGGCGAGTCTTGCAGTTGATGGCTATAGACTATCCTTCTTCTTCTTCTACTGCTGCTGCTGCTGCTATTACTGATACTACTACTACTACTACTACTTGTAAAGCAGTCGTCGTGGATATTTCGACGCCGGGTGACGTGTTTAATAGCTACACGATGAAAATCAATTCGTCCAATCCGCTGATAGCGATATTCTTTGAAAAAGGTGCGGACGGAACTTTGATGAAAGGACTGAAATTAAAATTGTCTAATGGTTTGAAATTTAATTTTAGTGTAGCTGATGACTATTTTTATGTGTATTACTAATTGATTTATATGTGTTTTACGAATTGTTTTATATGTGTTTTACGAATTGTTTTATATGTGTATTTTTTAAAGAAAAATGAAATGATTGTATGACAAAAATGAATGAATAAAAATATTTTTAAAAAAAAATAAAGTGTCCAATATTGGTTCTTTAAGTGAATGTATTCCGAAATATCTAGTATAGTTTCAGATTGATAGATGAATTACACTGTATATGTTCCAAAATATCTAGTATAGTTTCAGATTGATAGATGAATTACAGTGAATATATTCCAAACTATTTAGTATAGTTTGAGTTTAATAGATGAATCACTGTAAATGTATTCCAAACTAATTAGTTTAAATTAGATAACACAATTACAAAAAAAATATATATATATATATATTTTTTGAATGTGTTGACGACAAGAATAACGATACGCAACCTCTTTATAAAAAATAAATTTCAAATCCTTTATTTTTTCATTTTTGTGTATCGGTAACCATGTCTACATTGATTGCTGAAAAACATCTCGCAACAACAAAAGTAACGGAACATGTTTCAAACTTTCCGAAAAACATAAAAAAATGTCCTCATTTTATCGAAATGGCTCGCGAATGGAAAGCCATTTACGATATCGTCAATACTCAGTTTAATTTTGCCGTCATGAAATTGGAACGTTTTCTGGAAAGCTGGAATGACTCTGCGATCGACGATGATCTACGTAAAAAACAAATCTTTTCGATTCTCGAAGCTTATTTGGATCCGGTTTTCGAAACTGCCGAAAAATATCTGAATATTCTCGTGACTTTTAACCCCATGATTAAAAATGGATATTTTTTTCTCAAAGAAGCTCAAAATTTACACAAATTCGTCTATTGCTGTGATCCGCAATATATCGTCACCACGGAAAAGGAAAAAATTAAAGACGACAACGACAACGACGTTTGCATTCGCTATAAATCGAGCAAAGATGAATTGAAAGCTCAAAAATACGAATGGCAATTATTGATGGAAAGAATGAAAGCGTTCCGAAAACGAGCGCACGAATGTACCGATATTTCTAACGGCATTTCTATAAACGATTTACAGGAATGTGCATTTGGATATGGTTTTATGAATACGATTGGCGATTGATTAACACGCTTTTCGGGAAAAAAAATCATGTAAAACAAGCGACACAGATTCGAAACACACACATACAAAAAAAAATCTATATATATATATATATATATATATATATATATATATATATATATATATATATATATATATATATATATATATATAGTTTTTTTTTTGTATGTGTGTGTGTTTCGTATCTCTTTGTCGGAGTTGTATAAATTGAAAAACATTTTTACACTTTGAATAATCTATTTTTCTAACAAAGACAACGAATTGTAACGAAGAATAATAATATGGCAGATACCGTCCGCCCCATGTCATCATCGTCGAGGGTCGATATAAATTTCAAATATGTTCTGGAACGTTTATTATTACAAGAATATCGTCATCGACATGATGATGACGATAATAATACTAATAATAATGAAAATAATGAAAATAGAGTTGGAAAAAACGAATATGTTTCTCTCCATACGATTCATTTACGAATTTTGGAAAAAATTGCCCATATTTTAAACGGACCTCATTTTTGGAACGGATTGACAGAGTTTTTAATTTTGCAACAACAAAATAACGGTCAAAGTTTCATCAAAGTTCATCGGGAATGTCAATTGCGATTGTACGAGATTTATAAATTGAACGCGATACTTTTCACAAATGACGAAAAGAGTATCATCGAATCGATGCTGAGTAAAGATTACGTGCCGAAAATCGAATTGACGAAATGCGCGGGTATCATGAATAAAAAATATAAATTCGTCAATCGTTCGGCATTAGAAATTCTTTTCGCTTCAGATCGCCAACAACAAAAACCGGCGAAACGAAAATATCGTCGTGGTCAGAATCAAATCGAAACCAAAAATGATGAAGAAGCAACAACAACAACAGAAGAGCAAAAAGACGACAAAATAGAAGAAGGGAAAAAAAACGGTCGTCGACTTTAGAAAATATATTGAAAATTCACGTTATCCTCTGACACCCGACGAATCGTGTGTACACGATCCCGTGGCGTGTCAAGTATTTTACGTCAGATATTTACACGAGCAAATACGGGATCCGAATCGCGTTTATAAAATTATCGATCGAGCATTGACGGTAACGAACGAAAGCGATGACAATCGACGAAAAGTCTTGCGTCAAGAAGATCAAGATTGGTCTGAACGTTATTCATTTAATATCAGTGCACATCTGGAGTTTATTAAAAAGAAATGGAACGAGAATAACGAACAACCACAACAAAAACAACGCAAGAGACAACACAAAGAAACGCAAAAAAAAACCCAAAGATGGAAAAAAAATGAAACTCGACGAAGAAAAAAATGAACGAAAAGATGTCGTCGTCGAACCAGAAGAAAAAGAAGAAGAAAATGGCGATGAAAATGTTGATCTTGTTTTGGAACAACAACAACAACAACAACAAGAAAATGAAGAGGAAGAGATGAATGATAACGATTCCGATTATGAATCTGACACCTAAAAAATTTTCAACGTGTCAAAAAGTTTGACAACTCACAAAAACACATCTTGAAAAAAAAAATAATAATATATTTTTTTTTTTTTTGTGAGTTGTCAAACTTTTTGACACGTTGAATTGTAAAAACATACTACTAATATTTCAAACGACATACTGCGATCTATTGATTTTGAAATGAAACCCATACTGCGATCTATTGATTTCGAAATGAAACCTTTTTTCCAAATGACATACTGCGATCTATTGATTTCGAAATGAAACCCATACTGCGATCTATTGATTTCGAAATGAAACCTTTTTTCAAACAGCATAAGCCTCTCCGAATTTCAAATCACAATCTTGAAATTCGGAGAGGCTTACGTTGATGCTGCTGTCTAACAAGAATCGGACGATTGTTGTAGCTCGGGAGGTGAGAAGTTTAACGAACTTAATATAGATTTTGTTAGATCTGATACACTATCCGATATTGAATCTTCTAATAAATCACTCGTATCCTTGCTCGCTAATATGATAACAACATGAGCAATATTTTTTCGAATCACAGTCTTGAAATTCGGAGAGGCTTACGTTATAGGTTTTGTTAGATCTGATACACTATCCGATATTGAATCTTCTAATAAATCACTCGTATCCTTGCTCAGTAAGCTAATATGATTACAACATACTGCGATCTATTGATTTCGAAATGAAACCTTTTTTCAAACAGCATAAGCCTCTCCGAATTTCAAATCACAATCTTGAAATTCGGAGAGGCTTACGTTGATGCTGCTGTTTAACAAGAATCGGACGATTGTTGTAGCTCAGGAGGTGAGAAGTTTAACGAACTTAATATAGATTTTGTTGGATCTGATACACTATCCGATATTGAATCTTCTAATAAATCACTCGTATCCTTGCTCGCTAATATGATAACAACATGAGCAATATTTTTTCGAATCACAGTCTTGAAATTCGGAGAGGCTTACGTTATAGGTTTTGTTAGATCTGATACACTATCCGATATTGAATCTTCTAATAAATCACTCGTATCCTTGTTCGCTAATATGATTACAACATAAGCAAATATTTTTTCAAATCACAATGACGCTGCTGTCTAACGATTGTAGCTCGGGAGGTGAGAATTGTAACGAACTTGATATAGATTTTGTTAGATCTGATACAGTATCCGATATTGAATCTTCTAATGAATCATTCGTGCTCGCTAATATGATTACAACATTGCTGTAACCGAAGAAGCATTACCAATATTTTTTTCGAAGTCACAATCTTGAAAAAAATTCGGAGAGGCTTACGTTGACGCTTGCTGTCTCACAAGAATCGTACGATTGTTGTAGCTCGGGAGGTGAGAATTGTAACGAACTTGATATAGATTTTGTTAGATCTGATACACTATCCGATATTGAATCTTCTAATAAATTACTCGTATCCTTGTTCAGTAAGCTAATATGATTACAACATTGCTGTAACCGAAGAAGCGTTAGCTCTAGTTCCTTTGCTGGAGTTTTTTGAAACTGTTTGTTCACTTTTTCGTTCAATTTCTCATATACCCTTTTTTCTTCAGCGGTATTTATTATACTATAGAATCTCTCCTTGTTGAATTTGTCAAGAATGCATTAAATTGTCAAATTTATCCTAATGATTTATATTGGCATCGTACAACTGATGGAACATTCTTTCTCCACTGTGAGCATAAAAAAATTTAGTACCCGTTAAAACACAAACTAATCTTTTTAATCCATTCAGTCAATTTTTCGATATGTACAAATTCACCCGAGATACTGGTATTTACTATATTATAGGATCTCTCCTTGTTGAATTAGTCAAGAATGCATTAAATTGTCAAATTTATCCTAATGATTTATAATTCAAAATAAATCAAGCAAAATTTCGTCCCCGTTAAAAAACACAAACTAATCTTTTTTAATCCATTTAGTCCAATGTGCAAATTTACCCAGTATTTTCTATACTATAGAATATCCCCCCCTTGTCAAAAATTTTTAATCCATTCAGTCAATTTTTTAAATCCATTCAGTCAAATTTTTTTTAGATATGAAAAAAAAAAAAAAAAAGGAGGGATTGTTTTTTACGATCAAGATTATCGCGCGTGATAGGTTGTTTTCTGATTATAAAAGCGCGGTATTTCGACGTTTTCATTCATTGTAACTCGTGTCTCTCGAGAGATTTGCAAAGAACAACAACAACAACAACAACAACAAAAAATATATATAAAATGGATTTTATTGAACTCAACCCGACAGACGATGAACGTGACCAATTTTTCGTGGAGCAACAAAATGATGAAAATGATGGACGACAATCTACCACCACCATCCCGACAGACGACCAATTTTTCGTGGAGCAATAAAATGATGAAAATGATGGACGACAATCTACTAGCACCGAAAAAAGGCAGTTTATTGACGGGAAAAAAATTTACAAGAAACGAAAAGTGGAAAAAAAAGTTTGTACACCGAGTCAATCGGTATGCGTTTCCGAAACGGCACAAGAATCTAGAAGAATTTTATTTGCCGACGAATTGAAATCGGAGAAAAAAAATAGACCCATTTCGTTTTTTTCACACGTTCCGGCTATCGTGGCAGCTCATCCTCAAAAAGGATACTCTGTGAGTAACGGAATAGCTTTCCTGAGTCGCGATGGACCGTTCGAAATGAAATATTTAGTGTTTGACTTGGGAAGATTGCATTGTTCCGAAATTTTATTTGCCGCGAATGGTCCGACTTATAATTTATTAAAGAAATACGCGATGGAAAATGGTATACCCATGACTCAAATGTATATGGAAGGTATGATTGAAAAGAGAAGTGAATACTATCGCGATAATGCATGTCCCAGTTGCTTTGATCCGGATTGCCATCGTTTCGAAATGATGTTGGCATCACGACTCTTGGTGGATGTTTGGAGAATGCCGATTGTTCATTGATTTTTTTTTTTGTCGTAGTCTCGATGCCAATCGATAACAGAAACTTACATAACGTGTCGACGTCATCAATTGATAACGTTTGGACGTCATCGCTGCTGCTGTATATAAAAGCTCGTTCTCTGGAGCAAAAAACTCATTCTACCACCGTAAAAGGTAGACATGGAAAAAAATTTGGATGTGTTTGACGATGTATCTGTCGTGGACAATGTTTTGGACTTGAACGAATTGGATCTCGAGATGCTATGTAAAAAGACGCATCCATCTGAATTTATTCAACGGTTTCACTCGCTATCGATTCCGTTAATTTTTTACATAGAAATGGATTCGCACAGAGTTCGATTTACGAGGATAGACAAAAAGACTACTCTGATCGAAGAAAATTTCCAGCGGAGTTTATTCGAGGGATTGTCGTCCAACGAATTGCGTGCGTTGGAATGGTTCAAAGTAAACAGAAAATTAAAAAGACCTCTTTTCGATGACTGCTGCGAACAAAAAAAAGACTACTACAAAAATCAAAAAACAAAACACGGATCGGCGGTTGAGTTTTTTGTACAGAAACATTTTTCTGGTGAAATATGGTTTTACGTTTGGATACAGGAGCGTGGCGGCGGAAGAACATCACGTGATCCAAACGAAAAACGTGCCGATATTCTATTACGAATTAAAAAGAACGTATTCGGTGCGAGAACGAAATTTCTCGGACGTGGATTTTGGTCATTTTAGGGGTTACGTGTTGCGTCCGGACAGAATTTTTGCGATAGCTCCGGAAACGACGTATGTGATCGTGACCCCTCAAAAATGTTTGTTTTCCTTTTTTAGAATTAAATCGTCGAGTTTATCCGATTTGAAACTGAAATTTAAAATTGCAAGGTTCAACGATGAAAGAAAATGTTCCGTGAAAAGTCTTTATCATCGTGCCACATATTGTCCTCAGCAGCAGCAGCAACAACAACAACAACAACAAATGATATTCGTCGAATTTGTCGTACAACCACCACCAGAACAAGGAGAGCAAATCGAATCTTTGAGTGCTACCAATGACGTTCCTTCATCATCATCTTTCACCATCTATGATCAGATATCTCCTGTCACGAATGACGTTCCTTCATCAACATCGGTCACCATGTACGAACCGATATCTCCTGCTAACATCACGGAGGACGTTCCTTCAACATTATCTTCGATCTCCATGTACGAACCGATATCACCTGTAAATAATACTAATAATACTACGGAATACGGATCAAGTCTAGAATTTCAACCCAAAACACCACTAATAGATTTGTCTATATTTTCGGAAGACTGGTTGAATGGTGATGACCTCGATTTTAACAATCTTGATATTATTAATTTTTGAATGTACAAATTGAATGTTTTTATCTTTGTATTGTATGATATGTAAATAAATATGATTTGTTTTTTTTTTTTTAAATATATGTGTTGTGTATCTTTTGTGTTTATCATTTTTGTTGTTTTTTTTTTTTTTAATATTTTTAAACCAATATTGGATAAGGATATCTGTTAAAAAAATGAATTTGGAAATGGAAACCTTGAAAAAAGATTTACATGTCAAACCTTGAACAAGATTATCTAAAAAAAAAATTAGAAACATTGAGGTATAATCTTGGGAAGAAAATGAAAGTTAAATATATCTAAATGATGATTAATTGTAAAATAATAGCTGTTTTATATTAACAAGATTACATGTTTTGCGCAAGTCAATTATTATAATTGGTATTCTGTTGAACGCAGTCCTAATTGGAAAATAATAGCTGTTTTCGCAATGGGTTACAAGTTTCGCGCAAGTCAATTAATATAATTGGTAGCTGTTATCAGGTTGAGGTAATGGATTATATTGAGAACTTGAGGAAAAATAAAAAATGAAAGTTAAATGTATCTAAATGATGATTAATTGGAAAATAAAAGCTGTCATTTGTTTTTATAATAACAGGATTACATGTTTCGCGCAAGTCAATTATTATAATTTGTATTCTGTTGAACTCAGCAGTTTGTCTTAATTGGAAAATAATAGCTGTTTTCGCTACGGGTTTTATGTTTTACACATGTCAAACCTTGAACAAGATTATCTAAAAAAAAAATTAGAAACCTTGAGGTAATGGATGATCTTATGAACTTGAGGAAAATGAAAGTTAAATATATCTAAATGATGATTAATTGGAAAATAATAGCTGATATTTGTTTTATATTAACAAGATTACATGTTTCGCGCAAGTAAATTATTATAATTGGTATTCTGGAGACTGCTATCAAGTTGAGGTAATGGATTATCTGGGGAACTTGAAGGAAAATGAAAGTTAAATATATCTAAATGATGATCAATTGTAAAATAATAACTGATATTTGTTTTATATTAACAAGATTACAAGTTTTGCGCGAGTCAATTATTATAATTTGTAATCTGTTGAACGCTGTCTTAATTGGAAAATAATAGCTGTTTTCACTACGGGTGACATGTTTCGCACAATTCAATTATTGTAATTGGTAGTTGTTGTCAGGTTGAGGTAATGGATGATCTTGAGAACTTGAGGAAAATGAAAGTTAAATATATTTAAATGATGATTAATTGTAAAATAATAGCTGATATTTGTTTTATATTAACAAGATTACATGTTTTGCGCAAGTCAATTATTATAATTGGTATTCTGTTGAACGCAACTGCTATCAAGTTGAGGTAATGGATGATCTTGTGAACTTGAACGAAAATGAAAGTTAAATATATCTAAATGATGATTAATAGGAAAATAATAGCTGTTTTATATTAACAAGATTACATGTTTCGCACAATTCAATTATTGTAATTGGTATTCTGTTGAACGCTGTCTTAATTGGAAAATAATAGCTGTTTTCGCTACGGGTTACATGTTTTACACACGTCAATTATTATAATTGGTAGCTGTTATCAGGTTGTTCTCACTAAATCGTACGTGACCCGTTTCTGAACATAGTTTTTGATTTATTTTATATGTTTTTTTTTGCCTTTTACAATCCAATATTGGCTCGAAATATAAGGAAAAAAAATATTTTTATAAATTGGATGATCAAATAATTGCAAATCCAATTTTTAATCTTCAAATTTATAAAAAAGAATTTTTTCCCCTTATATTTCGAGCCAATATTGGCTTTTCAACTGCTTCATCATCGATACCCTAAAAAATCGATACCGTATAGTGTAAATCGATGAAAATTTAATTTTAACCATCATCCACACGAATCCATTATCGATTTTTTCTCTGGGGTCCCGTCACTCTAAAAATTTTTTGAGCGACTGTATTATCTTATGTTTTTATCTTCGCGGTATTTTTTCCCTGACTGGAATGGACTACATGTGCGAGTACATAGTTAAAATGTTATCAGATAGGTGGCGCTAAAAGCAGAATAAATACTTTATCATTTCGCTTTTCCCCGCTATTTCACTTTGTCTTGCATTAACCTACATTTTATATCTCATGCAAAAAAAAAAAAAAAAAAAAAAAAAAAAACGAAGAAGATATAAAATAAAATAAAATCTGGTGACATGCTCTGCAGCTAAAACATTGGAAATGTGTATTTTATTCTTTATAATTTCATTAGGTGGAAGCATTTCCTACACTCACTAACAAAGTTGTATTCGAATTTTCAAAGAAGCTATTAAAATATTCCTAACAAGGAAAATTGTTGTGATTTTGACAATACTTGTTTTCTCATACATTTGGATGCTCACTATGTTCTTTATTACAGTCATGAGCTGAATACAGAAGTGGTTTACATTAACTGTTCTTGTTTATTGTCTTATAGTTAACTACCTCAGAGCCAGACGGGCTGCAATAGAAATGATGACGTCGCACTTGGCCGAAGCGCTTGAGGCATATTGGACTAATTCGGAATGGAAGAGAATCGGGTGAAAAATTGCATCGGGTGATAAGGACTTAAAGACACAAGAGAATCGGATTTGCGTCTTCTTCAGTTAGTACCCTAAATATGTTACTATGGGCATGATCGGATAGATTAACCGTGTTGACTAACCAGGCGCCTTTTAATAGTGGCACCGGTATTTTTCTGTTCTGAAAAGGCCGGTAAAGGCTTGATGAATTTCTAATAATTTAAATAACGATAAATACTTGCTCTTGTAGCGAGATCACAAAGTCTGTGTTGGCCAATCCGGTCGTGTTTCATGTTTTGAGTTACTCTTTGATTGGAGTGTGTTTGCTACTGAACTAGAACTACCGCGGTTTGACCACGAGCGTTCGAAAACACAGCTGTTCTACCGGAATTCCTCGAGAAATTCCAAATACGTCATAACCACGCGGTGCAACCGGTAGATCCTTTCCGAACGCAGCTATGTCTCAACATCTCATGTGCATCGAAGAGGAGAGACCAACAGCGGGAATCTCACCGTACTAATGCGCTAATGCGTCAGCTATAATGTAATGCAGTGGATTTTCCCGCTGCTGGTTGCGTTGCATGCTGGGTTCTTCGTTTAGTGTGTTTATTTCGAAAAAAATTCTGTGATTTTGATAGTTATTATTGCTTCCGTTGAACAGTTCTGCTTGAAAATAACATTCTTTCTTTCTCGTCCTCTGGAATGAGAGATATTCGCAGACTGAAATTATGCTTTGGAATTATATTCGTTTGACGCATCGCCGGAATTAAAGGATCAAAGACTTTTCCTCTGTTCGGCATCTGTAAGCAGTCATCAAAACAAGTAAGCTTAATTTTCACGTAACGTTTTGTGTAATTACGTTGAGAATGCAGGGAATTATTTAAATTTCATTTCTAGTCATGCGTTAATGGTTATGTTTTAATAAAAAATAGGAGAGGGAGGGGAGTTTTTAAAAATCAAATTCAAACACTGGGGATATTTCGATGATTGTTAATCTGGCGCGGTCGTCTCATTTTTGGCGTAAATAATTTTATTTTGGTAAGCGTACTGATTTATAGTAACCCTATGTGAATGGATATTTCCGATTTCTTTGTTTTGATTTGCAAAGAAAAATACCTCTCGCTTAGGTGCTGGAGCCAAAAATTGACGCCAATGAAGAAAGATCGCCAGATTCCCAATGATCGAAATATCCCCCAAACACTTTCTTTTTTATTGCCTAAGCTCTGGTGCCCAACAGAAAAGCTTATTTTCCCAAGCTTGTCTGAAATATTTTATAAACCAAATCTAAATTTTCATGTGAAAACAATAGAATGTGGTTAACTGCATGAGGCAATGCCCCCAAATGAACACTGGTACAAGGGGCAAATTCCACTTTCTGTGCTGGACAACTCAAGTTATGGAGTGTAGCAGACAATTTTGGAGTGTGCAAACCACCTTACTTTTTCTGAACTCTTTTATTTAGGCGAGTTTGAGCGACCCTTGAAGTAACATTTTTCTCGATCATGTTGTTTTTGGCCTTTGTAACTATGTTTACATGCCATATTATTTGACATCGGGAAACATGTCAGAAATCCGTGAGGGTACAGATGTGATATCCCCCCCCCCCCATTTGCCGACATCTGATTTTTTGCACAAAATTGAAATATTTTTCTCGCCCCAATAATTTTTTAAGCATGCCATCCCTGGCGAAACTAACCTGTGTTAGGCAACCCGAAGGCAATCTTAGATCTGTTCAAACTTGCTTACTTGGGTTGTTTACTCGGTTTCACGCAGGAGTGATAGGTGTTGTTTCGTGCAATATACCTTACAGGAAAGCTTATTTTGTGTTAGTTTAAATTCAGTAGTTGTGTTTTGAAGTAAAAACATTAGAAAATGCCAGTTTCTTCAAACTTGAACGTTAATTAAAAGTTAACTCCAACGTGGTGTGTATCTGTAACGTGCTATTGTCATATAATGTATTGTTTTAGACTGAGTGTGAGGATTTATACCATATAAAAAGGTAAGTTCTTTATTTTAGAATTCAAAAAAAAAAAAAAAAACTCTCACTTTCGAAATTCTTTGTTTTTACAAATCCTTGAGGGGTTCTTGTAGTTTTTAACTTTATTTTTACTGTATGTAAATGAATTTTACAAAAATAGTACGGTTATTTTGTTATAAAAGTTAATTCTTATCAATGCCACGAATTATTTAGACATTCTATGAACGTGCCTCCTTTAGGTACTGAATTTCTGAAAATAAGCTGACAGCATTTTATAAAAATATAAAGGTGTTATTTAATGTAAAATATAATAGGTATTTTGAAAGCATGTCTGGATAGCAAATAAATGTATAATTGTTTATGTTTAGGATGGTTCTGTTGAGACATTTTTACTTTTCGAGTAACTAAGCGCTTTTTTGGCTGAAATAGTTATTGATTTTGGGGATGATTTCCGCTTTAAACATCGCAATTTGAATCGCTTTGCTCTTTTTTAGCAGAGTATGAGAAAAGTTTTTGTTCGAAGAAATGCATGTTAGAAAATAGCTTTTATTTCTATTGGTACATATTTCATTGGTGAGCTGTTATAGTAATTTGTCAATTTAAGCATTTTAAATACTTTCTAGTAATTGTTCTTTGTGTACAGAAACTTTCTAGTTTCTGGTATTTTTGAAGCGTATATTCGTGATGTTTTTTGTTGTTGTTTTAATATATATTGTGTTCTGAAGTGCTTTGATCATGTTTTTTTATCTGATTTTTTCCTGTTGGCGCTAAAAAAGCATTGCTGAGAACGATGTATGACATATGTCGTCATACATCGTTTTCTTGGCGACGCTGTCTTAGCGCCAACAGGGAAAAATAGCCAAGGGTGGGGTATATCACATCAGTTCCAATTCAGAGTTTTATTGGTAAAAAAAAGAGAGGGGGGATATTCTCTCAGTTCCTAGATGGTAAAGCATGATAGAAAGAAACATAGGTGGATTTATGGGGGTGCCAGGGGGTGCGCCACACCCCCAAAATTTTTGGTTGGGTTTCGAAAAAAAATAACTTACTATATTTCACTCAGAAACGCAGTTGGGGGAAAAAATTCATAGCTGCTATACTAGTAAATTTACTTGATTTCAGTGTATCACCACACGTCGATAGTGCAAAAAAAACATAACTGTGCTCATATTAAGAATTAAAGTAATTTTATTTATTTGGGAAAAAAAACCTAATAAATAATTTCATGCAAATAAAGAAACTTCTCAAACAATTTATTGTTCAGTGCTGTGTTATTGTATAGAATAATTGCATGTTCTGTAATTGGGTATTTATTCGTATATCAATACCAGTTCTTCTATTTTGAAACAACAATGGCTAATAAAGTCCAAAAAAAAAAACTATTGCAAGATCTTTTCTAATTAAGGTGATTGCTAGGTGAGCAAAAAGCTTCCCGCCAAACAAGATGAACAATTTAAAAGATCTATCCATATTTCTGAGGAGTTGGAGGTGGGAGGAGGTTCTAATGGAAGTAAGTGTGATGAAAGAGGAGAAGAGGGAGGATGTTAGTTTGGCAGATACTTGATAGGCAAACTAGTTATCATTACTTTTTTAAGGCTGAGGGTTTTTGGGGTTTAGGGTGTGTGTGTTGTGTGGGTGTGAAGGCCTCCTTTTTTGTGCGGAAAAAGTTAAAGGTTTTCTTGACTGGGAAATTTTTATAACAGGTTTATTTTTGATGAGATATCACATCTTTTTGCATTGATATTATTATTTTGTCTGTATTTTTGGAATTGAGAACTTCAAGTCAGAAACTTTTCAATCGAAATAACGCTATGTTGTGTTTTTAAGGAACAACAATGGCAAGCCCAATTTTACGTCAAATTATTTTCTGACCATTAAGATTCTATGTTCGTTTTGCGAGCATTGGGCCGTCTAAATTTTATTTAATCCTTGTATCATCTCTATTGCAAAGAAAACTTCTAAAAAAATGAAATACTATATTTTAAGTTATATTGTTTTCGAGTATTTTACAACTTGGCAGTAAATTCTATTAGTTTCTTTATTTGACGGATTATTCAACATTTTTCATGAAGGTTTTTTAAAATGTTTTATAGCTTGCAAGTTATTTTAATCTAGCTTTTTTACTTTTTATTTAATGATTTTTTTTCTTAAATCGTGGATTATTTTGCGTTTAATGGGATAATTTTAATTGTTTGGTGATTTATCTTTCTTTTAAAGGGAGTCTTTGTCTTGTTTAATACCTAGTTTTGTTTAAAAGTACATTAAAAAGATGAAATAATGCATGTTATTACCAAGCCAAAAAAAAACTAAGCCATTAAATATTTTTAAATTTGAATGTGTCAGAGGATCTATATACAACTCTACTCGACGTCAAATGGCCGATATACGAAATTTGCCACAGCGATTGCGCATGATGCATGCGGACTTAGCTCATTAAAAGTTATGATTAAATTAATTGAAAAAACTTTGTCTGTTTACAAATTACTACAAAACACAGATATCCACACACGTATTTCATATATTTTCAATTCATGATGTGTTATGCTTGTGGAAGATGCATTATTTTCAAAAATAAGCAAACCAATAAAAAAATACTATTTTTCGCTTTCAATTATAAAGTTAGATGTATCATATTCATATGCATGTAGTTTCGTGTCATATGTCACACAAAATATTAACCCCAGTTTCGCGCTGACATTTAAAATTTCTTCCCCCCTTAAATGTATTAAAATATATATTTCGTATCGGCAAAACTTGGGGGGGGGGGGGGGCAGCGTTTTAATCTCATTCCTTAATTTGTTTCTCTGCATAAATATAAACAAACAACATGGAATCTTGAAACAGAAAGCCCAATGAGCTAAGTTCGTGCGCAGTTACTGTGGCAAATTTGTGATATCCGCAATTTAACGTCTCTAGTTGCAACTGTTGGATCTGTTTTAGTCTTGATTGAATTTCATTTAATGAGACAAATTTTGAATAACTGTTAGATCTGTTCTAACCTTGCAATTGCAGTGAGAGATTAACAAACCCTATGAGCTGAGAGTAAGTACATAAGAATTTAAGGGAAATTAGTGATTTTCAAACTTTAATTTTTCTCGCCCATGATGTTGAATTTTTGTATATGTACGCAATGGCCCCCCAAGAATATGTATACAAAAAATCATTACCATAGCCCCCGGGGGGTTGTGACAGAACCCCGGGAACGTACAATTTGGGGGATAAAAATGAGGGGGGTCAAATGCCACAAAAGGCACATCAGTTGGGCACAAGGAATGTGTGTGCGAAATTTCAGCTTGATTCCTCTTTTTGTCTGTGCTGTGTCCCTGTCGAAGAAAGCGAAAACTTTTTTGAACAGCGATTTTCTAACTT
Source organism: Uloborus diversus (assembly GCF_026930045.1). Taxonomy (NCBI): domain Eukaryota; kingdom Metazoa; phylum Arthropoda; class Arachnida; order Araneae; family Uloboridae; genus Uloborus; species Uloborus diversus. The sequence continues at coordinate 67,458,299 of NC_072739.1, read as the reverse complement.
AAATTCCTCCTCCCGCTGATGGTCCAGGGGATTGTATTTTGGTTTACGTCGTCAGGGACCACCAGGGGCGGATTCAGGGAAGGGTCAAAGGGTCAGCTGACCCCCCTGTGGCATGAATTTTGTTATGATTATTACTGAACTTCAATTTTTTTTTATCCGAAAAAATAGTACATGAAATCAATGTTAAACGTTTTTTGCTTCGTTCTATCTACAAGGTATTTCTTCTCGGCATGTCATTTTTCAAAGGATTGACTGAGTTTGGTTACTGGGCTATTGGTCTTTTGAGATTTTTGTTCATTTTCAAAAGAAATATATTCAAAGTTTACGACAAGGTGTCCAACTTTTTTAACTCTAGAAATATGAATTTAACTGAAAATGTGAGGGAATTGTCAAATGGCACAAGTTGCAAAAAATTTAGGGAAGGAAGGGGGGAGTAATTTAAAAAGCTAAGAAATGTAATCTTTTTTTTTGGGGGGGGGGGGGGGCTCCGCAATATATGAGAAAGTGTTCCTCCTCTATGTGTGTGTCACATCCTCCTTGTTTGTGGGGGGGGGGCACCCCTGCTTCACTGACACTTTTTTGTGTGTGAGATATAACGCTGGCCATTGAAACTTGACCCCCCTTACAAAAATTTCTGGATCCGCCTCTGGGGACCACTAGAGATTGCGTATACGAAAAATTAACTCCGAGGGTCTTCGTGGGGCTGAGATACAGAGCGGTGAAAAACCCAGAAAACCCCAGCTTGTTCTGTCGTGTAATCTTGTTCTTGTTCGCTTTTATTTTCTTTCGTATTTGGCGGTGGATTTGCTTCTGTTGGCTGCTGACGTTTGGTTTCCTTGGCGGGATGGATTCATCTGCTGTATGAAATATATTATGTTTATAAATGTATAGTTATTAATATCTACAAATTTTTGAAAAATTAAAAAAAAAAAAAAAATCTGATTTAAATAAAAAATAATTAATTTGAATTTTGACCTCTTGAATTTGAATTATGTTTTTCGCAATCACGAGTGTGTGTGTGTATGTAGGCATGTGTGTTTATGTGTGTATGGGGGTATGTGTGTTTGTGTGTAGGGGGTATATGTATGTGTGTGTGGGCATGTGTGTTTGTGTCTGCGTGCAGGCAGCAATGTGTGAGTAATTGTGTGTAGGTGTCTGTATGTATGAGTAGGTGTCTGTAAGTATGCATGTGTGTATGTATGTGTTTGTGTATGTGTATGTATGTGTGCGTGTGTGTGGGTAGTTGTGTGTATGAATGTGTGCGTAAGTTTGTGTAGGTGTCTGTAAGTTTGTGTAGGTGTCTATGTATGCGTGTGTGTGTATGTATGTGTTTGTGTATGTATGTGTGTGTATGTGTTTGTGTATGTGTAGGTGTATGTATTTGTGTGTGCTCGTGTGTGTAGTTGTGTATGTGTGCGCGTGTGTGTAGGACATGGATGCAACCTGGAGAAGGCTTTTGCCAGAGGAGCAGCATCGTGAGGAGCCGGTCGACGGTGATGCTGCAGAGGTTGCTGGCGGGAAAATAAAATCAAAGGAACGCCAAAAACAGTCAAATAAAAGCAATAAGCAATCGTGATTGCTCAAAAAAAATCCGATTTAAATCAAGGTAGTTCGTTTTTTTTATTTAAAAATTAAAAAAATGACGAACCCTGACGGGAAGTAGTTTTTTGTTACAGGAACATTTAAGCAAATTTAAACAACCTTCCAATTCATTTTTAGCATATATTGCCTTTGGTAGTGAGGATGCACATACATGCCTTTGTTTATAAGCAACAAAATTATTATTTGTCCTTCTGATTGGTAAAATGTAATGTATACAAATTACATGCTTTAAAATCATTAATTATATGAAAACTTATATGTTTTTTTCAATAAATTATAACTTATACCCAAATTACCCTAACGGATCTTATATTAGTTTGCAAATGAGGCATTTTTCACTTCTGATTTTGGAGAGGATCATCACCACCATGGGTCGAAGTTTCTCCTCCAGAGACTTAAAGTATACAAAGGGAACATCACATTGCATGCGTTATACTGACAGCCGTTTATGCTATCCAGAGACTGCAGTTTTGTAATTGTTATGGACTCATTGGTCTGGAACAGTCAATAACCGAGCTGGTGGCGGTTGCCATCTCATTCAAACTGAGAGTGACAGCAAACTAGGGTTCGTGGTTTTTTTAATCAGAAAGGTTTAATTTTTTTATTTTTATCTGATTTTTTTTGAGTAATCATGATGGCTCATTGTTCTCACTTGACTGTTTTGATGTCCTTTGATTTTATTTTCCCACCGCCACCCTCCTCACCATCACCGTCGACGGGCTCCTCACGATGCTGCTCCTATCGCGAAAGCCGTCTCCAGGTTGCATCCATGTCCTACACACACGCACACATACACACACACACAAACACCTACACGTACACACACACACACATACATACACACATAAATACACACAATTACTCACACATGCATACATACAGACACATACACACACACAAAAACATACAAACCACACATTCATGCCTGCACACTGACACAAACACATATGCCTACACACACATACCCCCCCTCACACACATTCATACACACAACTACCCACACACTTAGGCCAGCACACAGACACAAACACACATGCCTACACACACATACACATACCCTCTACATACATACCCCCACACACAAACACACACGCCTACATACACACACTCGTGATTGCGAAAAACATAATTTGAATTCAAGATGTCAAAATTCAAATTAATTTTTTTTAAATATTTTTTTTAAATATTCAAAATATTTGTAGCCATTAATTACTTTATATTTTTACGTTATATTTCATACGGTAAATGAAGACATTCATCTTACTTTTAAAACTAAGATAAGTTCTCTTTCTATTCAATCCATTTTGAGATTTATAAATGCGTTATAATACTTATATGGTGATTTTTTTCCCCATGTTTTTCTCTAAAATAAGGTTTTCGTCATCATGTACACTTTAGTATAAAAAGGCTATGTTGAGCAATTACTTTTCTTAACTATATAAGTGATGGTGCATAACAAAAACTTGGTATAAATTTTTATTCGGTTCTGTACTGAACTAAACTGTAATTTCGGATTATAAGCAATATTGCAAGAGTGAAAATCTGTTTCACACACAGAAAGAGGTATCTATGTGGTTTTACCTATTGAAGTCAAAATTGTGTAACGCACTGTAGTTAAATTTAAAGCGACACATTCTAAAAATGTAAAATTAATTTTTTTTCACAAAATAAACTGATTTTATATAATGATTTTGCTTAAAAAATCACTTGATTCAAATCAGTGATTTTTTTTTTAATCACTTGATTTAAATCAAGCTGATTTAAATTAATCAGCAAACTCTGCGAGAGCCCGCTGTGCTATGGTGCAATTCAATCCGTCTATTGAAGACAACCCTTGGGTATTAGGCTGCCGATCTTTATTTGATAGCGTGGAGCCCAATCGCCCTTAGAAAAACATTCTTAGTTCTAGAACAAGGAGCAGTGCTCGACTAACTGAAAGTGACGCCCTGGGCCCACAATAATTTGGAGGCCCCCTTAAATCTCTCTAGCAGAATGCAATGATTGATTTACAGGTTTGGGGACCAGTGGAAATGCCTTTTTAAAGCCTGCATTTCGGGAGCCTCTATAGATTCTGCGGTTTTGATGCTAAGCGGTTCATGTATAAACTTCTTTTTTTTTTTTTTCAAAGATTATTTTGGAATATTTTTCCTCTTTTTCAAAACCCATCTCATAAAATCATTGATTAGGTCTGTAGTAAGAAGACGCATCTTGAGATGCGCCATTTTTTTCTCCATTTATGCGCCATTTGTTCGCCATTTATGCGCCAGTTTTTTTCACTTGTTATACTAATATGTTCTTTAATAGTACCGTCATTGTCAAGGACAGCTGTCTTGAAAGATGACGTGCCTTCTACAGGCCCGGCTCCTGGAGTAGGCGGCCGCCTAGGGTGGCAGATTTTTGGGGCGGCGAATTTGGAAATTGAAACATTTTTATTTTTAAGTATGGATATCTGTTTCGGCGCCATAGGTCTCACTGCTTCAATGCCAAATAAATTAATAAAATCATAAATAAATAAGTAAATAAGAATAATAACAAATTGACGTGTGTACCAGTGCTTGGATATGCAAAACATAGTTCGGAATTTAACTAGAAATTCAATTTTGTTTTAAAAGCGGCAAAGTGCGTGATTTAATAGCCTTTTGACAATATTAATATATCTTTCAGTGCCATTAGATGCACCACTTTACATGTTGTGAAAGACATATTGAAGTGTGTACTGTCTGACCATCGATTACATGGAAAGGCTAATATCCGGTTTATAGGCGGAAATGGACGTATCTATCAATTTATAGGGATGTTAGTTGGTTTGTTTCATATGTGCACTTTTGCCTCTCTATTATTTAGCCTTAGTTTTGTAAAAATGAAAATTTGATCACAGTAAAATTTTTTAAATCTAAAGTATATTTGATCTGTATTCTCACGGCAAAAATTGATTTATTTACTCACAACAAAGTTTTGAGCTTACCATTTCGCTTTTACGTTCCTGAACAAAATGAAAATATTTTATTTTTGTTGTTTCCATGACAACTATTTTTGTTTCTCCTTATTTTATTTTTGAGAATGCAATAAATGAATAAGTAAAAGTAAGGTCTTAGAGAAATTCTGGAAGGAAGTCTGTGGTGGACGTACGTCAAAGACACCCCATAGCACGTACAGCCCAAAAATTTTGTACAAAATTACTTCGAGCCCCGGGGGTGTGTTCCTTGCATTTTAGTTTTTAAAATTCGAATTAGGTTTTTAGTAATTAATTTTTTAAGCTCAAATTTTGCGTGAATTGCCAATAAAGGGGTGAAAAATTACTTGCACTTATTAATATTATATATCGCTGGAAAGGGTGGAATTTTCTGCGTTCTACGCAATTTGTTCAATGCTCTAACTTAAATACGGCGGTAGTTATTTGCGTTTTTAGCTTGAACTTTTTTAGGCTTAGCTAAAATTTAGGCACTACTTTCTTCATTATATCTATCAGTAAAAAGCGAAGGAATTGTCCTACAGTTTTCTTTTTCACACCACTGAAAAGAGCGTCTTTTTTTACTCCGGTCGAAAAAATGAGCTTCTATCTCTAAAGGAAAAAAAGTTACAAGCCATTAAAAATCAATTTCGATTAATACTCATCTCCATTAAAATTATTGATGTTTTATTGGCGTTGCCATGTTTACGTCTTTTCGATTCGCATGTTTCTTCTTTCCCTTATTCACAAACGTTAAGGGTTTCGATTTTGACGGAAAATCTGAGGCTCAAGTCAATTCAAGCCCCGAGCTAAAGAGCATAATATATTACTGAGACCATGAATATACAAAACTAGTTTTGCAATGCTCAGCCCCTTAGCCCTTAGGGCTCTGCCAGTTAGTATAAGTTATTTTGAAACCCGGTCAAGGGATGCTTTTTGATCAAAAGGGTTTATAATAGGGGGTTATAAAGGGATTTTCCCATAATGCGTTTTTAATCTTTCTTTTTAACTGACGATTTAAATCTTTGCGAATCAAATAAGATTGCGAAGCATTCTTCGAGGGTTGGTGAGCGTTAGCGAGCTGCTATTGCAAAAGAAAGTCTTCACAATCTATGCGTGTGTCGTTAAATGTAAAAGTATTTTTTTCATTTTAAAACACATTTTTTTTGCTGTCGTCCGAATGGTTTTCTTTCCAATGCACAATTTTAAATACTCTGTGTCCCTTCTACTTGAAGTTTCTCTTTAATGTACTCTAATTGTTTTCATTTTTTTCCAGCAATAAATTTGAAGTGCTTGCTGTTTGATTTGCAGAAGTGTGATGCCAGACATTGACGCTCCCGATATTCACCAGTGTTTGAGCGTTCGTTTCAGGAGTTATGTCGAAGTGATTGCGTGAATAAATATAAGGACAGTCAAATCCCTCTAAATTTTTTGTTAAAACTTATGAAGAGCTTTGTACATTCCTAAGCAGCAGAAACTTTCATCGCATCTCGAAAAGTTGAAGCTTTGGCTGCTACTAGTCTCGACCCTCTTTTCGTACTGTCGCCAGTAAAATTCTCAAATTTTATGCATTCTAGTTCTTGCTTAGATAAAGAGCATTGACTTCAATATTATTTTGCAAAAGCTTGTTTCGAATGTAAATCTTTATCGGGTGTTGTGTGCAAAGTTAAAGGTTATACACTTCGTTTTAAAAAACTGAAAGAGAAAGGTAGAACAGTGAGAAGTGTGATGAGGAAATCTTTGTGTATGCAGGAGATGTTATAGGGGACAGCCAATGGATAGGTAATTATGAAACCTCGTTCTTAAAAGTTAGGTTTCCTGAAATTTATGAAAAGACAATTCTCATAATGACGCTGCCAAAGCAAGGTGTGGTAACCGGGACACAAACTGAAAAAGAGTAAAGAACTGTTTCTGACTCTTGGTTGAAAAAACAACTTCTCCGACGAAGTCTAAGAACAATTGCAAGCACAAAAAGCTTGATTTGTTTTATGTCCTTGAAGGCCCGTGTTTAAATTTAATGGACGAAGTAGAGTTTGCAGAACAATTTCGCTTAATTTTTTTCATCTCAAATTTGAGACTTTGTACTAAAAAACAAACTACTACTATCTTCTGATTTTGGATTCAGTACTGAATACTTTATTGACTTAATTATACTGAATACTTTATTGACTGAAGGAATTTTTGAGCATTTATTGTACCAGAAATAAAGCGTCTGGTGTTTCGTTTTTTTCATTCATGAACACTTTTTACTGTAAAGCAATGGAATGCCATACGCAGATCCACAATGCTAAAAATTGTTATTACTGTGAACAATGTTCAAGAGTATTTGCTTATGCTTCACATTTAAAGCAACACCTGAGAACCCATACTGGCGAGAAGCCGTTTGCCTGTGAACATTGCTCAAAGACATTTTCCACCGCTTCAAATTTAAAGCAACACTTGAGAACCAATACTGGAGAAAAGCCATATGCATGTGAAGTGTGTTTTAAACAATTTTCTTCACTGGCAGAGCTGAAAGCACACATGAGAACCCATACTGGAGAAAAACCGTTCTCCTGTGGAGCGTGTTCTAAGGAATTCTCTCATCTGGCAAGCCTGAAGAAACACTTAAGAGCCCATACTGGTGAAAAACCACATTCTTGTCGATTCTGTTATAAGAAATTTTCTCTTCTATCAAACCTGAAACAACACTTGCAGACCCATACTGGCGAAAAGCCATTCTCTTGTGAATTGTGTTCTAAGGAATTTTCTCATCTGGCAACCCTGAGAAGGCACTTGAGACTCCATATTGGAGAGAAGCCATTTTCCTGTGAAGTGTGTTCTAGGGAATTTTCTCAACTTGCACACCTGAAAGTGCACTTGAGAACCCATACTGGAGAAAAGCCATTCTCCTGTGAAATATGTTCTGGGAAATTTTCTCAACTAGCAATCCTGAGAGAACACTTAAGAACCCATACTGGAGAAAAGCCATATGCATGTGAAATGTGTTCTAAGCAATTTTCTAAACTAGCAAACCTGAAAAGACACTTGAGACTCCATACTGGAGAAAAGCCATTCTCCTGTGATGCGTGTTCTAAGGTTTTTTCTCTTCTGGCAAACCTGAGAAGACACTTGAGACTCCACACTGGAGAAAAGCCATTCTCCTGTGAATTGTGTTCTAAGGAATTTTCTCTTCTGGCAAACCTGAGAGAACACTTAAGAACCCATACTGGAGAAAAGCCATATGCATGTGAAATGTGTTCTAAGCAATTTTCTAAACTAGCAAACCTGAAAAGACACTTGAGACTCCATACTGGAGAAAAGCCATTCTCCTGTGAATTGTGTTCTAAGGAAATTTCTCATCTGGCAACCCTGAGAAGGCACTTGAGACTCCATACTGGAGAGAAGCCATTTTCCTGTGAAGTGTGTTCTAGGGAATTTTCTCAACTTGCACACCTGAAAGTGCACTTGAGAACCCATACTGGAGAAAAAAACCATATGCATGTGAATTGTGTTCTAAGCAGTTTTCTAAACAATCAAGCCTAAAAAGGCACTTGAGAACCCATACTGGGGAAAAACCATTCTCCTGTGGAGCGTGTTTAAAGAAATTTTCTCTTCTGGCAAACCTGAGAAGACACTTGAGACTCCACACTGGAGAAAAGCCATTCTCCTGTGAATTGTGTTCTAAGGAATTTTCTCTTCTGGCAAACCTGAAAGAACACTTAAGAACCCATACTGGAGAAAAGCCATATGCATGTGAAATGTGTTCTAAGCAATTTTCTAAACTAGCAAACCTGAAAAGACACTTGAGACTCCATACTGGAGAAAAGCCATTCTCCTGTGATGCGTGTTCTAAGGAATTTTCTCATCTGGCAACCCTGAGAAGGCACTTGAGACTCCATACTGGAGAGAAGCCGTTTTCCTGTGAAGTGTGTTCTAGGGAATTTTCTCAACTTGCACACCTGAAAGTGCACTTGAGAACCCATACTGGAGAAAAGCCATTCTCCTGTGAAATATGTCCTGGGAAATTTTCTCAACTGGCAAACCTGAGAGAACACTTAAGAACCCATACTGGAGAAAAACCATATGCATGTGAATTGTGTTCTAAGCAGTTTTGTAAACAATCAAGCCTAAAAAGGCACTTGAGAAACCATACTGGGGAAAAACCATTCTCCTGTGGAGCGTGTTTAAAGAAATTTTCTCAGCGAAAAAATCTGAAAGACCACCTGAGAACCCATACTGACGAAAAGCCATTTCCCTGTGACCCTGAGAAGACCCTTGAAAATCCGTGCTAGGAAAAAGGCATATTCCTGTGAAGTGTGTTCTACGATGTTTCTTCGCTCCACCACGCTAACACAACACTTGAAATTTTATACTAAAGAAGTGTCCAATAGGGGAGTTTTCGATTTTTTAATTTAATTTTTATGTGATAGAGTAACATGTATGAACATCATAGGTGAAAAAAATTTTGCGATACGATAAGTATTTTTTTTTTTTAAATTAATTTTTAAAGTTCAAGCAATTGTGACGTTTTGGGAACTCAAGAAGGCACTTCGGAGACAACAATTTCATTCGTACGATGAAGTTAAGGAGTGCGTACCTAATTGGTTCTAGCAGCAGCCAAAGGGCTGTTATGAGCACGGAGAATCCCAGAGGGATTAATGTTTAAACAATTTCGGTTACTATTTTTGAAGAATGTCGAACAAAGTATCAGTTGTATAACCTCTGCCACGTTATGTATTGACTGAACCTAATAGAATGTTATCGCGACCATATTTTTGAGCAAATGGTAAAGGGGAAAATTACCTTTCCCCAAACAACCATGACAGCGGATGGGCTAATATGACACAGAATTTTTCTCTCTTTCCTGCTCTTGACTATGCAATGGGAGGGTTGTCAGATTTTTGTAAATGTTTTGTCACAAAAAAACTTCAATAAAAGATTGTCATTTTGTGTTATTTTTGGGTCATTATCAGCCTCAAAGTTATCTTAATACATTTAAAAATTATTATTCATAGTATCTTATTGTTTCTATTACTGTCAACCGAAGCTTAATAAAATTAAGTATGATGTTTATTAAAGCCGTGTTTTGCTTTCGAACCATTACTATAACCCAAATTCCCACATCATGGTATCATATAGTAAAACGTATGTTTGCAATTTTTATAGAAATGAGTACATAAACATCTATTTTATAAAAACTATTCTAGCAAGTTACAATGCTAAGCTGGAACAAGAAAAAGGAAAACAAGTTTTATAAGTATTATAGGATTTCAGAGCTCGAAAGGGGTAATTTTTTTCCTCAAATCACCTCAACGGACCCTAAACTGACTCAAGAACCCTTAGTAGAAAAAAATGCCACTATACAGTTAGTGTGAATGGCATATGTGATTAATTGTGTCATTTTCCAGACACATTTGCACTCTATATCCATTTAAATATCATACTAATCCTATTCCATGGGATAAAAAGTTTGGAAAATCAATAGTTTTAAATTTAAATAAATGAAAACATTACACTAAATATAAATTATGATTACTCTTTTGCTTATTTAATTAACTCATATCAATAAATATTTTCTTAATTTAAACAAAACAAATATTAATAGAAATACTCGGTCCCTATTTATCGCACGGACACCCCGGGCCAGTGCCCAGAAGTGAAATTTCTCTGGGGAAAGAACATGTTCTATAAACAAATCACGAAACAAATGTCAAATTTCCCATAATCTCACTATGAGTTCTTTAAAATTTTTACAGACACATTATCAGGAATTAAAGATTTTCTTTCATATTGATTGTATTAGGAATTTCAGGTTCTGTCATTTACTGTTAAATTCCACTCGTTGATTTCAAACGGGATTGTTCGTTCACTCCATTTAAAGAGGGTTCAGAGCTAGGCGAATCGCCTGCGTTTTTACTTTTGACAAACAACGACATTTTAAAAAATATATTTACTAAGAGACGTGACAGCACAACAAAAAAGATTTATAAATCCTAGACTAGAAATCACACCCAAGGGCATTCGTTGGTGAAAATAAAACCCGCGATCAGCCTAGAGTCCCTATGACCAGCACAGCACGATGCACAGTCAAACACGGAGGCCATGATAATCCCACTATCAAATGCAGTGGCTGATATCACTCCATGAGACGATTTACCTCATTGGGCTATCACCGGGTCGATCATTTCTCCATGTGTTTCGTCCTCTCTTTCAAACATCGCTTTCGTTTACCTGTAACTGTCGGGGAAATAGCGTTGTTCTGTTGTTTACATGGATTCCGTCTTGGGCCTTTTGATACTTTTTGAGTTCGATAATGAATAAATACCGCCGTTAAAAAGTAAAAAGTTTCATTAGTTCAATATCGTAACTGGACTTGCAACTGTCCGACGTCTTTCCGTTCATCATAACGAGTAAGTTTTAATTTTCTCGTAATACGCTTTCCGAATCATCGTGGTTACTGTCCTGTGACTTTTAAATACTTTATGAGTACAATCACAGCTGGATGCTGCGACACTTTGTTCAAAACCTTTTACAGTTAATATGCATTGTAACTAGTGATGTGCCGGATCGTTAGAAAAGTAGATCCGCGGGTATGGATACGGATCGTTAGTGTCAAGATCCGCTGATACGGATACGGATTTCAAATTTGTTTTACCCAATTCAACTATCCAAGTGTTTAATTTGTTATGGAAGGTATTCCCGTCAGAATAATAACACTGCTTCTTGAAAAAAATGTTATCTACGGCCAAAATATAATCAAGACTATGATTTACTCTTTAAAGAAATCTCGGTTAAAATTGAGGGAGAGTTGAAAGGAACGGGTCAACTCTGCATTAATGCTTTAATAGAATGTGAAAAATTATTTCTAGCTTGCTCGGTAGATGTAGGATACAGGAGCAAGAGTGTAAAGCTGCTACTGGACAGGCTAGAAATAATTTTTCGCATTTTATTTCAGCATAAATGCAGCGCTGACGCATTCCACCCAAATGACTCCGACAGACAGAATAACAGAGCCGGGAACACCTTTACAAACAATTTATAGAGAATTTAGTCTCCCTTTTTTTGAAGAATGCCAAGAAAAACCAAAATGAAGAATAACAGAAACCCCAAATCAATAACAGAAACTAATATTAAACTATAAATTAAAAAAAAAAACGACCTAGTATTGAGATGGAATTTGCGGGTCAGAACACTTGTTGTTAACAAATGTGAACTCACGGCGGATAGAAATTTTAAATCATTGAGCTTTCTCTCCTTACCCTACTATGAAATATACTGATTACGCATACAAAGGTTTTGAATTGCATTTAAAATTTCTTTAACAAGATTATAGCTTTTACTGTATATAACTTGGAAGTTCCAAACAAATATAAAATGCAGAAAAACTTAGTTCTTTCCATTTGAGGCCAATATTTTTAACGTACGGGTAAGTTTTTACTACCGTAATTCTGTAAAACGTTAAGTCGGTTTTTATTAATATCTCCGGTAATTAAAGTTCTGCAAAAAAGGAGGTCAAGCTAAGAACACTTTCGATCCAGTCGCCTTTTGAACGAAAAAAAGAACTATCAAAATCGGTTCATCTGTTTAGGAGCTACGATGCTACAAATAGACACACAGATACACTTAAATTAAAACTTATTACCCATTTTTTTTTCTGTTTTCATTCTACCGGTGGTACAAATTGGTTTCTGAAATGATACCTTATAATTTAAAAAGGTTATAAAACCTAATTTAAACGGAATTTAAGAGTCTTTTATTCAAATATTTAAGGATTTTTAGAATAGAAAAGATCCATTTAAGATCCATCAAAAAAGTAGCGGATACGTATACGGATACAGATCTTTACTTTCCCTCGGATATCCACGGATAAGGATACGGATATCCGGAACATCACTAGTGTGAACAAAAATCATTGTATCTTAGATTTTATTTCTTAAAATGTTGTTTTTACGGATTATCTGAGCTTTCTATTCTGTCACACATGGGTGCAAGACCTTCCGTCTCAGGACGGATTTCCGTCTTGACAAAATTTCCGAGACGGAGGTCGGGACGGAAAAATTCGATGACGAAAAGAAATTCGATGACTTTCTTTTAGTTTTTAATGAAAAAAGAAAAATTGAGTGTTTGAAAAATATGCTTTAATGTTACTGGACCGTTCCATAACCACGAATTTACGTCGACATTCTCTCGGTTTTCTGCCATGGGCTCGTTTTGTTTGCAACGTGCTTTTGGAGGAGTGGCTTTTCGACTCGCGCTGTTTCACTTTTTTTAGGTGTAGCTCTGTTATTTCCAATTCACTGCATTGACCAAGAAGTTGCTGGTTGGAAACACCGATGGGCAACCATTCCTGCATTTTTGACAAAGACTTGAGGAAACACTAAATTCTGTCATTGAATCTAACACTCGCTAGACTGGGAATATTGGAGGGGGGGGGGGGAGAGAGAAAGGAAAGAAGAAAAATAACGGAGCACGAGTTTGCGAAAAAACGCTGCTCTTGCAAAGAGGGTAATCTGTTCGCAAATTAAAACGTTGGTTTTAAAACGTTGATTTTAAAACGTTGATATCTTGGAGAATCTAAGGCGAGGTGGGGGGTTACTCACGGGTTACAGTATAAAATATCGAAAAACTGAATTGAAAATATTTTTGAAGCTAGGAGTGGTTCGATATTTCTCCTCTGAAAACCCTTAAAAATTTATAAGTCAAAAAGTTTTAGGATGTCTTTAATAATGTAAAAGTGGGGAGGGGGTTTTTTAAAAAAAATCGAAGACTGGAGACTTAAAAACACTAATTTAGGCAATCTTTGGTGAATTTATGAGAGATGGTTTTGGTGTTTTAACATGAAAATGTTTTGTAGCTGATGTATTAAAAACTATTTGAGGGTATACGTAAATGACTTAAGTTAAAGGGCATTTGAGACCCTCTTCCGAAAAGTGTTTGTAATTGAAGTCTTAAAACTTTCATGCTGTCTTTGGCAATGTTAAAAGGGAGGGAAGGGAGGGCGCTCTCTTTAGGCGAAATTCCGAAATTGGAGTCTTAAAAGCGCAACTTAACACCATCTTGGGGTTCGGGGTTCTCCTTTCCCAAAAAATATTCAAAGCTGAAGTACTCAGCTTTAGGTAATCTTTGGAAGACTTAAGATGAGGGAATTCGAAGGCTTTCTCTCAATACGTTTTAGAATTTAAATTCTTAAATCTTCGGTGATGAAAAGGGGAAACCGTAAATTTAAGTAAAATTTAGTGAACTTAGAGGAAAGAGTTCGGGGGGGGGGGGGGTCTCTCTCCCCGAAGTATTGAAATGCTATTTTAGCTATTTTTGAGTGAGTTAAGAGTTAGGGAATTCAGGGGTCTTTCTCGAAACGTTTTCGAAATTGAAGTCTTAAAACTTTGGGTTGTCATTGGCGATGTGCGGAAGGGAGTTGCTCTCTCAATAGAAAAATTAACCTTAAACAAAAACTTACACTGCATTTAGTAAATACAATGAGAGGAGGGGGGTATTCCGCACCCTCAGCCCGAAATATTTTCGTTTCTGAAATTTTTAGAGCTTTGTTTTGGGCTATCTTTGACTGACTTAAGGGGGAAGGATGTAGGAAGATTCTTTAAAGAAGTTTCCAAAATTAAAGTATTAAAATTTTTAGGCGGTCATAAGTCATGTTTGTAGGTAAGAGGGGTACTATTCCTACAAAACAATTTAGAAACTGAAGCCTTAAAAATTGAAATTTAGGACATTTGTGGTGAATTCAGAGGAAGGGTTTCGGGAGTTCTCTTCCGAAAATTCTCTGATGCTGAAATATTTAAAGCTCCACTTTTAGACTATATTTGAGTGCCTTAAGAGGGATGTGATTCGGGAACCCTGCCTGGGGTTAGGATTCGGTTCCCCTATTTCTTTTTTTAATTAATGAATGTTGGAAAGGGTACCTTGTTTAAAAAATATATCTACTTCACTGAAGCAATTTTTTATTGCTAATTCTATCTTATAAAAGAATTCTTTTTCAAATGAAGACTGTGTGGGGGAATGGTGACAGTTCATTATCATTAGTCGGCTTTACCCTTCCCCCACCTTTCCTTCTTTTCTAGTTTGTTAGCGCTACCTTGGGTAGACTTTCCGATCAGAACTGATTAATGTTGCAAAAGTGAAAATCTTATGTCCTAAGCGATTTTATTGCTACAATAAAAATGTTTACGATCGGCAAAAAACTAATGGTGGGGTGCTGCAAACGCTTTTACCCCTTACATTATCCAACATCGTCTAAAATTGCGTTTTTGAAACTTCAATTTCGAAATGTTACCGAAGGTGGGTTCCTGAACTTCATCCCTTCAATAGTGCATTCAAAAAGCGTACAAACGTTAGGAAATTTAAATTACAATTTGTTTTTAAATCTTCTATTTCAGGAAAAGCCCATAGCGTCCCCCCCCCTTCTCTAATATTTTTTGAAGGTTGCCCAATATTGTGATTTTGGGACTATCAGTTTGAAATAATTGATGTAAGAGTCCCTGAACCCCTCCTTTCCCTGAACTTTACCAAAATGGCCTACCATAGCGTTTTTTGGACTTCAATTTGAAAAAATTTATGGGGGAGACCCCCAGACCCCCCTCTCCCCCTTTTATTGCCGGATTTTTGACTTTTTGGAATTGTGATGTCAAATCACTTAAATATTACAATTTTAAGGCTTAAAATTTAAATCAAACAGATTCCAAAACTGGCATTGTTAAAATCTACAACATTTATACATACAAATTTTTCCTTAAGCCCGCATGTGGGTGGGGGGGGGGGGCTGAAAATATTTTCCGTCTTGAACACATCACCAAACTTGCACCCATGCTGTCACATGAAAAGTGAAACCAGTAGGTCAAAATTTTTTCATCCTGCAGTTATGTGCCTGTACTATATATCATTGTAAAAAGCTTAAAATACAGTGAGGGATTTACTAGAGGGGTTATGGGGGGTGACCACACGCTCTGTGACCGCCATTTTCTGAAGACAATAATGTGGTAGAAGAAATGACTACTAATCGCTACTATATTTTAATAATTCCATAAATTTGCTTTAAATTAGTTCTATCAGACATTAGTATATAGTCAAGGATGAACCGGCATTACCTACTTTTTAATTTTAACTCAACTTCGCCCTCCCCCCCGTTTTACTTCCTTTTAAAAAAATTGAAGCATTGTATTCGGGAAAAAAATTTCACTCGAATATCGGCCTTCATTTCCATTTTGCTCCCCCCCCCCCTGAATGAATGTTGAGTTTATTTTTCGACCCGACCACACGTGGATATATGCTTACGAAGGTACAGACACCCGAAATATCCATTTTGACGATCCCCGAAGTAATTACAACGAGTTTTCTCGTGACGTCTGTATGTGCGTATGTGTGTATGTATGCCGCATAACTCAAGAACGGAATGTCCTAGAAAGTTGAAATTTGGGTACAGTTAGATCTGTTCGAACTTGTTTACTTGGTTTCACGCAGGAGAGATACGTGTTGTTTCGTGCAATATACCTTACAGGAAAGCTTATTTTGTGTTAGTTTAAATTCAGTAGTTGTGTTTTGAAGTAAAAACATTAGAAAATGCCAGTTTCTTGAAACTTGAACGTTAATTAAAAGTTAACTCCAACGTGGTGTGTATCTGTAACGTGCCATTGTCATATGATGTATTGTTTTAGACTGAGTGTGAGGATTTATACCATAAAAAGCTAAGTTCTCGAAGAATATGTATTTCATGTACTTCTGCCTTAGCTCTGGCTGTAGGGCAGTTACTTACTGAATATACCATGACTTTATATATCTTCGAGTTGAACCGAACCATTGCTTCGGTCACTCGTCTTTTCTGTGCTAGCTCTACATTAACTACCAGTTTGTTTGGCACTCTTGGCTCCCTTAATACGTTTTCCACCTCCAGCTCAGTCACTTCCTGAGCCGGGCTGATGAGTGCTAATAAGCACAAAACCGCTGTCCTCGGCTGGAATGACTGAGCTGGCGATGTAGTTCATGTATTTTGATTACTGTTTTATTGATAAATTGAATATTTTATAGTTTTAAAACTTAAATTTAATAACAAAATTAGATTGGAGTTAAAAGTACTAAATATTAAACTTGCTACATCTGATCCTCAGATAAAGCACATCTATTTTTGAAGAAGATTAAGATTTACCTAGGCAATTGTTGGCCAAAATGCATTTTTTGATGACAGTTTCGACCGGTTTTTTCCACCTTTGGCAAAAAAGTGCCAATCCTATTAACAGTTGATCGAAATCAAAGGCAGCTGTAAAACTTTAAAAGAAATAGATATGAACTTTATTGATAAATTGAATATTTTACAGTTTTGAAACTTAAATTTAATAACAAAATTAGATAGGAGTCAAAAGTACTAAATATTAAACTTGCTACATCTGATCCTCAGATAAATCACATCTATTTTTGAAGCAAGATTAAGATTTATTTAGGCAAATGTTGGCCAAAATGTATTTTTCCGATGACAGTTTCGACCGGTTTTTTCCACCTTTGGCAAACACGTGCCAATTCTATTAAAAATTGATCAAAATCAAAGGCAGCTGTTAAACTTTAAAAGAAATAGGACAGTTAATATGTTTGGTAAGAGATAGATAAAATTCTCAAACTAAAAGTATCCTAAACTCTCACAGATTCATGGAAAAAAACAACTTAACAAAAGTTAGGCTTATAGACCCCCTAACCCCCCCCCCCTGTTCATGTTGAAAAAATTTGAAAAGTATATTTGTAACTGAATAATTTGACACGTTTCTTTTGCTTAATTTCCCCTTGGATAATATTACTTCTTCTGATGCAACAATTTATTTTTTATATTTATTTATATGGTGGTATATGCAAGCGGGCTACTCTCTACCTCCCCATATCTTTGAAAATTATATAAGTTACTATTAAACTGAAGTATAACTTAAAGTGTCAAAATAATGTGTTACACTAGACCATTGCATTCTCTTAACAAAAATTATTAGTATATATTAAGCTTTTATTTTCTTTGTGCAATTAGCATATCAGGCATGTTACGTCCGTAACAAATATATAAATTTCTATCTAAATTTTACAAACATTATCCATGAAAACTTGATTCTTTTATAAAGCTTGAAATCTCTAGAGCAAGTGTTTCAAAGAAAATTTTTAGAAATCTATGAATAATTCACAGGAATATTGGCAATTGTATGACAATGTATACATTTTGCTGCTTTCTGAGTTACGTCCATAACAGGCAGTTTTTAATTTTTGCTACTTTTTGTAGTCGAGCAATCTGCACCCAAATTTTTGATAGCATAAATAACCCCAATTTGTACAATAGGAAAAAAAATTGTAGGTTTTTATGAAACCAAATTGAAACGATGTGTATTTAAAGTCTGTAATTGTTACGTCCATAACGGTGGAATTGGCAGGTTTAGCTCTTACCAGGGGCACAGCAGCTAAGTTGGCGGCATTTCAACTGATTAAAAAAAATAATAATAAATTATTTTTCTAAATTGATCAAAAAGACAAAAAATGCTTTAATAAAAAATATAATAAAACAACTCACAAGAAAATGAGCTAGAGAAAAAAAATGTAACAGTCTTTAATTCTCAAAAAAAAGGGGGGGGGGGAATTTTCGTCGTTCGCTTGAAATTCTGTTTCGATTCATTGAGTTAGCTAAACACTAAAGCACACAATATAAGCACAATAAAGTACCAGGCAGTGGTGGTGGAAGCAATAGTTGGAAGTAGCGACGCTACTGTAGTAGCTACATTTTTTATTAGATTGTAGTGTAGCGCACAACTTTTTAAAAAAAGTAGTGCAGTGAGTAGTGGACGCAAGACCAAGTCTGCAAGGACATGGACGCAACCGGAGACGGTTTTCGCTATAGGAGCAGCATCGTGAGGAGCCGGTCGACAGTGATGGTGCGGAGGGTGGCGGTGGGAAAATAAAATCAAAGGACATCAAAACACTCAAGTGAGAACAATAAGCAATCGTGATTGCTCAAAAAAAAAAAAAAAAATACTTGAACCAAAAAAGCAGGTGTCATTCTCAATGTTACCCATCCCTTCCTGCCCTTTGATCCCCCTCCCCCTGAAAGTCATCGTTTGTGGGTGACTCCTAATTCAAAATTAACTTTCAATAATGAACACATTATCATAGAATTAATGATTGCTACATTAATAGGTTGATTTCGTAAATCTGAGGAGGGGGGGGGGCAGTTGACCCCTGCCCCCTACATCGTGCTTCATCCCTTTTTATCGTTCATAAAGGCCTTTCATATGGTATGGTGTTCCTGTATTTCATTAAAGTGCGATTTCTAAAGGCCTTTTACGCTGTAAACGAACCCATTCACTTTTTTAGAGCGGCCGTTTTGGTGATGTCTTCGGGGTTCATGACTCATCAAGTGTCTCCCGGCGGTTTTTGTTTCTAATTATGTAGATATGCACTCTACAAAGTTTTACTTTGGTATCCGAAAGTGAAATATTTTGGGTATTTTTAGCGCTAACTTCATGGACTAATTTATTGTGTATTCAGTAAATTACCGCCCAATAGCAGGGCTAAGGCAGAAGTACATGAAATACACCGCCAGCTCAGTCATTTCCAGCCGAGGACTGCCGTTTCGTGCTTATTAGCACTCATCAGCCCGGCATAGGAAAGTGACTGAGCTGGAGATGGAAAACCTCTTAAGGAAGCCAAGAGTGCCAAACAAACTGGTAGCTAATATAGAATTAGCGCAGACCAGACGAGTGACCAAAGTAATCGTTCGGTTCAACTCGAATATTGAAGGCAAGGCATAGTATATTCATGTACTTCTGATTTAGCCCTGCTATTGGGCGGTAATTTACTGAATATACCATGCCTTGCCTTCAATATTCGAGTTGAACCGAACCATTGTTTCGGTCACTCGTCTGGTCTTCTAATTCTATATTAGCTACCAGTTTGTTTGGCACTCTTGGCTTCCTTAAGAGGTTTTCCATCTCCAGCTCAGTCACTTTCCTATGCCGGGCTGATGAGTGCTAATAAGCACGAAACTGCAGTCCTCGGCTGGAAATCACTGAGCTGGCGGTGTATTTCATGTAATTTACTGTGGTTAGCAAACTTATTTAATTTATTCGTGAAATTTTCAAAGCAAAACAGTACTCCAGAAATATGTTTGGGCAATTAAGTTAGCAGTAACTAATATACAAAAGTGAATACCTTGATGATACATAATTTTATTGCATTAGAAGATACCGCTCCATTAACACGCTTTGGACATGACCCCTACATCCAAACCTGTTTTTGTGCAATTTTTTTATGCGGTATATAAAAAATTTCTACCAGATTGGAAATAAATTGATGAAATTACTCATAAAAAGAGCAAGGTAGTATCTTCAAGTGACGACAGGGGCAACCCAATGATAGGTCGCTATGACCTCCCCAAAATTTCCTTACTCGGGAAATTCTGTCCGACTCTTCGGTACAATTATCATCACTTGGTTAATTTTGATTTCATTAAAAAAATAGTTCTTATTTATTTCGTAAGTTTTTGGGTTATTTTCAACATTTATGTGTTAACTATACACGCCATAAAAAGAAAAAAAAACATTAGCAATGTTTCGAAAACAACTTTTCATAGCTACTCGTGAAGTTTCGAATGATTTCTTTTTGTGCGGTCCCTATCCACCGCATAAAAACATGTTTGGGAGTATACCATGGTCAAAATCGCAAAGAACTGTCACGTATGTCAAATACCTAACAGCCCCGCTTTTGTAGGGCTGAAGGAAGCATTTCAGTCCTCGGAAATTTGTAGCAGAGTAGTAGTCTAAATAAGCACATGACGAACAAAGTCCAGAAGAAAATAAAAATTCTTTTATTTTAGCAGAGCTAATTCTTAGACAATGTATCTTACTTACATTGAATCCAGTTCAACAGGAACATTAAAAATAAAACATTTATACTGAAACGAACAACATCTCGTCAAAAATGGCTAAAAACTTATTTCGAATAACTTTAGAATAGATGCATCGACACGAAATAACAAGGACGACACAAACGTGCACACTACACACACAAGAAAAATATGGGAGAGAGAGAGCGAACTCTCAAACCTGCAGCATTAAATACCGTGAAACTACATGGTGGAACAACCAACAGTCAAAATTTCAATCGCTTATGCAAAATAACAAGCACTGTTGCCACTCACGAAAACTTTAGAAAACATCTCACAGTTATCACATACAGGATCTAGAGCCGCTATATAGATAGGCCGGTACATCAGCTTAAGTTTAGCCATTTTGGATCGGATTTTTCATTGTTGCACTGTTAGGGTTACCAGAGAAAAGTTTCGGGTTTCGCCAAACTAGTCAAAAATAATATTTAATTCACAAGCAGCTAATAATTGTTCCCAGTGAGAAATCACCAAACGCGATAACTTGCCAGAAAAGACAACCCTCAAACACGCGCTCCGATCCAAAATGGCTGAACTTAAGCTGATGCGTCGGCTCGTATATATAGGGGCCTTAACAGGATCTAACCGAAACCCAATCCAGTTCAGATGAGGGAATCGCCCGAATGACGTCACTACCAATTCAATGTTGTTTACATCGGAGCACTTTGTCCGAACACGATCTGCGATCTCTGCATGGGGCAAAAACGTATTTTAGAAGAAATAACAATATGCTATTTCTTCTTTTTTTTTTAATTATCTAAATGAAAATTTGACTAAAATACTAACAGCTTTTACTTAAAAGATATGTTTAGTAATGTATTTTAATTTTTAATTATTTTCATTTATTTTCAGCTACAATCAGGATTGAATGTCGATGAAGTACAACAAGTGTGATGACAGACTTTGACTCACCCTTTATCAATACGCACCTTTGTTTCTGCCGTCATCTAAGGATTCACGTGGAAATGATCATCTAAAAAATGCAACGGTGGTAAAATTTCACTAAACTTTCAGTTCACGATCGGGAAGAGGGGAATGCGTTTCTGAGATAATTCATCAAACAAAAGACTAGTGCATGTGAAGTGCACATTGTTACAAGCCCAGACTTTTCCTGATATCGTCCGTTAATGGTCAAACCTCGCACTCTTTCAAATTCACGTAGTAGTAATCCTTAATTAGGTAAAGATCTGTTACTTCTAATAGCATCATGGAACAAAAACTCAGTCAGTATGAACAAAACAAAGTGTCTTTCAGTCATGAAAGAAAATAGTAACGCTTCATTAACAGAACATCTTTTTATAACTGTCAATTCATTTTGTGTCACGGGTCTCTCGTTTTATGTGTCACTGATCTCACATGTTGAAGAGGACGGAAGAAATAATGTCTGAAGTACTATTTAATTCCAAAACTTTTGGTTTCTTTTCCTGCAAACAAAAAATGGTTTACGTGAACAAAGACTTTGATAATAAGCTGTGAACCATTTATCAAAAGGTGACAAATCAGAGGGAGACAACATTCTTGTCGGACAAAAAAACTTCTCATTCATCTCTGTGACACATTTGATCGTGTTTTGTGCATTAATCTTTCTTTCTTTCTTCTTTTTTTTTTTGAGTGAAACACTTGTTTGTTATCGATTATTTCTTTTCACATTATTTGCACTATCATATGAAACGTTTACTCACCACTGACACATGGGTGAGAGTTATTCAAATTTAAAAAAAGCAATCTACTATGGTAAAGTTTAAAAACACTCTGTTCAAGGAAGAAAAAATCCTTTACAACACACCGGCTCCATCGTTTTCCGAAACTGAAAAGATAATATTATAAGCAGTGAAAAGTGATGTTGGAAGCATCTCTCAATGAACAAGTTTTCACCAAAAACCGACTCTACCCAAACACCCATAAAACCTCCTTAAAACTTTAGCTTGTGTCAAGTTTATGTCAAAATCATTACCACAGCAAAGCTACGTTTATCAAAGCAAAAAATAGTTATCTGCTCTGCAGTAGACTAAACAAAATATTTTTTCTTGATGTTAGCTGCAAAAACTTGCTTTTGTGATAAATATCAAAGAAGAAGCAATAGTTTTAAAAAGCTGGTTCTGTTTTACATTCTTCAAAACACATTTTAGAGTATAATTTAAAAACGGTGCATGCCAAAGCGATGTCTATTAAAATTTTTGGTTGACAGTTCTTGCGCCTATAAATTTCATTGTTCTTACTGAAAAAGAAAAAAAGGTACTTTTGTTGTTTCTGACCTTTTTAAATGTTTAAAGACTCTAGGAACTTTTGAAACCAATCATCTTGTGAATTTTATCAAGAAACACTTTAATTTTTTTTTCACAATGTCATTTCAATCTGAGATACATGACGACTCTGTAAAAAATTATTTGTGCCAACGTTGCTCTAAGGCATTTTTTAGCGCTTCAGATTTAAATAAACATCTGAGTATCCATTCTGGCGAGAAACCGTATTCCTGTGAACATTGCTCAAAGGCATTTTCCGATGCTTTATATTTAAAGAAACATCTGAGTATCCATTCTGGCGAGAAACCGTATTCCTGCGAACATTGCTCAAAAGAATTTTCGAAAGCTTCGTATCTAAAGAAACATCTGAGAGCACATGCTGGGGAAAAACCGTATTCTTGTGAACATTGTTCAAAGACATTTCCTAAATCTTCACAATTAATGAGACATCTGCGAATCCATATTGGTGAGAAACTGCATTCTTGTGAACATTGCTCATTAGCATTTTTTAAGGCTTATGATTTAAGGATACATCTGAGAGTACATACCGGCGAGAAACCATATTCCTGTGAACGTTGCTCAAAAGCGTTTACAACCGCTTCATATTTAAAGACACATCTAAGAATTCATGCTGGCGAGAAACTTTATTCCTGTAAACATTGCTCAAAAGCATTTTTCGAATCTTCAGTTTTAACCAAACATCTAAGAATTCACTCTGACAAGAAGCCGTATTCCTGTGAATATTGTTCAAAAGCATTTTCCGATGCTTCATATTTAAAGAAACATCTTAGATACCATACTGGCGAGAAACCGTATTCTTGTGAACATTGCTCAAAGGCATTTTCCAACGGTGCGTATTTAAAGAAACATCTGAATATCCATACTGGCGAGAAACCGTATTCCTGTAAACATTGCTCAAAAGCATATTCCGATGCTTCATATTTAAAGAAACATTTGTTACATCATACTGGCGAGAAACCATATTCTTGTGAACATTGCTCAAAAACATTTTCCGATGCTTTATATTTAAAGAAACATTTAAGACACCATACTGGCGAGAAACCGTATTCTTGTGAACATTGCTCAAAAGCATTTTACGACTCTTCAGATTTGAAGAGACATCTTCGAGTTCATAGTGGGGAGAAACCGTACTCCTGTGAGCAGTGTTCAAAAGCATTTGCCAACGCTTCGACATTAGTGAAACATCGGAGAATTCATACTGGCACGAAACCATATTCCTGTGAACATTGTTCAAAGACATTTGCCGACCCATCATATCTAAATAAGCATCTGAAAATACATACTCGCAAAAAACCGTAGTCCTAAGGACATTGTTCAAAAGCATTTTCCAACGATTCGCATTTTATGAAACATCTGAGAGTTCATACTGGCGGGAAACCGTATTCCTGTGAACATTCCTCAAAGGCATTTTCTGACGCTTCCGCTTTAAAGAAACATTTGAGACACCATACTGGCGAGAAACCGTATTCCTGTGAACATTGCTCAAAGGCATTTTCCGATGTTTCCTATTTAAAGAAAGATTTGAGACACCATACTGGCGAGAAACCGTATTCTTGTGAACATTGCTCAAAGGCATTTTTTGAATCTTAATTTTTAACTAAACATTTAAGAATTCATACTGACGATAAACCGTATTCCTGTGAATATTGTTCAAAATCATTTTCCGATGCTACATATTTAATGAGACATCTTAGGTACCATACTGGCGAGAAGCCGTATTCCTGTGAACATTGTTAAAAAGCATTTTAAAACGGTTCGCATTTTAGAAAACATCTGAGTATCCATACTGGCGAGAAACCGTATTCCTGTAAACATTGCTCAAAAGCATTTTCCGATGCTTCATATTTAAAGAAACATTTGAAACACCATACTGGCGAGAAACCATATTCTTGTGAACATTGCTCAAAAACATTTTCCGATGCTTCATGTTTATAGAAACATTTAAGACACCATACTGGCGAGAAACCGTATACTTGTGAACATTGCTCAAAAGCATTTTACGACTCTCCAGATTTAAAGAGACATCTTCGAGTTCATAGTGGGGAGAAACCGTTTATCCCTGTGAACTTTGTTCAAAAGCATTTTCCAATGCTTCGCATCTAGTGAAACATCGGAGAATTCATACTGGCACGAAACCATATTCCTGTGAACATTGTTCAAAGACATTTGCCGACCCATCATATCTAAATAAGCATCTGAAAGTACATACTCGCAAAAAACCGTAGTCCTAAGGACATTGTTCAAAAGCATTTTCCAACAGTTCGCATTTTATGAAACATCTGAGAATTCATACTGGCGGAAAACCGTATTCCTGTGAACATTGCTCAAAGGCATTTTCCGATGCTTCATATTTAAAGAAACATCTGAGACACCATACTGGCGAGAAACCGTATTCTTGTGAACATTGTTCAAAGACATTTGCCGACCCATCATACAGTCTGAGTAAAAACTTTAAGGCCAGTAAATTTTTTGAGAAATTGGACATATATTAAACTGAGGATCAAAACATAATTTGAGTGATAATTATAAACCTTAAATACAAGTAAAAAAAGACAAAACAATTATTTGTAATTATTTCAATATCAGAAAGTATTACAGATCAATATTTGAACCTGAGTAAAATCTTTAAGGCCAGCATAGAAAAAAAGCATAGAAATAAAGAAATAAAAACATTTAGAAGCTTGTGTGGGAGCCATTTCTTCGAATGACTTTAAATATTCTTCTTTGCATAGCGGAAACTAGTTTTTAACAAAATTCGGGATCTGTTTTATACAATTCATCTTCGATAGTAGATTTCAGCTTTATTGATGAAGTAAAATGTCTCCCATTTGCATAAATTCTTCTTGCTAAGTCGCCCCATAAGTTCTCAATTGGGTTGAGATCTGTAGACATAGCTGAGCATTTCAAAATTTCAACGTTATTGACTTGGAACCAATTTTTTGTACTGTTACTCGAATGGATAGGTGCACTATATTGCTGATGCTTCCTATTCTCTCCAGCAATAAGTTCAGCAGTAGGTAAAAGATAACTTGTGAGGACATTTTAATATGTTCGTGAATTCATTTTACCCAAAACAAACGCAATTGAGCCCATACCATTGTAAGCAAAGCATCCCCGAGTCACGACAGAGCCTCCACCTAATTGGCGCTTGAAGAATACAGTCGAACCTCCATATATCGAACTTCCACATATCGAAATTTTCTATACATCGAAATTCAAGCCAATTTCTATGTTCATTACATAGAAAGATTGTTTCTATATATCGAAAAAATCTCTATATATCGATTTTTTTTCGAGACGTTCGTAGATTTTTTTTTCCTCTTTAGACTGTTTGTCTCATGAAAAATTAAAGTTAAGGGAGAAAATTATGTTCCCAAAAGGTTGCTACGAAACTCATAAGGAATCTCGGGTAGAGGGGTGTGTAGGTAGGTCGTTGTTTCGTTCTAGAATTCTTAAATTCCCTAAAGTTTATTTCAAATATCTTAGTTGTAACCAGTAACATAGTAAAATCAGTTTCAAGTCATCTCTTTTGTCTGTTGATTATCGTTCCTAGTCCTTTTAGCTGCAGTAAAAATCATTCAAGTTAAGTAGGTTCATTTTTTACTTTTCTCTCAATTTGTCATAACGAAAATCCCCTCATGTTGCGGATCAAGTCGAATTGCCAAAGAATTAAGACGTATGAAGGCGCAAAAATGTAATTTCTGTTATTTTTTTAATTATTAACTTTCATTTAATCCGATGCTCGTATCAAAAATTAGAAATTAGGTTTCATACACGAAAATTAGCTTTAATTTTAATGTTTTAGGAGATTTTTAGGATAAAATAAGATCGTTTCTATATATCGAAATTTCTGTATATCGAATTTTTTCCGGCAATTTGCTACTTCGATATATGGAGGTCAGACTGTATTTCTTTTTCTCTTCGTAAACCATACCAATAGTACTTCCATCAGTCTGGTCCATCCGAATTCCACTTATTTTCCCCAGAAAAAATTATTTGTATACACTGTTTATCCCAGGGCATGACTTTCTGGCTAAAGTTAAAACGATCTATTTTGTGCCTATTCAGTAACTGAGGCTTAGCCAGTTTTGCTGCATAAATAAAACTTTCACACCTTTTTATTGTGTTACATATTGTTTTTTGGCAACCATTTAAGCCTCTCGCCTGAATAAGTTTCCTGGTTGAGTACTTTCCTGTTGATGTAAGTTTGCAAACTCTTCTTTCATCACGCGATGACAAAGCTCTAGGTCTTCCCCCGGTGTAAATTGACTTTCAATCTTTATAAACTATTGACCACAGTCCTCGATCTTCTTATTTGTTTTGCAATAGTACGGCTACTCATCCCAGTTGAAGAAAAAGCTTCAATCTGCCCTCTTTCACGATCAGTTAACTTCTTACCTTTCGATATCTTCACAAAGAGCATCAAAACTTCGAAGAAATCAATGGAAAGTCTACGATTTGAAGGGTTTCCACAATCTTATTAACTGCTGTGATATTTATTCCAGTATATCTACATTTATTATTAAATAATTACTGGTGGCCTTAAAGTTGTTACTCAGGCTGAAATACTAAGTTTGAATATACTACTGTTTTTCTGGTAATTGCATACTTCAAAAAACTTGCCTGTTGCATTACTTCTTACAAATTAACATTAATAATTAATAATTCAAAAGTACTAAAATCCCTTTAATTTAATTTTATTTTTTTTTCACAAAAAAACTTACTGGCCTTAAAGTTTTTACTCAGGCTGTAAAGTATGAGCGTAACAATGAATGTAAAATACCAAGGCATTTTCTTGTTAATCTTTAACCATGATTCTTCATCGGTTTTTTTCTGTTCTGAAAAGGCAGGTAAAGGCTTGATGAAGTTCTAATAATTTAAATAACGGAAAATACTTGCTCTTGTTTGGAAATGTGTCGAGTTTCATCAACCATTACTAGAGTCCCTATATGAGTTTCATATAGGGAGAGGTTAGCGAGATCACAAACGTCACAAAGTCTGTTGGCCAAACTAGAGTCCCTATATGAAAACGTAGTTTTCAGAGTTGCGACAACGCGGTATCATTTTCCTATTGGTCGAAGACCGCCTGAGGCAGTGTTTCTTCTTCTCCCGTAGGATTAACATGGAGCGTATGACAG